>NC_090437.1:171712932-172337932 GCF_031143425.1 Pleurodeles waltl
TGTGAGGAAAACTTGTTTTTTTAGCCACTTTTTGAGGTTTGCAAAGGATTCTGGGTAACAGAACCTGGTCAGAGCCCCGCGAGTCACCCCATCTTGGATTCCCCTAGGTCTCTAGTTTTCAAAAATGTACAGGTTTGGTAGGTTTCCCTAGGTGCCGGCTGAGCTAGAGGCCAAAATCTACAGGTAGGCACTTTGCAAAAAACAGCTCTGTTTTCTGTGATGTGTCCACGTTGTGTTTTGGGGCATTTCCTGTCGCGGGCGCTAGGCCTACCCACACAAGTGAGGTATCATTTTTATCGGGAGACTTGGGGGGATGCTGGGTGGAAGGGAATTTGAGGCTCCTCTCAGATTCCAGAACTTTCTGTCACCGAAATGTGAGGAAAACTTGTTTTTTTAGCCACTTTTTGAGGTTTGCAAAGGATTCTGGGTAACAGAACCTGGTCAGAGCCCCGCGAGTCACCCCATCGTGGATTCCCCTAGGTCTCTAGTTTTCAAAAATGTACAGGTTTGGTAGGTTTCCCTATGTGCCGGCTGAGCTAGAGGCCATAATCTACAGGTAGGCACTTTGCAAAAAAACAGCTCTGTATTTTGTGAAAAAATGGGATGTGTCCACGTTGTGTTTTGGGGCATTTCCTGTCGCGGGCGCTAGGCCTACCCACACAAGTGAGGTATCATTTTTTTGGGGAGACTTGGGGGAACATAGAATAGCAAAACAAGTGTTATTGCCCCTTATCTTTCTCTACATTTTTTCCTTCCAAATATAAGAGAGTGTGTAAAAAAGACGTCTATTTGAGAAATGCCCTGCAATTCACATGCTAGTATGGGCACCTCGGAATTCAAAGATGTGCAAATAACCACTGCTCCTCAAAACCTTATCTTGATCCCATTTTGGAAATGCAAAGGTTTTCTTGATACCTCTTTTTCACTCCTCATATTTCAGCAAATGAATTGCTGTATACCCAGTATAGAATGAAAACCAACTGCAGGGTGCACCTCATTTATTGGCTCTGGGTACCTAGGGTTCTTGATGAACCTATAAGCCCTTTATATCCCCGCAACCAGAATAGTCCAGCAGACAAAACGGTATATTGCTTTCAGAAATCTGACATCGCAGGAAAAAGTTACAGAGTAAAACATAAAGAAAAATGGCTGTTGTTTTCAGCTCAATTTCAATATTTTTTTATTTCAGCTGTTATTTTCTGTAGGAAAACCTTGTAGGATCTACACAAATGACCCCTTGCTGAATTCAGAATTTTGTCTAGTTTTCAGAAATGTTTAGCTTTCCGGGATCCAGCATTGGTTTCACACCCATTCCTGTCACTAACTGGAAGGAGGTTGAAAGCACCAAAAATAGTAAAAATGGGGTATGTCCGAGTAAAATGCCAAATTTGTGTTGGAAAATGTGGTTTTCTGATTCAAGTCTGCCCGTTCCTGAAAGGTGGGAAGATAGTGATTTCAGCACCAGAAACCCTTTGTTGATGGCATTTTCAGGGAAAAAAACACAAGCCTTCTTCGGCGGCCCTTTTTTCCCATTTTTTTGGAAAAAACAAAATTTTCACTGTATTTTGGCTATTTTCTTGGTCTCCTCCAGGGTAAACCACAAACTCTGGGTACCATTAGAATCCCTAGGATGTTGGAAAAAAAGGACGCAAATTTGGCGTGGTTAGCTTATGTGGACAAAAAGTTATGAAGCCCTAAGCGCGAACTACCCCAAATAGCCAAAAAAGGGCTCAGCACTGGGGGGGAAAAGGCCCAGCAGCTAAGGGGTTAATGTATGAATTGCCTTCGTATTGTGCTTCAGACATGGGCCCACTGTTTACACTGACATCCAAAGTAGCACACCTGTTTGGATAGCTAAACTGAGTAATACAACACAAGCAAGGCAATTTTTTTAAACAACACACGCAACAGTGGTCTTGAAACCACACACAAGGCTTTGTTTATAGAATGTTATTCAGGAGGCCCATTAGAGGCTTTGCTATTTTAGAAATCCTACAAAAAAGGAGTATATTGGACTTACTAACAGGCGTGGGATTCCTTGATGACTTGCTTCTTAGTCATGCAGAGGATTACAAGCAGCTGTGGTGATTACTGAATCACCTATGAAGACCAATGCAAAAACGAGTTATGATGGGCATGACCAACAAGAGAGCTAATATAAAGTGAGGCACAGGAGCTTCACACGGTTCTTCAAGCACACCACCCTGAATGACTAAAATTAGGTGCAGGTGTATGAAAGGGGAACCAATTCTGCATCAAATACTTCCACCAGGATAGCAGGACCTATAGTAGTTTTCTGAGTCAGCAGAACCTGAAGCCATATCATGACCTACCCAGAAGGCAGAATACAGGCTTTGGTATGGAAGAAGCAAAGGCTTTGGAACATTATCTAGATTACAGTATATAGACACTGCTGGCTGGACCCATCGGGACCAGCTGCAAAAACATTAGGTTTGAACTTTCCTCCCACAGTTGGAAGAGGTGGCTCATAAAAACCAAAGGATAGAGAAAGGCTTCCATAGCCTGGGATGGTGTGCAGACAGACCTTCACATTCTTTTCAGCTCCCAGGTGAAAGATTTTCTGCTATTGTTTTAGAGCACTGTACAAAAAGGAGCCCTGATTGACTTATCCAGCTGAAGGGCTGCAGTATGAGCTCTGCATTTTCAAGCAAGAAGCTTCTCTGACTCTAGGTTAAATTGGAGGGAGGTTTATTCTGGTCCCAACCACACTGCAAGATGAAGATTATGACTAGGTGGGGCAGCACCACATAAATAATCAAGCTTGGAGCTCTCATTACTAACACGTAACCACAGTAGAAAAATTGAAAAGTTAGAGCATGACATGGACACCAGCACTGAGGGACCCCCTCCCTTGTCTCAATAACAGTGATTACATACGCAGGTACAGCTGTAGGTTCATATGGTCACTGCAGCAGGAATATGGTGGTAGCATTCTCTGGACACAAATCTGGAGAGCCGAGAGGGTAAGGAAAATAAATAGAGCCTTCATAGGATGTAGAAAACACGAATTGAGGAAACGAGTTATCCCATTGCAGATGAACTACTGAAGTTTAGTTGAGAGGCTGGGTATTTGCATGTGTCTCAGGGAAAATGGCTATATTTCCTGTCATGTCAGCAAATGCATTAGAATTATGACATTGGAGTCATAAAGTGAACAGATTCAGACCCTGAGGGCACAAGCAACTACAGCAAAGTGCTGAGCACAGAACCCTTGATAAGAACAGCATTAAGACGTCCATTTCCAGCAGCAGCAAGAAGAGTGAGAGAACAGCCAATGGCATAAAATATGGATATGCTCAAGAACATGGTATACGTGGAAAATGGGTGCAAAACAAAGAAACTGACACTCAAAAAGAGGGGACTAAAGACAGGTTACATGTGAGTCTGGAGATCCTAATTAGGGAGCTCAGCACTGCCTCCAAGTTGCACTGGACTTCATGAAAGAGTGGAACACAGACAACAAACAGTAAAAAATAAAAACAAGTGAAAATGTATAAGAATTGAATATTGAGATGGAGGACAGAGGAAAAAACTGAATGACATCCATGACCAAAATGTACTCATAGACAAAGCATGACTCCATCTGGGCAAGGCATGAATCCATCCAAAGAGACAGAACTATCTACATAAGGGCAGATAAGAGGGTATGTAGAACTAGATGAGAAAGGGAAAAAAGATCAGAATTTCATTAATGACAAAGGTGGAGTAGGCATGCAAGTGGGGAACTTTGTGAAAAATGTGCTGGTCATGGTGCAGGCCCTACAAGACACCAGGGGCAGTATTTTGTATTGGGCACTCTGTTCATGTTTGCACCGGGTGCACTTTTAATTCTGTGCACTGGATACAACATTGAACAGTGCACCCGATTACAATGATGCAATGCACTCATGGCAGCAGAGAACTTGGGCAACTGAAAGGGCACAAAGTGGGCCCACATGCCCAATGCACTCCCAAAGTACTTTCTGTAATATGACCTGAGGGGACTGCACGTGGTGCAAGTGTAGAGCTCTCTGGCCCTCCACTGAATAAAGCTCCCACGCCTCTCCACAGCAATACTTATTACATTTTGGGGTTTTAGGATGAAACAAATATTCTTGAACATTGGGCACCATTCGTCTGTACATAGGAAAGTACAAGGAATACACTTCAACCACTCAGAGTGTACACTAAAGAGATTAGGCATTTGGTCGAGGGCAAGAATATGAGGCACACAGCTCCATGAGACTCATGAGTCTCTAAACTTTGGATGAATGAACAAAGCTTGGACACTGCCTAAAGGCCTTTCCAACCCTAGAGAAATGGCGATGTCATCCCCAACGGAGCAGTTTGAGCTGATACAGTTTCGATCGACAGAATGAACAACTCCCACTTAAATAAGGTCAGACGTGAGATAGAAATCCTGTGCATGTTCTGCCTACAGTGTGAGGTGTATCGAGCTAGAAGAAGAGACATAAAGAAAAGAAGAGAATACTCCTGGAACTCCTTGTGAGAACTCCAGAGTGCAAACCAAAGTGTGGACTTCGGAGGAAATCATCAGTAGGTTGATGATTTATTCCAGATGATGAAAGGGTGTGTCTTATTGCCAATATATGGCTCTGCATTTCAATAAATTCACTTATTTATTTATGTTTTGGAACTCCAGTGGAGGTCTACATATAAAGTACATATTGCACCCATAACAAACATTACACCATCATTGTGACAACAACAATGAAATAAACAATCTTAAGAGTGATAGCATATAAAATGCAAATGTGGCATATAGGCTCATTGATTTAAGTTGGAGACATATGCACAAGCATAAATGCATGTAACAGATGAAACAAGTTTAAAACCCATATAGAAAGCATTTGAAAAAGCAAAAACATTTTGCAGAAACCTTCTCAGTGGGAGGCAAATAAACGCCGACGAGCCTCGGCTGCCAAAAGTGCGTTATACTTTAGAAAAATAGGTCTTAGAAAGTGGTGACGTGCAGCGCAAAAATAAGGGCACACGAAGACTGCATGATTTAAGTCTTGTACATATTGGGAACATAATTCACAGTCTCTCTTCCCTTGGTACACCTTCCCATATTCCTATGATCACTCACAGCGGGAGTAAGTTTAACCTTAAAAACAAAGCAATTCTACACACTCCATGTGGGAGATTCCAAATACAGGAGGCTGGGGTATTTTTCATATAGTACTTTCTTCAACAACCATATTTCTCACAAGCTGTGTACGGAACAAAAGATCCCTTTCCATGCTTACTGTGTTCAAAGATTTTTTAATAGTGTTTTTAAAAGGGATTGGCAATGGAAAATCTCCAATTTGGGCTATCTTATACAGTTCCATTGCTTTTTTAAAGGAAGAATAAAATACATATTTCTCCCGCAGGATATTAAACACGTTCTGCTTTAATGCAGCTCAAAATTACCCCAATTCTTTCTGAGCAGGCAGTTCTTTCACCTCAGAACTGCTGCTAGAGCAAGCACAACAGTGAAAGATAGCCCAAACTCCATCCGGGGAGATGGGAAGAAGCCAGAGAGTCAAATTGCCAATTTTCCTAGTAGTTTATGAAGGAAAGTCTTAATTTTATTACAGACACGGAGGCGAGTATTATGCTTATCTTTTCTTGCTTTAATTCAACAGTAGCAGTCAACAATAAAACTACAATTCCCATATGGCAAAAGAAATAAGCCAATGGGAAGAGAAACATAGTTCATCAAATGCAACCAATCGGCAACGTATACACATATTATGACCTCACTTGACTGCGAACAGCCCTCTTTTCTTGCTCGATAAGTAAATAAAAACAAAAGAAAGGTAAAATATATAACACAATTAAAAGAGCCAAAATAAGGGAAAACAGCTTGTGACAAAAGTTCATGAATCCTGGAAATGGAAAAATGGAAAGACGGACGGAATCAACAGGATTCCCAATGTTGCTGGAAGCGGAAGAAGCTCCACAAGAAGAACCCAGCAGAGAGCTATCCTTGTTATGAGGTCGGTTGCGATGGAGCCGGATTCGCTGTGAGGGTGGGAAAAGACAAAAGTTAGAACATTGTGGAGGGATAATACTCGCCTCCTTGTCTCTAATAAAATTAAGACTTTCCTTCATAAATTACTAGGAAAATCTACATTTTATGTCAACACCGGAGCCTCCAATGATGCTTTTTTTATGCGCATTAATCACAGTTGAAGAAGGATTATCAATAGGTTTACAATAAAAAACTCTAAACACATTATCATTGGAGCAATCAGCTGATCTAAGAATGTCCTCTAAACGGGAACCAGCCCAGATGGCATTGGAAGCCATGGCCCCTCTGGTGGAATGGGCCCCAAAAGCAGAGGTGTCAGTACCAGCGAGGCACATGACCCATTTGACCCAACGAGCCAGAGTAGGAGAAGACACTGGTTTGTAAGGTTTTCTAAAGGATATGAGAAGTTGAGAACCAGAGGACAATCTTAGCTCTGCAGTTTTCTGCTTATACATTTTAAGACATTGTCCAACACACAACTTAGGATGGTCAGGAAAATAGGGATAGAACACTGAAGTGAGATTTGTTTTGGTACGTCGAGATACAGTGAATAACACACCTAAAGGAGTAAATTGGCGAAAGGATATGTCTAAGGCTCTAACATCAGACAATCTTTTAATTGAAATAAGACAAAGTAACATTGTTAATTTTGCGGAAAGCATTTTTAGAGAAAGTAGAGCATTATCAGGCCAAGACAAAAACAGATGCAAAATAACATTAACATCCCAGAACTTAATGTATTTGGGAAGAAGGGGATTAGATAATTTTACTCCCTTCAAAAGTCTACAAACAAGAGGATGTTCTCCTGCTGGTGTTCCGTTGATATACAAATGATTTGAAGAAATTGCTGACCTGTAAAGATTTATAGTACAAAAGAATTTATCTTTGCTAGCTTCTGATGCGAGAATATAAAAATTACATCCGCTGAAATGGGATTTATATCTTTTCCCAAACACCAGCCATGCCATAAAGACCAGCTGACTTATAGGCCTTTGTAGTTCCTGGAGCCCAGGACTGGGTGATATATTTAGAAGCATCTGCCGAAATGCTAGGGAGAGATTGGGAATTCCGGAAATCTTCCACGCCGAAAGAGTGAGAAGATTGTCTAGAACTAGGTTGTGAGGACAATTCAGGGGGTCCAGAAGGAGAGGGGGAAGGAAGGAAGGAGAAAGGGAAAATCTATGGATAACTCTAGAAAAGTTGGGAACCAAACCTGGGATTGCCAGAAGGGAGCTATGAGAACTAGAGTTGCCTTTTGATGCCTTACTTGCGCAAGTAGCCTGTGATCATGAGAAAGGGGGAAAAAGCGTAATTTAGGGAAGCAGACCAGTCCTGAGAGAAAGCATCTGAGGCTAGAGCCAGTGGATCCAGGCGCCAACTGTAAAAGAATTGCACAGAACCTGAAGAATTTCTGATTTTATAGATTTTACCTTTGCAGAAGGGAGGTGAAGAGTGGCAGAAACCAAATTTATTACAAAACTGAGGAATTTTATGTGTTGGGTTGGAGAAAGGAAAGATTTTTCTTCGTTGAGAACGAAACCAGATCCTTTAAAAGGGAGCAGGTAAGGGAAATGTGGGATTGAAGAGATTGAATACTCTGGTTCCTTAAGAGTATGTCATCCAGGTAAATAATGAGTCTTACACCCTGAGATCTCAGAAGAGCTACTACAGGCTTCATTAACTTGGTAAAACACCAAGGAGCAGAAGAGAGACTGAATGGAAGGGCTGTGAAATAGAAGAATTGATCTAACAATTGAAACTGAAGACATTTTCTGTAACTTGGATGAATAGGGACAGAGAGATAGGCATCTTACAAATCCAAACGAACCATCGTCGTTTTGAAGAAGGGTATCCCTGAGGTGAAGAATCGTTTCCATTTTGAAATGGTGATACACTACATATTGATTGAATAACCTGAGATTGATTACTGGACGCATCTTTTTGTTTTTCTTTTGAACTAAAAAGAAGGAGCTGGTAAAACCTGACGAGTCGGGAAGACAACGAGCGATGGTTTGTTTTTGGCGAAGGGACTGCACTTCTGAAGAAATGAGATCGAACATTTCTTTTGAGAACTTTGGTGAAAGAGGAGGGGAGGACTGAAAAGTTTCTAAGTAGAGTTCGATAACATAACCTTGAACTGTGTTTAAAACCCAAGGGTCTATTGTGATTGACAACCATTTTGGGATTAAAAAAACTGAAGACTGCCCGCTATTGGAATAAGAAGGCCAGAATGCACACTCACCTGATTGGTCAGAGTACCTGGAACCTCTGGAGCCTCTGCCACAGGTGCCCCTGCCTCTTTGCCGCTAGAAGTGAGGGTTATATTCCTGGTAGGAGCTATTATAAGAGCCTCTGGAACCTTGGTTGATGTAACCACGGCCAGCAAAGCGGTTTCTTCCTCTGCCAGCCCTGGCAAAAACCAGTTGGGAAAACATATTTTTCAGGGATTGCTGAGCCTTGTCCAGTGACGCAAAAGTAGAGACAGATTTACTCAGTTCTTTGACAAAATAATCGCCAAAAAGCAAACCTTCTGCTTTGATACCGGGATCCATGGTAGCAGGGTTATCCAGTTTGGGATCCAGTTTGAGGAGGAGTCCCTTCCTGCGTTCGTGCGTGATGGCAGACTTAGAATTGCCCGGCAGACAAAAGGCGCGTTGGACCCAGAGTGACAGTTCTTCAGGGTCTATAGTAAAGTTATCCAGCCTAGCCGATTCTGCCAGATCAAAAATACGAGTCAGTGGACCAACCACGTCCAAAAGTTTGTCCTGACAAGAGGATCAAGCTTTGTCCACACCCTTTGGAGGGTCTTTGCCAAATTTAAAAAAGAACGTAACAAGTGCTGGGTAGATGGAGGGAGTGATCGTAATTTTTTGAGGGAGAGAAGGACGGGGGCATTCTGATTTTAATTTTGATCTAGTTTGTTTGTCCAAGGGAAAACATAATCTGGAGGATACATATTCACCAACATGGTCCGCAGGAAGCCACTCTGTAGAATTGGGATGATGAATATGAGTGGGATTGAGCATAAGGACCCCATCCGAGTCCATTACCACATTAGGTTTGGGATCATACTGATGTGCAATTTTTAATTTCCTTGCTGGAGGAGGAAATAGAAGTACTCCATTATCATTATCGGATAAATCATCATCTGAGTCCATATTAGCCAAATGATCGTCTGTATCTGGGATGGAGGAGCCCAAATGGGGGAAGAAATATGTTTGGCTTTTGATGTGCATTTGGCTGAAATCTTGAGCATTACCCTCCTTAGAAGGAGGCCTGTGAGGTGCTGCCTCCTCTGTCTTGCGTGAGGAAACCTCACCAACCAATAGTGCCAAATAATGTTTTTTAGGTTGTGAATTCACTGAAGGGTGCTTTCTGCCTTCCCCCGCAGAATGGACCAACATTGTCTTAGACATGATGTTAACAACAGAAGTTTCTAAATGTTTTGTGTTGTTAATTGAGGCAGACACTGCCTGTTGTACAGAAGCTTTAATAAAACTATTCAATTCCTCTTTAATGTTGGTTTCCTCCTCTGGAGCCTCCTGAATTAAAAGAGAGCTATCAATTCCCATTTTGAAAGAAATTAGGTTTAAAGTAACTAACAATTCAGACAAAAAAGGGTTAAAAAACCCAAGGGAGTGCTCCTGAATGAAAAAGCCTCGCCTATGGGTGTGTACTGAGGAGGAAAGGGGTGGTAACGAGGGCGTGATAAATGAGCCCTCACTGTCAGAAGGAAGCAGGAGACTTGGCGAGGAGCCAACAAGGAAAACCGGATTGAAACAAATGCAAAACCCTGGCCTAACAATGTCCCACGGAGCGCAGTAGGTAGCATGTAATCGTTCCTCAGAAGCAGCAGGAAATGGAGGCCGCTATCTGAGGAACGGTTTCTAACCGTCAAGCACAAGCTGGAGGAGGAAATAGAAGTACTCCATTATCATTATCAGATAAATCATCATCTGAGTCCATATTAGCCAAATCATCGTCTGTATGTGGATGGAGGAGCCCCAATGGGGGAAGAAATATGTTTGGCTTTTGATGTGCATTTGGCTGAAATCTTCTGTTTTTCATGAGCATTACCCTCCTTAGAAGGAGGCCTGTGAGGAGCCACGTCCTCTGTCTTGTGTGAGGAAACCTCACCAACCAATAGTGCCAAATAATGTTTTTTAGGTTATGAATTCACTGAAGGGTGCTTTCTGCCTTCCCCCGCAGAATGGACCAACATTGTCTTAGATATGATGTTAACAACAGAAGTTTCTAAATTTTTTGTTGTTTTGTTAATTGAGGCAGACACTGCCTGTTGTACAGAAGCTTGAATAAAACTATTCAATTCCTCTTTAATGTTGGTTTCCTCCTCTGGAGCCCTGAATTAAAGGAGAGCTATCAATTTCCATTTTGAAAGAAATGAGGTTTAAAGTAACTAACAATTCAGACAAAAAAGGGTTAAAAAACCCAAGGGAGTACTCCTGAATGAAAAAGCCTCGCCTGTGGGCGAATGTGAATATGGAATTAACCAAGTAGTCATGAGACTTGCCTGGGGCAATAATCAGGTTAACTAGCAGGAAAAAGGACAACCTTCTTCTACCTTTGAGCAAAGCCAACTTTAAACAAAGACAGAGGTTCGAAGGACGAACAAATATTTTTTAATTCCAATTGATGGTATTTTTGTGCGAGATAGCTATGCCACCACTAACATGATGTTTATGGCTCTTTTTGCTCCACAGGAGAAAACGAAATAATTCTCCAATGCAAAGTCAGTGCAGGCCCATGTTTCCTGCAAGCATAAAATCAAGGGATTAAGGTGCATTACAAAATAAAATTCAGTATTGAATCAGCTTGTCCTGTGCCTGCCATATTCCAGGATATGAGTGTTCCCCAGGGGTTACCTCCGCAATACCGGATGCTTTATAATGTTACTGATGGCATTCAGTGTTCCTGCCACCCAACTCCAGTTTCTTAACTCACCCCCCCAACTCAGGTCCCCAAGAACCCAATTCTGCTGACTCCATTATTATATTTATAACTCTCCTCCCTTTGCCTACCAAAACTTCAACGTCCTTAGTTTTAACAGGCCCCATCAGTATTATGCCCTGGAACTTTTCCTGACTATTTATCTTGGGACTATTACAATTAAACTCTACCCCAGGCTCTACACAGGTTACATCAATTCCCTGTTAATGAAATTCTCAACATTCTCCAGAATTAGCATTACAATAATCTTAGAGCTCAACGTTACTCTAGAACTAGGCAGCAGGACGGATGGATTTATATAAACATTTTCAATATTGTTGCTTGTCAGCAATCTCAATGACTCAGTTTCCGAAAGAGAGTGTAGCAAGACAGGCCTAATGAGAGGACCCAATTCCTGATCGAACAGAATAAAACTATCCAACGTGTTAGAGATTGGGGCTGTTTCTAGACCCTTCTGGCCCTCTTACAGTTTATTTCGCTTTATCTAATTTCTATTCCCAGTGCACTGTGAGGGGGCAAAAAAGGATGTGCATATTCATTGAGGGATCTTTGACCTTGCCTTGGGGCATCTTTTTGGCACGGGCTACTGTTGATAACATCTCCCCACCTGAGAGACACCAGGGGAGTCAACAGCAGCCCCCAGTGCTCACAATCCCTCTCTTACAACAGCATCGGATTCCTCCCAATCCTTGCTATCATGTGAATCAGAGACACCTCTGTCACTGTGGGATGCTGACCCCCTTTTATGGCATGTTGTACTAGATCCGGATTCCTCCACCTAATCGATCAGTACCTGGGGGATAGGGTTTTCTAGTCATCCAGGCGCTCAGGACAGAGAGGAGGGAACGCAATCCAGCAAGGTAGTACTTGTGGGGGAAATGGATAGCCCATGTTCCGCATTGCCAAATCTTATTTTCTTGGGGTTTGCATTTCATAATACGCAATTTACTTTTTCTCTCCCCTTTATTCTTGTTAGTCCCTAGGAAATTTTTTGGGCCCCCACCCCATCAGCCCATCATGTAACCACCTGTGTGACCTTTATTGGAGCTGGGGAGGGGTCAGTCCCATCCCAGAAGGAGAGAAGGGAATCCCACCAGAATGAATTGCCCATTTTTTAAGAATTTAGAAGATTTTTGCCACCTCCTGTTCCTCTATGACATCAGAATTGCACCCCCTAAAAAGTGACTTTAGGGACTATGCCTGGTCCTTCATTTATTTTTATTCTGATTTTAGCATGGTTTGCTTGTAAGAAGGACCCTCAAACCAGAAGGCAGGGTTTCCCCACTTGAATACAAATATCATTAACCACGCAGTCAGCTTGTTTAGCTTGTAATTTCAATATTTTCACTTCACATGTTGGGCTGACATTTGACACAACCCCGGGGAAATGAGACTTTAAACCCCCCAGAGGATTGGAGGCAGCATATCCAACACATGATCAGAATTAGACACGGATAGATCTTTTTAGCAAAGATAAAATAGAAGATAAAGTTCCATTGAGCTGTAGAAGACATAAATGCTTCACAATATATGGCTCTGCTAACAACAGTGGGTGGGGGACTATTTAAATTTCATTTTATGGAGGGTTTGCATTACCTCGTGGGGTGGCACTGAAGAGGTAGCAGGTTAAAACAAAATGTACAATTAGTTTTCCAGTGAGTGTGTTAAGTTCATTCAAAATTTACCAGTGTGCATTTAAAAAATACATGACTGCAAATACTGCTTTCTGAAAGGAAACTGCTATTGTTTAGGGGAATAAATTTGTATTAGTAGATAATGCTTTCAATGAGTAGCCCTGCAAGTATGTTGAGGGAGTTTTAATTGTAGTGCACACTAGGGATTAAGGTCACCCATGTTTCTATGCCAGGGTATGTGTTTGCTTATTTGTATGCATGTACAATGCAAGATGGCTGTTTCATCTAAATCTACTGTTTTGTGGTCTGCAGTAACTGGAGACCTGGGTTAGCAAACAGGAGTTTATGCAAAAGCGTTTGATTAGCTTGTAATATGATATTTTCTTTGTCTTTGTTTTTGTTTATATGTTGAAAATAAATAGTTTTCCTTTCATTTAATCCAACAGATGATTGTACTATGCGAAAGAAAGGGAAGTATACAAGAAGAGCACAAGTACACAAAGCTCCATTGAGAAAAGGCAAAACAAAAGCATGCCAGAGCTCTGAGAAAGAAACACACTCTGGCAGACTCCTGTGGCTAGAAAATAGTCTAGACCTGGAAGTTGGAAAAACTACTCAGTGTGACAGTAGTTTTATGAATGAGGCACATTCCAGTTTATACCAGGCAATAGGCAATGAGCATTTGAGTGATATGAGGAAAACAAAGTATACTAAATGTCGCCAAAATGTGAGGCAATATAGAAGTACAATATGTGAACAAAATATCAGCTTCAAGGTGCTTCCTACTGAGAATTCTGGATCAAACTCACAACCTGGAGAGACAAATAAGCTTGGTCATAAAAGAACTGCTATTGCTGAAAAACGGTATACCTGTTTTAAATGTCATAAACGGTTTAGCCAGATGGCAAGCCTCATTAGACATCAGAAAACACATAGTGAGGAGAAACCTTATAAATGTACAAAATGTGAGAAAAGCTTCAATCGTAATGACAATCTTATTAGACACCAGAGGTCACATATGAGAGACTATCAGCCCACTGAGATACAAGGTCCAGCAGTATAACACTTTTCAAGATGAAAAATTATTATATTTTTGGACTTTTACCAGTGTCCGCAAAGGTCTATTTAATTGTGGAAATATAAGACATTATCCTAACACAACTCCACTGTAGATGTTGTGATGTTGAGCCATTAATGATTGTAAATGCTTTCGTTTATGGGATTCTCCAGATTCTAGGACAAATTGAACAACTGCACTGTTTTATAGCACACTTGTCTTGGACTGGAACATGAGTGGATACCACCCTGAAGAGAAAGAGCAATGATGTTCTTTAAGGAACTGAAGATTTGCAGATAAACATTTGGGAACTCATGCCAAATGAAAAAGAAATACATTCTGTGTAATACTCCAGGACTGGTACTAGATTAAGGCCATAAGAGAACTGATCCTGTTATGTCCTCATAGTCCCGAGCTACACTGAGGCTACTATAGGCAGCTTTCATACAGCACCACCACAAGTGCCAAGTGCCACATTTTGTCATATGGCCTGATGAATTGTCTTTCAATAGGTCAGTGTTGTTTTACATGGGACCTTGAAAATCATTGTAGCGGAGCTGAATACCCCCAAATGTTCTAATATGAACTTTAAAAACTTTACCACAAGACAGACATAAGAATCACTATGTATGCACTAGACAGAGTATTGAAGTGAAGGGATTACAAGACACATATCTGACATTGCATGCATGTATACTTGGTTAAAAAGCGACAAATAACACATCAGACTGCCCTAAAAGAACAGGCAAAGAAGGGGATGTGAAGGAGCATAGCTCAGGCTGGTTGCACAAATGAAAGGCGCCCATGTAACTCATCTCCCCTCTAGTTAATAGCATTGTTTATGCCAATAAGTTAAGGCTAGACTATCTGCAACTTAGTATATATGAGACCATGTATAAATCATGTGTGCAAACTCCAGACTTCTATCCACTTCCCACTCAAAGATTGTCTCCTTCACGTTAGAGCTGTGGACATGGCATGCTAGAATATGGGCCTGATTTAGAACTTGGCGGACGAGTTACTCCATCACAACGTTGACGGATTTCCCGTCCGCCAAAAAATAAATCACATTATATCCTCTGGGATTTATATTTCAGCTAAAGGAATATCCGTCACCTTTGTGACGGACTAACACATCCGTCAGGTTCTAAATCTGGCCCTATGTGGCTACTGTAGTGCTGGGTCTGCAGAGGCCTGCTATAATTCTCAGGAAAACTTCTTTTTATCATGGTGGAGAGTGTTCCTGAGAGCATAATGACCCACCAGGTGTTGTATGTAGACAATGGTGCTAAACAAAGGCATCCGCGTTAGCTCCATCTGCCCTGTAACTACCCAGCCTGCTTCAATGATCACCACACTGTGGTAACTTCCTTTGTGTCTTTTGTGCTAATTTAAGGCTAGGCTTGGTGTACAAACCCTTTGTTTGCCAGTAAGTCTGTTTCTACACTGTTTCTTCCCCTACAACACTTTCCTAACTATACAAAAACTCTGGTAATTTTATAGTTTTTCTACATGAGCCGTTAGTCAGAACCTATGATATTGTTTAATGAAGATGATGAGAGGAACCTAAATGTAAATGCCAGCTTACCTTTAAGAAAGCATGTTGTTATGGAAGCTCTTAGGGAGACTGAAATGCTACTGAAATTTCTAGTTTTGACTCCAGGGCATGCCAACATGCAGTACCTGCAACTATGTGTAGAAGTGTTGTCTGCATGATAGAGTTCCAACTGTACATCCTGAAGATCATTCATCTGATAAATTGGTATTAACAACTGGTTTCCATGTGATAAAGTGCCTAAGGCCCATATGTTTGCGTCAACATTTTTACCACAGGCTAACGCCATTCCTACGCACCATGCTGGCACCATATTTAGGGATTGACGTTAGCCGGCACTGCGGGTTGGTCAGAGTAAAACAAAATGACCCAAACCAGGCAGCACCGGCGTATGGGAAAATGGGAGATGGGCGTCAAAAAATGGTGCACGTCAGGTTTGAGTAAAAAATCATGGCTCAAACCGGACTCGCGCCATTTTTTGGCGCACAACCCCCATTGAAATGACTCCTGCCTTAGCAAAGTTAGGAGTCATACCCCCTTGCCCAATGGCCATGCCCAGGGGACTTCTGTCCTGGCCATGGCCATTGGGCACAGTTGCATGTAGGG
Organism: Pleurodeles waltl; assembly: GCF_031143425.1. Lineage (NCBI taxonomy): Eukaryota > Metazoa > Chordata > Amphibia > Caudata > Salamandridae > Pleurodeles > Pleurodeles waltl. The sequence goes on from NC_090437.1 coordinate 171,728,793, forward strand.
GGCATGTAGGGGGGCCCAAATTAGGCCCCCCATGCCACTTTAAAAAAAAAAAAAAATACTTACCTGCACTTACCTGGGATGGGTCCCCCCCATCCATGGGTGTCCTCCACGGGTGGGCGAGGGTGGCAATGGGTGCCCCTGGGGCCAGGGAAGGGCACCTGTGGACTGCTTCCATGGTCAGAGAGGTCCCTTAACGCCTGCCCTCACCCAGGCGTTAAAAAATGGCGCACATCAGGCTGGGTGCCGTTTTTTAAAGCCCGCCTCCTCCCGTGCGTCAAAATGACGCAGGAGTATAAATAAGGCGCACAGGCCTTAAAATCATTTTTGGGGCGGGAATCCCTACCTTGCATGTCATTAACGCAAGGCGGTTTCCCGCATCCAAAAAATTACGCACACGGAGGAATTTTGACGTCCGTGGGGTCGGGCGTCAAAGTATAAATATGGGGCAAGGTTTGCGCTGAATGTGCGCCAAAATTCTTGACGCACATTTGGCGCAAACAGAGTATAAATATGCCCCTAAGTGTTTTAATTACCTGCAGTTTTTAGCCATTCCCTTGCAGTGCATCTGATGGGCTAGCTTGTTATTCCAGTAGTGTAAGAAATTAGATTATTCGTTGCAACTGATAATTGCAATACCTCACAAGTTTCTCTTTACCGGTAACCATGTACCCACACTTGACTGTTTTAGGCTAATGAAACTGAGCAGTCCAAGGCTTACATATGGGAGATAGTGTGGGATAGCTATCCCAATGGTCATGGTACGCAACAACAACACTTACATTATTGTCCGGTCAGTGCTTTTTCTTTTGGAAAGGGAAATTACTTTTATTACATACAGGCATTAAATTACAAATGTGTACAATCAGGCAGATGGAAATACCTTTAGTGGCACGTTATGTCCCTAGTGGGTCCTGAACCTTAGAACCACAATACCCCCACTTGTACTAGTAATACATTATAAGGCAGTGTCAGAATCAGTAAGGAAGCCCTACCGACTCTGTGAGGATAACACCACAATAATAAATGCAGAAAACATGTTATAATGCACTACTGCCACACCACTGAATTCAATAGAATTAGTACCAAGATTCAGTATTGCTGATAAACCTGGCATTGTTAAACATTAACATTGTCAGTAAAGCACTGACTTGAATAAAAGATGTCCCAGGTTCTTATGTCTCCTTTTACTATGCTGCTATTGCAGCTTAATGGCCAACACACGAACATCCCTATATTCCAGAACACAAAAGCGCCAGCTCCAGGAATGCTTAATAAATAAATATAAACCATCCCATGGTCATCTATACATCCCTCTGGGTGACTTAGGGTTATTTATAGGAAAGCACTTTGGGGCAGGGCTGCTGCTTGTTCTGCAACCCCCAACAGGCTTCCTAACAGTAAGTGGTGCACCTTCACTTCCTGGGGCACCACACAGCAAATTATGCAAATTATGAAGCCTCACAAGGACGTATGGGGTGCTTTATTATTATGACCTTTTTTTTAATCCCAGGTGACCCTGCCCCTCCAATGAGACACCCATGGTGTGCATTTGTTGGCCGCTCCAGGGAGACAACAGGGCCCCTACAGCCGCAGCTGGCTCCCCTCAGGCCTTTGTGACCCAGTGCAGAAGCCAGCTACACTTCCTTCTGCTCCCTCAGCGGGCAGGAGCAAATACTTTTGTCTTTGACTCTCTCGAAGTGGGAGCCAGTTTGTCCTCTTCTACCCACTCTGGCTGCAAGTAGGAGGCAGTGCACTGGCACTCTACCTCCCCCAGACAAGGGGCAGGTGAGACGCAGGGCAATTGTGATGCCTGCTGTGTCCCTTGGAATCGGGTCCCGAGGGTTAAAAGTAATGATGGGGAGGGAGTGTGTGTATGGGGAATAAAATATTTTAAAATGTGCTGATCCCCAGGACTTGGCCCTACCAAGGTGAAATACTTTGTTAAATTGTAGCACTGCACTATTCGCTCCAATTTCCGCTTCATCCCACCCTCTCACCATGACTGAGCTGTAAATCAGGATATCTCTAGGATCGTGGGCAGATTCTTCTGTTTGTAGGCTCGTTTTGTTACTTCTGGTGAGATCTAGCCACCAAGAGCATTTTCTTCAGCCCTCGTTGCCTCCAAATTACTTTTTTTTGTTGGAGAGCCTGGACTCCTGTAAAAATCCAAAACGAGGTAATCCGAAAGCAAAAAATCAAGGGGCGATTAAATGGGCGGAACCCATTACCTAGAAATAGCAAACTTTAGTAGTCCAGGCTTAGCACTGCCCCACACTGATGGTACTTGGTGTCATGAATCTCCTTGTACATGCATTCCCAAATACTAATCTCTTGAATACTACCCACTCACAATGTATGCTACCTTATTCATTTGACTCGTGGTTCACAAGTTCACCACTTTCATTCATCATTGCCCCCAATATAATGTGTGTGCATCGTGCAATATTGTATCATTGGTGCAAGCATGAATCCAGAGTTGTAGATTGTGGATTTATTATTACCTTAGCCAAAACCAGAATAAGATAGCTTGGTATTGATGACATGATCCTACGTATGGTATACTCCTTAGGGAAAGGTTTAAGGTGGCATAGAACCTAAAATTGGAACACTCACCATAGAGTCTCAACAGCCTCTGAGGCCGTTTGCCAACTTCACTGAGAATTGCCGAGATTGTGGCAAATCTCGACAGCCATCTTGGGCGTGGAATCCAGAGCACATTCCTTCTGCTTACCTGGAAGATTTCAGCATTGCTGTGTCTGGATGGCCAGCCGCACCTGAGGCTACTTCAATCCTAAGGTATCTAAAAAAAACAAAAAAAGAAAAGAAACTTACTCGAGTTCCTGATCCAAAGGTATTAGTCATGCTTATAATTTTCATTGAAATGTTTCAAGGGAATCAGTAACGAATGTTTTTTAAACTCACACAGACATCCACAGAATCTATAGACATTCAGAAACCATTCACAACTACGTGAACTAGATAAAGACAAAAGAGGCAAGTAAGAGACAAGAGACATTGTGAAAGATAACCAAAAAGAGAACTGACCAGTTGAAGACTCTCAAAGAGAAAGATTTCAGAGATACTGGTTAAGGCACTGATTAAGGTATTGTAATGTAAAGATTAATGAATGCTGTCACTGAAAAGGGTATTGGTATTAATACAAATAACACATGCATGTATTTTTTTTAGACCCATCACTTTCACACTAAGCTGAAAGGAGAATCTCGCCGATCACATACAGTGAGAGAAGAATCTCACCTATCACACGTAATCACACAGAATCCCTACCGAAGTGCAGAGTAACCTAGATATGCACCAGTTGATCACAGGCAGATTGAGAGACAGAACTGTTTGAGGAATAAGGGAAGGAGGTTAAAATTACAGAAAGGGTGTGTTCTACTAACCTAGTCTCCACCTTGTGTTTTAAAGGTACCACTGCGGCACCCTTAGGAAAAGGTTCACTCTGCCTAAAACACCAGGGCCCCTTCCTTGAATCCCCACTCAGCTTATTGTTGTGAGTAGTCTGTTGTAGACCTGGTATACCCTGGCTTTTTGCCTTCAGACCTCCTGTTTTGCTGACCTCTTGAGTGGTGACTTTAGGACTCTGGGCACTTTACCACTGCTGACCAGTGCCAAAGTGCATGTGCTGTCTGCTTAAAACATGGTAACATGGTCCATCCACAATTTGGCATATTTAATTTACTTATCAGTCCCTCATAAGGTGTGCTACCTGTGCCCAGGGCCTGTACATTAAATGCTACTAGTGGGCCAGCATCACTAAGTGTGCAACCCACTCCAGTAGCACTTCAAACATATCTCAGGCCTGCCATTACAGAGTCTGTGTGGGCAGTTTTAAACTGCCATGTTGACTAAGCCTTTGACCCTCTTGCCAGGCCCAAACCTTCCTTTTTAATACATGTACGTTATCCCTAAGGAAGGCCCTAGACACTCCAAGGGCAGGGTACAGTGTTATTAAAAGAATTATGACATGTACCGTTAAGTTTTACATGTTCTAGTAGTGAAAAACTCTTAAATTCGTCTTTCACTACTGCTGGGCCTATCTTTCCCAAAGGATGAATTGGGATTATTTTATTGCATTTTATAAGTGTAATTTCCAAGGGGGAAGAAGTGGGACCACCACGTTTGGGGGCATATTTATACTCCGTTTGCGCCGAATTTGCGTCGTTTTTTTCGACGCAAATTAGACGCAAAACTAACTCCATATTTATACTTTGGCGTTAGACGCGTCTAGCGCCAAAGTTCATGGAGTTAGCGTAATTTTTTTGCGTGAACACCTTCCTTGCGTTAATGAGATGCAAGGTAGGCGTTCCCGTCTTAAAAAATGACTCCCAGGCATGTGCGTGGTATTTATACTCCCGGGCAAAAATCATGCCCGGGAGTGGGCGGGGCAAAAAACCCAGCATTTGCGCCTCTTTTTAACACCTGGGTCAGGGCAGGCGTTAAGGGACCTGTGGGCTCAGAATGAGCCCAGAGGTGCCCTCCCCTGCCCCCAGGGACACCCCTTGCCACCCTTGCCCACCCCAGGAGGACACCCAAGGATGGAGGGACCCATCCCAGGGAAGAAAAGGTAAGTTGTGGTAAGTATTTTTTTATTTTATTTTTTGTGGCATAGGGGGGCCTGATTTGTGCCCCCCTACATGCCACTATGCCCAATGACCATGCCCAGGGGACACAAGTCACCTGGGCATGGCCATTGGGCAAGGGGGCATGACTCCTGTCTTTGCCAAGACAGGAGTCATGTTAATGGCGTCTGGGCGCCCCAAAAAAATGGCGCCAATCGGGTTAAGACGATTTTTTTGCCTCAGCCTGACTTGCCCCATTTTGGGATGCCCAAACGCCATTTTTCCCTACGCCGGCACTGCCTGGTGTACGTCGTTTTTTTTTCACGCACACCTGGCAGCACCGGTCGGCTAACGCCGGCTAACGCCATTCAATAAATACGGCGCCCGCATGGCGCTTCAGAATGGCGTTAGCTGGCGCTAATTTGTTTGGCGCAAAACTGCGTTAGCGCAGTTTTGCGTCAAAAAGTATAAATATGGGCCTTGGTGTCTCTGGAATCACAATTTGAAATCACAGCTCATGGTGAAGTCAGATTTTAAATTGTAGTTTTGAAAGTTAGAATTTTCTTACTTTAACCATTTTGTGCCTTCGCCCTATCTCTGAATACACGTCTGGGGTAGGTCACAGGGGGTCCTGTGCATTTCCTCTAGACAACCACACATAAATCGAGCTTAGGTGTGACTGATGGGCCAGCCACAGCCTGATGGGCCTTCCTGGGCAGGATGGGAGGGAGGAGCTGACACACCTGAATAGGCTGTGGTCTGTCCCCCATTGTAGAGAATCTGGAGCCAGGGCAGAAAGGACAGGGACTCTGTGCACTTCAAATACATCTCTTTGAAGTCTCCCCACTTCAGAAGCTCAGCTGGGCATACGTACTCAGACACCACCAACTCAGTATGCGTCTGGACCTGTGGCTGCTGTGCTGCTGAAAGGACTTTCACTCTCCTCTGCTGACCTGCTGCCCTCCTTGCCTGGTAATGAGAAGGACTAGACCTGCGACTCTCCAACCTAGAACCCAAGTGACTCCAAGGGCTCACTGGCGTTCCTCCTGTTTTCTGAAGTCTCAGGGACACAAAAGACTTCCAACTTATCGACTGCAGCACCTGTGATCTGCCACCTGCGAGTCTTTCATTACCAATTTGGGCCAATGCAGTCTTGGGCCCTTAAAGTGGGTATAAAGTGCTTCTCCAGTCAGAACCGATGCATCGCAATCCCTGTTGCATGATACAGAATTGGTGCATTGGCCCCATTGCGTGGATTGGAGACGACGCATTGTATCCCCACCACGGATCAACCTTGGGGCATCACCTTCGGAACCGCTGCATCCCAGACCTGACGCATTGCTGCTGTTGTGTGGAGAAAATCAAAGCATCTTCAACACTGTGTGGGAAGGATCAACACATTGTCTTCACCCGCGGACCAACACCGACGCATCGCTTCAACCTCTCCCATCCTTGACATCGATGCAACCAGGACTAAGATACTTTAGATCAGCAGGCCTCATTGGGTGGGCCAGCCCGCGCTCCATAGCGTTTGGTCTCAACTTACCTAGTCCAGCTTAACCAGCTGTCCCTGGTTGGTTCTTGTTTCTTAGCTCTGTTTCACAGTTTATTGTTTAAAAATTCATATCTCAAGTTCTACATATTAGATGTTTGTTGTTTTGGCCTTGTTTTATTTATTAAATTAAATTATGTTTTTCTAACTAGGTGTGGTATCTTTTTGTGTGGTGTTTTCACTGGTTTACTGTTTGAAGTACTGCACAAATACTTAACACATTGCCTCTTAAATTAAGCCGGATTGCTCTGTGCCAAGCTACTAGCGTTGAGCACAGGCTAATTTAGGGTGTGTTTGTGACTTACCCTGACTAGGATTGTGGTTCCTACGTGGATAGGGTGCATATCGCTGCCAACCAGAATCCCAATTTCTAACAGAAGTAACTAGGTAGGGTGTAGGAGTAGGGCCCATATAATCTCTGCGAAGCCACATCGCAGATTCTCAAGTTAGAGCTGCACCACTAGTCTGACAGAAGGCAAAGACCACTGTGATCGTTTCACCCAGACAACATAGTTATCCAAAATGTTTCAGTTTGGGATGTGGCCAATATTTTAACATCTATTCAGATCGAGAATCAAACTCTTCTTCTGGATGTAACTGCTCTTCATACACTATTAGTTTTGCAACCTAGTGGCGCTTGGGGTCTCTCTCTCCCTCCCAGGTGAGAAATAAACCAGTGAATAACCTAACTAGTCTTCAAGCCACAGGTGGAGCTACCAACAGTGCAGCAACCCTAAGCCAGATTCAGGTTGTTACTCCAGTTCCTTTAACATTTCCATGGAGATACCATTAAAAGATTAGAATTTTCCTAAATCAATGTCACTTACACTTCATGGCACGCCCAGTAGCCTTTCATAACAATGCTACCAAGGTCGCCTTCATCCTTTCCTATTGAGGGGAGGCTCGGCCCAGTGGTCAATCCCACTAGTAAAACAAGAGGACCCATTGTTATTCAGTTTCAATAGCTTTAAAGAAGCAATGCAGAAACTTTTTGGTCGCCTTAATTTTGTTCAAGTAGCTGACAATGAGCTTTTAAATCCAAAGCAGGGCTCTTCGAATCTGTACATTATATTTATACCTTTAATCACCCAGTTATTGAGGCATACTGGCTGGAATAGATTTTGAGTCTACCATGCATAACCCCCCAAATGGGTGAGGAAACCAGAGATATAACTTTGAAGTCAAAATTTTTAGAAATCATAGTTATGAAATATGACAAGTGGGTAATAAGGACCGGAGAAGTTCCTTCAAGCAGTAGGAACATATCCTTGGTGGAAGGTTTGCCCAAGGTTTGAATGTATTTGATTAAAAAAAAGGCTAATACTCTTCCCCTACATCATAGTGTTGACTGCAGATTCGATCTTGTTCTAGGTGCCAACCTGCATTACAGCAGAATTTGCACACTAACTGAGAAAGAAAACAAGCACCTATCAGTTTTTGGATGAGAGTCTTGAGAATGGGTTCATCGAGCATTCAAGTCCGCAGTGTCATCACCACTGTTCTTCCAGCCCAAGAAAGGTGGCGAACTCCACCCAGGCACAAATTATTGAGTTCTAAATCACATAACAGTTAAGAACAGGTGTCCATTAATTCTCAGTCTGTTAGATTAAGTGAAGGACACCGTCATTTACACCAAGCTGGATCTGCGGGAGCTTATCACCTAGTCAGAGTCCTTGAGGGTGAAGAACAGAAAACGGCTTATAGAACTAAGGGGCTCATTTACAAAGAAATTAAGTAGCGTGGTGCTGCAAGCCAACTTGCTGCACCACGCTGCTTCATTTTGAAAGTGCATTGAAGCATCATACTTACAGAAATACGACGCATCCCTCTACTTTCCTCTGCCATGGTGCACAAACTGCTGCCTAGCAGCACTGCAGGAATGATTGTTTATGTGCACATAAACAATTAATGGTGTTTTCCTCTTTCTATGTGTGCTGCCGAATGCAGCACACATAGAAAGAGGAAAAAAACAGGGAGAAATAATGTTATTGAGGTGGCGTAGGAATCTGATACATTCCCAGACTTGTAAATCTGGGAATGCGTCAGATTCCATGGGTGTTGCGTGTGAACACCCACAGCAACACCCATGGAACAGCCCTTTCAAGCAGAGTTGTGCAAGAAAGGGAGTCATATTTACAAGGCCATGAAAGCCACGCAAGTTGGCTTTGCGGGGCCTTGTAAATATGGGCTGGCACACTGTGCCACCAGAGCGCAAAAAAAAAAATGACGTTCCGGTGGCACACTGTGCCGCTAGGGGCCTGTAAATGAGGCCCTAATTTCGGCCTCTTCAAGTACCAAGTCATGCCTTTCAGACTCTGCAACACCCCTGCAGCCTTCCAGTTGGTCTTTCAGGAATTCATTGATATTTGTTGTGTAAATTCATGACATCCTCATATAGTCCCATCCTATGGTTGACCATGAACAAGAGGTAAGCGCTATTCTTCTACCACTCCAGAAGTGTAAGTTGTAGGCCACATTGAAAAAAATATGTTTTTCATACTACTGAAGTAGAAATTTTTGCTTAATATCTTCAGCCCGGAAGGCATCAGTATGGATCAAAAGAAAGTGGAGTCTGTTCTTAATTGGCCATACCCTTCAATGTCAAACAAATACAGAGTTTTCTAGGGATCACCAATTTTTATGGATGTTTTATAAACAACTTCTCACATAACACTGCCCTCATTGCTTATCTCCTGCATAACAGGATGAAGTTCAGTTGGTGTGTGGAAGCAGAACAAGCCTTTCAACAACTGAAAACTGAGGCCCATATGTATACTTTTTGACGCAAAACACAGTTTTGCGTCAAAAAGTTTAACGCCGGCTTCCCTGTTCCACTGGGGCGTCAAATTTATACTTTGACGCTCGGCGGCGCAAACCACTGGTTAGGGTCTTTTTTTTTTACTCAAGCCAATGCGCCACGTCGTAAAGAAAAACAACGTTAACGCGGCGAAAATGACTTTAATCTGGTTTACGACGTTGCAAACTGGATACGTGCCTTTTTTCACCGCAATAGTGTCAAAAAGTGGCGCAAACACAGCAAAATGTGTAAAGAAGCCCCAAAATGGATCCCAGAAGCTATGAGAGACCCCAGGAAGATGACAACCGACCAGGAACCAGCCAGGAGGACCCACACAAGACCCAGGAGAGGGAGAAGAAGGAAAGGAAGTGTGGGTTCAGTACAGAGGAGCATGAAATACTGGTGAAAGAGGTGACAGAACACCAGCATCAACTTTTTGTCACCTCTAAATTTCAAATTGGTAGGAGAGAGGCAATTTGGCAACAAATTGTCGATAAGATCAACAGTGTGGCAGAAGTAAGGAGAACAGTCACCGAGTGCAAGAAACACTGGCATGACTGCAAGCGCAGGACCAAGGAAAAAATGGCAAGGAACAGGAAGGCAGCACTGCAGACTGGAGGTGGGAGTCCAGCACCGCAGGAGGCCGTGGACTACATGGAGGAGGTGGTGGCAGCCGTCATCCCTGAGGAGATCGTCACAGGGATTCAAGGACAGGACAGCGCAGACTACCAGGATACAACACAGATGCAGGGTAAGTGGCATGGGGAACAAAAATGCCTAATTGTTAACTGCAAGCAGGTGGGGGGACATACCTACTACACAATGCATGTAAGCCATGATACTCAGGTAGTGGAAAGGGCAAAGGGGCACGGCATGGGGGCATGGGCTGTGCAGGGCAAACCTGGGGCACAGCACAACACTACACCAACAACCTTTGCATGGGGGTACTCTGCCATGCCAAGGATGTTGGAAAAGCAAAGCCAGTCCAGGAGGGTAGGATATAATGTAAAACTGGCCTGCTGTCACACAACAGCTAGTATTGTCGCTACGTGAACTAGGGCTCAATTTCCAGTCTCCGGCCATATCCGCAAGTAGTATTTACCAATAACAACAGTTGCCACTACCACCTCTGCTGTGTGTGCAGGTCAAGTAGCTAATGGCAGTTACGTGCCCATGGATCAAACACACCCAAATTAGAGGGTTCAGGATGATAACGTTATCAATCCCTTGTAATTAATAAAAATGTGCAAATCCGGTCAAATGCTCATGTCTATAGGCGCTACAAACATCAGGTATTGTATGTAACATTATGAGGTGCACAGCAGTAATGTCATACCCATGCTGCACATGTCAGGGTCTACCCTGTGCCCGTGTCACAATAGCTGTAATGCCACCATGCAACATCTCAAGTGTCATAGTGCTAAGACAACAGCATTGTGGGGGGAAGACATATGTTTCCAGCTAGTGAAACACCCCCCCCCCCCACAGTCATAAGAGGAAATGGAACACTGCTAGGACCATCAGTGCAATCCAATGTAGCACACATTCCCCAACATCAGCCATTTCCATGCCAATGCTATACATAGTATATGCTAGGTCTCAGCAACATATAGGTGGATGTGAAATATCCGAGATTGGGCAGTTCCAGATTGTTAATTGTGGTGCAAGTGCCATCAGAACACCCACAGCCAGTGCAAGGCCACACCATGATAATGGAAGTAGACCGAGGGTTGAGTAGGACAATAAGGTGGCAACATACAATTTGGACAGAACCTACACCTAGAGGATGTGACGCAGACATTTCCCCAAACTACCCACACTACATGTGACATGCAGGTGGGGCATAGGCCTAGGAGAATGCCTATATTAATGACAGGAACAATGATCACAATGTGCAACTGATAGGAAGTCAGTCACCTCACATTACAAATGCCATAACACAGACACACTACTTGTACAATATCTCATTGCAGAGGACGATAGCTCTCCTGGAGATATGCCTGTCCTGGACTTCTCTGATGACATAGATGACGAGCTGACAAACATTAGCCAGCAGACCCTCCAAGATGTCCTTGAAACCCTCCAGACCCCACCTTCAGTCACAAGGAGGAGCACAGAAGTAGCAGCCATCACAAGAGGACCCACCCACCACCCCAATTATACGACCTGCCAGCTCCAACCCAGCTGAGAACTCTGACGACACTGGCACCAGCTTTGAGAGGACTGTAGTTGGAGTACAGCAGGAGCTGGCCAAGGAGGTGCGGGTGGGGATGCAAAATATGGCAGCTAGCCTTGAAGGGATGCGTGCGTGCATGATGTCATCTGCAGAATAGGCAGCAGCCATGCAAGCGCGAACATCTATCCTGCAAGAACTTCAACAAAGTGTAAAGGAAATCAGCACTGCAGTAAGGGAGTTGCCACAACACCTCGCACACATGAATGCAATAATGACCCCCTCAGGGCCGACCTGGCTGCCTACCACAGTGACGTAGCTGTTATACTTAAGAACCAGCAGCTCCTCCTTGCTGCAGTACTGCCCTTAATAGCCCCACAGTTGGCAGCTACCGGGATTTCTGACTCCACGTCTTCAAACACTGAATTGTGTGTTTCCCCTTCAAACCCACCACCACCACCAAGGGCAGAAGAGATGACACACACATCAGAAGATGAAGACGTGGAACAGATCACCTTCACCCGTAAGAATACCTGGTAGCACAAGTCCATGCCAAATGGGCACTTATATCCTAGGTCCTGTGCTTGTTAACATGCCAGTCTTGCAACAGCTGGTCAAATGCAATGCTCCCCACCCCACTGTTTACCTTGACACTATGCTCTGTGATTGTCTCTCACTACCTCATTGGCAATTCATGTTCCTCTGCACTGTATGGCACTTACCCCAGCATGTCCAATGTCCGTGGTGGTGTACACAGTCGCCGCCGGCGTAGATCCCCATTGGCCACTGTACTCCATAGAGCCCCATATTATCCAATGAGGAATTGAATGGCAGTGCAAGACTGCCTTCCGCCACGAAGCCCAATGTCGGCAGAGTTACCTCACTTCCACCTGTCCCTATATACAGGACAGGCGGTCGCCATGTTATGGTGATGGACAACCATCAGATTAACCTTTACTGCGTCACTGCCTAGATTTGCACATATGTGTCATTATCACTGTCCCATCACATAAATGCAACATGTGCACTGAGGTTGTGGTTCCATTGTTCAAATTGTGACAGCCTACTCACTCTTGTGACCCTTAGATACCTACCTCTGCAGATGAATGGGAAGAGAAGACGACTCCCCGTGTACAGACCCCTTGTGGACTTGGCTACACTGGAGGACAGGCACATTATACTCACCTATAGACTGGACAGGTCCACAATCACAGAGCTGTGTGCCCAATTGGAGCCTTACCTAATACCAGACATCTGACATCCCACTGGGATTCCTCCTCTTGTGCAAGTGCTATCAGTGCTCCATATCCTGGCAACTGGTTCTTTCCAAGTGACAGTGGGCTTGGCAGCTGGAATTTCACAGCCAATGTTTTCAATTGTGCTGGCAAGGGTCTTGTCTGCCCTGGTGAAACACATGTGCAGCTATATTGCTTTCCCCCAGGTGGAAGATTTCACCACTGTAAAGGTAGGATTCTATTCAATAGGCCCTATCCCCAAAATAATTGGTGCGATTGACTGTACACATATTGCGTTAGTCCCCCCCACCAGAATGAACAGGTGTTCAGGAATCGTAAGAGTTTCCACTCACTGAATGTGCAAATGGTTTGCCTGGCGGACCAGTACATCTCCCACTTCACTGCCAAGTATCCTGGGTCGGTGCATGACGCCTTCGTCCTGAGAAATAGCAGCATCCCAAATGTGATGGCCCAACTACAGAGGCACAGGGTGTGGCTAATGGGTGAGCCAGATCCCCCAACTCTGTATGTCAGTGTATAACTTCAGGTGTTCTCCCCATAGGATTGTGTAAGGCTAAATGTCCCTCAATACTTGCAGGTGACTTCAGCTACCCAAACCTATAATGGCTGCTTATCCCTGTAAGGAATGCCAGGACAGGGGCTGAGGACCGTTCTAATGAGGCACCTGGGTGAACCAGGAGAATAATCAAGCGGACGTTTGGCCTCCAGAAGGCCAGTTTCAGGTCCCTCCATCTGACAGGTGGATTCCTGTGCTACTCACCCGAAAAGGTCTGCCAGATAGTAGTGGCATGCTCCATGTTGCACAACCTTGCCCTCAGATGACATGTGCCTTTTCTGCAGGAGGAGGGGACTGGAGATGACCCTGTGGCAGCAGTAGACCCTGAGGACAGTGAGGAGGAGGAGGCAGAGGATGAGGATGAGGAGAAGAGAACATCAGTTATGCAACTATACTTCCAATGACAAACAGGTGAAACAGTGGAACTGACCATTACTTTGACTATTGATTTATCTGTGTGCCTGTGGCATGATGGCATTCACTTCCTTTGCATCTCTTCTTTCTGTCACCTATGGCTTCTCATTTTCCATATGTTGGTGACATGACAATGTTCTCCTGATGTGATCACTACAGACTGTTCCAGGTCATGATTTGTTAGCTATCACAGTGTTCAGATCATTTGCACTTGATGTAACTGCTCCCACAAATGCAAATTTAAGACACATAAAACAGTGTTACCCAAATTGTGTTCAAGGGTGTTTATTGTAGTGCTATATAATTGAGGGTAAAGTGCAAAGGAATGGGGTGATGGTGGAGGAAAGTCCAGGGTATTGTTCCAGTCAGTTTGTAGCACAGGTCCAGTGTCCAAGGGGCCATAGGAAGGGGAGCAATGGCAGTTCAAAGTGGAAAAGGTGACAGGGTGGGACACAAGGGGACAATCGGGACAGTCTTATTTCCTGGTGGTGGTCTTTGTCTTGGTAATTGTCTCTGGCTTCTGTCTGGTTCGCAGGGAACGTTTGCGGGGTGGTTCACCTTCTGCAGGGGGAGGGGTGCTGGTGGCCTGTGGGTCCTGTGGTGGGGCCTCTTGTCCTCTAGCTGCAGCGGAAGTGGAGGGCTGGTCAATAGACTGGCTAGTGGTAGGGGCCCGCTGCTGTGCAGTCCATTCCCTCATGATGTTGGCCATGTCTGCCAGCACGACTGCTATGAAGATCATGGTGGTGTTGAGGGCCTGCAAGTCCTCCCTGGTCTCCTGATGGTGTTCCTCCTGCAGCTGCTTGTTCTCCTGCATGTGCTTCCGGATCTGGCCATCATGTCCTGGGATTGTTGGTAGGCACCCAGGACACTGGTGAGTGCCTCCTGCAGAGTGAGTTCCCTGGGCCTGTCCTTCCCCTGGTGCACAGCGGTTCTCCCAGTGTCCCTGTTGCCCTGTGCCCCTATCCCCTGAACGGTGTGCCCACTGCCACTGATCCCAGGTCCCTGATTGTCTTAGGTATGAGGTGTGGACTGGGGTCCCTGTACAGGTGGGCACACTGCTGAATTACGTGTCCATAGGACAGAGGTGTGGGTACGCTGGGTGGGTGCTGTGGTGTTGGTAAATGCTGGGGGAGGCTTGGTGGTGGACTGTGAGTGGGCTGGGGTGACCGACTGACCAGTGGTCCCTGATGGGCCAGGTTGTTGATCCAGATCCTGGAGTCCAGAGTTACCGTCATCACTGTGGGCATCTTCTGTTAGGGGACTGGATAGTTGTAGCACCTCATCTCCACTGCGATTGGCTGGGGCACCTGTGGGGATGTAACTGATGTATTATGCTTCATGCCTGTGACATGTTGTACATCCCTATCTTCCCCTCTATGGTTGCTTTAGTCCTGCCACCTTTGATTGTGTATGGTGATGTATTGTAGGATTGTTAGTTCCCTATGCTGTGCATGCTTTTGTGATGGGTGTCCATGCAGGGCTGGGAGAGCTGTCCATGCATTGGTATGCATGCAGGGCTAGGCATTGGAGTCAGTCATATGTGTAGGTGCAGTGTGTGGGATGGAGTGGAGTGATAGGAGTGAGGGTGAGGGGGTATGATGGCATGCAGGTATGGGGGGGTAAGTGGTAAATGTTGACTTACCAGTGTACAGTCCTCCAGCTACTGCAGCCAGTCGCTCAGGATGCAGTAATGCCAAGATTTGCTCCTCCCATGCTGTGAGCTGTGGGGGAGGAGGTGGGGGTCCACCGCCAGTCCTCTGTATGGCGAGCTGGTGCCTTGCTGCAACAAAACGTACCTTCCCCTGTAGGTCGTTCCACCTCTTCCTGATGTCATCCCCTGTTCTTAGATGCTGTCCTCCGGCGTTCACCCTGTCCACGATTCTCTGCCATAGCTCCAGCTTCCTTGCAATGGATATCTGCTGTATCTGTGCTCTAAACAGCTGTGGCTCTTCCCTGACTATTTCCACCACCGTGAACCATAACTCCTCATCTGTGAAACGGGGGTGCCTTTGTGGAGCCATGGGTGTTGTGTGATGTGTGTGAGTGTTGGGTGGTGTGATTGGGTGTGCGTAGTGGAGTGCGTGAGGGAGATATGGGTGTGTGTGTATTTGTCGCGGTGGTCTTGATGTCTGTTTGGGGGCAATGATTTGTATTCGTAAAGGGTTGTGGGTAATGTGGGTGGGTGTTTTCTAGTGGTGTGAGTGTGTGTGTGTGTATGGATGTCAGGTGTGTGTTTGTACTGGCCACTGTTGTGTAGTCAGGCATTTGGGCATCCATTCTGAGTGCAGCGGTGTGTACCGCCAATGGTTTACCGCCATTGAATGTCCGCCGTGGTGATTCGTTGGTCATGATGTGGTGGGCGTTGTTCTGTTGATGTAACGGTATGAGTGTTGGGTCCACCACTTTAGCACTGACCTTTGGGCTGGCGGATTTGTGTATGGGGCTGTATTCTGTCGGTTTGGTGTGTGTCATAATATGCTGAACGGTTATCCACCACGGCCATCAGCGTGACAGTAAGCAGGATTTACCGCTAATGTCATGATGAGGGCCAAAGTCTCCCCCTTGGATAGGCTACCAGTAAGGTCATCCTGGAACAAACTTTTTATGGCTATTAGTGACTTGCTCATGCCACTTAAATACAAGTTGGTCAGATTGGAAGGAGAGGTTGGGAAGGTCATTACTTTATGTCAGAAACTATCCTTGCCTACTTTGGTCTCTAACTGTACAGCAGGTGTGTTACAAAATGGGCAAGATAATATATTAACCCCGCAGGTTGTAGATACTGTAGTTGGTAATATTGAGGGGGCCAGCCAGAGGGTCTCAGACATCAGGCAACTAAGTGAGGAGCAGCGTGTCCCTGCAGTGGGTAATTCAAGACATAGTATAATTCCTACAAAGAGCACCTCACTGCAGCCTCGTAATAGTGAGACAGATGAGCCTATCTCTACGCCCCCTCGGGTTGAACCTACTACTATTGATTTACCACCAGCTTGTTGCCCTTATGTAACAGTTATGGTAAATGTTCCACCTCTGCACCCAGGTCAAATCAAAACCCCTGAGACTCTAAAGAAAAAAGTTATGCATTGGTTTGCTTTAACTAATTTATTTTCACCTGATAGAGCACATCAAATTATTTTAATTAGGACAGTGGGGTGGGTAGGCCCCTTAGCGATAAACTTTGAGTGTAACTGTGTAATTGTTCATTTTCAGAGCGCTAGATTTCTGAAGGAAATCCTATCCAGGGCAGTTCCATGCCCACTACGTGGCACTTCTATATTGTGTGTTCTCCTTGAGTTTCTTTGACCGACACCTGCAATCCCTGGTCCGTCCTGGCATTGAGTCAATGAGAGAGATGGCTAAGAAGGGATCAGTAGATTTCACCTTTCAGCCTTTGCCTGTAATAGGTACCAGGTTTTGAGCTCACTATCAGCTAATGGCTGACCAAGCCACAGCGGTCAGGAGGCTAATGAAGTAGAGGGGTCTAATCCTGAGTGGGCAAAAAGGGGTATAATGATTAGTGGTTGTGGAAGGGACATCACAGTTTTTTTGGGATTAGTCAAGGCCGTCAGCAAGTCATGTATTACCAGCATTGCCGGGGAAGCAATAGAGGGGAACTTATCCACCACTAGCTTGCCTGATATCTGGGGATGGCGATTGCAAGAAGTATAAGGATGGGAGCTAAACATTTGCCACGTGGAATGTGGGAGGTCTCCGCAATGAGATAGTCCTTTTGAGTGGGTTCTAATTCTCAATTGCTGTGGCTAACTTCTAGGAGTATGGTGGATGTAATGCTAATCATTTTTTTAAATAATGTCTTTGATTCTACCCGTAGTGGAGTAGCCCATTCTTTGGATCATGACCTGCATAAATTCTTGCACTCAGTCCACTCAACCTTTATTATATTGTGGTCTGGAGACTTTAATATTCAGCCTCGTTTTACCACAGCATCTCAGGTCTCTGGCCTCACAAGTCAGGATGGGGTGGGCTATGATCACTTTTGCCACAACAACTATGGAGATGTTTTAAATTCAATTATATTGAAACATGATTTGTTGCTATTGAGATGCAAACATGGTGTTAATGGGGAAGTGATTAATTCCTTCAGGGGACATAACTCCTCATCTGTTATTGATCACGTTTGAGTGTCTTCAGCCGTCACACGTGTGTCTGGCACATCTTATATTGTTCAATCCATATTGAGAGACCGTGACCCCATTATCCTCCCGTTCTTATTCTGGGGCCCTAGGCGAGAGTCTTACATTATAATGAACCAGGATGAGAATATAGGGCTATAGGGCTAATGTGGTGGGATAAAAATGTATAGATATTGCCCCCCATGGTCTTTTACAGAAAATTAATCAAGCCATGATTTCTAAAGCACAGCTAATCACCCATAGGGTCTCAAGGTGCTGTTTGCGGGTGTGTGCTCAGTTGAAGAACCAGGTCTTGAGGTCCTTCCTGAACTGCTTCAGTGTTGCGGTCTGCTTGAGTTTAAGAGGTGGCATGTTCCTTGTCTGGGCTGTGAGGTAGGAGAAGGATCTTCCTCATGCTGTGCTTTTCCGGATCTTGGGAACGGCTGTGAGGCCAAGAATGGAGTTGTCTGTTGGGTACGTAGAAGTTGAGGTGGTGGTTGAGGTATGCTGGTCATATGTTGTGTAGTGCCTTGTAGGTATGGACCAGGAGTTTATATGTGATGCGCTTGTTGACTGGGAGCCAGTGTAGGTCTCTGAGGTGAGAGGAGATGTGGCTGTGTCTGGGGATGTCCAAGATGAGTCTGGCTGGTGCATTCTGTATTCTTTGTAGTCTTGATTGTAGTTTATTGGTGATTCCGGCATAGAGTACATTGCTGTAGTCCAGTTTGCTAGTGACGAGTGCGTGGGTCCTCATGTTGAAGGGGATCCACTTGAAGGTCTTTAGAAGGAGTTGGATGGTGTGGAAGCATGACAACGAGACGGCATTAACTTGGTGGGTCATGGATAGAGAGGAGTCCAGGATGATGCCCAGATTGTGTGCGTGGTCCGTGGAAGCAGGGGGCGCAGAATATGGAGTGGGAGATGGTGTTGAATGCAGTGACAGGTCGAGGAGGATGAATGAGGCCATGCCTCAATGGCCTAGTATGGCACGTATGTCGTCGGTGGCTGCTAGGAGTGCTGTTTTGGTGCTGTGTTTGCTCCTGAATTCGGATTGGGATGAGTCGAGGATTTGGTGTGTCTCAAGGAATTTTTTGAGTTGCTGGTTGACAGCCTTTTCTGTTTCTTTGGATGGAAAAGGGAGCAGAGAGATGGGTCTGTAGTTTTTCAGCTCCTTTGGCTCGGCGGTGGGTTTGTTGGGTAGCGGGTTGATCTCGGCGTGCTTCCAGTCTGATGGGAAGGTGGAGGTCTTGAAGGATTGGTTGATAGTTCGACAGAGCTCAGGTGCTGTGATGGTGCTGGCCAGGTTGAAGATGTGATGACGGCATGGTTCTGAGGGTGCTCCTGAGTGGATGGAGTTCATGAGTCTTTGGGTGGAGTCCAGGAGTTCAGGATCTGGTGTGGTGCTGGGTCAGTGGTGGTATTCGTGGGCAGTGCGGGTGGGTTTTGAGTCTTGAAGCCTTCATAAATGTCCTGGATTTCTCAGGGGAAAAAGGTGGCAAGGTCATCGCAGATGTCTTGGGAGGGAGGGATGGATTAGGTGTCTGTCCCGGGGTTCATGAACTCTTTGATGATAGCGAAGAGCTCTTTGCTGTTGTGAGCGCTGGTGCTGAGACTTTCTTGAATGGCGGCTTTTTTGGGGGCTCTGATGTTCTGGTGCTGCGTGGTGACTGCATTCTTGTAGGCTACGCGGTATTCAGTTGATTTGCTGTTCCTCCTTTTCCGTTGCATTCGTCTGCAGTAGCGTTTGGACTCTTATAGGTCTGTCATAAACCATTTAGGTATTTTGCTGTGTTGGATTTCTGCTGGTTTCCTGAAGGGAGCTGTGTTGTTGCTGTGTAACTAGCGGTGTAGATTGTGTGCGGCTTCATTAGCGTCCACTGCGTCGGGTGGGGGGGGGTAAGTAGCTAAGCGCGTTGGTGAGTTGTGCTTCTGTAACTTTGCCCCAGCATCTGCCGTGGGCGTGTGGGGCATAGTGACATTCAGTATTCTACATGAAGGTAAAGTGGACGCACTTGTAGTCGGTCCTATGATGTTCGGAGGTGTGAGAGATGGTGATGTTATTCCCTAATGAGAAGATGGGGTCGAAGATGTGTCCGGCTCTGTGGGTAAGGACGTTGACAAGTTGTTTGAGGCTGAGTATTGCAAGGTTGTCCAAGAGTTTTGTGGTGTTGGGGTCAACGTGGATATCGTAAGGTTGTCCAAAAGGTTTGTGGTGTTGGGGTCATCGTGGATATCAAGCTGGGAGTTGAGGTCGAAGAGTAGCATATAGTTGGAGGAGGTGAGAGCTTGGGGGGTGACGAGATCAGTGATGTCTTCACAGAATTAAGGTTGGGGTCCGGGCGACTCGTAGATGAGTATGCTACGGAGGGGGGAGTTGCGGTTGGTATGAATCTGGATGTGTAGGTGTTCATGGGTTTGCTGAGACTGTGACTTGGTGGTTGTCAGGTGGAGGGTGTTCTTATAGAATATGGCAATGCCTCCTCCAGGCCTGTTGGCTCTGTCCTTGTGGATGATTTTGTAGTTGTCCGGGATGGCTGTGGCGATGTCCGGAGCTGAGGTGATCCACGTCTCCGTGAGGAAGGCGATTTCAGGGGCAGTCGAGTCAAGGAGGTCCCAGACTTCTATTGCGTGCTTGACGAGGGAGCATGTGTTGAGGAGTATGTACTTGAGGTGGTTGTCCGTGCTTGGTAAGGGATTGTGTGGTGGTCCTTTGAGGCTGCAGGAGCATGCACGGAAAAGGTCAGTGAGTGTTCCTCTGGATGACTAGGTGGCAGGCTGAGGATCCTCCTGGGTTGAGGACGTGAAGTGTGTTGGAGTTGAACTGGCGGATGGAACGAGGACCAGGGTCCATTGCGCTAGGCGCCCTCCAGGAATGGACGGGTGCAGATGGGCTTGCCTTTGGCACAGCGTGGCCGCACAGCGGCCGCCATTAACAAGGGGAGGAAGGCGGGGGTTCTGGTCAGCTGGAAGGCAGGAGGGCGGGAAAATTGATTCACAGGGAGGGAGGCAGCGGCGCTTGAATATGCGGGGGAGTGAGGGGATAGAGAGAAAGAGACAAGAAGGAAAGAAAAGCAAAATGGATTAAAAAGACAGAAAAATAAAAAGAAGTAAAAAACAGAAGTAAAAGCAGACGTAAAAGCAGGAGTAAGGAGAGATAGAAGATACTTATATGCAGGTGGCCACTAGGCCACCTCGGATGAGGCGCAGGTGGGAGCCTGCGATTGGAAGTGGGCCTTGAATTGAGAATCAGGCAGGCTGTCAGTTCACTAGAGGCAAAGTCAGGCAGGCTGTCAGTTTGCTTAAGGCAGAGGCAGCAGCAGCAGCAAACAGGTGAAGCTGCACAGAGGAGGGCAACAGACGCTTACCAGGAGGTCAGAGGAGTCGCCCTTTCAGTGTGCAGCAACCACCATTAGGAAGGGGAGGGAGGCGGGGAGGTCCGGTTAGCTGGGAGGCAGGAGTGTGGGAAAAGCACTTCACGGGAAGGCAGGGGGCAGGGCCACAGGGGCAGCAGCGGTGCTTGAAAACATGGGGAGAGTGAAGGGAGAGAGAGAACAAGAAGGAAAGAAAAGGAAAATAGAATAAAAAGACAGAAAAATAAACAGAAGTAAAAGCAGGAGTAAAGAGAGACAGAAGATACTTCCATGCAGATGACCACTTGGCCACCAGGGATGAGGCGCAGGCGGGAGCCTGCGGGTGGAGGTGGGCATGAGAGTCAGGCAGGCTCTCAGTTCACTAGAGGCAGCAGCATCAAACAGGTGGAGCTGCACAGAGGAGGGCAACAGACGCTGACCAGAAGGTAAGAGGAGTCTTCCTCTCAGTGCGCAGTGGCCGCCATTAATAAGGGAAGGAAGGCGGGGGTCCAGTCAGCTGGAAGGTCAGGAAAAGCACTTCGCAGAGAGCGAGGGGCGCGGGCCGCAGGTGCAGCAGCAGTGTGGGAAAATCGTGGAGAGTGAAGGGAGGGAGACAGAGACAAGAAGGAAAGAAAAGCAAAATGGAATAAAAAGACAGAAAAATAAACAGAAGTAAAAAACAGAGGTAAAAGCA
Source organism: Pleurodeles waltl (assembly GCF_031143425.1). Taxonomy (NCBI): domain Eukaryota; kingdom Metazoa; phylum Chordata; class Amphibia; order Caudata; family Salamandridae; genus Pleurodeles; species Pleurodeles waltl. The sequence continues at coordinate 171,750,301 of NC_090437.1, forward strand.
GAAGTAAATAGAGACAGAAGATACTTACATGCAGATCGCAACTAGGCCAGAAATGAGGTGCAGGTGGGAGCCTGTGGTGGAGGTGGGCCTCAAACTGAGAGTCAGGCAGACTATCAGTTTGCTCGAGGCAGAGGCAGAGGCAGAGGCAGCAGCAGCAACAAACAGGTGGAGCTGCACAGAGGAAGGCAACAGATGCTGACCAGGAGGTGCAGGGATGTCTGTATGAGTTTAATTATTGTTTACAAGAAGAAGTTGACCCTAAAAGGTTGCTTAGCTGTTTTGAACATGTTATTCCTTGTATTAAGGCCTTTCTGACACGTCAATCAAAAGCCATGAAGTCTGAAAGGAAAACAGAATGGTTTGATCATGGATATACAAAAGGCTCTGGCGGAACTTAAGTCAGCTCTCAATAACTCTCCCAGAGACCCTGTGGCTATTAGGACCTTGCGCATGAGTAAAGGGAAGCCCTGGAGAGAAGGAAGAAGTTGTTGTGGGAGGAAGCATGGTCAAAATTAGCTCTGCCCACAGAAATTAATGATAAAATGCTGTTCTGGGAAACAATGAATGCACCCTTTTTGTCCAAAGAGGCGCCTCCTGAAACAGGTTCTAGAGTCCCCTGCTCAACTTCTGTGGCCCATTTCGCAGAAGTTTTTAAACATAATAGTGAGTTTGCTGACACAGTTGGGTATGAGGAACTAAGGCATGGGAACCCCTTTCATTTAAATATTACCATTGAAGATTGCTAGTGCTTGTGGTAGGGTCCTGGTACGGAAAAAGGGAGATAAATCAGACCCTAAAAATTACCGGTCAATATTGCTACTGGACCTGCTATGAAAATATTAAGTAGGATTTCATTAGCAACGTATGAGGAAAGGGTACAGGAAAATGACTTTCTATCACATGCCAAATTCGGCATCAGAAAAGGACTTGGAACCATCAAGCAATGTGTACACTTAGACTTGCTTATTGGGAAATATACAAGAACTAAACCAGGGGCTTTGTACCTCTGCTTTGTTGATCTCAGCAGTGCATTTGACCTCATAGAGCATGTTATTTTGTGGTCTACATTGCTGGAATCTCCGTTCCTCTGGCCCCTCTGTATCCCACCACAAATCCTTGGCACTCCGTGGCACTCCACCACGGTACTTCGCCGCCACTACCGCTCTGCCTCCGCCCATCTCGGTTCCTCCGACTCCTCTGCTCCTCAGGCCACACACTTCGCTCTGCCTCACCTTGCTCCACTGCCTCCCGACACCAACTCCGACTCCGGCACTCCGACACATCACTTCTGCTACACTACTTGGCTTTTTTAGCACTCTCCTTGGTGTGCTTCTTATTTGACAGCTTTATTTCCTCTTCTTGGCTTTTTAAATATGAACTAGCACACTGCGCCACCGGAGCGTAAAACAAAATGATGCTGTGGTGGCGCAGTGTGCTGCTAGGGCCTCGTACATGAGGGCTTTAGGGGCATATTTATACTCAGTCTGCGCCGATTGTGTGTCAAAAAATTTTACGCACAATCAGCGCAAACGTTGCCCCGTATTTAAACTTTGACGCCCGAGCCCGCGGACGACAACATTCCGCCGTGTGCGTCATTTTTTGGATGCGGCAACCCGCCTTGCGTTAATTATTTGCAAGGTAGGCGTTCCCGTTCAAAAAATGGCTTAAAGGGCCGTGCGTCGTATTTATGCTTTCGGGCAAAAATGACGCACGGCCGGGAGGCAGAGCCAGAAAATTACGCAGAGCCCGATTTGTGTAAAAAATTAACGCCTGGGTCAGGGCAGGCGTTAAAATGGGGCAAACACACCTGTATTTAATCAGAACACACAGAACAAACAGCAGAGCAGCAGAACAGCAACAGGGAGCCATGGAGGTGATTCTAATCCAGCATGCACGCAGACCCCAGCAGCAACAACAGCAGCTACAACAACACCAGCAGGGACCCCAAAGGCAGCGCAGAAGGCAGGAGAGGATATTCCCCCCAAGAACAACCCTTCAGGGCCTCAGGGAACACGACATCATCCAGAGGTACCGGTTGAACTGGCAGGCCATTCAGCAGCTGCTGCGAAACATTGAACTGCAGTTGACCCCCACTTTGGTGACACCCCGCACCATCCCAACAGAAACAAAGCTGCTTGCCGTACTTCATATGCTGGCAAATGGCTCTTTTCAAACAACTGGTGCCCTGGTAGGCGGAATATCACAACCATCATTCTCCGCCTTTTTGCCCAAAGTACTGGACGCCATCATTCGACTGACACCCCGCCACATCTGCTTCCCTAACACACTGCAGAAGCAGCAGGAAACTTAACAGGGGTTCTACGCAATCAGTGGCTTCCCACACGTCCTTGGTGCAATCAACTGCACACATGTACGCCTTGTGCCACCTGCTGCAACTGAACACCTCTACCGCAACAGGAAGCACACACATTCCATCAACGTCCAGGCCATAGTCGATCACCAAGGATTGATCACCAACATCGTGGCTAAATATCCTGGGAGTGTACATGACTCATACATCTTCCGTCACTGCACCATCAATGAACACTTCCAGGATGGCAATGGACTACTTGTTGGTAAGTACAAAAACCTACTTATTTACACACTGCACAGCAACCCTCTAGGACACACAACACATACACCACAACAGCAACATGTCGACAGGAACACACTGAGGTCGTGACATCGCTAGCCATGTTTCTTAAGTCACCATTGAACCTGTCACACATCGGAATTTACTGTACAGCCTAATGTGAAGACGTCAATGAGTGTGGTTGCCTAGATGTCACCTTGCAAATTGTAAGTGTCCCAATGACCTTTACATTAATACATTGCCTAAGTCTAAAGGTATGGGATGTCCAGGGTACTTTGATATGAACGTGTTAACAACACTTTCAATTTTAACTGTGCATGGAACTATCATCTCACCCCCAGTGAAGACACACGGACACCTGTATCACAAGTCACAATGCTAGGGAGGGCACACTGTACTGAAAATCCCAAAACATACTGCTGACAAACGGTTGGCAGACAAACACTTGTTAAGCCAAGGAAACAACACAATGCAGATGGTATAGCCTACAAGCATAGGATGTCACATTAGTACACAAAAGAGTCACAGACAACACAAGACAACTACTGCCATTAAAGGTCTTTTCAATAGTGCCATCTACATCAACATGATCCCATTCATTTTCTCTTGCAGCTGATCAGGGGTATGGCATCCAGCCATGGATTATGACACCATTTGGCAACCCGAGTACAGCTGCAGAGCGTGCAAACAACATTGTCGAGCGGACCTTCGGCATCCTCAAGTCAAGGTTCCGCTGCCTCGACATCACTGGTGGTAGCCTCCTATATTCCCCCGAGATGGCCTGTAGGATCATCCTCACATGTGCAATATTGCACAACATTTGTATCAGAAGAAACATTCCCCTCCTGGAACCAGACAGAGCCACACATGCCTGAAGAGGAGGAAGAGGAGGATGCTGGCCTGCAACAGGAGGGGGAACTACAGAACACAGCTGCTGGTATACGCAGGCGGCAACAGATTGTAAATAATTTCTTCTGAATATGATCACCTTCACCACTTTGGTTAACTAATTTAAATAAACACCTATTATAATCACCATATCATGGTCTGGCTATTCCTTTTTACATACCTTCATCTCTACTTATCAGAATAAGAGTGTTGCCTCATGGAGCACTGCTGAGATACTGAGTAGGACACGGAACATCCCAGAGCTTATGTGATGCCTAACATACAATGGTCACATACACACACACTCTTAATGACATATATCATGTACATATCTCCTTTAAAGGCCTATAGCAGAGGACCACAACTATTTCACACATACATGCTGAAAGCAAGGTCCACCGCAGCATATGGCACACAACTATGACACCATCACTCAATAAGGGGAAAACAAGCCTCATACATGAGGCAGTCAATGTGCTTTCGCATCACTAACAGGAATGTCTGACAAGACCCTTGACAGCAGTTAGTCCAACTGCATCCAATATTTGCAAGGAATATCTGTGACTAGAGTTCCCTAGAAGCAGAACATAGACAGCACAAGTGCCACAGATATGATATGCATTGCGCACATGACATTCCATGTACATGTCAGCCCATTTCCTAACTCCTGACACACCCATGCTCCTGGTCACAACCCACCTGTCGGAAGAGGTCCCTCGAATACTAAGATGTGTACCCTGATAATACCTCCTCTACAAACACAGACCAACATTAGCAAACCAGTATGCTACACCCTTTCCTAAGGTATGCCATTGTCAAAGAACATCTGACTGCATGGACGTCAGGTCAATTTATACACTGTCTTCTAGTTTCAAAGCCCTGTTAGCACATGTAGATTGCTTCCCCTTGTGAAAATGTCTGTTGGCCCTTAGAATGCAAGTCTCACCTACAGGACTGGTGAGAAACAGATGCAGCCCACACCTGTGATCACCTCCATGCACACCACCCATTGCAAAAAGCACTGCCCCTGATGATGCCTGGAACAGCATAGGAGTTGCCATTATGTCAAATACATCGTCAACCATTGATAGTAATTAAGCCGTGTAACACAGCCCTTGGGTTCATTTGTCACCTTCAAAAACACAGGACATACACAGATTGACATATCAACTGTCTAGTTTGTCCTCCAAACAGTCTCAGTCAGACCACTGATTATGTAACTGGTCCAGTAGCTGGCTCCTGAATCATCTTGCATTCTGTCAGCCTGACTGGCAACTGTCTGTGCGTCCCACTAAAGTATCCCTCTGTCTACATATGTACCACACTTGCGTTAGCAAACCTGCCATTCATCAGGGGGCATTGGGCATGGGCTTCTACCATGCATACACAAATACATTGTATAGCATCATCTGCCTTTTAACTGTACCATTTGAGTTAAATCCTCTTGGAAATGCAAAATTCATGGCCCATCCCTTTTCTGGGTTGCATTTATGCATGAATGACAAAGTGTGACAGTGTCCCAGGGTCATAGGCAGGGCTTGGGTACGGGGCTTTCAGCACAACCAGCAACCTCTGATAATGTACATGACTAATACACAAATGTCAGAACCATGACAGTTCACACACAGCATCACAGTGCGCACAACATAGTGATGGGCCGTGTGTGGTGAATAGCTGCGAGAATAAACAGCACAGAGGCTATGATGTTCCCAGATGCAGTGGGAAGTGCAGAGGCAAACCTGTGTACAAAAGTTGTAATGACACCTGCCGGAACATGACAATTGAGACATTATCTCACTCAGCACACCAAAGTTGCCCTGTTGACTGTCTCATTACACGTCTTTAGTGACAGGGTGGGACCATCCACATGTTGGTTCACATGTCCACATCTACTTTACTCACATTGATCAACAAAGGATACTCAGTAGTTACAGGAATAGCTCCCACTGACTCATGATGAGTCCTGGTCCGAACTGTGACAAATTACATCCCAAAAAATCTACAGGATCATCATTGGACCACAAACATGAACAAGACAGCTATGTGCAATTGATCACTGGAAATATGTGGACACGTGCTGTCTTGTATGCTGGTCCACCACAGCCACTTGATGGTTGGGGCTTACTTCTATGGCCTCAACTGTGGTGTCATCATATATATGAGATTGACCCTTGTCTGTCTGTGCAAACAACATGGTACCCACTTCCTCAATGCATGTGTATGACTCACTGTGGAATTCATCAACTAGTGCCTAGGAAGCTCTTACCAATACTCTAGGGCATAGGATGTAGAAATTGTGGACCTTTGACATGAACATGTGTCTGCCATCCATCTGGTGCATGCTATGTCACATATGGTGTCTACGTGACCCTAAAACTTGGAATTATACTTTGCGGGTGTTGTTACATGTATGATTAACACATGCCCTTGCTCATTCCAATTTTTACTTGCATCTTAGGGTTGGACACATGGACGTCACATTCATACAACCAAATGTACAATAGTGCTTCATGTGATGTACACACACACCTGGTCAACCAACAAATTAGTTGTCAAAGCACACACTTTGAGCCAAAGGCAATTAGGTATTGTACATATGTGCGTCACATTGCTATCCTCTCCTTTTGGCAAACATGCACAATTTGTGCCACACATATATGTAGGCCACACTTAGGACCATCTATGACGTCAGCCAACTGTAAACATACTGTGAAGGGTGTAGTGGATGATGTTCCGCTGCAGTATGATGTCACACATGTGAACATACACCATCAACACCATACTGTCTTCAATTAGCCAATCTCTGATGTGTTCCAAATGTAAAATGACCAAAAAAACAAGTAAAAATGCCCCAAACCAGTTAATGCACTGTAATTTTGACGTCCCTAGCGGTATGCGTCATTTTTTGTTTACCAAAACTGTATTTGCGTCATTTTTTTTGACGCACACGAGTGAAATATAGCCCGCATCCAGATATTTGTACAGTCCATGTATCATTATGTGGATGCGGGTTAATATTCACGTCTGTGCGTCAAAAAAAAATGACGCAAAAACAGTTTTGTGCAACAAAAATTGACGCATAACGCGAAAAAGGCGGGACTTTTCATTCAGGAAGCGATGTGATAAGATATCCTGTTTACAGATCATGTACAGTGGGTATACTTTCACTTTGCAGTCTATGATCCTTCTAGACTGTGTGGCTGTGTAGAGAGTGTTGTCCAGAGATTTTGTGCTGTATTTGTCCTGTGTGCTATCTGTAAAGTCCTTTTGTGAAATAAATTTTGTTTGTGTATACTGTAGTACTGTGTTTTGTCTACATTTGTCCATTTATCTTGTGTATTTCTTGTTTGTGGGAGTCTGTTGTGGGTAGTGTTAATTTGGGGATAGTTGGGTTCTTTTAGTGTTGAGGTTTACTTTTTTTCTGTCTTTTTACCCCTACTTTCACCCATTCCCCCTTTCTATTTCTTTTACCCCTATTCCTTCTCTTCAATTATAAGTATGTCTGGTAGGCCACGTCTTGGCAGGATGGGGGAAGAGGAGTTGGGGGGCTTCATCTGGCTGGTGACACATTTCTTGCCGCTCATAATCCAGGCAGGGGGCAGGGTCATACAGGGGTACCCAACAGAGGCACGCAGAATCCGGTGGGGAAAGGTGCTGCATCACCTGCAGCGTGTGTATGCCAGCCAGAGGAGTGACGACCAGCTGAAGCACCGGTGGGCTGACCTCATCACCAGGGAGCAGGATCTCTTGGACCACCTGGGAATCATGATTGGTGGCACTGTTGGTGAGTACGACTATTGTTATTGTGCACAAATAAATGCTCTGTAGTGACATCAGTGGATTAGTGCAATGTCTGCCAGCTAACTTGATGACTGTGTGTAATTTTGGGGACATATAAGGTGATCATTGATGCACTATGGCAAGGATCACAATTGCTAGCTGTCAGGTAGCACGTGCTCAGCAAACTTACGGGTAACTTTACCATGAAGGAAAATGGTGCGGCCTTTCTGTCAGCACAGCTAACAAAATAGGAGCCAATCATGTCTATATAGGGTATTATTGACAGAGAAGTACAGATGTACCAACATTTAGGCCAACTATGTTGACGCAATTGCTAGACTGACTTTAGAATAACTACATGATGCTGAAAATGAGTGCTGCCTTCACGACAATTTATAATAGCAAAGTGGCTCAAACATTGGTCTCATGTGAGTCTGGTGAGTGTGGAAGGAAAGCGTTCACAGAAGTACTATGAATGTGTGGGATTATTGTGTTTCTTAATCTTTTTGGATAAATGTCAGTTCATGATTTGAATACATTGTGTAAAGGTGTAAGGTGCACTCAGCTAACATCGTAAGATGTTTGTTGGAATCGGTTGAGCCACAATCCAAATATGGATGGCAGTCCAAGTGTATGCACATGGCTTTACATCTCCATGGTTGGTGCAAATCACCAATGCTGGGCCACATCAATTGACTATACTGTAACAACAGGATGGCTTACAGGAGTCCCTGCCCCTCCCTCTGTACATTGGGCCTAGGTGCACTAAATGTGTCATGGCCACAAGGCATGTTTGACTGGTAATGCAGTCCTCAAGTAACCAGGCGTTGGATGTTTCTCTTGGATGCACATGATGAGACGATTACACTCCATATTTTTTAGTGCTCACCAATTATTGGGCAAGTTTGCAACCACATGATAGTTAGGGCCAATGTATGTGTGCAGATATGTGTGTAACTGTCACAGGAGACCCATGCTATGTACAAGTTGGCCGTGAAATATCAGATGCAGTACCATCATGTCTGAATGGCTGCCATTTACTTATTCAGCCTACACATTGTAAATGATACTGAAAATGTTGCACTGTGCACAGATTTTGAGCACATTTCTTCCTTCCATACCTTACAGGTGGACCGGCGTCCTACACTGTGGGAGAGGTGGCGACATTTGAGGACCCAGACCACTACAGTAAGTGTTGATATGTCTGTTATGTGTTGTGTTTGCTGGTTATGGACTCGTGTGAGTTGGACGCATAGCAAGGTGTGATGCTGTGGGCAAGTTTTTCACTTGTTCCATGAGTGGGAATGCAGTTTTCACATGTTATGAGTTAGCCAATGCGTATCAAATGGTATCATGTAGGGATTGTAGGACATCCCTGTAGGCCCCACTGTGAGTACAGGGGATAGTCATGTCTCTGACACTTGTATCACCAAGAGTTGCAATGGAAGTCAGCCCCTATTTAGTCAGCCTGTCAGACCCACATTCTCTAAGATTGGTTGAGCTAATAGCTTCCCAATAGACACCTTTTGAAACAGTAGGTAGAACCTCCTAGCATCATGTACTTCCACATGTAGTGCATCAAGTCTGTGGAACCTGGGTGTAATGGCCTAGGTGTGCATGCAATTCATGATCATGGGTGTTCTAGCAACTCTGATGTGTCTGATGTAAGTCAGGCCTCACTGGAAGTATATGTTGTGTACTAAGTTCTGATTTTCCTGACATGTCTGACCCTATGAGTGCTCTAGGGTTTGCTGACTCCAAAATGTACATAGACCTTACCTGTGGTGTGTCTGTAGAGACAAACGTGTGTATTAGCCTATACACTCCTCGGTGTACATGTTGTTGGCAAATTATAGTTGTGTATCCACCGCCCCCCCCTGGGTTTGTGAATGGGGTACCTAGTATTGATGCTACCAGTATGTTACACATACCTGTGAAGAAGTGACGGTTTGGTTGCATACTAGTATACACACTCAGGTTTGGCACTTGGTACCATACTGGAAAGTCCAGTTACAACTTGCAGACCATGTGGCTTTAGTTTTGCTTTCCGTACACTGACATTTGTAGCCCAGCTCTTGGTGGAGGATATGCAGCATGATTCTTATATGTTAACTGTCAGAACTCAGATTGCAAGTCAAGGCCAGTTGTTACCCTTCTTGTGGGTTATGAATGTGCTTTGTGTGATGTGACCTTTGTTGTCTGGCCTGCCATGTACTTCCTCAGGGACATTCGATGCTCTGTATCGTGATATGAGCTGTTAGAAGTACAGTAGATGTAATGTCTGATTAACTTGCTGTGCTGTTTCACACAATGCAGTTCATTCATTCATTACTTTATTCGGTACAAAAAGACCATAAAAGACATCAAATAAATAAAACACACAAATTTCTCAATCATGAAAATTACTAAAAAACGTTAATAATACATTTTCCGAATACCATGAGCGGCATATATAAAATTTAGCACAGCCTGGATTATGTCCATATTTCCCAGATTATGTAAGTGGGAATAAGCAAGCTGGCTAGTTCTAATACTGTTAGACAGAAATAACGGCCGTAAAAACTTTTTTCTCAGAGCATCATATAAAGTGCGAAAAAGCATAAAATGTAATGTACTCTGAGATGTCTTTCCATCACAGTGACAGGGAGGGAGGTTCTTGAACCAGGTTCCACATACTGGAAATGCTACTAGGTAGTGTAGGATATTTAAACGTAGCCTTGTGAGTAAAAACCTTTGTCGCTCGTGATTGATAATAGTCAGAAACAGCTTTGGTTGAAGTTGTTGTGTCTCATGCCTCGTCCATAATCTCGTTGCACCAGAGGCTGACTCCATAGCCTGGTTTTTCTGCCAGAATATGTCCTTAACCTTCTTAATATCCTGTCTTGTTAGAGTATCTGGTTTAAGAAAAAATTCTCCTAGTCCTAATGATAGGAGAGAGAGGTAAACATATCTAAGCCAGGGTATATCCAGGAATCGTGACAAAAGGAGACAGTCCTGTATCACCTTTCTGCATAAAAACGCTTCTGGCTTGGTCCAAATTTTTACCCACAGTATTACAGGTTGAAGTTTTATATAGCTAGATATGTATCTCAAACCTACTTCTTTATGACAGAACATTACTGATGTAGATTGGGGAACTGCTAATACCCTTTTTAAAAAATTATTTTCTATAATCTGAAGTCCTGTGCATTCTGCATGCCCCCAAACCCCAGCTCCAAATGTCGCAATAGAGAGACAATTAGAGGAAAAAACAGTCATCATTTCCTTAACAGGTTTATGTCGGAGTCTTTTCGCAAACCTAAAAACTGCTTCAATGGCTTTTTGGAATTGAATTGAGCATATATTAACTAAAAATTTCCAATTAAAATCTACATCAATGGGGACCCCCAGATACGTAAAATGTGGGACCTTGAGTATCTCATGCCCATCTAAAACAATTTTTTTTGTTTTTGCTAATTTGGGTCCGGTCTTCATCACAAATTACTTTGTTATGTTTATTTTAAGACCGAGGTTCCCCATAAAAGTGTTAAAAGCATTTAATAAAATCTGGAGGCCATTTGCTGTCCTTGAGATGAGTACTGCATCGTCCGCATACAAGAGTACGGGGATTGGAGAGTTATTGATCACTGGGGAATCCTTCCCTGATTCACAAAGAAATTTCTCTAACCCGTTTATAGACAGGAGAAAAAGAAAAGGGGCAAGAACACAACCCTGTCCAACCCCCTTTAGTGAAGGAAATTTCTCTGTCAACCTCCCTCAATGCAGTTACTAATGTGGCATATCTGCATTTGTCTTCACAGCAGCTAACATGACTCCAGACCAGGTCCGTGAATTTCAGCGTCGGGCCATGCGATACCAGCACACCCTGCTGGTGGAGTCGGGGTTCCAGAGGATGGCCCGGCGATATCGCCATGAACGTGCCTCCGGGGCATGGCGAGCCTTCCCACAGGGTGGGCCTACTGTGCCCACCACAGCCACCACAGAAACAACCACCAATCTGAGCCAGGTGGCCCCACCCACAGCTGCCTCTGATGAATCTACATCTGCTGGACTTCCTAGCCCCAGCATTGCCACCGGTGCAGGACAGCCCACACAGACCTCCTCCACTGGTAACCAGACTGCCACTGCTCCAGCTGTTGACCCTGCAGCCTTCAATAGACTTGAAAACAAGATGGACAAAGTGCTGTGCAAGGTGAGCCACCTGAGCCGGGACGTGCGGCACATTAAACGGCGGGTCAAGGGTATCAAGAGGACCCTCCAGAGGGCCAACCTCTAGACAGTTGAATAGATGGACATGATACCCTCCCCTCCCTCCTCTTTCCTTGTTCTTATACTTAGTGGGCTTAGGGGGCTTAGTGTTAGGTTAGTATAGGCTGTTAGTTTAGTCAGTGTTATTGGGTGGGGGTTAGGGGGTAGGGGGTCCTGCTTGTTTCTTTTTTGACTTATTACATGTGTGGGTGGGGGGCTATGTTGGGGTTCTTGTGTGTAAAAAAAAAAAAAAAAAATTACCAAAAAAATATATATTTGTTTAGGCTAGTATAGTATGTGTTTAGGTTAGTATGTGTTGTCCTCAATGTGTCACGTCTCATAAGGGGGGTGTGGGGTAGATGGTTAGAACATTTCGTTACATGTGATAAGTAAGTGTAGCTTAGGTTAGTTAGGGACAGTTGTGGGTAATGAGTAGTCAGGGTAGATTAGGGTAGGTAAGATTTTTCCCTCAGTTTCCTCATCTATGGTTATCTTTTAGTATATATTTGGTTACCCCTTAATAGTATGTGTTGAATGGTACTTGATCGTGGGTTTGGATTCCGTGTACATCTCTTTTGTACTATAACATCTGTGTCCAATGCTACAAACAAATCCCAACTGAGCTGTACGATTGTCAGCTAACCCAGAGCTACCTTGCAAAGTGTCTACCCTTTGTTGCAACCACCAATCACAGTTAATATGGATGACAATGTGTTTCTGTTGATAAGTGTGTTTTCAAAGTCACTAACAGTGCTTCCAGACTTGATATTGGGGAAACAGTTTTAGGTCTGACTGCAGTGTGATGATCATGCACACCCTTATAAGATGAGTTCTCATTGGCAATCTTGTATTCTTGTCTTCATGACCCTCATACATCATTTGTGACACAGTTCGGCATGATTACCTATTTGTATGTTAACTCAGACACCTTCATTTGTGCAGTTTTTTTAGTGTTTACTTAGATTAATGTGGCATGTTTATTGTGTTATTTTTGCACGTTGACAACATTTAGCGGGCACTATTTGATGACTTAGTTATCCCCTGAGGAAGCATTCTTCTGTCCAACACAGCATGGTGGTGTATGGTTTCTCACTTCATCAGATTATTCCCTCAGGATGGGCAGAGTATGATGCAATCATGGTCACTGCGCAGATTTCTCTAACTACATAATATCTGGACAGTTGTATTGACAAGCTACGTTATTTGACAGTAGGGACATTTCAATTATCTACTGCGCAGTTGATATGTCACATTACCCAGAGACAGATTTGTTGTGTAAGTGCTATTTATTGAAAAGTGCTGTAGTGCTATATGTACATTGTCCATGATTGTGAGTCCATTATAGTGATATCTTCCATTGTGATCCAACACAAGGGTTTACCAAAATGCTTTTGTCATGCTGGGGTTGCTGTTTCAGACAGTGCAGAGGGACAGACTTAGCCAATGAGTAGGAGAGAGACAATCACTGGTCTGGGTGACAAGTTATACAGTGGTTAGCAGAACAGTGCTTGAGTACAGTTGTTGTAAGACTGTCATGTTTCAAAACACAGGACTTTGGTAATATTTGGCCATGTGGCAGGGACTAGTGCTTCCGGGTCATTTTCCTTGTGAATGTGATCTGTTCCATGTCTTCTTCTTCTGATGTGTGTGTTGCCTGCTTTGTCCTTGTTGTTGTTGGTTGTGAAGGGGCAACACACACCTCAGTGTTGGAAGACGTGGAATCAGACACAGCGATGGATGCTTGTTCTGTGCTCCTCCTTGTGACTGAAGGTGGGGTCTGGAGGGTTTCAAGGACCTTTTGGATAGTCTCCTGGGGAATGTTTATCGTCTCGTCATCAGGGAAATCTGGGACAGGCATATCGGCAGGAGATCCATCTTCCTCTGTAATGAAACAGGGTACAATTAGTGTGTCTGTTGTGACAATTTTGACGTGACGTGCCTGCCTTTTGATGAATTCACTTTGTGATCTTGTTTTGTATTAATATCTGCAGTCCTTCAGATGGGCATTGTTTCAGGCCTATGGCCCACCTGTGTGTCACATGTATGTTATTGAGTTATCAGACTTGTCAGCCTCATCGCCTCTAGGTGTTGCTTTATGCCAAATAGAGAATTGCCACCTTCTTTTCCTACTTGACCCTCCATGTATATCCATTCTCATGGTGAGACCTTTTACTGGCTGTGGGTGTTCTGATGGCCCTGGCAGCACACTTAACTATCAGGACCTGCCCCAATCCCTGATCGTTCACATCGACTTAAATGTAATTGACATGTTGCATATCCTATGCATGGCAATGTTATGATCTGATATGGATGTTGACATTGGTTAATGGGTCCTGCTGATGTTGGTAATGTGTGTTACATTGGATTGCCCTGATAGTCGTATCAGTGTCCTATTTCGTCCTCTGACTGTGCAGGTGTATTTCAGTGACCAGTTACATGTGTCCCCTCCTCAATGCTGTTGTCTGAGCAGTATGACATTTGTGATGTTGCCTTGTTACCCAGGCACAGGATGGACCCTGACATATGCAGCATGGGTGTGTCCTTAGTGCTGTGTCGCTCCTATTGTTGTTTACTTTATCTGATGTTTGTGACAACTATGGGCATTGACATTTGAGTGTACTGGGGCCTTTGTCTTGTTTCAGGAGATTGTTGCAGATGTCATCCTCACCCCCTAATTTAGGTATGTATGTTCCATGGGGAGGTTACTGCCATTGGCTACTTGAGCTGCACACAGATCAGAGGTGGTAGTGGCAACTGTTGTCGCAGTTACATTGCAGTTGTCGGTTTGGCTAGAGGATTGCTTAAAGGGCCCTAGTTAATGTAGGAGGTGTGTTGGCTGATGAGTGCCAGGATGTCAGTTTGACGTAGTGGCCTTCCCTCCTGTCGTGGCTTTCCCTTTGCTCCATCGCTGGCATGACAGTATGCCCCCATGGGACTGTTGTTGGTGTTGTGTAATGGTGTGCCCCCGGGTCTTCTCAGAACGGGCCATGCCCCCCTGCAGTGACCCTTTACCCATGCCACTCCATGTATATGATGACTTACATGCAATGTGTAGTAGGTATTTCCCCCCCCCCGGTTGCAGTTGATATTAGTGCATTTCAATTCCCCATGCGACTTACCCTGCATGTGCGTTGTCTCCTGGTAGTCTGCGCTGTCCTGTCCTTGAATCCCTGTGACGATCTCCTCAGGGATGACGGCTGCGACCATCTCCTCCATGTGGTCCAGGGCCTCCTGGTGTGCTGGACTTCCCCCTCCAGTCTGCAGTGCTGCCTTCCTGTTCCTGGCCATCTTTTCCTTGGCCCTGCGTTTGCAGTCATGCCAGCGTTTCTTGCACTCGATGACTGTTCTGCGTACTTCAGCCACAGTGTTAATCTTGTCAACAATTTGTTGCCATAGAGCCTCTCTCCTACTGATTGGCAACTTTGATGTGACAAACAGTGCTGGTGTTCCGTCACCTCTTTAACCAGGATTTCCTGCTCCTCTGCACTGAAGCAACACTTTCTTTTCTTCTTAAAAGTGTCCTGGTTCTTGTGTGGGTCCTCCTGGCTGGTTCCTGGTCTGCTGTCATCTTCCTGGGGTCTGTAGTGGCATCTGGGATCCATTTTGGCTCTCCTCTGGTGAAATGGCTCTGTTCGCTGTGTTTTTTTACGCTATTGCGTAAAAATAAACGGCGCATATCCGGTTTGCGTTGTCGTAAATCGACCCACAGTCATTTCTGCTGCGTTAATGTCGTTTTCCTTTACGACTTGACGCCGCGGTGTGCGTCAAAAATAATGACTCCTACCTGTTGTTTGCGCCGCCGTGCGTCAAAGTATAAATATGGCGCCCGCACGGCGCACCAAAATGGCGTTAGCCGGCTGTAATATTTTTGACGCAAAACTGCGCCGGCGCAGTTTTGCGTCAAATAGTATAAATATGGGCCTTAGTTTTATGTATTTCTCGCTATTTGGTGGATGGATACTCTGTCACCAAACTCTAAGTCAGGCCTTAAGTGTCATAAACAGAGTGAATCCACTCACATATTTGCTCTCTATATTCCTGCACAATAGACAAATTCTTCGACGACCAGCCTATTGAGAGATTTGAAAATGAAGACGAACAGTTGCTTCCCATTCCTGTGCTTCTGATTTGATTAGAAGTTGTCAGTATATCAGTGCAGGCGCACGCTTCCTACAGATTCCTGCCTCAATTAGCTAATTACAACTAGTTGTTTGCCTAAAGCTTCCCCAGATACTTTATAAAGCCACTTTTAAACAGAAACACTGCTCACGGAACAAACAAAATGCTCTTACAGTTAAAGAGAGAAACAGAGTTACAGAAAAGGTGGTTAATAGCAACGAAGACCATCACTAAGGACGCCAATAACTTGGTGCTTGTTTACTATGATTTATGCCCTAGAGGGGCATAGGAACAGCATTGGTAACTAGCCAGACATGTTTTTTGCCACTGTGTTTAGATATGAGTCGAACCCTGATGTCATTATGTTTGTGTGCATCCCTCAGAACTATTGACCACAGCACTTTCTTCATAGGAACAAAAGTTCTGGTCCCATCCAGATACAGGCTGTGATTAGCCATCACCAGACAAGTAAATATCTAAGAACAGAAAATAGGGCTTTGGTGGCCGTTTTCAAATTAAACGAAACATACATTGAGATGTTGTTTTATTTGATTTATTTTGATAATTTATGACTGGTTTAATGCAATCTAAATCTACATTTTTATATAAATCTAAAAGAAAAAAAAAGAAAAAGAAAATTAACTAATAAATATACATAAATTATGAAAACACCCACCATAAATTGATTGTCAGTCATAAAATAAACAATGTGGTTGGAGCTGGATGTATCTTTATAATGTTAGTAAAAAGGTTTCGTTTCAAAATAACCGAAGGGGGCACCATCCGTTCTATACTTAAACAAAAAACGTTTAAAGACTTCGACACTCAAATACACTTCGTCTTCCAATAAAACAGATCCTGGCAGCTTCTCTGTTGACAGCCTGAAGAACCAGTGTGTAGGAAAGTACCATCTTGCCTGGCATGTTACCCCCATATTTCACTGTATATATGTTGTTTTAGTCTATGTGTCACTGGGACCCTGCCAGGCAGGGCCCCTGTGCTCATAAGTATGTGCCCTGTATGTGTTCCCTGTGTGATGCCTAACTGTCTCACTGAGGCTCTGCTAACCAGAACCTCAGTGGTTATGCTCTCTCTGCTTTCCAAATTTGTCACTAACAGGCTAGTGACTGAATTTACCAATTCACATTGGCATACTGGTACACCCATATAATTCCCTAGTATATGGTACTGAGGTACCCAGGGTATTGGGGTTCCAGGAGATCCCTATGGGCTGTAGCATTTCTTTTGCCACCCATAGGGAGCTCTGACAATTCTTACACAGGCCTGCCACTGCAGCCTGAGTGAAATAACGTCCACGTTATTTCACAGCCATTTACCACTGCACTTAATTAACTTATAAGTCACCTATATGTCTAACCTTCACCTGGTGAAGGTTGGGTGCAAAGTTACTTAGTGTGTGGGCACCCTGGCACTAGCCAAGGTGCCCCCACATTGTTCAGGGCAAATTCCCCGGACTTTGTGAGTGCGGGGACACCATTACACGAGTGCACTGTACATAGGTCACTACCTATGTACAGCGTCACAATGGTAACTCCGACCATGGCCATGTAACATGTCTAAGATCATGGAATTGTCACCCCATTGCCATTCTGCCACTGGGGGGACAATTCCATGATCCCCCGGGTCTCCCCCTGGTCTCTAGCACAGAACCCGGGTACTGCTAAACTGCCTTTCCGGGGTCTCCACTGCAGCTGCTGATGCTGCCAACCCCTCAGACAGGTTTCTGCCCTCCTAGGGTCCAGGCAGCCCTGGCCCAGGAAGGCAGAACAAAGGACTTCCTCTGAGAGAGGGTGTAACACCCTCTCCCTTTGGAAATAGGTGTGAGGGCTGGGGAGGAGTAGCCTCCCCCAGCCTCTGGAAATGCTTTGATGGGCACAGATGGTGCCCATCTCTGCATAAGCCAGTCTACACCGGTTCAGGGATCCCCCAGCCCTGCTCTGGTGCCAAACTGGACAAAGAAAAGAGGAGTGACCACTCTGCTGACCTGCACCTCCCAGGGGAGTTGCCCAGAGCTCCTCCAGTGTGTCCCAGACCTCTGCCATCTTGGAAACAGAGGTGTTTGTGGCACACTGGACTGCTCTGAGTGGCCAGTGCCAGCAGGTGACGCCAGAGGCTCCTTCTGATAGGCTCTTACCTCTCTTGGTAGCCAAACCTCCTTCCTATGTAGCCAAACCTCCTTTTCTAGCTATTTAGGGTCTCTGCTTTGGGGAATTCTTCAGATAATGAATGCAAGAGCTCACCAGAGTTCCTCTGCATCTCCCTCTTCACCTTCTGCCAAAGGATCGACCGCTGACTGCTCAGGACGCCTGCAAAACCGCAACAAAGCAGCAAGACGACTACTAGCATCCTTGTATCACTTCATCCTGCCGGCTTTCTCGACTGTTTCCAGGTGGTGCATGCTCTGGGGGTAGCCTGCCTCCTCTCTGCACAAGGAGCTCTGAAGAAATCTCCAGTAGGTCGACGGAATCTTCCCCCTGCAACCGCAGGCACTAAAAGACTGCATCACTGGTCCTCTGGGTCCCCTCTCAGCACAATGAGCGTGGTCCCTGGAACTCAGCAACTCTGTCCAAGTGACTCCCACAGTCCAGTGACTCTTCAGTCCAAGTTTGGTGGAGGTAAGTCCTTGCCTCCCCACGCTAGACTGCATTGCTGGGTACTGCGTGATTTGCAGCTGCTCCGGCTCCTGTGCACTTTTCCAGGATTTCCTTCGTGCACAGCCAAGCCTGGGTCCCCAACACTCTAACCTGCAGTGCACAACCTTCTGAGTTGTCCTCCGGCGTTGTGGGACTCCCTTTTGTGACTTCGGGTGGACTCCGGTTCACTTTTCTTCCAAGTGCCTGTTCAGGTACTTCTGCGGGTGCTGCCTGCTTCTGTGAGGGCTCCCTGACTTGCTGGGCACCCTCTCAGTCTCCTCCTCTACGTGGCGACATCCTGGTCTCTCCTGGGCCACAGCAGCACCCAAAAACCTGTACCGCGACCCTTGCAGCTAGCAAGGCTTGTTTGCGGTCTTTCTGCGTGGGAACACCTCTGCAAGCTTCATCACGGTGTGGGACATCCATCCTCCAAAGGAGAAGTTTCTAGTCCTCTTCTTTCTTGCAGAACTCTAAGCTTCTTCCAACAGGTGGCAGCTTCCTTGCACCCACAGCTGGCATTTCCTGGGCTCCTGCCCACTCTCTACACTGTCGCGACTATTGGACTTGGTCCCCTTGTCTTACAGGTACTCGGGTCCGGAAATCCACTGTTGTTGCATTGCTGGTGTTTGTTCTTCCTGCAGAATCCCCCTATCACGACTTCTATGCTCTCTGGGGGTAGTAGGTGCACTTTACACCTACCTTTCAGGGTCTTGGGGTGGGCTATTTTTCTAACCCTCACTGTTTTCTTACAGCTCCAGCGACCCTCTACAAGCTTACATAGGTTTGGGGTCCATTCGTGGTTCGCATTCCACTTTTGGAGTATATGGTTTGTGTTACCCCTATGTGCTCCTATTGCAATCTACTGTAATTTTACACTGCTTGCATTACTTTTATTGCTATTACCTGCATAATTTTGGTTTGTGTACATATATCTTGTGTATATATCTTATCCTCATACTGAGGGTACTCACTGAGATACTTTTGGCATATTGTCATAAAAATAAAGTACCTTTATTTTTAGTACTTCTGTGTATTGTGTTTTCTTATGATATTGTGAATATGACACCAGTGGTATAGTAGGAGCTTTACATGTCTCCTAGTTCAGCCTAAGCTGCTTTGCCATAGCTACCTTCTATCAGCCTTAGCTGCTAGAAACACCTCTTCTACACTAATAAGGGATAACTGGACCTGGCACAAGGTGTAAGTACCTCTGGTACGCACTACAAGCCAAGCCAGCCTCCTACACAGTGGCAATGCCAGTCGGCCTCTTGTGTGTGTATAGGTACAAGATAGACTGATTGGCATCCCAAGTGCTTTTTATTATTCTTGCAAAAATTTGGGAGCTTACAGTTGGATCAAAAACATGTTCGCCACTTAAATGTTTCTATCCAGTAAGAGCAAACGAAAAGTAGGTGTTTGGGCTCTGCCTCTATTTCAGGACAAGGTGTAAATCAGGGGTGGATGGAAAATTTTACTCGGAGTTTGCAGAGTTTTGCCCCCTCCATGTTATACATGTAATGTGGAGTTCCGGCCAACTTCCGCACTCTGCCATGTGGTAGAGTTTTTTCTCGCGTGCAGCTTGCCAATGGTAAGTTGGCAAGCACGATTGAAAATTGGTGTCCTCTAGCATGAATTTCAGGCACTAGAAGGGCATGTGGCAAGATTTTGCCAATGCAGGCAAGTCACGACCGTTTGCACTGCAGCTTGAGTAGAAAATGTACTTGAACGGCAGCGCCCTCTGGTGCACCGCGTAGTGCCATTCATGCTGATTTCTCAGCACAGAATAAGCTCACGGTGGCGCAGGCAGCGCAATGTACCATTTTCCACCCACTCTCTGAACTCTGCAGATTATTGCTTCAGCTGATACAAAGTCTAATAGACGTCTAAGCACAAGTGTACCTGGTTCGCCCTGCAAATTCTCACAGAGCTGGGCCACATAGTTGCGCCTCACATGGAGGCAGAAGCCACACACACCGATCCACAAAGATTTTTTGTTGGGTTTGCATTACTTGATGCAAAAAAAACAAGTTACTGCATTATATGAGTTATTTATGAAACTGTATGGAATTATGGTTACATATGTTATTGGTTGGATGGATTAAAGGTCAAAGGCCCTATGGACTTGAATATATCACAGTAGCATTGACTGGGACGAGGGACATAGAGTAATGTCCAGATTACTTACCAGTAATGTGTAATACTCTTAGTCCTACTCGTCCTCGTCCCAAGCATCACATACCTACCCACCCTTCCCTGGATTAGGCCTTTGATGTAGCTTGGTATTTACAGGAATTGCTTAGAGAATGTTACCTTTTCATAGCTCCCAGCTGAAGGTTTGAGGGCTTAGTTGTAGCATTTCCCATCCTGTTGATGGTTAATACTCAAAAGTGATGACTGAGATTAGGATGAGTGGGACTAAGAGAAACTGAGATTACCAGTAACTAATCGGGATATTTCCACTGCACTCATGCGTACAAATAAGATTACATATTCACTTTCTGCAGCTAGACAGACAGTGACGGCTCTATGGGTCATAATCCACTCTTCAAATTCCTTTATAAATCAATGTTGCTTGTCATTGTTTCCCCAGTGCATTTCAAGCCTTTGCTCTTTTTCAGGGGTAACTGGGAAAAGTCACAGTAATCACAAAAGCATTCTTTCCAAGCCTTAAAAAGAGTTCCTGGTTTTCTAGGTCTTGATTTGTGGTGAAAAGACGGCGAAACCCTACAAAGGTGTGGTGTTTCATGTTAAACATTTTCCAGCACAGTACAGGATGGCACTATGATGCTGCTAGTATGATGCATATAAACTCAATTGGACAAGTGATTCCCTCACTAGGGTATGCTGTCAAAACACTGCGATGTTGATTCAGCATGTATTTATTATATAGAACCTCCAGGTTCTATATAATAAATTCTGGATTGCTGAAATGCTCTATTGGTGAACAGAGACAGTTGTAAAATGGGACCTTTTCAGAAGAATTTAGGGAATTCATGTGCCAGCATTTTAAGTCCTGAGAATCATTCTTCTGTGCCCCCTGTTTTCTCAGACAGGGGGCACAGAAGAAGAGGAAGGATTGTACTACTACTGGTCTGAGTAGAATAAGCTTGAACAAGTCCATACTCTCTAAACTGAGATACCTAAAGTCTCTCCCAAACCGGTGGATAGGGCTTGCATGGGAGGCATATTTAAGTTAATGCTTGATACCTTCATTTTGGTTTCATCTTCTGCTTTCTATCAGATGTGCGTTCTTGATGGACTTTTGATGTAGGCAAGTAGATGTGCAGTGCTTTAAATGCTAATAAAACATTTAATCCTACAGTACTTTTCACAATACATAGGAGTTGTACGAGTTACTCAACAGACGTTCTGCAATACCTAAATAAAAAATGTAACCTACACAAGCAAACATGGGTCTTATGCTTTCCCGTACAGCATTCATTTAATTACGAAATCCCAAGAGAGTAGGGTAGTGATGAGAATGAATTTAAGCATGGGGAGTAGGACTTTGACATACATTTGTAGAGTGTAAGAAATCATGAAAAGAAGCCTAGAAAATTACAAAGACTCTACAAACACACTTATTTCATGAGTCCTGTTGTGGAGAACAAAGGGCAGGATATGTCACATTTCACAGCTTTGCACACACCTTAACACCAGGATACAAGGGTCAATAGCAAGCAAAAGCTGCCTATAAGGGAGGGAGGCTTGCTATACAAAACAACCCAAATAAAGACGCACTGTAGGACATACAAAATGAGAAAAGTTCTCATAGAATGAATTTCAGTGGAGTGTAAGTTCATACTTGTTAATTCTGAAAACTGAAGTTTTCTTTTCTATGCCAACAAGCCCTACGTTTTTAATTTACTTAGAGGCAACATATGTTGGCCCTTTCTCATCTCCTTTTTTTATTATGTGTTAGAAACCTTTGTTTTTGGTATTATTAATGGTTGATAACTAGGGGCATCTGTTGATAAGGAAATGTTTATATTTTCTTCAGGCACTGATAAGATTATTCTTTACATCAGAGACTGGCTAATTCCTTGCCAAGCCTTTTCAGATGTTTTTGAGATGCATTAAATCCAAGGTCTGCTGATCATTTGGCTGAGCTCTGAACTGCTCATTCACCTTTGCCTTGCCCAGTCCTTGATAAACTCGAATTCTCACAAGAAATAGATATTTAACCAAACTAAATTTCCTGTTTTCTAGCAAAATGTCATCACCTTTTTCAGCTACAATATTTGTGAATGGTTCTTTGTACCCTCTCTATG
Source organism: Pleurodeles waltl (assembly GCF_031143425.1). NCBI lineage: Eukaryota > Metazoa > Chordata > Amphibia > Caudata > Salamandridae > Pleurodeles > Pleurodeles waltl. Next base: position 171,772,854 of record NC_090437.1, read on the forward strand.
TGCAAGACTCTAAGAATGAATGAATGTAGCTTGTGTGGGAAGATAGTAATCTCTCTAAGGTATTGCGATGATGTGGATAGAACTAGAGCCCAAGATATTGACAAGCTTAAGGTATTTGACAAAAATGAAAAAGAAGCCAGTCGGACAGAACAAGTGTATCAGTATTTAGCTGTCAGGTCAGCGAAAGACCTTCCATGCATCCAGGAATGTTGAATTTGTGTGTCAGGGACAACAGCTTAGCCTAAGAGGGTCTGAGAGCTTTGTTGTTATCATTGTATATTTTCTCTTCTGGGTGTTCCTCTTTTGAATTATATGTGCTAGTTTGGTTAGGTGTAAGCCTCAAATATAAATGCACATTTATTAATGTTTTTATTCATTGCAACATGATTATTCAACTTGCCTGAACATCTTGATGTTTTTCTGTATAATTTGAATTCTTTTTCCAGTTTCTTAAAAAATGAACAAGACTTCATTGAAATTGATATCTTGACTTTTCACTTATTGTTTTTACACAATAAGCAATCTTGTTCTTTAATAGTATGTAAGTGAGTGAAACGCTAGAAGGGCTTTACTACTAATTATTTTGAAAATGATCAACCATGTTGAGACACAATGTATAAACTAGAAGAAAATGTTATTAGATAGAGAGGAACTTAATACCAGCTGTTCGATACTGTGGGTGTTTGTCATGGATGCTGTCAGCTATGTCCTCGGGAGTGACGCAGTGCTTAACTGTGCGCACTTCCAGCCAACACAAAGTTCCTGAAATCACCATTTTCTGGCACAGGGAGTCGGAGTGACCAGGTAAGGAATTTTAGGGAAGAACCAGCTGGGAGAGAGACCTGCAACAATAAAATAAAACCTTGATTAGATGTTCTAATAACACTGTACAATGATAATATTTCTTTAATAGTGTTGTCAAAGTTTTTACCACTGCCTGTTAAAAAGGACATTTCACCAAAACATTAACCAGTATTGTTATTTGGGATTACTTAGTCTCATAACAAACTGCCCTACTGTCTCTAGTTGTCAAAATCGACTTACTGGTATTTCCACAATCATTCCTGTTACTTCTTCCAATTATCCTTGGCCTTTTTTAAGCATACTGTAAGCCAATCATCATTGACAATGCTTAAAGCTTTTCTTTGATTTGTACTGACCATCTTCAGTCTAAGATTTTTTTGAGCGGTACCTTTCTTTCTTAGTGATTTTTTAAATGATTAGAAGCAACATTACTACTATAACATGTCACAATAAAGATAATTGGAATCTTGATCAGAATTTTCTTTAAACCAAATCTATGATCTCAAAGTGAGGCTGCACTCCTGCCTGCAGTACCCATTTGGCTGCTTCAGGTAGGCTCCATAGTTCTGCAAAGGAGAGGGTAAGAAGCTTTACCCTTGTGGAGAGCTGACTTGCTCTCAAATCTTGCCCCCTCAGCTGCTGTCACCACCTCAAGACTCACAAAGAAGATGAGCATAACCCGAACAAGCGGCTCCACTTGCAGCAAAGACAGAGCATGAGGCATTTGGTGCAGGCTTGTTTTGTACAGAGAGGAGACCAAAGATGGCCGCTGCTCAGGAAGTATGGAAGTTGCTGTTTCACTTCCCTTGCACTTGTCTCTAAATACTTACCATCCTCCTATCTAACAATACAAACCTATAAGAACACAGAAGAAGGTAAATCTTCAAAGACTGAGTAAACAGATTACCTCATAGCTTGAAAAATAAAACAGACCATAGTGTATGTATAGTTTTGTCCATTATATTAACATGGGATCCTGACAGTCATACAAAAGCTGCTACTGCCCATCCTTGCTGAACCTGCACTCTGCTTACCTGCTGACTCGTAGACAGGACATCAGCTGCTGTTCTATTACTGACCATTGGTTCCGTTGTTGAGAAAAGGTATAAGGATGTGAACCATCTATGAAACTCAAATCAACCCCATTTTGGGGCTACATAGGGCTTGTGGATACTAGTGTAAAGACGGCCTATAATATCACCATGTTACAATTTTTTGTATTATTCTGCTTTTTGGTAACTATTATTGCCACTATCTTGTTTATTTTCATAATAGTTACTATTCATATTGTGTGCACTAGGACATGATTTGATTGTAATGCATCTTAAAAGCTGGCAATTTCCTAAAACACACCACATTTAAATAATGCTCAGTGTTTTCCTTCTCATGTTGGTACACTGACTACGTTCTTAATGTCAGAGGTTCTAGAAAACCCAGTTCTTGGCTCTATTCTTGGAAGGAGTTTAGAAAACATATCAGTTTGAGCAGGAGGATAAAGTTGAATAAGTGTGTGAATTGAGGCAGGACCAGAGGCCAGCAGAGCTGTGCAGCAAACACACAATGCTTTGAAGAGGATATGGTTGAGCCCTCTAAGCCAATTGATGTGCTTTCACATTTAGACTTTAGGCTCTCATTGCACAATTGTCCAGATCAGTAGCAATGTCACAGTTTTGGAAGAGGATATTAAGGCCTGCATAAGCATACAGAGGCAACAGGAACAGGACTTTTTTTTCAAAAGTCTTAAGCACAAGGAGGCAAAGGAAGCAGGCTTGAACAGCTGGGCTATAAAAGATAATTTCTAATTACGATAAACTGCAGATTGCACACTTATTTTACCACGACTGGGAAAGAGCGATGAGGGTAAACAAGTTTTGGACTAAAGAGAGTAAGAACCAGTAAATAAGAGTACCTCCATCTTGTTGGTCTTTAATTTGAAATGATTGTAATGCATCCACGAAGCAATGTCCTGAAGAAATTATTAAATTGTGCTTTAAACTAAAAGGCAACAGAAGATTGATGGACACATCTATCAAATTGGGCGTCATTTATATAATAGTAAAGCTGAATAAATATGTATTAACTTTTGTTATATCCACACCTTTGCTAGACTTCCCTTGGTTAAAAATTTTTTTAAAAAATGGAACAACCCTTGGCTTTTCGTCTGCAGTTGACAATTCATTGTTGTTTAATAGATCATTATTCTATCTTTTGTAGTAACCTGTAGTCCAAGTGGTTCATACAGCCCTGCTAGCCTGGGGCCACAATAGACTGACATGGGTCTCTTTGTTGTCAGATTACTCAATACAGTTTAAATTCTTTGTAGAATTAATTAGCTCATTCACAGGAATGTTGACAGAACCAGAGTCTACCAGGTTGCACTAAACAGAGTCCTTTAATACTATTGCTGGTAGGCAGCTGATCATTCCTCAAAACAGGCCATTGACTGAGAACTGGAATGAGAAATCAGGTGACAGTGCTGACACATGAATGTGCTAGTAACATTTTAATCTTGAAGTCAGTTAGTCATGTAAGTTATTTTTCAATATGTGCCTTCGTCTAAAGCTTGGGCCATAAAGTTGGGTAAGGGCACGTAACTAGCAGTATTTACTACATAGGCTCTGCAATTACAAGTGGTACAATAATATGCTATTTTGTATCAGAGGTATCATAAAACGTTCTCTTTCCCAACCAAATAGTCCAATAAGATGTCAATAGAGTTCTAAATCAAGTTTCAGAATATTTGATGTTGCTAAACCCCATATTTCCTACATGTGAAACTCTAATCATCTTTTCGCTAAGATATATGTTACAATGATTTGCAAGTGAGATTTATACACCTGTATCATCCATTGGCAGTCCTTATGTCCAAAAGGCTGTATACTGCCTTGCAATTATAACCACATCCATAGGGTTACAAGTAGAGCTCACATTATGTGTGGATTAATTACAGGCATACGTCTGGAATGCTGTGACTTACTTTTTATGAGGGGTTTTGGCATTGGCATTCTCCAACTGTGGAAAGCCCCTTCTATGTAAACTATTACATTTTCCCTTTTCTCTTTTCTTCTACTTCCTCTACAACACCACGAGGTTTGAAGATGTTCCATTCCTCTTCCCACTCTAGAAAAAGATAAATATTGGACAATTTCTAGTGTGGTAAAGAGTCAGAAAGGAGTTTGTGAATGGTCACAAACTCACACTTTTTGGGCAATCACAAACTCTCAATGCTAACCACGCCTTGAAACATGCCCTACCAGTCCGAGGATACAATTTACTTCTACACGATTATGAAGTAATATGACCCAGGAGTAAGAGGATTTTTTTTTTACAGCAAGATCACTTGTTTGTGAATTTCTTGCTCTTGTAACTCAAGCTGTACAATCCCGTTCAGCCTTATTTTCTTTTTTCAAGTGTAAAGAATTGTAAAGGAATTAAAATAGGAAAATATTAGTTTTAAAATAAGCGTTTCAAAAAGGTGGTAGGTGTGCCTGAAAGGGTTAGCCCTTTTGTATATCTCTGACGTTTAGTCACGATTTAGTCATTTATGATTCCTGTGAATCACATTTTTATTTTTTAAGGTCTCTTTAGAAGTTCTGAAAATTTCAGGAGTAAACTAAACATATAAAGGCACACATTTATGGGATTTTGGAGGAAGGCAGTGCAGAAAGTCCCCTTGCTGTGCTGCCGTGCATCAAAGGGAAAGGGCAGGCATGTGCCTTATTTAACCAATACTGTACATACCTGTCTTTTCCCCCTGAGATGATGCTGTTTTGGCAGCCTAGAGCCAACGCAGGCACCCTTGCACCATTCTGCAAGAGTGCCTGTTTTTCATGCAGAATTGTTTTTTGTGCAGGAAGGGGCACCTTCCTGCATAGAAGCAATCCGGGAGGCTTTTTCCTCTGTCTGTGTCTGAGACACATAGAAAGAGGACACAAACGAGGAGAAACAGTGATATTTCTTTGTATTGCACCTCTCCTGGGGAGGGCCAAGGTTTTGGAGCATCCCCAGGTTTACAAGGTCTTGTAAATCTGGGGACGTGTCAAAATCCATGGGTTTTGTGTGGGAACACCCACCACCACGCCCATGGAATGCCTACATAGTGCAGAGTAACGATTTGTGCTGCTTTGCCTTACTCCATATTTATGAGGCCTTTGAAGGCCACGCAAAGTGGCTTTGCGTGGCTTCATAAATATGATTCAGTGGTTTGTGCCACCATTGCGTCACAAAAAGTGGTGCAGCGGCGGCACAAGGGCCTTGTAAATATGGGTCTGAGTGTCTGTTAATTGTAATGCAGGGTCCTGAAATAGCATAAAAATTATTCCCAAATTTTATGTTGCCCCATTTGAATTTTATTACAAGACCGGAGGCTCATATTATGCAGTCTTTTCTTGCTTTAATTTTAACAGCAGCCAAGAAGAAAAAAATACATTTCCCAACAAAAAAACTACAAAGTGACATCATAAGGGAACCAACCAATAGGACGTCGTAATGCACTATTAGTATCCTGACTGCGAACAACATGTCCTCTTTTCTTGCTGCTCGCAGTCAAGATAAGTACCAATATTTTCGTCCTCCATATAAAATGTTAAATGTTTAGTTTTATTAATGATGTATTTCATGATGTGTTTATGTGTTTAGGACACGTTTTTCTTTACTGCGCGCTGCGTCTACTTCAATCTAAATTGTTTTTGCTCTTCTTGTCAGCGCGTCTTGCAACGGTCGTTTTTCACCGTTGTAGATGCGCGTGTATGCGTGTGTGCAGCCGGAGTGTCATCCATCTTCCTTGACAGCCGGCTGCATTCCTTGAATTCCTCAGCTCGCGTCTTTGATGCGTTTCTTTGTTTATTTGGTGCACGTCTATTAGCGGTTCCTTCACCGTTATAGATGCGCGTTTGCTCCCATTTTTCCTCACAGCTTTTGTCTCGCGTCTCCTGACGCGTTTCCTTTGAAAGTGAGAGTGCGCTGTGTGCGCATAAATCGAATTCCCTTTTATTCTAACGGGCGCCTAGGGGAACAAACCTCCCCCCCTTTCTTTTGTTTTCCCCTACTTGTGATAGGTGTTTTTCTTTGCCCTCAATTTTTCTAAACCAATTTTGTTTATAATATATATTTTATATATAATTTAAGGGCTCCTCATTATGGCTGAGGAGGAAGAATCCCAATTTCTTCAGGAATCACTGAAGTCCTTCATTACAGATTCTGTCCAGAAGGCGGTTTCTGTTTCTATGCTGGACGTATCTAAGAACTTAGAAGCCTCTCTCTCCAAAATTATTTCTGCTTCTCATTTGCCTTCTACGAAAGGCAAGAAACGTGCAGTTTCCCTTCCGGGACCTTCAAAAGGCGTTTCTGCTGGTCCTTCCACCCGAGAGGTATCCAAATCGGGACCCCCTTTTTCGCCGCTCCATATTACTCACGTAAGAGACACTGATGATGACGATGATGACTCTCCCAGTCATACAGATGATATGGATGGATCTTCTGATCCCTTTTGTTATGGGCCTCCGGAGAAAAGGCGTAGAATTTCTCCCAGTGACGGTGGTGACGTTCACCTGGTGTCTCAGATTTTGGTGGACCATTCAGGTGAACCCTTGTTTGATCCTTCCCTAATGGTTCATCCAAACTCTAAAGAATGGTATCCTGCTGACCACGTTGCAGACTGTTTCCTTTTTCCTACGCCATTCTTTAGACAAAGTTGCTCGCAACAAGCTTAAATCCGGATGTCCCCGTCCCTCCTTGCCCGATAATATCACTGCTACACCCACCATTGACCCCAACATGCTTATGTTTTTCACTAAATTTGGTAAAGACCCTAAAAAAGGTGTCGATAGAGCTTGGTCAGGCTGCCAAGACAAACTTTTAGCTCATATTATGCAGTCTTTTCTTGCTTTAATTTTAACAGCAGCCAAGAAGCAAAAACTACATTTCCCAACAAAAAAACTACAAAGTGACATCATAAGGGAACCAACCAATAGGCCGTCGTAATGCACTATTAGTATCCTGACTGCGAACAACAAGTCCTCTTTTCTTGCTGCTCGCAGTCAAGATAAGTACCAATATTTTCGTCCTCCATATAAAATGTTAAATGTTTAGTTTTATTAATGATGTATTTCATGATGTGTTTATGTGTTTAGGACACGTTTTTCTTTACTGCGCGCTGCGTCTACTTCAATCTAAATTGTTTTTGCTCTTCTTGTCAGCGCGTCTTGCAACGGTCGTTTTTCACCGTTGTAGATGTGCGTGTATGCGTGTGCGCAGCCGGCGCAAGATGGAGACCATTCTTAATCTCAGAGATATATTACTTCAAGGCGACTGGTTGGTCAGACTAGACCTCCAGGATGCTTACCTCACTGTCCCAATTCACCCCTCACACAGACAATTTCTTCAATTTCAATGGCACAACTCTTTCTACCAATTCAAAGTTCTTCCTTTCGGGCTCTCTTCGGCCCCTTGGTGTTTCACCAAGATCCTCAAACCTGTGGTGGCTCTTCTCCGCTCCCACGGTGTTCGTCTGATTCTTTATCTAGACTATTTTCTCCTGATGGCACAAGACAAACGTCTTCTCCTAGTGCACTTACAGTTCTGCCAAGATCTTCTTCTCAAATTGGGTTTCCTCATCAATTTTCAAAAATCAGCCTTGGTTCCAACTCAAAAGTTGGAATTCCTTGGTTTTCTCATAGATACTACTCGTTCAATTCTTCAACTTCCTCAACACAATGTCTCCTTAATCAAAAAAGAGATTTGTCAATCCCTCTCTCTTCCTCACATCTCCCTCAGAACTCTGGCTCGCCTTGTGGGTCTCCTCGCCTCCTCTATCCAAGCCATTTTCCCAGGTCCGCTGCATTATCGCGCCCTTCAACGGTTGAAGATCCGTCATCTTCACAAGGGTCTGGCCTATTTCGATCCTTTGGTTCTGGACTCCGAGTCCAAAGAAGAGCTTCTCCGGTGGTTGACTCACCTAGACGCCTGGAACGGAAGAACCATTTTCTCTGCCGCCCCAGATCTTGTATTAGAGTCCGATGCAAGTCAGTCAGGTTTGGGCGCAAGATGTGGTCAGTTCTCGACTGGAGGCGCATGGTCTCTGAAGAAGTCATTCTTGCACATAAACAGTTTAGAGATGCTTGCAGGTTCCTTTGCCATCCGCTCATTTACAAAAGACAAGCTAAGCTGCACCATTCTTCTCAGAATGGAGAACCTAACAGCCATCAGATATATCAACCATCTCGGGGGCACCAGGTCCAAGATTCTCTCTAACCTGGCAAAGCATCTTTGGGAATACTGTCTCTCTCGACAAATCTCGGTCAGAGCGATTTACTTACCGGGCGCTCTGAATAAAGTTGCGGATTGGTATTCCAGACATCTTCACGACTCCAACGACTGGCGATTGCACCCTTCCATATTCAATCATCTTACTTCCCTCTTTGGCATAATGTCCATAGACCTTTTTGCCTCTCGCCTCAATTTTCACCTTCCTTCCTTTTTCAGTTGGAGACCGGATCCCCAGGCTCTCGCCACAGACGCTTTCCTTCAGATCTGGCCATCGTCCCTTCTTTACGCTTTCCCTACCTTCCTTCTCATCCCTCGGGTCCTGGCACATGTACGCAGACAACAATCCATACTGGTCCTAATAACCCCATTTTGGCAGGCTCAACCTTGGTACCCAACCTTATTGGAATTAACAACCGACCATCCTGTATGGCTTCCTCACTTTCCCGATCTCCTCTTGGATCCCCAAGGTCGGCAACATCACCTAGTTCTCAACAAGTCTTTGTTTCTCATTGCTTGGAAGATTTCGGGTCGTCCTGGAGAACCCCAGGAATTTCGGAGGATGCTCTCAGACTCATCCAACAGGCCAGAGCCCCTGGTACCTCAAAGGCTTATAAATCCGCATGGGCCATTTGGTCCAGCTGGTGTTTGGACAGGAATTCAGATCCCTTTTCAGCTGATGTAGTGTTGGTTGTGAATTTCCTGGCTTCATTAGCCTCCCAAGGTAAGGCTTATCGTACTATCAATACTTACAGATCTGCCATTTCCGCTGAACATCATAGAGTTAACGGCAGACCAATTGGTGAACATCCTCTCATCTGTCAACTTTTAAAGGGAGTAAGATGTGTTTTTCCTCCAGCTCCTAAATATAACGCTATGTGGGATGTCAATCTAGTGTTGAAATTTATTACAGCTTGGCCAGATAATGAATTTATTTCCCTCAAGCAACTTTCTGCAAAATTGACTATGCTTTTGTGTCTAATTTCACTTAAATGTGTTTTGGATGTTAAAGCCCTGGATGTTACCTCCTTTTTCTTCTCCCCTCTTGGTGTTTCTTTTCAAGTCAGAAGACGTACTAAGACTAATTTGGCATCGGTTAACTACCCATTTTTTCCCTCTCAACGAGGTTGTGTGTTGGCAATTGTCTTAAAGCTTATGTGACCCGTACTGCAGAATTGAGGTCATCCTCTTCCTCCCAATTGCTTATTTCCTTCCAGAAACCCCATAAACCTGTCTCTGCTCCTACCCTAGCTCGTTGGGTTAAATGGATCATGTCTCTAGCTGGGATTGATATAAATTCTTTTGGAGCCCATTCTGCCAGAGGCGCTATGGCTTCTCGGGCATTTTGGGCGGGATCCTCTTTACAGGATATCCTCAAATCTGCAGACTGGTCGAATGAAAGTACCTTTAGAACCTTTTACTGTAAACCAATTTTGCATGTTTCAGTTTCTGTTATTGCTATGCTTTAAACATGCATAATATGAGCCTCCGGTCTTGTAATAAAATTGAGATTTTCCTAGCCTTGGTGTCTGAAAGGCTAAATTTTATTAAAGACACGGAGGCGAGTATTACTGGTTTAACCCTCCCTGTTCCTTTATTTCAGTGCCAACTCCTGCTCCCAACGTTGGCTCTTCATGATTTACGTAACGATCTTCGTCCAACACTGGACTCCGTCATCAGCGGACATCCTTCCCGGATTCCTCTCTACACTCGCCATCTTCAGGATTGCCTTATAGACTTTGTGACTTTGATTTCTGTTCTTTATGTCATTTTGTTGGTTACTTCTCCTCTTTAGTGGTTCGCATCAAGAAAAGAGGACTTTTTGTTCGCAGTCAGGATACTAATAGTGCATTACGACGTCCTATTGGTTGGTTCCCTTATGATGTCACTTTGTAGTTTTTTTGTTGGGAAATGTAGTTTTTTCTTCTTGGCTGCTGTTAAAATTAAAGCAAGAAAAGACTGCATAATACTCGCCTCCGTGTCCTTAATAAAATCTAGACTTTCAGACACCAAGGCTAGGAAAATCTCAATTTTCATGAAACCTAAAATAGATGCGCATGAAACTTGTCATGCCTACAGAAAACAGTACATATGAAATGTTTTCCATATTTCAGATGCATTGGTCAAATCATGCCATAGTAATTATCAAATTAACATTTTTTGACACACCCTTTTTTATTTTTCCTTTCCCCTGAAAAATCTACGCAAGTTTAAACATACCAAAAATAAGGTACTATTGCTACGAGTCAGCCACATTTTTGCAAATTTGTCAAAAGGTGATAAAGTTGTAGTCAAGTGAAAACACTTTTTTAGCTGTCAAGATACCTTTAAAATGTAACTCTTTTAAGCTCGCCATCCACCCTTTTCAAACACTAATAACTAAATAACTACTGAGTGGATTTACGCCAAACCTGGCAAAGGCACTTCTCTGAGTAAAGTGCTGCTTTCATTCCACGTTTAATATAGTTCTGTTCTACGTTTTTTGTTGTATCATAGAACTACAGGAGTTACAAAGGAAAACGCGCTAATTGCATGAAACTTGAAATTCTGAAACAAACCTCGATTTACTCTTTTTTTTGTAAAGTTTCACGCGGATTTGTCAAACGATGTCAAAGTAGTAAGCAAAATAAAACTTGCCATTTCAATAGCAAAGGTGTCCTGTCTCTATGAAGGGGTGGCACTCCGTAGGGGCTGGAAACAGGGCCTGACCAAAGACCAGGCTCAGCCGCCCTTGCACTGCTGAAGCCCTTGCACAGTGGTGGTTGGCCACCTGCGTGAAGTTGGGTGCCCTTGTTAAGGTTTGTTAACGCGGAATTAGATCCACGAACACCCCCCCCCCCCAAAACCAAGAAATAATTAAACTAATTTCTAATTTAGACAAATAATGAACAAACATTTTCAAACACGGTAATAATTATTTTTTAAAAATAATAATAAAACACTATAAAAATGATTTTAAAAAAGCGTCCATGCACCATAGGTTTGCAAACATGGATCACGATCCATGACGCTCACCCTCCCCCAAACACGAATTAAAATAATATAAAACAAGTAAAATAAAATCACAAAAAAGTAATAATAAATGTAAAAAATAAACTATAAATCAAAAAGGGCCCAGGCCCTATATTAATCAATGGTTGTTTGCAGGACCTGGCACAGTTAAACCCCCACTGCACATTGCCATAGGCTTTGCAAAGCAGGTTCATCTGTCCATGTGGTTGGACACGGCATGGATGTAGTCCTGCCCTGCAGCCTACCCCTGCAAGCATGTCTAAACACCATGAACAATAGGCACTGGCATCATGCCAGGCTATAATGCTAACCCCTACTGCACACAGCTGAAGGCACACAAAATACAGTAATTGTGCTCTTCCAAAACGTATACCAATAAATAAAAACAGCAAATCAATAAATAACATCATACTCAAACCAATAAATAATAGTTTTAGTGTTAATGTGTAATAACACCTGTGAGACAGTTATTGGCATTTTTAGTGATAGCTGTCACATGAAGGGTGAGGTCATGAGCATTCCATTTGATGTGTGCTAGTTTGAATCGCTCTAATTCGAGTTATGATCTGTAACTGTGGTTTAAGTGAATTTCAGATGTTTTTTAACATACACTAAAGTTTTATAACCAAAGTTAACCATAGCTTCTCCTTAACAGTGTTTTTTTCAGGGAATATGTATTTGTGTTTTCTGCCTTCAAGGCCCTTGATGACGGTTGAAATTGGCTGTAACCTGTGGAGACTGAGATGCAGGCTTTCTTACTTGATGAAGTGGGTAAGAAGTAACGAGCCACATAGCCTCTGGCACACAAAACGTTTTCCAAGTAATGGGAAATCAAAACAAAAAAGATTTGTGCAATTTCCCGAATATTCTATCCCTACAAGTGCATAAATTTCACAATTCAGACAATCCACGCCTGTAAAATGAAGTGACACAGGCATTTGCTTGGTAAATTATGAAAATGGTAATTACGCCTTGAATATATCTGAGAACTATGTGAATCGTGTTTTGGGAATATAATCTTTCTGCAAGTGTGTACCAGTCTGTTCATGTTGAGATTTATGTTTTGCGAATTTTAAAAAATGTGAAAACTTTCCGAAACTGTAGATATATATGCCTATGACTAGCTACACCTCTGCATTTTTTCTGAATCGAGCTTGCTGTTTATTTGAGTGGGCCAAAATCAAATGGAGTGTATGTTGCTGGGACATCCAAACTACAGGCGTATTTGAAGAAATGTAGCAGTGAGGAGGGAGAACTTGATCAGCAAGAGTTCCAAGTAAAACAAGAACTGGCATACACAATAGGTTTCGCCTATGCAAGAGCTATTGGCTTTGGCAATGTGTTTAGCCATGTTGCACACCAGTGTGGCTGCTGTTCAGCATGGCTAAACGTTAGTTGCATGGAGTGTTGCAAAGTGGAGTGGCATGTCATAGAGTGGAGCAGTGTGTTGTAGAGTGGAGTTGGAGTAGAGTGTCACAAAGTACAGTAGGGAGAGTAGAGTGTCAGAGTGGAGTAGGGGGAATAGAGTACAGTGGTGTAGTTCTGTTGAGTGCAGTGCAATAAATTGGGGTGGAATGTGGTGGGTGGATTGGATTGTGGTAGAGAGAGCTGGATTGGAGTGTGGTAGAGCGGGGTGGATTTGATTGGAGTGGGATGGATTGGAGTTGGGTATTTGGAGTGGATTGGGTGGATTGAAGTGTGGTGGGGTGGCTAGAAGTGGTGTGGATTTGATTGGAATGGGGTGGAATGGACTGGGGTGGATTGGACTGGAGTGGGGTGGATTGGATTGGGGTGGACTGGAGTGGTGTGGATTGAATTGGAGTAGGATAGATTGGGTGGGATGAATGTAAGTGGACTGGATTGGAGTGGGGTGGATCGGACTCTGGTAGGGTGGACTGTAGTGGGGTGAATTGAATCAGGTGGATTGGAAAGGAATGGGGTGAAGTGGGGTGGGCTGGAGTGGGCTGGGGTAGGTTGACGTGAGGAGGATTGGATTTGAGTGGGGTGGGCTGGAGTGAAGTTAATTGGATTGGAAAGACTGCAGTGGATTTGTGTTGGTTTGAATGGATTTGTGTGGGATAGATTGGAGTGGGGTGGACTGGATGGATTGCATTAGAGTGGGGTGGATTGCGTTGGTGTGGGGGATTGGATTGGAGTGGGGTGTTGATTGGAGTGGGGAGGATTGGTATTAGGTGTTTTGGGGTAGGTTAGATTGGAGTGGGGTGGATTGGAGGGGGTAAAGTGAGGTGGACTGGAGTGGAGTGGATTAGATTGAATTGGAGTGGGGTGGATTGAATTGGAGAGGGGTGGATTGGATTGGGGTGGTTGTGAACTGGAGTGGATTGGATTGGAGGTGGGTGGGGTGGGCTGGAGTGGAGTGGGGTGAATTGGATAGGGTGGATTGGTTAGGGTTGGAAGGGATTGGTGGTGGACTAGAATCTGGTGTGGTGGAGTGGAGTGGGTTAGAGGGAGGTGAATTGGATTGGTGTGGGTGGATTGGAGTGAGAGTGGTGGGATGGATTGGAGAGGGGTGGGTTGGGATGGCGTGGTGTGAATTAGATTGTGGTGGGAGCAGTGGCGTAGCGTGGGGGGTGCAGGGGGGGCCGGCCGCACCGGGCGCAACATCTGGGGGGGGGGCGCGCTCGCACTCGCAGCTCTCTGCCCCTGCCTGGCTCACTCACGCAAATTACTTGCCTTGCCCCGGGTGCTGACAACCCACGCTACGCCACTGGGTGGGAGTTAGATTGGAGCGGATTGGAGTGGGGTGGATTGGATTGGTTTGGGACGGGGTTGGTTGGACAGCAGTGGGGTGGAGTGGACTGGAGTTCGGTGGAGGGGTAAACTGGAGTGGGTGGATTGGAGTGGGGTGGATTGGATTGGGGTGGGGTGGATTTGAATAGGGTCAATTTGATTGGGGTGGATTGTCGTGGGATGAATTTCACTGGGGTGGAATGGTTTGGATAGGTGGTAGGTGGATTGGTGTTGGGCACGCTGCGGACACGACAGCCTGACCACAGGGCACTTTTAATGGGTGGAGCACGTAGCCTATAAGGCTGCAAGCTGCACCCTGAACGACTGCTCGTCGTTCTAGAGTCTTCCCTCGTCTTACCTGTTTCCTGTTCCTGCTCCATTATTCCCCAGCCATGTGCTCGGACTTCTGCTGCTACTTGGGTCCTTACCTGTCAGCATTCTGCTTCCTGCTCCAGCTGAATACCCGTATTCATCACGCATTACTTCATCTGAATGTGCTTCCGGTTCCTTGGCAACCTGCTTTTCCACAGTGTGGCGTATTTTGCCTCCTGCGGACTTGTGGAATTTGTCTGTTGCGTCGGGCTCTCTTATGTGGTTTCCTCACGGATTCTCAAGGCTTCCTGAAAGGATAACAAAGGTATTTCTCAGCAGTAATCTCATTTGCAGTAAGATGCTTAGCACTAATTATTTGTTTGGAATTACTTATCTGATGCATGCATGAAGAACCTTGCTAACCCGCTGTGATTTATTTTTTCTGGTGGTCCTTCAACTAGGTAAAAGAGGGCTGTCATTAAGCCTGAAAAGACATGGTATAGAAATGTTATTCCTGATTAATAATTGTGAGAGACTGACACATTTTCCTAGAGTATTACATTTATATTTACTTGTTAAAACTGTATCATTATCCCTATAAGGATAAGAATTGTTTTACTAATACATTGTATATGGATATAAGGAACAAATAGTGGAAGGTCCTTGCTGACAAACTTAAGTAGGTGATAGAAAAATTATGTGACACAATATACGTATTCTTATATGTACTTCACATTTATTGTTGAGCAACAAAATGCATATGCAGCTTGTTTTGCAGCTATTAGTGAAACCTCACCCAGAACAATCTCTAACATCCACGAAGGAGTAAGGGACAGTGGGTAATTAGTCTTTAGTCACACTTTATTGTTCAAAGGGTAATTTACATTGAAATCCATGAATACTGAACCTTTTTATTATTTTGTAGAAACTGAACAAACTCAACATTCTGGAGGTCATCAAGCTGAGGTCTGGTGTCCACATCTGCCGGCTGATTGTCCCTTCGACCTGGTAGGTCAGGCCAGAACTTCGTTCACATTCTCCTTGATTTGCTGGGAAGCAGGGAATTCGGCATGTCCATTTCACTCATGTGAAAAGGTGAAAACCTGACAATTGGATTGGAAAGGGGATGATTGTGGCGCGTTGGATTGGAGAAGGGCAGATTAGTATGGGGTAGATTGGATTTGTGTTGATTGGATTGGAGTGGAGTGGGTGGACTGGATTGGAGTGGGGTGGACTGGATTGGATTGAATTGGGTGGATTGGATTGGATTGGGGAGTGAATTGCAGTGGGTTGATTGGATTGGAGTGGGATGGATTGAAATGGAGTGTGGTGGATTAGAGTGGGGTGGATTAGATTGGAGTGGAGTGGGGTGGATTGGGTAGGTTGGATTAGGGTGGGTTAACAGGATTGGAATGGTGTGGGTGGATTGGAATGGTGTAGATTTGATTGGAGTCAGTACATTGGATTAGGGTGGGGGATTGGATTGGATTGAGGTGGACTGGATTGCAGTGGAGTGGACTGGATTTGAGTAGGGTGGATTGGGGTGTGGAGTGGACTGGATTAGATGAGACTGGGTGGATTGGTGTGGGCTGTATTGTACTGGATTGGAGCGGGTGGATTGAAGTGGAGTGGGTGGAAGTGCACTGCACAATCATGTGTTAAGGCATCAGTTTTGAAATTACATACAAGAAAAAACATTGTTGTTTTGCAATATTCAGAACAAGATAATGTTTGTCATCTTTAGAGAACTGTGCTCATGAGCAAACACAAAGCAGTGTTGGATTGGAGTGAGGTGGAGAATTGGAGTGGGGTCAAACGGTGTGGAGTGAATCGAATTGGAGTGGGTTAGATTGGGTTGGAGTGAAATGGTTTGGATTGGCGTGGGTTGGATTGAATTGGAATGGGGAGGGTTGTGGTGGACTGCAGAGCGGTGGATTGGAGAAAGGTGGAGTGAATTGGGTTTGCATGGATTGGGATGGGGTGGGTGGATTACATTAGAGTAGGGTTATTGGATTGGGATAGCATGAATTGGAGTTGGTGGACTCTAATGAATTGGGTGAATTGTATTGGGGGATTGGATTGGAGTGGGGTGGGGTGGGGTGGATTAAGGTGGATTGAATTAGAGTGGTATGGATTAGAGTGTGGTGGATTGGACTAGGATGGTTTGGAGTGGGGTGGACTAGGTGGGTTTGACTGGAATGGGGTCAATTGGAATGGGGACGGTGGGGTGGATTAGAGTGGAGTGGTGTGGATTGGAGTGGGTGTGTTGAATTGAGGTGGGTGGATTAGGCTGGGGTGGACCATCTTGGGATGTAGTTGTGTACGTTGGATTGGAGTGGGGGGTGGATTGGATTGGCTAGGGTTGGGGTGGATTGGTGTGGTGTGTTTTGGATTGGATGGAGCGGTGTGGATTGGAGTTGGGTGGACTGGATTTGGGTGGATTGGAAAGAGGTGTTTTGAATTGCTTTGGGGTGGATTGGATTGGTTTTGGATGGATTGATTGAGGTGGGTGGATTGGATTTGAGTGGGGTGGATTGGTTTGGAGTGGGATGGATTGGATTGGGTGGATTGGATTGGAGTGGATGGATTAGACTTGAGTGGGGTGGATTCGACTGAAGTGGGGTGGATTGGATTCAAGTGGAGTGTACTGGATTGCAGAGGGGTGGATTGGATTAGAGAGGAGTGGATTTGATTGGAGAAGTGTGTTGGAATGGAGTGGGGTGGATTGATTGAATTGGGTGGCTGGATCGGGGTTGGTGGATTGGATTGGGGTAGGATCAATTGAAGTTGGTGGATTGTACTGAATTGGGTGGATTGTATTGGGGTGGATTGGATTGGTGTGGGTGGATTGGTTTGGAGTGGGATGGATTGGGGTGGGTTGGATTGGATTGGGGTGGATTGACTTGGAATGGAATGAGGTGGATTGGAGTGGGGTGGATTGGGTTGGAATGGTGTAGATTATAGTGTCGTGGTTTGGGGTGGGGTGGATTGGAATGGGGTGGGGTGGACTGGATTGGAGTAGGGTAGACTGGATTGGAATGGGGTGCGGTGGGGTGAGGTGGATTGGACTGGAGTGGATTGGAGTGGGTGGGTTGGATTGGGCAGGTTGATTGGATTGGGGTGGATTGGGTTGGATTGGGTGGACACGATTCGTATTGAGTAGTGTGGGTTGGATTAGAGCGGGCAGGGTTGATTGGATTGGGAAGGATTGGTGAGAGGTGCACTGAATTGGAGTGGTCTGGATTGGAGTTGGTTGGGCTGGATTTGGGTGGATTGGAAAGAGGTGGTTTGGATTGTTGTGAGGTGGACTGGATTGGATTTGGGTGGATTGGATTGGATTGAGGTGGGTGGATTAGATTTGAGTGGGGTGGATTGGAGTGGGGTGGATTGGCAGGATTGGATTTGGGTGGACTGGATTGAGTGGGTGGATTGGGTGGGTGGATTGGAGTGGGGATGATTGGACTGAAATGGGGTGTACTGGATTGGAGAGTGGTTGGATTTGATGGGAGTGGTGGGTTGGAATGGAGCGTGGTGGATTTGATTGTGGTGGGTAGACTGTATTGGGGTGGGTGGTTAGGGTTAGAGTGGGGGTTAGATTGGGGTAGACTGGATTTGAGGCGGGTGGTTTGGATTGGGGTGGAGTGGACTGGAGTGGGGTGGATTGGATTGGGGTGAGTTAGACTAGAGTTCGGTGGATTGGAGTGCCATGGGTTGAGTTGTAGTGGTGTGGATTGGAGTGGGATGGAGGGGAGTGACTGGAGTGGGGTCAATTGAGTGGAGTGGCTTTTTGAGTGGGGTGAATTTGATTGGGGTGGATTGGTGTGGGGTAGAGTAGGTCGGATTGGGTGGAATGGAGTGTGAGGGATTGGATTGGGTGGATTGGAGTGGGGTGGTTTGGATTGGTGTGGGGTGGGGTGGATTAGATTGGAATGGTGAGGATTGTGGTGGATTGGGGAGGGGTGGATTGTAGTGGGGGACTGGACTTGATTTGCATGGATTGGATTGGGGTAGACTGGATTGGAGTGTGTGGATTGAATTGATTGGATTGGAGTGGGTGGGTGGATTAGATTAGAGTGAGGTGGATTGGGTGGAGTGGATTGAGGTCGGGTCGATTGGAGTGTGGTGAATTAGGGTGGGTTGGACTGCATTGGGGTGGACTGAATTAGAATGGAGTGAGGTAGATAGGAGTGGTGTGGATTGGTGTGGTGTTCATTGGATCGGAGTGGGGTGGATTTGGGTGGGGTGGATTAGAGTGTGGTGGACTAGGTGGGATGGTTTGGAGTGTGGTGGACTGGATTGGAATGGAGTCAGATGGAATGGACTGGAGTTTTGTGGATTGTCTTGGAGTGGGTGGATTGGATTGTGGTGGGCGGACTGGATTGGGATGCAGTGGGGTGAACTGAATTGGGGTGGGATGCATTGGATGGGATTCGAGTGAATAGGTTTGGGGTGTATTGGATTGGATTGGGGTGGGGTGGATTGGAGTGGGAAGGACTGGGGTGTACTGCATCCTCATGTGTTAAGGTATCATTTTTGAAATAACATATAAGAATGAAACGAAGTTGCTTTGCAACATTTAGAACAAGATCATCCTTGTCATCTTTAGAAAACTGAGCCCATGAATAAAAACAGTGTTGCATTGAGGGGGGGGGGGTTGAACTGGAGTGGGGACAATTGGAGTGGGGTCAACTGGAGTGGGATGGATTGGAGTGGGTGGATTTGAGGGGGTGAATATGATGGGGGTCAATTGGTGTGTGGTTGATTGGAGTGAGGTGGTTTGGATTGTTGTGGGGTGGATTGGAGTGGGGAGAATAGTAGCGGATTGGATTGGAGATGGATGGATTGTAATGGGGTGATTTGATTGGATTTGGGTGGATTGGATTGGAGTGGGGTGGGTTGGATGAGGTGGATTGGATTGGAGTGGGGTGGGTTGGATGAGGTGGATTGGACTGGAGTGGAATGGATTGGGTGGATTGAATTGGGATGGATTGCATTGGAGTGGGTGGATTGGACTGGAGTAGGGTGAATTGGGGTGCGTGGGAGTGGGGTGGATGAGTGGGTTACGGTTGGAGTGGGTGGATTGGACTGGAGGAGGTGGACTGAGGTGGGTGGAAGTGGGGTGGATTTAGTGGGTGGATTGGATTGAAGTGGGTGGATTGGATTGGCGTGGAATGATTGGGGTGGAGTGGTGTGGGGTGGGGTGGACTAGATTTGGATGTAGTGGGGAGGAGTGGATTGAAGTGGGGTGGAGTGAATTGGATAGGATTGCATTGTGGTGTATTGGATTGGATTGGAGTGGTGTGGATTGGGGTGAATTGGAGTGAAGTCGTTTGGTTTGTTGATGGGTGGATTTGGTTTGGATTTTGGTAGGTTGGATTGGATTGGGGTGGGGTGGATAGATTGGATTGGATTGACTGTTGTATTGGAGTGGGTGGATTGGGTGGATTGGTTTTGGGTGGACTGGATTGGAGTGGGTGGATTAGAGTGTGGTGGATTGGTTTGATGGATTGAAGTGGGGTGGATTAGGGTGGATTGGGTTGGACTGGAGTGGATTGGATTGGAGTGAGTTGGATTGGAGTTGTGTGGACTGGAGTGGCATGGGTTGGACTGTAGTGGGATGGATTGGACTGCTTGAGGTGGATGGGTGAATTGGAGTGGAGTGGATTGGAGTGTGGTCAAATGGAATGGGGTGGATTGGATTGGAGTGGGCTGGATTAGAGTGTGGTGGATTGGAGTGGGTGGAATGGGTTGGGGTGTATTGGATTGATGTGGGGTGGATTGGATTGAAATGGGGAGGATTGTGGTGGATTGGAGAGGGGTGGATTGGAGTGAGGTGGATTGGGTTGAATTTGCATGGATTGGCTTGGGGTGGATTGAGTGGATGGTCTGGAATGGATGGATTGGATTATGGAGGATTGGATTGGAATGTGTGTATCAGATTGGAGTGGGGTGAGTGGGTGGATTGGGGTGGGTTGGATTGGAGTGGGGTGGATTGGATTGGATTGTGGTAGGTGGACTGGATTGGGGTGGTGGATTGCATTAGAGTGGGGGGTTGGGTTGGATTGGATTGAAGTGGGGAGGATTGGATGGGTGGATTATGTGGGATGGGGGACTGGACTTGGGTGGATTAGGGTGGGGTGGATTGGAGTGGTATGGATTGGGTTGGAGTGGGGTGGTTTGAAGTGTGTGGGTAGATTGGATTGAAATGAGGAGGATTGTGGTGGATTGGAGAGGAGTGGATTGGAGTGAGGTGGATTGGGTTGGATTTGTGTGTATTGTATTGGGATGGATTGAATTGGAGTGGGTAGTTTGGAATGGATGGATTGGATTATGGAGGATTGGATTTGGGTGGGTGTATCAGATTGGAGTAGGGTGGAGTGGACGGATTGGGGTGGGTTGGATTGGAGTGGGGTGGATTGGACTGTGGTGGGTGGACTGGATTGGGGTGGGAGGATTGGATTAGAGCGGGGTTGGATTGGAGTATATTGGATTTTAATAGGGTGGTTTGGATTGGGGTGGATTGGAGTGGGGAGGATTGGAGTGGGGAGGATTGGATTGGCATGAGTTACACTGGAGTTGGGTGGATTGGAGTGGCCTGGGTTGGGTTGTAGTGGGATGGATCAGATTGGAGTGGGGCAGAAAGAGTGCATTGGAATAGGGTGAATTGGTGTGGGGTGGATCGGATTGGGGTGGACTGGAGGGGGATGGATTGGATTGTGATGGATTGGAGTGGGGTGGTTTGGATTGGTGTGGAGTGGATTAGATTGGAATGGGGAGGATTGTGGTAGATTGGGGAGGGGTGGATTGGAGTGGGAGACTGGATTGGATTTGCGTGGTTTGGATTGGGGTGGATTTTATTGGAGTGTGTGGATTGATTGGATTAGAGTGGGTGGGTGGATTAGATTGGAGTGAGGTGGTTTCGGGTGGAGTGGAGTGGGGTGGATTGGGTTGGGTTGGGGTGCATGGGAGTGGGTTTGATTGGAGTTGGTGGAATAAACTGGAGTGGGGTGGCTTGGGGTGGGGTGCATGGGATTTGGGTGGACCGAGTGGGGTCGATTGGACCAGAGTGGGTGGATTGAGTTGGGGTGGAATAGATTGGGGTAGACTACATTGGGGTGTAATTGGGTAGACTGGATTAGAGTGGGGTGGAGTGAACTGGATGGCATTAGGGTGTAGTGTATTGGATTGCAGTGATGTGGATTATTGATTGGTGGAATGGTTTGGATTTTAGGAGGTTTGATTGAGGTGGGATGGGTAGATTGGAGAGGGGAGGATTGGATTGGAATTTGTGGATTAAATTGGGTGGATTGGATTTGGGTGGACTGGATTGGAGTGGGTGGATTAGATTAGAGTGTGGTGGATTGGGTCAATGTAGTGGGTGGGTTGGATTGTGCTGGGTGGACTGGATTGGGTGGGTGGATTGGAGTGAGGTGGTTTTGGATTGGTGGATTAGATTGGAGTGGGGTGGATTGGAGGTGGGTGATTTGGATTGGGGCGAGTTGAGTTGGAGTTGTGGGGACTGGAGTGGCATGGGTTGGACTAAATTGAGGTGGATTGGATTGGAGTGAGGTAGACGGGGTGAATTGGAGTGGGGTGGATTGGAGTGTGGTCAAATGGAGTGGGGTGAATCGGATTACAGTGGGATGAATTCGATTGGGGTGGGGTGATTTAGGGCCAGATGTAGCAAAGGCTTTTACCCATTCTGTGTCTATGGGAAAAATAGTATGTACATATGGCCCTTAGATTGGTGTTGGGTGGATTGGATTGGAATGGGGAGGATTGTGGTGGATTGGAGAGGGGTGGATTGGAATGGGGTTGATTGGATTGGATTTGTGTGGATTTGTTCAGGGTGGAGTGGATTGGAGTGGGTGGTTTGCAGTGGATGGATTGGATTATGGAGGATTGGATTGGAGTGGAGTGGGTGGATCCGATTAGAGTGGGGTGGATGAATTGGATTGGGCTGGATTGAACTGTAATGGATTGAGGTGGATTGGAGTGGGGTGAATTGGAATGGAGTGGTGAGGACTAGGGTGTGGTGGATTGGACTGGAGTGTGGTGGATTGGATTGGAATGGAGTAGGATGGATTGGACTGGAGTGGTATGGATTAGATTGGAGTGGGTGGACTGGATTGGGGTGATTTGAGTGGATTGTGTTGGATGGACTAGATTGGGATGGAGTGGATAGATTGTATTGGATGGGGTGGATTGGAGTGAGGTGGGATGGATTGGAGTGAGGTGAACTGCACGATCATGTGTTATCATTTTTCAAATTACTACTACTATGATCTCCAAAGTATCCCTTTCTAGACTCTTAACACCTCTATCCCTGCTTGACTCACCCCAAACCTCATTTTACTACTGTTATCTCCCTAATCCCTTTCTAGAGACTCTTTCCTCCTCCATCTCTCCTTTTACTCTTCCCAAACATCATCGTACTACTATGATCTCCCAAATAACACCTTCTGGACTCTTCTTTTCTCTATCCCGCCATTAAACTATTCAATTAACTAACAGACTTGCATGTTCACCACTCAAATGAACTCATACTTCTCAATACTAATCCACAAGTAATCCTTTTGGGTCCCGGAGTAGTGTGCGACTCACCAAAAAAGTGCTTTGACGCCTCATCAGGAGTAGTAAGCACTATGTAAATACAATTACAAATAAAAATGAAATGATATTGTTCTGTAATATTTAGGAGAAGATCATTGTTGTCATCTTTAAAGAACTGAGCCCATGAGCAAAAGCAAAACAGTGTTGGAGTGGAGTGGGGCGGAGGGAGTGAATTGGAGTAGGGTGGATTGGACTGGGAACAACTGGAGTGGATCCGATTGGAGGGGGTGGATTTGACTGGGGTGAATTTGATTGGGGCGTATTGGTGTGGGATAAATTGGATTGGGGTGGATTGGAGTGGGATGGATCGGAATTGGGTGGATTGGAGTGAGGTGGTGTGGATTTTTGTGGGATGGATCGGAGTTGGAGGATTGTAGCAGATTGGATTGAGGTGGATGGATTCAACTGAATTTGGGTGGATTGGTTTGGATTGGGGTGGGTGGATTGGAGTGGGCAGGGGTGGATTAGAGTGGGGTGGATTGAATTGGGGTGGATTGGAATGGAGCGGAGGACTGGATTGAAGTGGAATGGATTGGGGTGGGGTGCAAGGGAGTGGGATGGATTGATTTGGGGTGGACTGGATTGGGGTGTAGTGGGTTGGAGTGGGGTCGAGTGTACTGTATGGGTTTATGGTGTGGTGGATTAGATTGGATATGGATTGAAGTGAGGCGGATTGGAGTGTGGTGGGGTGGATTGGGGTGTACTGTACTATCATGTGTTAAGGCATTATTTCTGAAATTGCACATAAGAAAGAAACAATGTTTTGCAATATTTAGAACAAGATAATCGTTTTTCACCTTTAGAGAAGTGTGCCCACAAGCAAAAAAATACGTCTGCAAAGTGAGAAAAGTCTTAGCAAAATGTAAGAAATTCAACAATAGAAGATAAAACTTTGCAATGTTGTTTGTCCTTCTGGGTGTGCTTTTGCCAGTCACACTGATCTTCAAAAATAACAATTTGCGGTCTGGCCTTGAAAATGCTGATTCAGATCTGTGGCTTGCCACTACTGTTTGCATGCAGCGAAACGCAAGTTTACTTTTGCTGAACCCTGGGTTAAGGACAGTTCTGTTCCCATTATCTGCATTATGCGTGGGTTCACACTACTGTTTGCAGAGCACTAGAAGTTAAAAAAAATAGTACCTCCATCATGTGCAGAGCAGTGGACAGGCACTGATTAAGTTGAATAAATCAGTGCTGGTAAATGCTCCATAGAAAGGATCGAAAATGATGCTTGACCTGCTGTGACCAATTACAGGGCTGCAAAGAAGAGTGCCACAGAAACCAACAAGTGGTAAGTAATGGGCCGGCTCCAATCCCTTTCTGTACACAATAATATCTTGCAAGCAAGAGAGTATGTCTTATGGAGGGGTGACCCCAAAAAAGTGAAATATTTAACAAATCTTTCAGCATCCACCAAAACATGTTAGAATTCAATCTTCCTTTTAAGAAGTGGGAGGTGTTTATTACAAAATTCTTGTTGTATGATTAAGAAGCTGATCACTAGTGCACGCATTCTGGATGCAAAAGAAGGCCTCATGGGGGGAAGGGTGTGACTAGAACCACTTAGCAATTGAGTTTTATCTGTAATTAATATAGCCTTTTGTTGCATTTTTTATATAGCCCAAGTTGTGTCCAAGGGCATTAGAGCCCTCTGCATGAGCACTAATTACACTATATAATCCCATATTCATTTTTTAGGCCAATGGATGTGCCCAGATTCACAGGATGTTGAGTTGACACTGGTACTGGATCCTGGTTACCAGCTCCAAAGCTGGGAGCCCTGGCCAAACAGCCACATCCTCTCCCACACCCTGCACCAACCCTTCATAGATACAGGGTCAAAGCCCTTTTTCATCTAGTTTTTATTTTCTTTATAAGTTTTCATTATTTTATAACTTTTAAATGTTTTCACCATTGTTCCTTTACCTATTAAAGCTAGTTCAAGTTTATGATGAAGACTGCAACACATAGGCGAGGGTGTCATGTAGATAAAGTACACATTAAGACCATAGGTTATATGCTTCTGCTACAAGGTTTTGCCTAGATAGCGTATGAACGGTCTCTGTGAGACATGTTGTTTACATACAGTGGTGTTACAGTCTGCCCATAGCTTACCATTTATAGGATTCAGCTTCACTCTGATTTGCTTTGCATTCCTTTGTCATGTGTAGTCGAGCTTCAAGAAATAAAGAAGTGACACAACTCTGATAGCAATATAGTATATTTTTATCCAATAAAAATATGGCCGGGAGTACAGCTCAGTTTTGTAACTGAAACCACACTCAACTCATCTCTTACAAACAGCATCTTTTTATAGTCTTGGTCCACAATTGAAGTTCCACATCACTTATCATATTTCCAATTAGCACAGTAGCACAACTCTCTGTTATCTTTATTCATTTTAGCAAAAGCAATCATTCTCTAAAAAGCATCTGACTACTGGTCACTAAAATGCAGCTGTGGCGTAGATAATATATGTATGCATCCTGTGACGAGCACAGTGTCTTTTGATCTCACCCTTGGAATTCCGTGTATCCTCCCTACGCTACTTCCACGCACTGAGGTTTTATGGCCTGTCCTCCTCCCTCTACCAACCTTGACTCACACAAACATCTCATGACTCCCTTTCAGGTCTGCCGTGATTTACACCTCCTCCTAACATTGGTATCACAAAGTGGCTCAGGCTCTGGTGTGTGTGACCTTCTAAATTATCTGGGGTATGCGAGACCGGCTGTAACTGCTTTGCCCTGCACCTGGCCTCTCGCTTCATTTTCCTTCCTGTCCTTGCATTCCAGTCTAACATCGTACCCAGTTTGAGGCCTGTACTTTTCTCGCATAATGTACACTTCTGCACGTTTTCCTTCTAAGCCATGTGTTGACCAGAGTGGACCTTCCTTTTTTTTCTTGAGGCCTATCACACATTGTAAGCGGACGTCTTGTCCTCTCCTGGAGCATGGATCAAGTACTTGTGTCTATTCACTGCTCCCATTTTTGGAGCTATTATTTTCTTTGTGTTCAAGCAAGCCATATGAGTTATTGTGTTTTCACTCTGTGTCTCCTATCCCTTCCATATAGCTTCTATTCCCTCCTACACTCCCTCATTGCTCTTTTACCCTCCCATCCAATGACCCTGTACTCTATGCAACTTCACTCTACTCTACTGCATACAAACCACTCTGCTCTGCACCACTCTACTGTATGCCACTTGGCACCGTTCTACTCTAACCACTCTACACCACTGAACTCTATGCCACGCTGCTCTTCTCTGCACCACTGTACTCTGCACCACTCTACTCCACTATACTCTACTCTGTACCACTGCAGTCTATGCCACTGCTACTCTGTGCCACTCTACACCACTCCACTTAACACCATTGCACTCTATGCCACTGCACTCAACACTGCACTCTGTGCCACTCCACTCTATGCTACTCTGTACCACTCTAGCCTACTATACTGCACTTTACTCTATTCTTCACTCTACTCTACACTTTGTGCCACTGCATTCTATCGCACTCTGCACCATTTTAGTCTATGCTGCTGCACTCTATGCCACTGCACTCTGAGCCACTCCACTCTTCACCACTGCACACTATGCCACTCTACTTTACATCACTCTATTCTGTGCCACTCCACTGTACACCACTCTACTCTATGCCACTGCACTATACCCCACTCTACTCCATTCTACTCAATTTGACTCTACACCTCTGCACTCTACAGCGCTGCACTTAATGCCACTGTACTTTGCACCAGTCCACTCTTCTCTACGCACGCCACACCACTCCACATGTTGACACTCTACCCTACTCCACTCAATGCCACTCTACTCTACGCCGTTGTACAACATGGATTTAAGATATTGGCAGGGCCAACAGCTCTTGTGTAGGCTTTGCCAATGCTTGTTTCACAATACACCTTCATTATAATAAGTCCCTGGAAGACCCTTTCTCAGGTCCTTTTTAAAAAAAAAAAACTATTACATTTTCCATAAAGGCATAAACAACACAAAGGAAAAAATTAGACAACGGGCAATAGCCAAGTTAATACAAAAAAAAGTATTACATTTAGACCAATGCATACACCAGCATCTCATATAGACAACACATCGCTTAGTATCAGCCGTCAAAGTGCGTTAAAAAAGCTATGGGAAGTGTGATGCTGCATGCAAGGGAGCAGGGTCAATATATATGGGGTGGGGTCAAAGGTGTGACTAAAAAAATAAAATATTCTGTAAGCTTTTTTTTATCTCTTACTGTCAGGTAGCTACATATAAAATAACATGCAGCTTAAATGAAAGAATACATTTAAAACAGTTGTTACTCATTGGGAAATGCACTATAGTACATTATGAAACCTCTGTTAATGTGACAAAAAGCACTGTGAACATATAGGTGGTCATTACAACCCTGGCGGACGGTGTTAAAGCAGCGGAAATACCGCAAACAGTCCGGAGGACAAAAAAAGGGAATTATGACCCTGGAGGAAACCGCCAACAAAGACAGCCACTTTAACACTTTGCCCGCCATGGCGGTACAGACAACAGACAGGCGGAAGACAATGTACCGCCCACACTATTACAACCCGCCAATCCGCCACCTTTTCCGGGGCGGATTCACTGTGGATAAAAACACGTCGGAAACAGCTTTTGCTATGGGAAAACGCTCACCTTAACATATCCCACGAGGAATCCATAGAGCCGGAACTCCAAATACTCCCTGCCCTTGTGTTTCTGCTTGCTCTTCTACGACCAACAGCTACGTAGGCGCCGCAGACAAAGGTGAGTACTGCACCTACGACATGGGGGAGGGGGGAGGCAAAAGTTAGGGGGACACACACCAAACACCCCCACCCCCACCCTCGCATATTACAACATACACACCAATGCATTCACAAAAATCACAGTAACAACCCACAATCCCCCTGAAAGAATGAATACACAAAGCGAAAATCGGTCAAACAATGTAATGTGCCAATATACATGTCATACAAAAATATACACATATATATTTGAAAATCAGTCAGAATTATATACAAGACGAGAAGTAGTGCAGATATGTACATAACAATGTCCGTGCACCATCAGTCCAAAAATACATGGGCGAGGCCCACTAACGATACCTGATCACAATCGGAGAGAACACTGCCGGGGCATCAAATAGAAATTATACAGGCACCTCAGGGGGAAGGAAAGGGGGGGGGGGCACCTCAGCCAGATGACTGCAAAGCCAGATCCACGACGGGGCTCCATGCCCATTGATGTATCCTGGGGAGTGCAAAGCCACAGTCTCTCAAGTCTCTACACTGGGTGGTTTGCCCAGTGTGCCATCCTGGGGAGTGCAAAGCCACAGTCTCTCAAGTCTATACAGTGGGTGGTTTGCCCACTGTGCCATCCTGGGGAGTGCAAAGCCACAGTCTCTCAAGTCTATACAGTGGGTGGGTTGCCCACTCTGCCATCCTGGAGAGTGCAAAGCCACAGTCTCTCAAGTTGATGCAGGTCTCTACTGGTACTGGGGAGGACTGGTGCCCAGACTGGATGAGTCTCCCCGTGAAAGGTTGTGTCCTGTCACTGTCCCAGCTGCACATGGGATAAGGATGCCTGATGTGGCGGGCCTTTCATTCCTACCCGGTGCATTGCCCTGTTCAGCGGTGCTTTGCCATGGCGGTCTTTGCCCTGTTCAGCGGTGCACTGCCATGGCGGTCTTAGCCCTGTTCAGCTGTGCTTTGCCATGGCGGTCTTTGCCCTGTTCAGTGGTGCTTTGCCATGGCGGTTCAGGACAGTTCAGCGGTGCTATGCCATGGCGGTCTGTGCCCTGTTCAGCGGTGCATTGACATGGGGGTCTTTGCCCTGTTCAGTGGTGCTTTGCCATGGCGGTCTGTGCCCTGTTCAACGGTGCATTGACATGGCGGTCTTTGCCCTGTTCAGCGGTGCTTTGCCATGGCGGTCTTTGCCCTGTTCAGCGGTGCTTTGCCATGCCGGTTCAGGACAGTTCAGCGGTGTTTTGCCATGGCGGTCTGTGCCCTGTTCAGCGGTGCATTGACATGGCGGTCTTTGCCCTGTTCAGCGGTGCTTTTCCATGGCGGTTCTGATAAGGACATTGGTGTGTGGCATGACGTTTCATCATTGCCCAGCGTGGCTGTGGCAGCCGGAGCCCTCCAGGGCACTGACTCCGGTGGTGGCGGTGGTCTCCTGACCAGTGACGATACTTGGGCCCTCCTGGGCTGTGACTCTGGCGGTGGTCTCCTGACCAGTGACGATACTTGGGTCCTCCTGGGATGTGACTCTGGCGGTGGTCTCCTGACCAGTGACGATACTTGGGCCCTCCTGGGCTGTGACTCTGGCGGTGGTCTCCTGACCAGTGACGATAGTGGGTCCCTCCTGGGCTGTGACTCTGTCAGTGGTCTCCTGACCAGTGACGATAGTGGGGCCCTCCTGGGCTGTGACTCTGGCGGTGGTCTCCTGACCAGTGACGATACTTGGGCCCTCCTGGGCTGTGACTCTGGCGGTGGTCTCCTGACCAGTGACGATACTTGGGCCCTCCTGGGCTGTGACTCTGGCGGTGGTCTCCTGACCAGTGACGATAGTGGGGCCCTCCTGGGCTGTGACTCTGGCGGTGGTCTCCTGACCAGTGACGATAGTGGGTCCCTCATGGGCTGTGACTCTGGCGGTGGTCTCCTGACCAGTGACGATAGTGGGGCCCTCCTGGGCTGTGACTCTGGCGGTGGTCTCCTGACCAGTGACGATACTTGGGCCCTCCTGGGCTGTGACTCTGGCAGTGGTCTCCTGACCAGTGACGATAGTGGGGCCCTCCTGGGCTGTGACTCTGGCGGTGGTCTCCTGACCAGTGACGATAGTGGGGCCCTCCTGGGCTGTGACTCTGGCGGTGGTCTCTGGACCAATAACAACGGTGCTGGCGGTTGTGTCTCGACCGCCAGAAATGATGGTGCACTTCTCCGCCGTGACACTCACAACAGGCTGGGCAGACTTCCTCTGGCCCTTCACCACCTTTGGTGGAGTCACAGCTGACTCTCCAATCCCCTTGGAACCCATGTCAGTTGTTTTCCCACCTGGAGTCTTAACACGGTCCCGTCGTCCACTCTCCAATTTTATTGCCTTTACAGGGGGTGGGCTGCCAGCGCCTTGGCTCCGGGTCCTACTGCCTGCCCTGGTGGCCGGTGCACTCCAAAACCCTTGAACAGGCACCACTGGTATTGGAGGCTTTTTGGCTGAGGCGCTACGACGGGACTGATGAATTGGAGGGGGGGGGTGTGGGGGCAAAAAGGTCAACTTTACAGAGGGACAGTTTCTGACGAACACTGGGATGGGTAGCTGGAGGGGGTCTGGGAGTGGAGGAAGAGGAGGTGGTTGTCGGAGGTGTCACTTTAGGTGTTTTGGGTGCAGGTGCAGGTAATGGAGGCTGTCGTGAAGTGGATGGATGTTGGGTGAGTGATTGCCGGCGTTTGTGTACTTTGGGAGGGGGCATCACAGACACACTGGGAGAGGACACAGGGGACGTGTAAATGGCAGTGGAGGTGGTGAGTGCAGGTGAGCGGGGTGTGGTGCTGGGTGTACTGGTGCGAGTCCTAGTGGCTGTAGATGTAGTGCATGCAGGTGAGAGTGTAGACGACACTGGGAGGGAGGAGGGAGAAGAGGAGGAGGGGGACACAGTGGAGGCAGTGGATGTTGTTGTGTCTGTATATGGGTGAGGCTTGCGTGAGTGCTTGTGGTGTGTGTGGTGCCTATGTTTGCTTGAGCTACTTGTGTGTGTTGACTTGTGTGCATGCTGGTCTGTAGGTGTGCTTGGGATGGGCTGGGGTACAGGAGATTGGGTCTGGGTGGAGGAAGTTGGAGGGGGGAGGCTGGACACAGGGACAATTGCTGCCATCAGTGCTGAGGCCAAAGATTGCAGGGTTCGCTGAAGGACAGCCTGACCAGAATGAATACCCTCCAGGAATGCATTACTGTGTTGCAACTCTCGTTCTACAACCTGGATGGCATTCACAATGGTAGACTGCCCAACAGTGAGTGACCTGAGGAGGTCAATGGCCTCCTCACTGAGGGCAGCAGGGGTGACTGGGGCAGGGCCTGCGGTGCTTGGGGCGAGGGTGATGCCCACCCTCCTGGGTGAGCGGGCACGGGCGAACACTGAGGGGCTGCTGGGAGGGCGGTGCTGGTAGGGGAAGTGGCGGCTGTACCTGTAGAGGTGGGGGGCACAGATGGTGCCGCCACCACAAGGGAGCTCCCATCGTCGAACGAGTCTGTGTCGCTGCTTGGTGATCCGGTGGCAGACGTGAAGCTCCCCTCGCCCTCCGTCCCACTGGTGCATTCAGAGTCTGTGGTGTGGCCCTCCATGGCCATGTGGGATGCAGCTCCCTCGTGCTCCGGTGCCACTGTACCTCCGCATGTTGATGCTGATGTACAAAAGGACAGGGAGAGCAGACAAAGGGGGGGGGGGAGACAGAAGAAAGAGGGTTTTAGTGCATGGCATACCGCTACCGTTGGCGGACAAGACAAACGCAGATCCCCCCTGCATTACGCCGTGCTCCTGCCCTCTGCACATGCAATTTCTGGGATATGGCCTATATGGCAATGGTGGACATCGGCGCACATGGATGCCACAGGGGCAACTATACCTCGACTTGGCACTCTGCTGAGGTGGGGTAGAGTGCCACATGGGCTACATTACGGAGGGGCCTTGCCTACCTAACTCGCCCTGGCCTAGGGACACCCACAGCCCACCTTCCCCACCCAGACACCTCCACTGCACGCAAAGTCCGCAGAATGAGGTTGTACTCACCCCCTTGTGTCTGCTGTGATGCCCTCAAGCGCCCATCCAACTCCAGGTAGGCCACCGCCAGGATCCGGAACATCAGGGGTGTCATGGTGCGACGGGCACCCCTCCCACGTTGGGAGTCCATCCCCTGCTGAGCCTCCGCCGTCTTCTTGCTGCAGCAGCGAATGTCCTCCCATCTCTTACGGCAGTGGGTGCGGCGTCTCTGGTGGGCCCCCAGGGTGCGGACCTCCTTGGCGATGGCACGGCAAATGTCCCTCTTCTGGTGGGGGCTGACCTACATGACATGCACAAGGAAAGAGGAACAGTCATTACCAACTGCACCGTCGTTGTGAGTGGCCCCCTCCCTACTCTGGCCATGTGGCCCATTCATTCCCATGCATTAATGTTCTATGGACTCTTCCCTCTTCCAACCAGCCCTCTCCAACCAGGCCTAGCCCATACAACGTGCTCCCTGTGTACTAACCTGTTGGTCTGGAGGACAGTAGAGTAGCGTGTACTGGGGGAGGACCCCATCTACCAGTTTCTCCAACTCCTGTGCAGTGAAGGCAGGGGCCCTTTCCCCAGACGCAGCAGCCATCGTCGCTTCCAGACCGAGGTCACAGCAGCACTTGCAGTGTAGGTCCTCTCCTGTCGAAGGTCAGGTATGTAGTGATTGAACAGATAGAAAATGGCGGTGACGTCCGCAGCGGTGCGCATCATCACCGCCGGCGCACCTGTTCATTGGCTCCTGGGACCCATAGGGTCCAATGTTAACCAATGCAGCATTGCGCCGCGGTCTACGACCGCCTACCGCGACGGTGTGTAACGCCAGCGCAGTTACCCCACAATCCCATTGTCCCAGTTTAGAGGTCAGGCAGCCGCCATTTCAGGGGCCCACATGGCTTCATTTCATACTGCGTCACACATAGCTAGGCCTACACTCAACACACATACAGGAAGGGTTATGTGAGTGTTGTAGTCTTGTGTGTAAGTGTGGGTACATACCTGGAGGACTAATGACTGGTTCTTCGCTGTTGTCCTTCGTAGGCACCGTCTGCTGGGACATATGAGAAGATGGCAGAATCCTCCGGTGTACCGACCGCTGGTGGATCTGTTGACAGAGGAAGAGCGACATGTCATCGTAACCTACCGGTTTGACTGTGCCACAATCCAGGAACTATGTACCCAGTTGGAGCCAGACCTGATGTCACCAATCCGCCATCCGACTTGAATCCCCCCTGACGTGCAGGTGCTGTCAGTGCTCCATTTCCTTGCAAGTGGGTCTTTTCAGACAACAGTGGCCATGGCATCAGGGATGTCCCAGCCTATGTTTTCCAACGTGTTGTCCAGAGTGTTGTCTGCCCTGCTGAAACACGTAAGGAGATACATCATTTTCCCTCAGGTGGAGGATTTGCCTACAGTGAAAGGTGACTTCTATGCCCTTGGACATATCCCCAACGTCATAGGTGCTATTGATGGGACCCATGTAGCTCTGGTCCCCCCCCACAGGAGTGAACAGGTGTACAGGAACATGAAGAGTTATCATTCCATGAATGTACAGATGGTATGTTTGGCAGACCAGTACATCTCGCAGGTAAATGCTATGTTCCCTGGCTCAGTGCATGACGCCTACATCCTGCGGAATAGCAGCATCCCTGATATGATGGGTCAACTCCAGAGGCACTGTGTATGGCTTTTGGGGGACTCTGGTTACCCCAACCTTTCCTGGCTATTGACCCCAGTGAGGAATCCCAGGACCAGGGCAGAGGAACGCTACAATGAGGCCCATGGGCGGACTAGGAGGGTGATCGAACGCACCTTCGGCCTCCCGAAGGCCAGGTTCAGGTGCCTCCATATGACAGGTGGATCCCTATTCTACTCACCGAAGAAGGTGTGCGACATCATCATCGCCTGCTCCATGCTCCATAATTTGGCATTGCGACGCCAGGTGCCTTTTCTGCAGGAGGATGATCCAGATGACGGTGTTATAGCAGCTGTGGAGCCTGTGGACAGTGATGAGGATGAAGCTGATGAAGAAGACAACGACAACAGGGAGTCAGTCATACAGCAATATTTCCAGTGACACACAGGTGAGAACATTTTCAATTTTAGCATTACATTAACTTTCACACGTCTACCTCTATCCTGTTTTTCGATTTAAGTTAACATTTGGTAACTGAGTTGTACCCTTCCATTACGGTTTCACAGGTGTGGTTACCTACGTGTCAACTGCTTGCATCCTTCAAGGGCTTGTGATGTGTGACATAGGTATGTTAGCTTTAGAATGCTACACCCATTATGACACTGTCATTGATAATACATTTTTACTAAATCACAGACTGACTCCAGATTGTTTTGTGTTTCAAGGGTGTTTATTGAAGTGCTCAGAAATGGGAGGGGGTTGTAAAATGAGGATGGGTGATGGTGGAGGAATGTCCATGGCAGAGTCCAGTCTATTAGTCTCACAGGTGCACGGCCCATCTGGGCGTAGGAAGAGGAGCTGGGGCAGTTAAAGTATGGACAGGGTAAGAAAGTGGGACAGTGGGAGGACAATCAAGGTGGTGTAATTTCCTGGCGGGGGTCTTGCCATCTTGCTCTGTCCTGTTCCTGGATCTCAGGGACCGCTTGCGTGGTGGTTGTCCGTCTGCAGGGGGTGGGGTGCTAGTGTGTTGGTCCTGTGGCGGGGCGTCCTGTCCACTAGCACCGGCGGAGGTGGTGGGCAGTTCATCGTCCTGGCTAGTGTCGGGGACCCTTGGAGTGCCACGGTGTCCCTCAAGGTCTGCTGTATGTCCTTCAGCACCCCTACGATGGTGCCCAGGGCGGAGCTGATGGTCCTGAGCTCCTCCCTGAACCCCAAATACAGTTGGTCCTGCAGGTGTAGGGTCTCCTGCAACTTGTCCAGAACCGTCGCCATCGTCTCCTGGGAGTGATGGTATGCTCCCATGATGGAGGAGAGGGCCTCGTGGAGAGTGGGTTCCCTTGGCCTGTCCGCCCCGTCGCACAGCAACCCTCCCATTTTCCCTGTGTTCCTGTGCCTCTGTCCCCTGGACCGTGTGCCCACTACCACTGCCCCCAGGTCCCTGTTGTTGTTGGGGTGGTGGGTTAGCCTGGGTGCCCTGTAGTGGTGGACACACCGCTGATTGACCTGTCCTGGGTAGGGAGGTTTGGGCCTGCTGGGTGGGTGCTGTGCTGGTGTTACCAGAGGGTGGAAGGTCAGTGTTGGGCTGTGCCTGTGCAAGGGGAACCGACCGTCCCGAGGCCCACGATGGTCCGGGCTGGTCATCAGGATCCAGTAATGCAGAGCTGCTCTCGTCACTGTGGGCCTCTTCTGGGGGTGGAGTGGTGTTGCCTGGACCCTCTGGTGTGGTGATGGTCCTTCGGGTTCCTGCAGGGGCATAAGAGCATGATTATTGCATGTGTGTGTGTAATGGTGTGCAATGGGTGGGTGTTTGTGTACCCCAGTGCATGTATTCCTGTGTGTTAGTTTGTGTGGTGATGGGTGGGGGGGTGTACTGGGTATGTGCAGTGGGCATGCTTTAGTGAGGGGTGTCCATGCTTAGTTGTGTCATGCAGGGCTTGGTGTTGGGATGGGTGGTTTGTGTCATGGGTACATGAGTGCAAAGTTGTAGTGATAGGGGAGGGGGTGAGGGAGGGGGTGTGTGATAGCATGCAGGTAGGGTGGGGGATATGATAGTTAAGATTTGACTTACCAGTGTCCCATCCTCCACCGAATCCTGCGAGGCCCTCAGGATGCAAGATGGTCAAGAATTGCTCCTCCCATGTTGTTAGTTGTGGGGGAGGAGGTGGGGGTCCGCCGCCAGTCCGCTGCACCTCGATGTTGTGCCTGGAGACCGTTGAACGCACCTTCCCTCGTAGGTTGTTCCACCTCTTACTGATGTCCTCCCTATTTCTTGGGTGCTGTCCCACGGCGTTCACCCTGTCCACTATTCTGCGCCATAACTCCATCTTCCTGACTATTGATGTGTGCTGTACCTGTGAGCCAAATAGCTGTGGCTCTACCCGGACGATTTCCTCCACCATGACCCTGAGCTCCTCCTCGGAGAAGTGGGGGTGTCTTTGGCGTGCCATGGGGTGGGGTGGTTGATGTGTGGGGTGGTGTATGTGGTGATGAGTGTGGTGAGTGTAGTGGTGTGTGGTGTTTTGTGCATGGATGTTGTGTGGGTGATGGTATTGTGTGCCTCTGTGTAGTGGGGTTGTCTTTCTGTGCTCTCTCTCTGTCGCCTTCGTGTCTAATTTTGGGTCGTAGGGGTTTGTGGGTGATGTGGGTGTGTGTTTTATATTGTGTTTGGGAGTGTTGTTTGTATGTGTGTCAGGTGTGTGTATTTTGAATTGTCCAATGTGGCGGTGTTTTGGAGATGTGTGTGTATTTTGAGCGCTGCGGTGTGTACCGCCAATGGAATACCGCGGTTGAAAGACCGCTGCGTGGATTCGTGGGTCGTAATAGCATGGGCGTGTTTCTGTTGGCGTGGAGGTGGAGGATTTGTGGGTGTCTGAATTTCGGCAGATTCCAAGATGTGTGTCATAATAGCTGTGGCGGAATGCCGCCGCCGCGGCGGTGTATTGGCGGTCTTCTGCACGGCGGCAAGCGCCTTTTAACACCAATGTTGTAATGACCCCCCATAATTCATTATTTTAAACTTGCATTACACACAATATAAGATAGACTGCTGCAAAATGTGCAAATGTTTAAGATAAATGGTGCTTCCAAAATATAGATTTTAGTAATATCCAGAGTGTACCTAATTTACATTACTGTCCCTTCAACAGTCATCACAAAGCTTACAGTGATTAGGTCAATTAAAGCCAGTACCGACTCCAAAGCATCCTTTTACATTTGCAAATTAACTCGTAGCAAACATTTGTATTCCTTACAGGCACCAAGACAGGAGGCTTGTTTACCTGTGTGCCAGGCTTCGGATTAACCTAACAGGAGACTCGCTAAATGACACTTCAACTGAGGCATTTAAACTGTCGGAATTAACTATCCCAGAACGGTTGTTTTTTGACCTGTGTTTCCTAAGTTATAAATGTTTGGGCACGTGTCTTGCCCTCCGATCCCGTCCACTTTGACCATTACTTGGGATAATATCATTAGCTAAGCGTCACAGACACCCAAAAATGCTTATTTTCATATCATGATCCACCCTCTCTCAGGTTACATCAAAACCTCGACTTATCAATCAAATGTTGCCACATAGGGACAGAACATTAAGTTTGTGGTTGGAAATGAAAATTGAGACAAACGTGTGGTGTTACATCTTTACCAAGTATGTTGTGATGGTCTATGTGGGCTCAGCCAGGGGAACTGATCTGAGTGGGTTCCATATAACTCTGGGTTTGCATGTAGGTGGGAGAAGCTCCGCATAAAGTTCAAGTTGTTCATTGCAATGTCCGACAACCTTCATCCACTCTTTCTTTTTTTGGAAATCTCCCTCTGCCTCAGCGGCACGCCACAAGCCTCTTAGCCAATAACAATGACAGAGTGGTAAATCCCCTCTGGGCTACTGGAATTGCTGTTGTCAGACCATATATCCACCATTTCATCAGTAGCAACTCATGCCAAGCAGAAGGTGCCAGCACACGGGATGGGCTGCGGGGGCGAAGAATCCTAAGGATTGGCCCTGCGCCAATCC
The DNA here is from genome assembly GCF_031143425.1 of Pleurodeles waltl. Taxonomy (NCBI): domain Eukaryota; kingdom Metazoa; phylum Chordata; class Amphibia; order Caudata; family Salamandridae; genus Pleurodeles; species Pleurodeles waltl. The sequence continues at coordinate 171,810,037 of NC_090437.1, forward strand.
TTAGGATTGGCTGGGAGCGCCCAGTCAGGCCGCTCCCAGGCAGAGTGGGAGCCTGTGCAGGCTCTCTCCAGCCCAGCAACTGTATTTCTGGGCTGGAGAGAGCTCTGTGCGCATGTGTGTTTGGCCAGCCTGAGACGGCCGGCCAAACACACATGCGCTCTGAGGGGGAGTGCATTGGTCGTCACTTCCGTGGCCCTGCCCCTTTTCCCAAAAAACTATCATCAATACAGTTTTTGACTGTTTTTTGGGAAAAGGTTTGCAGCTGCTGCTGCTGGCGGGTGGGCAACGCTCCTCCGACCTTATGGAGGAGCCACCCCTGCATTTTATCGGAGTATGATACACTTGTTGCAAAAACTTAATTGAAAATTATTGAGTATACTACTCAGCAGAAATGATCTGTCTGTGCACATTTCCAGCATTCATCCGTGATTTCCTTCCCCAGGTCGCTGTCCCATCCATGCCTAGCTAGTAGTATCGCAGGGGTGTCTCCTTTGCGATGGGGAGGGAGTGTCGCTCCCCCTGGTTATTGTTTTATCTCTCAGCTGCTGGCTCAGCAATCAGAGGGAGGGGCGGAGCTGGGCCACTGGAGGGGGGGTGGAATCCGTTCACTGAGTGCGCATGTGGGCTTGGCCAGCTGTCTCAGGCCGGCCAAACACACATGCGCACTGAGGTTTCGCCAAACTGGCTGTGCTACACAGTGGGGCTGGAGAAACTGCACAGACCCCAGGGCAGTGTTGCAGCGGCAGCCCAAGCCGCTCGGACCAATTGTGGCGCTGCTTTTATGCTAGATTTAGCATAAGAGCAGCACCCGGATTGCTGGGGAGCCTGTAATGGTGTGCCAGTGAATGCTGGGACACCAGAAGAAGAGCATAGGAACAATGCGGGGCGCAGCGGTGATGGGAACAGGTCTTTTTCAAAATATTTTTTTACCGCCATCCCCAACCCTCCCTTTGAGGTTGGTGGCGGGCACAGCTGGTCGTATGCTGTCTGCCATCTCACCTTGTGCTGTCTTCAGGGCGAAGTCTTATCAATCAGCAATTCATATAGAGCTGCTTATCACCCATTGGGTCTCAAAGCACTGTTGAAGGGGAGCCAGGTCTTGAGGTCCTTCTTGAACTGATTCAGCGGGGGCGCCTGCCTGAACGTGTTCCAAATCTGTGCTGCAAGGTAGCAGAAGGATCTACCTCCCACAGTGCTCTTGCTGATTCTAGGGGTGGAGGCAATGGCAAGTTGAGAAGATCGGAGATGTCTGGCGAGGTGTAGAAGGACAGGCGGTGGTTGAGGTAGGCCGACCAGATGTTGTGCAGAGCCTTGTAGGCGTGTGTCAGGAGCTTGAAGGTGATGTGTTTGTTGATGGGGAGCCAGTGCAGGTCTCTAAGGTGGGCGGAGATGTGGCTGTGGCAGAGGATGTCTAGAGTGAGTCTGGCTCCTGCGTTCTGAATTCTCTGGAGTCTTGCTTGGAGCTTCTTCGTGATTCCGGCATAAAGAGCATTGCCTAGTCAAGTTTGCTGCTGACGAGTGCGTGGGTGATGGTCCTTCTTGCCTCGGTGGGGATCCACTTCAAAATCTTTCGTCGGAGGAGAAGTGTGTGGAAGCATGACGATGAGACAGCGTTTACTCGGCGGGTCATGGACACTCTAGAATCCAGGATAATGCCCAGGTTGCGTGTGTGGTTGGTGGGTAGGGGGACGCTTCTGAGGGTAGCTAGCCACCAGGAGTCATTCCAGGCAGAAGGAGTGGGATCCAGGATGAGGATCTCAGTCTTGTCTGAGTTGAGCTTGAAGCAGCTGTTTTTCAGCAAGTCAGCGACTGCTCATTCCATTGTGGAAGTCTTGGCTGTTGAAGGTTTGTTGGTGAGGGAGAGAATTAGTATCGTCAGCGTAGGAGACTATGTTGAGGCCGTGCTGTCTGACAATTTTGGCGAGCAGAGCCATGTGGATATTGAAGAGGGTTGGGCTCGGGGAAGAGCCATGGGGTACTCCACAGCAGATTTCTGTAGGTTCTGAGATGAACGGCAGGAGACTGACTCTCGGGGTCGTTCTGGTGAGGAAGGAGCAGATCTATTTCAGGGCCTTACGAAAAAGCAGAAAAAACAAAAAAGTCAAAAAAGAGGAAAATAATAAAGAAAGGCAGAAAACAGCAAAGAGATGCAGAAAGGCAGCAGAGAGAGATAGAAGTCACTACTAGGCCACCAGCGATGAGGTGTGGGCGGGTGACTACGGGTGGAGGAAGGCCTTGAACTAGGAGCAAAGCAGGCTCACTCTCGTGGGGCAGCAACAGGTGGTGCTGCGTGGGGGGGGAGGCAACACAAACGTTGACCACGGTCAGTGTAGGTTCGCCCCTTCACCGCACAGCAGGCGCCATTAGGTAGGGGAGGGGAGAGGTCGGTCAGCTAGGCCGCGGTAGGGCAAGAAAGCTCATCCAAGGAGGAGGCGGGCTGCAGGGGCAGCAGCAGCAGGGAGCATTGGCGGGAAAAACAAAAAAGCAGAAAAAAAGGGAAAAAAACAACAAAGAGAAGAATAAAGAAAGGCATAAAAAAGCAGAGAGAGGCAAAAGGGTAGCAGAGACAGACAGATACCACCAAAAGGCCACCAGGGATGAAGCGCGGGTGGGTGCCTGCAGGCCTCGAACTAATAGTCAAGCAGGCTTATTCTCACAGGGCAGTAGCAGCAACAGGTGGTGCTGTGCGGGGGGCAGCACAAACACTGACCAAGGTCAGTGTAGGTTTGCCTCTTCACTGTGCAGCGGCCGCCATTAAGAAGGGTGGGAGATGGCAGGGGTTGGTCAGCTGGGCGGAGGGAGGGTGGGAAAGCGCAGCTCAAGGAGGGGGCAGGGCCGCAGGGACAGCAGCAGCAGGGAGCAAGCACGGGAAAAACGAAAACACAGAAAGAACAAAAAAGCGAAAAAGGAGGAGGAGAATAAAGAAAGGCAGGAAAAAGCAGAGAGAGGCAGAAAGGCAGCATAGACAGACAGCGGCCACCACTAGGCTACCGGGGATGAGGCGCAGGTGGGTGCCTGCGGATTGAGGATGGCCCCAAACTAGGAGCCAAGCAGGCTCACTCTTCCAGGGCAGCAACAGGTGGTGCTGCCCGGCGTGGGCAGCACAAACGCTGACTAAGGTCAGTGTAGGCTTGCAGGTACACTTCTGAATTCACCTAGCATAAAGCGATTGGCACATGAAACTTAAGGACAATGGTATGAGCCCTAATATTTTAGAAAATACTGCAAAAAACAAATTATCATGCCAATCACAACGAGTTTAATGTTATATAATTACTAAAGTTCTAAAAAAAAGACGTGGGGGGACTAACCAAGTTAGACAGTATACAAGTGACATCATGGCAAGTGACATCGTAAGTGGCATCACAGGAAGTGACATCACAGGAAGTGGCATTACAACCCGTAACCACAGAGGAAGTATCCTCACAAAAAGTGATATCTGATCTTAAGACCTCACACTTTTAGCAGGTCTATAAGGGATACATCTGAGCGAATTACCAGATTTAACAAATTAGATTTTGGTTTTGGAGTTGTGCCAAAAAAGTGACACAACCCTGATGCAAATTCTAAAATCTTAAAATTTTTTAAATCTCTGCCACAAAGAAATTGACACAAGGAGAAACATGGCAATAAATCTGTTCTGCTTAATTGGCTGCAAAGACTGCATTAAAACAAATCTTATGATGTTAAGTGACTTGCTACAGAGAGCTTTGCAAGCCTATAAATATCAGGTAATAATAACAGTAAAATAAACTCTGGTGGTTAACACATATGCTGGAGCGATATGTTGTATTTAGTCAGTTTTTAATTCAAGCAGCATAGACAGTTAACGTTTCTCATGCAAGCACATCATGACAGATTTTTATTTTATGTAGATAGGTAAGTGGACCTAGGCTACTTAATGGAGGTAGCTATGCACCAACAGCACGCCTAAGGCAAGTCCATCTGCGCCTGTCCACACTTAGACTATGTCGAGCGTCAGGACCCATGGATCTACAGCCTGCCATTGGTACTCCTCCGACGAGATCCAAAACCTCATGCCCGATACCAAAAAAACACCAACTGCACCATCGCCTCACCGCGTTCCACAGAAGGTCCATTCACCTGCCACAACTGCTGCTTCGCCTATGACGTAAGAACCCCCACAATCACCACCCAGGAGACTCCTGGACACAGATCACAGCTCTACTGTGAGCTACTCAACGTCCGATCCTTCTGTAGGCACTCCGTGGAAATCTGGGACACCATAACAACCTTGCCCCCTACATAACGTTCATCACTATGGCTCACCCCCACATCACCACCCAACATCGCCATTGCGACCCCTTCCTGGATACAAGATGATTCACCATGACTGCCCCAACAGACATTGCTACAATCCACAAGAACTCCCTCAACTGCACTGCCTCGGACGATGACAACACTGATCATGGAACGCCTCAACTTCCAGATCAAACCGGATGCCAAAACCACCATCAGAGGAACTCTCGCCTCCAGAGCACCTGGTCCCCACCATAGCTTCTGCAACTCCATACCGGACTTCATCATGCCCCTGGCAATCGACTCCAACCACTACGTCTTCCTGGGAGACTGGTACTTCTACCTAGATGAGCCTGATGATGCCAACTCCTCCGCGCTCCTTGAAAACATGAGCATCATCAGCCTCTCACAACTGGTCACCGCTCCCACTCACAGTGCAAGACACACACTGGATCCCATTTTTTCCACCAAAAGAGCCAAATTTTCCCACACCACTGAAGTAACCTGGATAGGCCACAACATTGTCCACTTCACCATCGACGGCCTGCTAGATGCCCCGGCGAGACCCAAACTGCCTACAGCAATTGGGGCAATGTCACCGAAACCCCCTGGATCACAGCCCTCAAAGAAGCAAGACCCATCCCCGCAAAACACCCTCGAACTCTGCGTGCAAAACTTCTTCAACTGGATCTCCTCAGCCGCCGACACCATTGCCCCTGTGAAGAACACCACCAGCAGCAAACCCACCAAGCAAGCCAGATGGTTCACCCCAGAGCTTCTGACCCTCAAATGCCACTGCAAGAAACTAGAGAGACACTGGCACTCCAACAAGACCCCTGCCAACCTTGACTCCTCCAGATGCGCCCTTACCAGCTACACCACCATCTCAGAGAGACCAAGAAAGAAGCTCTCACCACCAGCATCGAGGCAAGCACCAACCACACCAAGGAACTCTTCAGCATTGTCAGAAAATTCTCTGCCCCTCTGCCATAGAGAACACGATCCATCCCATCCAACCCCTCTGCAATATTCTTTCAAACTACTTTCACGACAAGATCTCAGACATCTACAGCAACTTCGACCCCCAACCCACCAATCTCAACCACCTCTGCACTTAAACCTTCATCTTCCTCCCCCACTGTATCACCGACTGGGAGCAGCTCTCCATCGAAGACACCATCTCCATCATGAACTGCACCCACTCCGGATCCCCCACGGACCCCTGCCTGCACCACATCTACAACCTAGGAAGAGAAGTAATCATATGCTCCCTTGCAGAAATCCTCAACACCTCCATCAGCACAGCCACCGTTCCTGATGCCTGGAAGCACGCTGAGGTCAAGCCCCTCCTGAAGAAACCTTCAGCCAACCCCAACAAACTCAAAAACTACCGACCCCTCTCGCTTATCTCCTTCCCCAACAAAGTCTTGAAAAAGGCCATCAACCGCCAGCTCATGCACTAACTCAAAGAAAACATCCTGCTCGACACATCCCAATCCAGCTTCTGACCTAATCACAGCACCGAGTCTGCCCTGATCGCAGCAACAGACAACATCAGAATCCTCCTCGACCTGGTTAAAACGGCTGCCCTCATCCTCCTCGACTTATCGGCAGCCTTCAACACCATCTCCCGTCACCACCACATACTGGCCCTGCGGATCTGAGGTAGTCACCACCATGGGTAATGAACGGTGCAGTAAAATGGCTGTCCCTCTTGAGCCCCTGGAGAAGCCCGCATGGTAGGCCCTATTGTATCCTCCCCTCAGCAGCATGGGGCATTGAGTACCAAGCAGATGGGTTTCCTGCGGCAGGACCATAGACGGGGCGAAGCGACGAAGGGTGCTAAACACCGCGGATTGTTTAATTTTATCAAGGAGCCCATTTACGTTCCAGGATAATACCCTCTCAGCAGATTGGGACATAAGCAACTGATCGAGGACCCTGTGCTCCGAGTACCCACCCGGCATTTCCAGTGTGACCTGTCAAACCCATCCTCAAAGGAAAAACATTGAGTCAACTTGTCAAAAAACAGCAAAACAACCTCTGAACTCCCCCCAACTACCCACCTCCCCATACTTCCACCCCAGAAGCATCTGTCACACCAAACAGCAAGAACAAAGTGTTTACAGTAGTTGTGGAGTGGTGGACCCATCCATTTAGGTCTGAGTTCTGCAATATGGCCAACCGCCGTTCTTCGCCTCATCTTCGGAGGGGGCACCTGTCCACACCCTCCCAAGAATACACAGCACAAGGATCAGAGTCAGGAAAGCAAGGGAGAGTGGCTCGAACACTCCCCCTCCGCATCTCACTCAGCTCTCTCGAGTATACAGAAAGTATATAGGTCAGCATCAGGGGAGCAAGGGAGACTGGCTCAGGTGCTCCCTCCCAACATCTGGAGCTGATCGTTTTCCCACCGGGCCATATAGAGCGGTCTCTCCACTGGAGAGAGTCAGGTCCCGCTGTGCATCCTCCAATGAACCGCTGCGGAGGCCACTCCTTCGCCTCCGACGGGACCCGGTGCGCCTGCGGCCCCTCTGTGCCCCCAAGGAGCCAGTTGATCCACCCCCGGGCCGGCAGCTTCCCGGTCTCTGAAGCTAAGGAATCTCGCGATCATCGGCCGCCGAGGCCCACCAGGCGGCGGCCGGGGCGCCAGGTCCCTGTGGGCACGCTCAATGGCGAACTCGGGGGACAGCCACTGGTCCGGGACCCACTTCCGAATCCAATGCTCCAGAAGGTCAACTGCTGAGCTCTCCTCTACGCCCTCCGAGAATCCCACAAAGCGCAGATTGTTGCGTCTGGAGCGGTTTTTGGCGTCCTCTGCTCTGTGGTGCAAATCGCCCGTGCGTGTCTGCAGGTGGGCAACTTTAATTTTAAGCTCTGCAATTTCATCCTCCGCCTGGAAGACCCGGTCCTCAACCTCTTTGAGGACTGCCTTCCGGAGGTCCTGTCCCAGCAAGCCCACGTCTTCTCTCACCTCACCGACCTTAGTTCCCACAGCCTGCTGCGAAGATTGAATGGCTTGAAGGATAGCATTCACCCCACCGCCTGCCGTGCAAATTGATCAATGCGTTGCTGGGACGCGGGAGGCTGCTTGGCCATTTTGTCCTTTCCCATGGCACGTATGGACCCAGATCCAAGAGAGCACCCCCAGTTCCTTCCACCAGCTCAGTCACAAAGGGGACCCCTGGGGACCCCCAACAGGACACTCCATGGGGGGAAAATTAGAAGTGAATGCACGCCGGGGTCCACCGGACAACTCTCAACAGTCCGCCAGGGCCCCTCTCTCAGAGCATCCACAGCCTTCGCTGTCCATCATATTCAGGCTTTCCCTGTCTCCAGAACGCCTGCCACAGGCTGTCACCCTCGCCACCACCAGTCTCAGGATGAACCGGGTCTCCGCCGCTTCTCTGGCCTCTCCTCCCTGTCTGGGGGCGTGGCACGGGCCTTCAGCCACGATCCCTGCGGCCTCCTCACCACTCTCTCTCCTCACCTTTGGGGGGACAGGGGCCCCGGCACCGCTCCTCCACTGGGGTCCCTTGCACAGGGCGGTCACAGTCTGTAGCCCCCAAAGACGCCCTGGATTTCAGGACCCAACGACCGGCACTCCTCAGGGCGGGGGGGCCGGCAGTACCTCAGCCCAGGTGCGCCGCCAGCAGAACCAAACCCCAACCCTGGCAGGGACCACTCCTTCAATTCGGACCTCCGTCCGCTGTCGCGAGTCCGGGGGGCACCGACTCCCCCCCACCCCACCGGCCCGTCGCCAGGCCCAGGGCCGCGGCACGGTGCACAGGCCACAGTCCGGGGGCCCACAACACCGCTTCTCCTCTCTGCCGCGGACGCGGTGCCGTTCCGTTCCAGGCACGGAGGGCGACGTTCCTGGCTGGGACGCGCCCTCACCCGCGCAGCGGACCACCTTCTGCTGCCGCTCAGGTCCGATCGCGGCCTACCTCCTCCTACGAGGCCGCGCACAGGACACCCGCACAGACGCAATCGCCGGAGCCCAACCACAACTCTGCTGCGGGTTCAGGGGGAAAGGTCAGACCTCCTGCTTCCGCACCACACCTCCTCACAGGCTGGGGCAAGATAGGCACCGGGACAGCGTGGCGTTTGAGGGCGGATGACGGAGGGGTCCGGAACACTCTTAGAGTGCGACTGCCATCTTGATGCCCTTGACCACGCTTTCGGTTAAGTAGTGTTATAACATAAATAAAACAAAATAGTGATATTTAGATTGCTAATAGTGTAAATACAAGAACAGACCAGCATATCTGACATTCTACTGTGCATGTATATCTCTTATATCCAGAAACCAAATTAAAAACCATGCCTCTCTTCAATACTTGTAAAGTGACAAGCTGTGTGTCTTTGTTTCCCTTCCCTTCCACTTGTAGGTAGGTGTAAGGCTCCAGATAGCTCCAGTGAGAACAAAAGGAGGCCTGATAGCCACTTAACTTCGGCCTTTGTTTTGGCCCCAGCTCGAATTTAAAATAAAAAAGCCACCTCATTGCTGCGTACATGTTGCTGCTAAGAAGGAAAGCAGACAACGTGCAGGGGCTGCTGAATGTGTCGTTGTGTTAAAACATTACACTGGGATGAATTCAGCATATTATAGTGGGGCACAACTACTTGGCAGGGTGGACGGTGTCCACCTTGTGAAAATAGTGGGTGGATGCCATGTACCCACGTGTAACCCTGACTTGTACCCTGGCGGTCTTGTACAATGTAGATATGAAATGTTTTGAAGAAGTGGCAGAGAAAACGATTTTTACTGTTTAAAAATACCTCAGGCTCCAGGCAGAATGTGAAGATCCGCACCCCAAATGCAGCTCTAAGACGGTATTGTAAAACATATCCAGAGGGGTGTTTCTTGGGTTCCTTGAGCAGCTGGTGGTTCCTGTGCAGTATCTTGTGTATGTACAACTGTTTACGATCCATTGTCCATGCTCTTCAATATTATTGTGCTTAAGTTGATTAACCATGTTACTGCCTCTGTGCATTTGACTCCCCAGGAATACCATGGCTGAACTGCCAAGGATTACTGAGCACATCTGAGATGGGCAAGAATAAACACGATTGTGTGCATTACAAATATTCCTGCGCTGTTATATCACTCTAGGGGGTTGTAGGGCTATTTTAATAGAGTAAACAACACTCAATAAATCAAATGTCCTACCAATGCTATATCTTCAAAGAATAGGACATTTATTTACAGGTAGTATCGTTATAATTATGACAGCCATAAAGTGGTAGTGATTTCTGGGGCTGAATGACAAACCCAGATGCTAGCATTTATGTGCTATATTATAACTAGACAAGGACAAACGTAGTTACCCAAATCTAAACAAGGGTCCGGTGGTACTCTTTTGTCTCATTGCCGCAAGGACACATCATTGGTAATGCACTTAATCAGCATCACATTTGTTCACTAATGTGACAGACAAATAATGAAAGCACAAGAAATAAAATGCCTGTCTCTTTTTGCAGAGATTTGTTCCTCACACCATATTACAAAAGGTGCTGTAGATACGGTGATAAACAGCGCAAAGGACACAGTTCTTGTGTAGCTTCTAGACATAAAGGGGCATATTTACATGGAACTGATGCATCAGCTCTGACGTGCCAGTTTCCTTGTGTTGCTCTGCGCCTCTCTAACAACGACACTATGGTAGAGCTGTATTTACCATACAGAATACCATGGCGCATGTTAGCAAAACAGCGTCCAAATTTTTGCTGCGATGGTGGCACTTTGCTGGACTAGCGCCAACTATTTTGACGTTAGTCCAGCAAAGCTTGGGGAGGCCCAGAGGAAATAGACTAGCTTCCCTATAAAAATGATGTTAGAAAGGGCAGTGAAATCTTGTAAATTTCACTGCGCTATTTATTTGGGTCTCCCTGCAGGAGAACGCATCCCTTACATACATTATTGGGGTCATTACAACATTGACAGTAAAAGCCGCTTACCGCCGTGCAGAAGACCACCAACACACCGCCGCGGCTGCGGAATTCCGCCACGGTCATTAAGACCCACAGCTCGGAATCCGCCAAAATCCAGACATCAACACAAGCCTGCCACACCAAAGGTCAGTGATAAACTGGCGATATCAAAACCGACACCGTCACGCCAACAGGAGTACGCCCACACTATCACAACCCACGAATCCACGTGGCGGTCTTTCAACTGCGGTATTTTATTGGCGGTACACACCGTCGCGCTCAAAATACACACACACTTACAAAACACTACCACATTGGACAATTACAAATACACACTCCTGATACACATACACACACCACTCCCACACACCCAATACAATATAAAACACACACCCACAAAACCTTACGTCAACAATTTGCAACTGAAGGCCAGAGAGAGACACCACTATCTACAAACTAGCATCCACAGGCACTCAACGCCATCACTCACACAACATCCAAGCACCTCACACAACACACCTCTAAATATCACCCCACACATCACAACACACACACACCACCCCACACATCACCCACACCACCCCATGGCCCCGCAAAGACACCCCAGGTTCTCTGAGGAGGAGCTCAGGGTCATGGTGGAGGAAATCATCCGGGTAGAGCCACAGCTTTTCGGATCACAGGTGCAGCACACCACCATAGCTAGGAAGATGGAGCTATGGCAAAGAATTGTGGACAGGGTCAACGCAGTGGGACAGCATCCAAGAACACGGGATGACATCAGGAAGAGGTGGAACGACCTACGGGGGAAGGTGCGTTCCGTGGTCTCAAGACACCACCTTGCGGTTCAGAGGACTGGCGGCGGACCCCCACCTCCTCCTCCAGAACTCACTACATGGGAGGAGCAGGTCTTGGCTATACTGCATCCTGAGGGCCTCACAGGAGTAGCTGGAGGAATGGACACTGGTAAGTCAAATCTTTAACTACTTCATCCCCCACCCTACCTGCATGCTATCACATACCCCCACCCTCGCCCTCACCCCATCACTCCAACTCCTCACGTATGTCCCAATATCACAAACCACACATCCCAAACCCAAGCCCTGCATGTAACACCAAAGCATGGACACTGCACATACGCATACACCCCCCTAAACCATTATCACACAAGGTACTACACAGGAATGCAAGCACTGGGGTACATAGTCACCCACCCATTGCACCCCATGGCACACACAGATGCAATAATCATGCCTTTACACCCCTGCAGGACCCCTACCCAACGTCACCGGACAGGAGGGTCCAGATATGTCCACTCCACCCACAGAAGAGGCCCACAGTGATGACAGCAGCTCTGTCCAACTGGATCAAGATGACCAGCCCAGGCCATCTGGAACCTCGGGACAGTTGGTTCCCCTCACACTGGCACAGGCCACTACAGAGCTTCCCCCCTCTGGAAACATCAGCACAGCACCCACCGGGCCCATACCTCTGTCTCCAGGACACGTCAATGAGCAGTGTGTCCACCACTACAGGGAACCCAGGCTAACCCACCACCAAAACAACACCAGGGACCTGGGGGTAGTGGTAGTGGGCACACGGTTCAGGGGACAGAGGCCCAGGAACACAGGGGAACTGGGAGGGCTGCAGTGCGACAGGGGGAGGACAGGCCCAGGGAACCCACTCTCCAACATCATGGGAGCCTACCACCATTCCCAGGAGACAATGGCAATGGTACTGGCCAGGTTTCAGGAGACCCAGCGTCTGCAGGAGGAACAGTATTTGGGGTTCAGGGAGGAACTCAAATCCATCAATTCCACCCTGGGCACCATTGTAGGGGTGTTGAAGGAACTCGTCAACACCAGGAGGGACACTGTAGCACAACAAGGGCTCCCTGACACTAGCCTGGACGATGAACTGTCCACCACCTCCACCGGCGCTAGTGGACAGGAGGCACCGCCACAGGACCACCACACCAGCACCCCACCCCCTGCAGATGGAGAACCACCCCGCAAGCGGTCCCTGAGATCCAGGACAAAGACAGAGAACAATGTCAAGACCCCTGCCAAGAAATGAGACCACCCTGATTGTCATCCTTTTGTCCCACTTTGTCACCCTGTCCATCTTTAAACTGCCCCAGATCCACTTTCTATGCCCCTCTGGACAATGCACCTGTGAGACTAATAGACTGGACTCTGCCATGGACATTCCTCCACCATCACCCACGACCATTTTACAACCCACTCCACTATTTTGCACTTAAATAAACACCCCTAAATCACAAAACAATCTGGAGTCAGTCTGTGCTTTCGAAAATGTGTATTAGCAATAACAGTGGCAAAATGCTATATTAAATGTAATGTCAACATACCTATGTCACACAGCTCTAGTACATGCGGAAACAAAGCAGATGTCACACAGTGGGACCCACATCTGTGAAATCGTAAGGGAAAGTGACAACTCAGTGACCATACACTGGGTGAAAACGACAGACAGATGAGAGGTAGTAGAATTAAATCAGATGTAGCAGGCAGTGTTGTCTTCTTACCTGTGTCTCACTGGAAGTATTGCAGGATCACAGTGTTCCTGTTGTCTATGTCCTCTTCTTCTGCTTCCTCGTCTTCACTGTCCACAGGCTCCACAGCTGCCACAACACCTCCATCTGGACCATCCTCCTGCAGAAAAGGCATCTGTCGTCGCAAAGCCAAATTGTGAAGCATACAGCAGGCCATGATGATCTGGCACATCTCCTTTGGTGAGTAGAATAGGGAACCACCTGTCATATGGAGGCACTGGAACCTGGCGTTCAGGAGGCCGAAGGTCTGCTCTATAACCCTCCTAGTTCGCCCATGGGCCTCATTGTAGCGCTCCTCTGCCCTTGTCCTGGGATTCCTCACTGGGGTCAGTACCCATGACAGGTTGGGGTAACCAGAGTCACCTGCAAATGTCGAGGGACAACTGTTAGACACACACTAACTCATAGGGACATCCCCAGATGCAGACACCTAGTCACACTGTATTGGGTCCATGTCCTCACCTAATAGCCACACACAGTGCCTCTGGAGTTGCCCCATCACATAAGGTATGCTGCTATTCCGTAGAATATAAGCGTCATGCACTGAGCCAGGAAATATGGCATTCACAAGGGAGATGTACTGGTCTGCTAAACACACCATCTGCACATTCATCGAACGTTAACTCTTCCGGTTTCTGTACACCTGTTCACTCCTGCGGGGGGGGGGACCAAGGCCACATGTCCCAGGGCATAGAAATCACCTTTCACTGTAGGAAAATCCTCCACCTGAGGGAAAATGATGTAGCTTCGCATGTGTTTCAGCAGGGCAGACAACACTCTGGACAACATGTTGGAAAACATAGGCTGGGACATCCCTGATGCTATGGCCACTGTAGTTTGAAAAGACCCACTTGCTAGGAAATGGAGTACTGACAGCACCTGCACTTGAGGGGGGATTCCTGTGGGATGGCGGATAGCTTACATCAGGTCTGGCTCCAACTGGGCACACAGTTCCAGGATTGTGGTACAATCAAGTCTGTAGGTGATGATCACATGTTGCTCCTCCATTGTCGACAGGTCCACCAGCGGTCTGTACACCGGAGGATGCCGCCATCTCCTCACATGCCCCAGCAGACGGTGCCTATGGAGCAGAACAGCGAGCAGAGAGTCAACCAACTCTGAGGTACGTAAACACAGCTTAATCGGAAAATATTTGCAAATTGACATATGCCTGTATTAGTGTTTAAGCAAGGCCTTGATATGTGTGACGCAGTCCAAAATAATGCCATGTGGGCCCATGAAATGGCAGCTGCCTGACCTGTAAAGTGGGACAAGGGGATATGAGGTAACTGCTCTGGCGTTGTACACCATCGCGGTAGGTGGTCGAAGACTGCCGCGCTGTCCTGCATTGGTTAACATTGGACCCAATGGGTCCCAGGAGCCAATGACGATGTACGCCGGCGGTGACGGTACGCAACGCCACGGACGTGACCGCCATTTTCTCTCTGTTCAATCACTTGATACCTGATCTTCGACAGGAGAGGATCTACACTGCAAGTGCTGATGTGACCTCAGTCTGGAAGAGACAATGGCTTGTGTGTCTGGGGAAAGGGCCCCTGCCTTCAGCACGGAGGAGTTGGAGAACCTAGTGGATGGGGTCCTCCCCCAGTAGACGCTACTCTACAGTCCTCCAGACAAACAGGTAAGTACAATGTGAGCATGCTGTATGGGCAATGCCTGTGTGGAGTGGTGTGGATGAAAGATAGGGGGGGGTGAGAATGAGGCGTGCATGAAACGACGGTGAGTGCATGTGCGTCATGGCAAGGGTAGGGATGTGGGCCAATGACTGTGACGGTGCGGACGGTAATATCTTCTCCTTTTCCCCTGTACTATTCCTGTAGGTCAGCGCCCACCAGAAGAAGGACATTTGGCGTGCCATCACCAAGGAAGTCCGGACCCTGGGGGTCTACCACAGACAGAGCACCCACTGACGGAAAAGATGGGAGGACATTCGCCTCTGGAGCAAGAAGACGGCAGAGGCCCAGCTGGGGATGGCCTCCCAACGTGGGAGGGGTGCCCGTCGCACCATGACCCCCCTGATGTTCAGGATCCTGGTGGTGGCGTACCCGGAGTTGGATGGGCACTTGAGGGCATCACAGCAGCCACAAGGGGGTGAGTACACTCTCATTCTGCTGATTCAGCGTGCATTGTAGGTGTCTGGGTGGGGGAGGTGGTCTGTGGGTTCCACTAGGCCAGGGCGAGTTTAGTAGGCAAGGTCCTTTCTTAAGGCAGGCCCTGTGGCACCCCACCCCACCTGTGTACAGTGCCAACTACATCTAGTCAGGCTCCTGTGACATCCATGTGTGCAGCAATCGGGCATAGCCTTGTAACCCATGTCCCTGTGATTGATTAGGGAACTCCAAGTGCACGGCGTAGTGCAGGGGGCGTCTGTGTCTGTAGTGTCCGCCAACAGTAGCGGTATTGCATGCACTCAACATGTCTTTCCTTCTGTCTCCCCGACGCTTTTTGTGGTCTCCCTGTTCTTGTGTGCATTAGCATCATCAGGCAGAGGAGCAGTGGCACCGGAGCAGGAGGGAGCTGCATCCCACATGGCCCTGGAGGGCGACACAACGGAGTCTGAAATCACCAGTGGGACGGAGGGCGAGGGGAGCTCCATGGCGGGGACAGGAGCTGATACCAGCGATACGGACTCCTCCTCTAATGGGAGCTCCCTTGCGGTGGCGGGCCCATCTGTGCCCCCGCATCTACAGGTACAGCCACCACCCCCCCCTACCAGCACCGCCCTCCCAGCAGCCCCTCAGCGTGTGTCCTGTGCCCGCTCACCCAGGAGGGTGGGCATCTCCTTCGCCCCAGGCACCTCAGCCCCTGTCACCCCTGCTGCCCTCAGTGAGGAGGCCATTGACCTCCTCAGGTCCCTCACTGTTGGGCAGTCTACCATTTTGAATGCCATCCAGGGTGTAGAGAGGCAGTTGCAACAAACCAATGCATACCTGGAGGGCATTCATTCTGGTCAGGCAGCCCATCAGCAAGCTTTTCAGACTCTGGCCTTAGCACTGATGGCAGCCATTGTCCCTGTCTCTAGCCTCCCCCTCCAACTTCCTCCACCCAGACCCAAACCCTTGTACCTCAGCCTATCCCAAGCACACCATCAGACCAGCATGCACACACGTCAACACACAAGGGAAGCTCTGGCATACATAAGCACCACACATCCCACAGGCACTCACGCAAGCATCATACACATGCAGACACACCAACATCCACTGCCTCCACTGTGTCACCCTCCTCCTCGTCTCCCTCCTCCCTCCCTGTCTCGTCTCCACTCACACCTGCATGCACTACATCCTCAGCCACTACATCCATCACCAGCACACCCACCACCACGTGCAGTCACCACCCCCACTACCATTCACACATCCCCTGTGTCCTCTACCAGTGTGTCTGTAAGCCCACCTCCCAAGGTAGACAAACGCAACCACACACCCACCCAACAGCCATCCACCTCACAACAGCCTCCAGCCCATGCACCTTCACCCAAAGTCACCAAACGTACACCTCCTACAACCACTACCTCTTCCTCCACTCCCAAACCCCCTCAATCTACCCGTCCCAGTGTTCCCAAAAAACTTTTCCTGTCCAACCTTGACCTCTTCCCCTCACCTCCCCCACCCCTTCAGTCTCCTAGGGCCCGCTTCTCCAGGTCCCAACCCAGCACCTCAGCCACAACATCTGCGGGACCAGTGGTGTCAGTAGTAACCGGCTTCTGGAGTGCGCCAGGCAGCAGGGCAGCCAGTGTGCCAAGGAGCCAGAGCACGGACAGTCCTATACCTGTAAAGCACAAAAAGTTGGCCGGTGAACAGCGGGAGAGAGTAAAGAAATCAGCCACCAAAGCCGCTCCCAGGGGTACAGTTGGGAGTGTGGAGACAGCTGCGCCACCATCCATGGTGGGGAAGGGGCACAGTAAAACCGTCAAGTCTGGGAAAATCTGCACGGCGGACAAGACCGCCACCAGCATCGCTGCCCAGGACACCAACGCCACCAGCATCGCTGCCCAGGACACCAACGCCACCAGCACCGCTGCCCAGGACACCGCTGCCACCAGCACCGCTGCCCAGGACACCTCTGCCACCAGCACCGCTGCCCAGGACACCGCCGCCACCAGCCCTGCTGCCCAGGACACCGCCGCCACCAGCCCCGCTGCCCAGGACACCGCCGCCACCAGCACAGCTGCCCAGGACACCGCCGCCACCAGCACCACTGCCCTGGACACCGCTGCAACAAGTATTGCAGGCCAGTGAGCGCCAAAGATTCCGACGCTACTGAGGCTGCCACGAGCAGGATGAAGCACTCTGGGCACCAAGCCCCCTCCAGAACCAGTGGAGAAAGGCATCCACTACCTCTGTCCTTGGCAGGATGAAGCACTCTGGGCACAAAGCCCCCTCCAAAACCAGTGGAGAATGTTATCCACTTGAGTGACTGTGGCTTTGCACTCCCCAGGATTAAGCAGTGGGCAAATCACCCACTGTAGAGACTTGAGAGACTGTGGCTTTGCACTCCCCAGGATTGAACAGTGGGCAAACCACCCACTGTAGAGACTTGAGAGACTGTGGCTTTGCACTTCCCAGGATTGAACAGTGGGCATGGAGCGCCCTCGTGGATCTGGCGTCGTGCACTCATCTGGCTGAGGTGCCCCCCCCTTCCCTTCCCCCTGAGGTGCCTGTTTTTTTCTATCTGATGCCCCAGAAGTGTTCTCTCCGTCTTGTTCAGGTATCATGCCTTTTGGGCCCAGTGGTCCACGGACTATGATAGTGGAATACCTTGGACTTCTATTCTTGGTGTATATATTTGTTTATAGTGTACATATCTTTATATATGTATATATTTTTTATTACTGTATTTGAATATATTACAATCATTCGACTCATTTCCTTTTGTCCTTGCATTCTTCCAGGGGGGATTGGGGGTGTAACTGTAATGTATCATGATGTATTAGTGTGTGTGTTGTAGTGGGTGAGGGTGGGGGTGGGAGTGTTGCGTGTGTGTGTCACTGGTTTTTCCCTCCCCCACTCCCCTGTGTCGTAGGTGCAGTACTCACCGTGGTCTTCGCCGCCAGCATTATGCAGGATTTACTCTTGGGGTAATAAGATAAGAATCTACCGGGTCCCCTGTGAACATATAGCATTTTGTGCTGCACACTAGATTTTTTAGAACATCAGTCTGATGCAAATTGAGCTGCACTGAGGGGAACTCGGGGGTTTTCAGGACTCCTCGGGTAAGTGGCTATCTGGGACTTTAAATAATGATATCTTAGAAAGCCTTGGGGCTAGAAAGGTGGTTGAAAGGCAGAACAAATGGCTGTAGAATCAGGTCAGCTCCAGTCACTCAAACTAGGCCCGCAGCGGCTATGAAAGAAGGAAGACCACTGGGTGCCTCTAGGCTTCAGAGTGACTAGATGCAGGCAGA
The DNA here is from genome assembly GCF_031143425.1 of Pleurodeles waltl. Taxonomy (NCBI): domain Eukaryota; kingdom Metazoa; phylum Chordata; class Amphibia; order Caudata; family Salamandridae; genus Pleurodeles; species Pleurodeles waltl. The sequence continues at coordinate 171,828,227 of NC_090437.1, forward strand.
AAATGGCAGGAGCAGGTCAGGTTTGGGCAGGGTCACCAATTTAGTTGTATGAACGAGTCTCTGCAAAACCAATATACATGTGAGGCTTGTCTGTGTCCCTTTTACTACTATCCGGTCCTGCTGGGCCGCAGGGCTTTCAAGACTCCTTGGCTGTCCACAATAAAGATTCTTCGTCAGTTGGGCTTTGTGTAGACCTTCCAGTGATCAAGGGAATATCCGCTCTCCTCATCAGGCAGTCCAACATTTAGCTTGTTAATGGATTTGCTGCCTGATCTAGCACAAATCAATTGATACCTTTATTGAAACCAAACTATAGCTCTTTGCAGCACTTTTAATTATAGCGAAGGTGGTTGAATTTGGTGCATTGTTTTACAAAGACAGATGATATCCCGAATCTTGCAGATTTTGGTAGACATTTTATTTATCTGCTTTTCTTACTGCTTCTCAACAGTGCTGAATACCACTCCGGCGCATAATGGTGATAAAGGTCAGACCTACTTGACCCTAAATTAGATTTCTTGTTCTTAACAAAAGCATCACAGACATGGAAAACCTTATGTCAACTAGATAGGCACCAGTACTTTGCCCTTACATAGTATTAGGGGGATTATGTTGCAGGCAGTTAACCTTGGTACTCTCAGCAGGTGCTTCTTATAAAAGACATTTGCCAATGGAGCCGATGCTTAGGCTAGATGCTAGGGCTCCAGTAGACAGGTCTTTACCAGGTTTGCCATTATCAACCTGGCTCAGACTCTTTCTTGGGACGGAGGTGACCCTATTCTGCAGTACAGTGTCTATAGCGAGAGAACAGAGGCTACAGGCAGTCACAATGATACAAGAATTGTTCATAGTATATAATTAATTTAGCATAGTAGGAAAGTTCTCCTGTGGCATTGTTTTCAGAGTGACCCACAATAAACTCCATGATCCCCAAAAGACATTCTGTTGTGGCAATGGGTCTGTCTATTTCAACATCAACTGACAAAACAGTAGACTTAACGTTGTCATGTGGAAGGCCCAGTTTAGATGTCATTGCAGGCAAGCCGGTATTCTACATAGTGACACTCAATGGAATCTGGTATCTTTTGGTCAACTGTAATGTTTACATGTTCAGACAGGATAGTTTGGTCACCCATGCATATGTTGCCACCATCAAATAAATATTCTCTGTGGATTTGTAAAATGCAAGAGTCTACAGTTTACAAAAATCACATAGCAGTTACTGTTGAGCTCATCCAAACAATCATCACATACTCTCTTAATAAATGTACTTCTGTTACAGAGAAAGAACATGCTAATTTACAACTAGGCACCATAGCACGTAAAGGAAAAAGTATCTCTAAATTCAAACAGATAATTATGTTTTTTTTAAAGTGTGCACACCCAGGGCTATGTTCCGAAATTACGCCAGTGCCAGGCAATTTCCCCTACACTTGCACTGTTCAACCAGTGCAAAGATGACATCTTCCACTGACTGACCGTTGGTATCAGTTCTGTTTATGTTCTCTGATCTGAGACTGTAGCAGAAGGACGTTTAAATATGGATACATGGACTTCATCCAGAAGACCAGAGGGCCCAATGTGAGCAGAATTCTGAACTGGTCCTTCCCTTGTGCACAGTGTATATATCACAGCCACCGATGCACCAATGCAGATTAAAGTTGGTAAACATACAAACCATAATAACATTTTAATTATTTGTTACAAAAACATTACTTAATCAGATCAGATCAGATCAGACTAATTCAGCAAGACCTCTCATTTGAAGTAAAACAAAATTAACCAACATCAGTCTAATAACCAGAAGTAAGCACTGCTTCTGGAGGCCGTTGTTTCTGAAGATTTATCAAGAAGGAACTGGTCTACTAATGTTTTCACACTCCTAGCCTACAAGTTCTGACAAATGCAAAAGCAACACGTTACTCAGAAAAGGTATTTGTTTGCAAATACCTGGATATAGACAAGATTCCTAAAGCAATTCTACACTATACATTGTTACAAAACAGAAATGTATTCATATTAAGATCTTATAGCCAGTACGCTGATTATGTTGCCTTCAATTTACAGGTGAGCAAACATCTCAATGGAAGTAAACTAAAAAGTGCATTTTTTTCACCGAACCCACCTTTAGCATCTGCCGGCTCAAACAACTTACAGTAAATCTGTCATGCACAAATTTATGGCTAAAGTGTGTGCATGTCAATGTGGGTCCCAGATGGTATACCTGAGTTTTAGCAATGTCTTATATGTAACTCAAAAAGTGCTCTTTTGCATGAATATCATGAACTACCATCCTTGTTGCTAAGTAATCAATACTGATTACGTTATATAGAAACATATTTATTTGTATACACACACAGATATAGATATGTTTAGTACAAATTTTGTTTCTCATAACTATTATCGCTTATAGGTCTCTTTGCTTTTAATTTTAGCAGGATTTTGCAAGAAGCCATTTCAGAAAGTCATTCTGACAGAACCACTATGAGTATGTCACTCTGTATTTTATATAAACAACTGTCTTTTCATGGCACTTATGTGTGATGGCAATCCATGAGACCATATACGAGCTGACCTGAATATGAATGATCCCACTAAAATTAAGAGAATAGCGGGTATTTAAAAATCTTCCTCTGTCTCTGAATACTATTTTCATGGTTGAAATTAAACTTTTTACTGCGGCATGGTACCATGAGACAATATTGTGCATTCATCTGCCAAAGATACTAACTAAACCAAGACCGATATGCCTGTCTCTGGTATTTGGTTTTTAACATATGCTACTTATGTATGCATGTCATGCAAGAGCGCCACACCTGATTAAAGTACTAGAATAGTAGGTTAATAAATTTGCATAACAACAAAGCTGAGGTACAGTGGTCAGATGAGCAGTAACAGAACTGTGACACCATGGCTGTAAATTAACAAGAATCATGGTGTCCACATCAAGGAATATTTCTACCTTGTGATTTTTCTCAATCCTTCCTCCCAAACATATATCTCTCATGTGCCTATGGTGCACATGCAATTTGCTACTTCCTACTGGGGGGATCAGGAGTTAGTACCACTTGTGCTGTCCTATGCTGGAGAAATGCCCAATACGGCTAATCCTGCCACAGTACTGTATTTCAAGTATGCAGGTTATGTCCTAAGGCCTATGTGGTCTAGCAGGTAAAATAATTTCAAAATAAGCAATCAAGGCTCTTAATTCCTAGTATGTGCACCCTTCCGCTAACTAGGCAGAGCATCTTGAAATTATCTCATTGTGTTCGAGGAGCTGGTGCAATGCTATCCAGGAAGGGAACATCTGATTGTTATTGGATGCATCCTACTAGTAGTCATGCAACTGCCACACTTGTAGATGTTTGTAGACAGAGTGCATAGAAGTGTACATAATGAAGTTGGTAATTGATTAATGGCAGAATAGCTCTGTCAGTGTCTAAGATGAGTCTATCCTCGCTAGTCTTTTTTGAAAGCTTGTCATGTCTGTTTGAGGAAAAAGAATGAACAGCGGTTTCCCTGGCTCTCTGGTGATAACCCTTGTGACAGAGGAAAAACACAAAACCTCTTCAGACATTTCGTCCTGTATGCGGTGAATCTGCACTGATCTGCAACATATTTGTGCCAGTGATAACATCATTGTAGCATAAGAAAAGCAACAGGTTATTGCAAGTTGGTCTCAAGACTTGAAGCGTCGTCTTGCTCTCAGCAGCTTAGAGGTCTGCAGCAACATTTAATTACTTGCAAATCTTTGAAGTGAAATATTCTGAATTTGAGGGAAGATGTTATTGTGTCATAAAATACTTTGTAACAGATGACTGTACACTCCTTATTTATGTTCCGGATATAAGAATATTCTAAAGTGTCTCTCAGCCTTATTTTAGAGGAGTCTAAAAAAAGATGTTAATCAACGCAAATGTTATTTCTGTAGGTGAAATTACTTTTACACTGGCATATTACTCGCCATCAGGGATATCAGTGGTTGAAACTCGTAGCTCAATATTTATAAGTGATATTGGGTCTCTTATGAAAGTAGAAGTCTTTGAGTAATTATTTCACCTCGGCCCTTTATAAAGAGTTCCATACTTTGTTTTCGTCTTCTGAACCATGATATTAAAGATCTGGATATTATCTAACCATCTTTCATAGCTCAGCAGGTAATTTCCTGGCTCAACATCTAGTTACATTTTTTTGCTTTTCGAACTGTAGCGTTTGGGTTAATGCAGTGGTCTTTAGGAACTACGGTTGAGTCAAAAGTAAATATATCCTGGCGCCAAGTTCTGAAACTTAAAATGTGTTGTCAAGCATGATGTCGAAACTGCTATTATCTGAGTCATATCTATAATGGTCAATGCTTCAAAGGAACACATGAAAAACCAGTTAGTGTGAAAAACAACTGCAGACTAATGAATACGCATCAGTCCGGGGTTGCACGTAGAGATTTTGCAGACATCAGTATCCTCTAAAACAGCACACATATTTTGAATGTAGGCAAGAGTTCAATTTATATATCACAGGTTTGCTCTAGAGGGAATCTATCACCTCTGACACTTCCGTACATATCTTATATCTAAAGACACATTTTTAGAGTGGCATAACAAGTGCCTTAAATGTGCTTAAACGGGTTTAAGGGGGAAGAGCTTTACTCGTGGTGCGGCCTAAGAAGCTTAACCGAGTTTCTATCAAGAGACATGACCGTAGTAAGTAAGAGCATGGCTTAATGCATGCTAAATTCAATCATAAACAGAACATTTTCCAGACAAAGAATAACAGAAATCAGAAGGCAACAAAGTACTTATAGAACAGTTCATATAACATCAGTACCCCTGCCCGTATGCTATAAAACACCTGATGAGGCAAATTTAAATGTAAGCAGTGCACTGACTTCTTGCTGTCAGTTGAATAGTCATGTGTACCAAGTGGATAGCATGGTTACTCAACTGGAAGGAAATAATATATTAGGCTCTGAAATACCAATGATAAACTGCAGTAGCCACTGCAGATACTATTCAAGAATCAACCAATGCCTTAAGACCCTGAAAAAGAGCCTCTCAATTTCATCTGTCTTTGGTTCCATATCTGAAAACATTGGGCGTGTTCAGAAACAGGTGGAATTCAATCAGTGAGTGCTTACTTATTGCCCAATCAGGTGGACAATTCACTGGGGTCGACGATTAGGTAGCACCATGACCGCCAACAGATGTTGTCCAGTGCAGTTCACATCTTACCCGGACTAACACAAAATGCTGATGATAAAAAGTGAGCAGGGACATCATTACAGTGACATTTTTCTTTGGCTGTGCATTTGTTTTTCTTCACGAATTAAAAGACGGAAAAAGAGAGTCCAATATGGCCCTGTTTCAATGTCAATTTATTTCCTTTGCAGGGACTTCGTTATGCCCCCCTAGAGCACTGGCACATAACCATGTTAGGAGGCTCACAAAGTGTATTTTGTAGTTCATAAAGAGGGCATCTTTGCATAGATTAGTTACAGTTTCCAGCGTAGTGCTCTCTAATTAAGTATTATCTCTAGAAGTTAATTTCTGGCTAAGATACAGTTTCCTTGCGTGTTAGTTAAAGGTAGACCTGTGTATGTTTGTCTGTACAGTGTGTGAATGTAAGAGGGTGATATAGGCACAAAGACAATAGCCTAAATGGGGTTATGATTGTGCTAAGCATTCATCTTTTTGACTTGTTAAAGCTTTCGCATAATTACTACAGGTTTATTGGTTCTCTCGTGTGTGAATCTGCTGATGCCGCTTTAGGGTTGAAGAATCAAAGAACCTCTTCTGGCATATATTACAAATACAGGGTTTCTCTCCTGTGTGCATTCGCTGGTGTGTGATAAGGTGTGGTAACTGTCTGAAGTTCTTTCCGCATATTTTACATGAATGTGGCTTCTCTCCGGTATGTATTCGCTGATGTATTAATACGGCTTGTTTCTTAGAAAAACTTTTCCCACATTCACTGCATATGTAGGGCCTTTCTCCTGCATGTAGTCTTTGATGAGCCAGCAATGCCTGTAGCTGCTGGTAGGTCTTTCCACATTCATTACAGATGTATGACCTCTCTCCTGAGTGTATTTGCTGATGCTCTGTCAGTGTCAGTAATTGTTTGAAGCTCTTTCCACATTCATTACATACATACAGTTTATCTCCAGTATGTAGTTGCTGATGTGCTGTTAACAAATGTGGCTCTCTGAAACATTTGCCACATTCATTACATATATAAGGATTCTCTACCACATCTTCTCCAATACTTTTCAGGTTTGTTGTTGATTGGAGCAAGCTCTTCTCACATTCTGAACATGTATTCAGTTCTTCTTCATTGTTTGTTCTCAAATGTGCAGTCATGCTTTTTTGCTTACTAAAACAAATTCCACATTGACTACATATACAAAGTTTCAATTCCGTGTGTGTTTTCTGATGCACAGTAATGTTTGTTGATTCGCTGAAACTGTCTCGACATTCAGACCACGGATCAGGTCTATGTCCTGTGTAGTTTCCTTTATCTTTGGAGATTTGCTGAAAGTCCCTAGCACAGTCAGTGATTGTAAATCCTTTAGTTTCATTGTGGATTGTGGGATGGCTGATGAAATCTAAATTGGTATTGAAGCTCCTCTCGCACTCACTAAAAGTGTGCATCATCTCCAAGCTGCTTTTTTGCCGTTGTTCATTGCTGTTTATGGATTGCCTTACACCTTAGGCACAAAAAAAAACCAGCTTAAATATATATTGATCACAACGCCTTATTCCAACAATGACTAACACTGTAAGGAAAAGAGAATAGCAATGTATGCCGCTTACCAATAGGTCTGTTAGGCTCTCTGCTAAAGCAATCCCATTACAAGCAGAATCACATTATAACACAACACATATGACACAGCACAACTACAGGTCATATCAGGAAAATGTGACAGTGGTTCTAACGGTTTATACAATAACCATCAAACAGATGCAAAAAATGCAATTAACTTTGTAATTTGCTATATTCCAAACCACAGAGAGCTCATATTTTGATATATACACCTTTTTCAATTATACGATTTAGCTAACAGAAAGCAAGTTAAAATGAAGAACAAAGAAGAACTGAGTATTCTGAAGCCAAGGTTAGCACAAAGAATGCATTAAAAACAAAGCCTCATTCAAGGTTGGGACTGGATGCTGAATAAGATGGAGCATAACTAGAGGAGCCCCTGTCCTCAAGTGCTCTTGCGGCCTAAATATCGTGTTCAACTTGATCAGTACAGACCCCCCATCTTGTGAGGGACTGGGTGGTGTGCACGTCTCTGCCACTGTCTTTGTTGGGCCTGGAATCTCTCTACCTCCAGGGAAGGGAGGCATATCACTGGGTGTGGGTGGCCCCACTCTCTCGGGCTGCAAGAAGTTTTGGGCTGAAACCTAGGAAGTGCAGTATGGCACGCTTGGTTCTGAGTAAAAGCGGGGTCACACGAGGAGTTGCCAAATATTAGGATCTCTGTTTTGCCACCAGCGTTTAGGAGAACTGTTTCAACTAAAAGGAGGAACTAAATTATACCATCTGGTTTACAAATAATGCACTATAAAATCCTCTATAGGGCTTACTACACATGAACGCAACTGTTTAAGTCTGGTACGGCCGATAATGACGTGACTAGGGCTTGCAATAAAAGGAATACACTTTGTAACATAGTTTTTGGTCGTATTCTATGTTAAATTAATTTTGAAATCTATGGTCCTGATTTAAAGTTATGTGTAACTAAATTATTGCAACGCATTTTATGTGTTATTTGCGTTCTGCATACTTATGTAATATTTGACTTTTTCTCACATGGCTTTACCGACTGGGGAGAACTAAACCCAGCCAAGCCAAGCCAAGCCTTATTTATTGTTTTTGTTTCTAAAGGGGGACTATACAGTGTTCCTTAGGTAAGAAAAAAGCTTTCCCTACCCTCACTTTCGGCCTTCAGCCCTTCTCTGCACCGCCTACCACCCCTACTGACCAATTCATGCGTAAAACACTTGCCCTGCAAAGGTGTTAAATGTGCAAGGTAAACCACAAGCAACAGGGCATTTTGTGTGTTTTACGAATGGAAAAATCAGTACCACACCTTATTCCCAGATTCCATGGAGTCCTGCTTGTGACAGCATGCCACTGAGGTGAATTTACCAGTAATGGTAATATTGCAAACTATTTTACCTGGGGCTCAGTACCATGCAATTCGGAATCAGAGCCTATATGTGATATGTTAGCATGGTCACAACAATACCTGTTCCCTTCGAGGCAAAGGTTATGCTGTTAAGGATGTGGGAGGATGCACCTCCACTTAAAATAAAATACTACAGAATCTAGGGCTAGGCCATAGCATGGAGAGATGTGGCGAAGGGTAGTGGAGAGGTGCCTTAGCCTGGGACCTGGATCTCCATTATGAATTGTTGCTTAACTGCAGAAAGGAGGGTGTCTGTCGAGACCAGAGGGTGCCCACGACCTTTTAAGAAGATTTGGGGTCAAAGGATGACTTTAATTGGCTACTTTAAGGCACCAGAACCTCAGCCATATAAGGTGGACAGAAATACTCCACGTCTTCCTCTTCTTAGTAAATGTTTTTAATGTTGTTGACTATTGGCCAGTAATGAAAGAATTATATTGCGACATGTAGCTAAACCATTTGTCAGCCCCCTGCTAACATGTACACCAAACCAGCCAATATTATGTATTATGTGTTTTTGTGTTACAAAATCTATACATTTGTCTATAAAAAGCCTTGAAGCATAAACAAGAAAAAGGGTGTATATCTTAAGAATATCATCAATAATATTGTGAATATTTAGTAGTATACAGCGTGGATGCATCCACGGGGCAGCGGTGAGCTTTATAAACCTGACAGTGGTTTCTGGTAACATACAGAGGATAAAAACAAAGAAACGTAAGGGGACATAGTATTAAATCATTTAAGCAGTACCAATAAAATTCAGACGTGATCCTTGGTGTCACTTTTGTATACTCTGCTACACTACAGAAACCATAACCCTTCCTTACTGAGAACCCAACTTGGTGGCACAACTGGAGGGAGTTTCGTAAGAAGAGGAATGACAGCAAAAATACTTGGTCTTCATTCAATAAATCTCCTGTCTGTCCTATGTGTAGGTATGCACATTACTGAGGCAGCTATAGCAATTGTAGTTATGGTTCATCGGCACTTAACACTAAAAATAAGTTTTTTGCTTTTGCTTATAACTTTGATTCTTTTTGACTTATCTGCACGACGTTTTGCACAACTGGCTAGGATTCAGCATGCCAGATTTCATGCTGATAGGATAAGGTAACATTAGTTGCAAAAAACAAAGTGCGTTTTTTTTCATTTTAACTCTCATATGAAATTGTGTTTTCTGCCATACAAAAAACGACTGAATAGATTTACAACAAACTTTGCATGAAAGTAGCACATCACCCATAAAGTGTAATTTTTAATTTGTGCCATCAAAACCATATCCTGCCCCCAAAAAGGCTGTTCGCGAACTCAGTAGTTATAACAATAAATAAACGGATTTAACAAGAAAAAATAAACAATATTACATACACAAAGAAATTATGTAGTAATTATGTCAAAGGTAAAGTGATATGTAATGTTACCAGTGATATCATCAAGGTCGTTTCTGATGGCTTCTGAAACATCATCTGTGTGGTCATAACCAGTTCTTTTGGTGGCGGTGGTGGTGTGGGGTGCAGACTTATGGTTTTGATAACTGGAGAAAGAATTATAGTTTGTGTAACTTACCGTGACCGACAACGGGCTTTTAGGTTTCGAAGTGGAATTATATTGTCACTTGAGCTGTGTTTTTGTCAATAGTTAAGGTTTACACCACAATGTATAGGAAATCTGATTTTTGTAACATTAATAGATTTGGCAGCTTTTGACCAATCTACAATGTGGAAAGAGAAAGGTATGAGGATAAAATCCGGTGCAGATTGGTTAACCAGTTTAAAAGGTATAAAGGTGGTCCCAAAATCATTTTCACTGGGCAGTATAGTGGGATTTCCCATCAGAAAGTTTTCTTCATGTATATCTCCAAAATACCTGAACAGATGATCACCAGATGTTTATGGCATAGCGACCTTTTGGTCGTTCAGTACATTTTTGGGGTTTGGTGAAAATCCTTTCAGTTGTTTGGGGATTTGAGGCAAAAAGGGAGTGTCCAGTGCGCATGTCAAGTGTAACAGTAGAACCCTAGTACACATACACAGAACTCTGCATGCTCACTGGCCACCCAGAAGTGTTTTCCTCCCAATGTTTGCAAATACTGACACGATAACAATAGAAAAACGTAAAAAACACAGACAAAAGCAGCATAAAAGGAGAGCCGATGCTCTACATTCATAGGCGGGTAGGTAATGAAGATTTGTCCCTAGCCTGTTTAATAAGACGAGAAGAGATTTTAAAAAAAGCCTTTGCCATCAACCAACCTGCCTGACTTGGCCAGAAGCAGGGGCTAATCACAATATACCCCACCTTGCCTAGCTGCAGTAGGAAGTTAATTTACCTGCACCTTCGGCTTGATCAGGAGCCATGTAGGAGTGGTGCCACCACCACCTTTGCAAAGAGTGAGTCACGCCGCTCAGTACAAATGCTCCCTCATTTTGTGTGAGAGTGAGGACGTAGGAATAGGAAATGCCCACTCACCTTCTCCAAGAGCAAGGGGGTTATACTGAAACCCCTGTACCTGAGGGGTAAAATAACTCCCTGAGAGGAGCTATATTTAATAACAACCTCTCCTCATCTTGACCAGGGTTAGGTGTGAGTGGAAATGACTACCTCACTCCCTCAGCTATATAAAAAAAAAGTTGAGTTCCCCCTCACTCACCACTGCGCCCTGTTCCCAAAGTACAGGGGTGGGTGCCAGCCAACCCACCTTAACTCCCACTCCAGAATGTACTATTTGGTACATCACATATCTTTTCAAACTACACAATATATATAGTTAAATGCATTATAGGCCGACACAGACACCACCATGCACACAACCTCTAAAAAACACACCAACCACTGCCAGCTAACAAAGTACCTACAATCAACCGTCACACATAATCCACTATCCACCTTTACAGAACACTCCTACATACCCGTATATCCAGATGAGGGCCCTGTAAGAAACTGGATTATTAAATAGGGAGAATGACTATCCCCATCAAAGAATAATCACAACCCTTGTCAGGGTGAACCCTTAAAGTCACCAAAATAAACTGAACTCAGCAGCCTTGTAGTAATGGCACAGAGCAGACAAGCTTAACTTAGACCAAGGTTTAAAGTATTTATGCACTACAACATGACTTATCATCTGTTGCAGAATTCAGTGCCATAAAACCGGACTTTCATGCTCCACCACCAACACATCCCCACCCACCTTCCACCCTGAACTTACGCAAAAGAAAACCACTCCACACTACTCTTCATAACCCTGCATCCCCTTTTCTACCACACATCAATGCTACTATTCAAAGACAACAGCAGAGCCCACCTTTTCAATTACAGTCAATCTCCTCATCGCCTACAAAATAGACATAGACATGTTGTGTAGGGCCTAGCCCCACAAAATGCATTCTAAGCCTGTTGGACAAGGATAACGACACCCACAAACACAGTTAATTTCAGTCCTGCAACATCTAATACAATCACCAATATCACAACATGTACATCACACAAGGATAATACTTACTCTCCTGCAGCACAAAATCACACCACCTCCAAAATAACCTGCCTATACTAGTAAATGTGGTTTCAATGTCCAAAAACCAGTACTACATCTTTGACCTATTGATAGACACAGAACCTGACTTACTCATCATAATTTAATCAGGGCTGTGGGAAGACATGGCTCCAGTACTGCATGAATCTGTATCACCAGGATATCACACTGTTGCACAAAATCACATAGGCAGAAAAAGAAGGAGGCATAACTGGCATATGTAAGGAAACAAACATTCTCACCATATGCCCCGTCCCAGAATGATCCTCATAGGCCTAGACACACTCAACCTACAAAGGGTCATTCCCAAACCCACACATAATGCAGGACACACCTTAGTTGTAATTGTTGGTAACACAGACCTAGTTACATTCCACAGTATTACTCTGCTCACATGATATGACCACCACTTGGTTGCTCCCTACACAAGACAGTATAACTCACCCCAGCAAAACTCAGTTCACCTGCAAAAACATATCGACCTTGGAAATTGGAAGCCCTAGAAACCAAGCTTACTTTCAGCGTAAATCTAGACATAATAAACTCAGTTAAAAAACTCTATGGGTGGCTCAGTGCAGCTTATTATGTATCATTCACATCGAAAACATCAAAACATAACAAAAGAAAAAACACCACTTGGATAAATCCAAATTTAAAAATATTAGCCAACAGACTGCAAGGCTTTTACAAATCTGGCTCAAAACAAACTACTGTCGAGACAAAAAAAAACACCTACACAGACATAACAGAATGTACAAGTCATCAATCAAAGAAGCTAAAAAAAAAAAAAAGTATCCACAATGCTAAAAGCCCCAAAAAACCATTTTTAAAAATACTCGGAGAATGTTGCAGTTAAAAAATGCACTGAGGCAACCCATCCCCTTTCTCAGAAAGTTTGTCAAAAACTGGCAACTCTTTACATAACCAAAGCACACATGTTGGATTCATACTTAACAAACAAAAACCCAACAGCACTATCCTACTTCCAAATAACCCCACCAATGGAAGGTTAACACAGCCTCTGCACTCTGATTTGACTTGGAACAGGGGCCCGCCACAAGTGGCATTGGCCAAACTACAACAAGTATTCTCGAATGGTGAGCTGAAAGCTCCTGATTTCGAATCTTACTATCTAGTGGCGCAGCTGCAATGGTGTACGGGCTGGTTTCCGGGGCAAGAGACATCCAGAATGTTGCAGCTCCCAGATCCCCCTGATGTAGCACAGCTGTGGTCCCTTATGCTTTGGCCGCAGAGAGCCCCCTGTTGGGGCAGCATGACCTCTCAGTGCTCAAAACCTTCTGGCAGAGGGTACTCGAATGGGTGCGAACACGAGTCTTGTAGTTCCCAGATATCCTGCTTTGGGCCCTTGTTGCACAGCTGGAGGGAGTGAAGGAAGGACCCCTTCAGGAGTCGGAGCGGCAGGACTAACTATAGTGGAGGCGCTAAACATGGATGGTGTTTTGTGGCTGTTTAAAAATCTACAAGCCAATTTCAAACTCCCGGCTGGGTAGTTTCTACTCTGCGATACCCTGACTTCGGCAATACATTGGATTTGGGAGAAAAGGGGTATGAAGCCGCAGCTACTCTGTAGCAGTTAATTCCTTTGCGCTTTCACTGACATGCGCTGGCTGATCTCGGGGCTCTATGGCGCTCAGTGGGAGGACAATAAAACTCTGTTTTAAAAAATATAAAAATACAGCCTCTGCACTCCTAGTTATCAGGATCTTGTCAAAAGTAGTATGGCAGCCAGGTGCCCTTCTGACCCTTGTCCCCAACAAATTTTAAAAAACATTCTTCTAATAACTTCAGCGGCCATCTCAGTCAGAACACTGATCAACAACTTTTTAACAACAGAAGCTTTGTTAGAAGGCTCAAAAAGACATACGTATGCCCATTAATAAAGCAAAAAACATTAGCCATCAACATTCCTAGGCAACCTTACAGAAAGAGCAGACATTGAGAGGTATCACAATTCATTGAAAGCACCCTACTTTCCAGCTTGCAAATGAGATTCCTTCCAGGAAGAGGACTGAATCCATCCTATCTCCACCTAGGATGACCTTAAAAATACAGTAGACCAGAATGTGGGTGCTGCACCACTTCGCTTAGATCTTTCAGCTGCCTCTGACATAGTCCATCATGACACATTTTTCCTGAGACTTAGGGAAGTTGGCATAGAGAGTACCACTCTCATCTCAATCGCATCTTACCCACACAATCAAACAAATGTAATTCACTCTCCTCTTCAAAACCCTACAACATAAAAGAACAAGTCCCTTAAGGCTCTGTCATCATACCTCTCCTTTTTCAACATCTAAACAAAATCCTTACCAGAACTAATCAATGTTTTAGAGTTCACCTGCTATAACTACGCAAATGATACACAGATACTTCTTAAATTAGAAAATGCCAAGGACATTGGAAACTCAAAACATTTCATTTGCTACTGGGCTCTTGACTAGTGGATGACGGAGCCATCTCAAATACTCACCTGTGGGGACTGGAAAACTTATGGCCTTCTCTGAGCCTTGCCTGATGATCTAGAACTACCACCAAAAATAAAGAGGTAAGAAACCTTGAAATTACCATGGACTCCAAGCTGTGCATGAATGTCCAAGTGGATACACTATCCAGATCAAGCACTGTGAAGCATCTTCCCACATTTAGAATTCACTCACAAGGTTCAAGCAATAATCTCTCTTGTCCTATCAAAACTAGATTATGTTAATGGCATATATCATTGCTCACCTTTATCCACCTCTCAAAGGTAACAGAGAATTCAGAACTCTGCTGCTTGACTACTCCTACATGTAAAGCCACAAGAGCTAATCACCCCTGCCTTGAAGGCACTACACCAGTTGCGCGAAGATCCTTCTGCAAGATGCTTTGTATCACACACAACTCAATAAATGGAGTGGGACACTTTTCATCAAGAAAAAAAACATAAAATAAATCCAAAACACAAACCTGTGCTCTGGACTGGTACCCTATCTCAACATCCCAACATGCAAGAAAACAGAACACTGGTGAAAGATCTTTCTCTGTGCAAGCGGCTAAACTATGGAATTCATTACTCCCCAAAAAAAGGTCTACTGTGAACCAGCTCAGTCTCAGAAGAGATGTCAAGTACTGGCTCCTTCCTACCTTATTACAATACTCACAACATAACAATCTACAGCAACAGGATGAAAAAGACTTTAAAAAAAACTCTGCTTGGTATATGCATGCAATGCATGTACTTTGATACAATATATTAAAGTATACGAAAAAAGTGATGGATGGAATGCTTGACTTAATCTCAACCATTGGTAATCACTCAAGTCGCATCACAGTCCATTGTTATTTCATTGTTATTTCATACACTATGCCACCTCAGATTAAACCCAGTCATATGCAAATCAGTCGTCTTGCCCCTTCTCCAATGGGAACAGTTCAACCCAAACTGCCAGTCCAGGTCCTACTTGAACTTGAAAACAAACAACCTAGGACCAGATTCGGCCTGGTTAAGGCTCATCAGACAGGTATATACAACATATACATATGCACATTTATATATGGCCATGTACTGAAACATTGTAATGAGTATGCACATATGTGTCTGTATGTGGGTTTATACTTCTTTGGAAGAAATGAGGAGAAGGCGCTGCCTCCTGCTTTGGCTCAAAATATGCAGGAGAATAGGGCAAGAAGTAGGCTAGTTGATGTGTCTGAATGGGCTGTAAAACAGGATGCTTGGTTTTCTAAAGCTTTGTACAAGAAGTTTGAATAGGGAGCACTTGTAGATACGGACACAGTGAAGATGTTTGAAGATGTGGGCACAGCGGGGAAGTTGAGTACCAGTCTAGCAACTGTGCTCTACTGTGTGCAACTACTTGGAAGTCTTCTGGTGAGCTGGGTTGTGATGCTTACATAGAGGGCAATGCTGTAGTTGAGCCTGCCAGTGACAAGGGCTTTCTTGATGGATCTGCGAGTGGCCAAATACAGCCAACTGAAGATTTGTTTGAGCAGTTCACGGATGTGGAAGCAAGTAGAAGCAGCCTCTTTTGCCTGAATGGACACAGAAATTTGGCTGTCAATCACAATGCACATCTTCCTGGTGGTGTTGGAGGGACGGGGAGTTATTTCAAGTTTGAGTGGCTCCCAAGCCACGGCCAGAGAGATGTAACTTTGAGAAAACCACTACTTTGGTTTTATTGGCAATAAGTTTGAGGCGGTTCCTGCTTGTCCATTCGTCTACCGAGGACATGCAGCAGGATAAGTTGGCTTGGCTGATTAGAGACTTTTCTGAAAGGTAGAGGATAGGCTGTGGATTGTTGGTGCAGAAGATGATGGTAAATTTGTCAGAGCCGATGGTGCTTGTAAGGGGGGGCCCTATAGATGCTGAACACAGTAGCAGTCAGACTGCAGCCTTGATGGACATCGAAGATCAGGCATGTTTGAAGAGGGATCAGGGTTTGAGGAGCATGCAAATATGGGTGGGAGGTGTAATCTGTGGGACGGCAGAGGGGTTAGTGTGGCTGGGTGTGCGGTTATTGGAGCAAGTCGTGGTGATGAAGTAGCAACAGAAGGAGACTTCCATCCAGATGTGGGAGGCTGGAGCACAGTGTGGGGATGGGTGCCCAGGGTTGAGGGTGAAGGGTGGCATGAAGTAGAGCCTGAAGCTGTGGTGAGTGGTTGGTGGGCCAGGGGTTATTGCGCTAGGCACAGTCAAGGTGTGGTCTAGGCGTGACCAATGCAAAAAGGGCACCGGCGGGATCGCCTTAAGTATGCCTTTGGAGCACTAGCTACATACATCCCTGCAGCAGCCGCCATTAGAAAGGCCTTGGGGAGGAGTGTGTAGTGAATGGGGCTAACATTCCTGAAGTCCACCAAAGCGGAAAAGGCAGGGAAGTGCAGTGGAGCAAACAAAGGGAGGACAAAATAAAAAACAAGCAAAAGGGCAATGAGAGCAAGAGAGTACATACAGCAAAAGAGCAAAGAAAGCAAAGAGCAGAATAGCAAAAGCAGCACAGTACGAGGTAGGAGTGGCAGCAAATGAGGGCAAGAGAGGCACAAAAAGCAGCAGAGAAAAAAAGGGTAGATGTACAAAGAGAGACGGAGGGGGCAGAAAGTAGCACAGAAAGGGGACAGAGGCAAAAGAGGCACTTACAAGATGAGGTGTCAAAGAAAGACAGCAGGAGAGAGCATAAAAATGTTGCAGATTCCCACTGGCCCAGAAGTAAAGGTCAGAGGACCGAGACAAGGGGTGAGAGGTTGCTGAAGCACAACCTAGCAGAAGGTCAGGCAGTCAGGCGCGGGATACCGCACACTGCCTTCAGGTACCCGCATATCTGTGAAGGATCCGTTTCCCTAGATAACTTTATATTTTTCCTTTAATAAGTCCGAAAGTACTGAACAGGTTTGCACCAAATAACATAAAGAGACCTTTCGGGACCAAGATCCAGCTTTCTGCCACATTTGGTGTAAATCTGTTCAGCGGTTCGGGCTATAGTCATGTTCAAAAATTGCAAAACCTCCATAGATACTGCATGGGTCAAAGGTGTTCTGGCACCCTGCTTTTTTCTCAGACTGCGCCTGACGAATCACCCCAAAACTTTCCAGATAACAGCGGAACTAATTAGCATACAAGTTTTGAAAATGTTTTGTCAAGATTTGTCAAACGCCGCCTAAGTTATTAGCAACGTAAAAAACACTTTGTTTATGGTAAATGTTGTTCCTAACTATAACTACCTACTGTATATAAAACCACAAACACACATCTGTATTTATATGTATCTATGTCTATATTAAAAAATACATAAATAAATCTGTTATGTATAAGGCATTGTATGTATTTTTGTGCATTTTACATAAATATTAGTGTCTGGATATTTAACTATTGCTGTGTGCACATACATACATTCAACAATTTGGGATTAGGGTTTGAATAGGCAAGTATATAGGTTTAGGCTTTGTATAGGCAGTACCAGCATATGTGCGTTCGTACGTGTGTGTATGGGAGACTTTGGTATTGGCTATGTGTGGAGAATAGTGTGTTAAATAAAAAGTCATCCTCAATAGGCTCTGCATGCAGGGTTACATTATGAAACGCCGCTGCTCTTGACACCACCTGTGTGTAGGCTGTACTGTCCTCAGGTGGCGACGGTCTAGCTGGATAACAGTCTGGGCTGTTATCTGATACTGGTGCATCATAAAGATCCCATGCGTCGGGATCATCCTGACTCTTTCCAGTATGAGTTGGGGACTGCATCAGTGGTGGAGTGGCTACCGGTGATGTGTGCGTTGAGCGTGGTGGAGATGGTGGCGGTGTTACTTGTCTTGCCACCTTTGCCTGTGGCTGCTTGTCTTTTTCTTGAAAGGCAAGTCTTCTTTTCATCCTAATTGGGAGAAGAGTACTTATCTTCCCTGTGTCCTTTTGGATGTGGAGCCTTCTCTGAGTGTAGTCTGGCTCCATTGACTCTAGTTCTTGTCCGAACCTATGTCCTTGCATTTGTGAGGACAGTCCCTGTTCCTCTGTGTAGGAACTTGTTTTCGGTTCCGAGGCCGGATGTTTCGGACTGGAAACTTTTTCGGCAGTCTTTTTCGGCTCCGACGACACTTTTTAAATTTTCGGCGTTCTTGTCTCTCGGTGCCTACTCGTTTCGGTGCCGCCCTCTCGGTGCCGAACTTGCTCTGACCCACTGTCTCGGGGTCGAGTCTGCTCTGTGCCGGTATCTCGACCCATGCGTGCCCTTTTTCGGTGCCGATGATCGGTCACCTATTTTTCAGGGTAAGCCATGGCCTGCTGGCGGTGGCGTCCCCTGGGCTTTAGTGGTCTTTCCGTGAGTTTTGTGTGTCGACGTCTTACTCACGGTTTTCGGCGTCTGTTCGGGATCGACCTTGTCCGAGTCCGAATC
Organism: Pleurodeles waltl; assembly: GCF_031143425.1. Classification (NCBI taxonomy): domain Eukaryota; kingdom Metazoa; phylum Chordata; class Amphibia; order Caudata; family Salamandridae; genus Pleurodeles; species Pleurodeles waltl. The sequence goes on from NC_090437.1 coordinate 171,846,846, forward strand.
CTCAATGGAGAAGGTTTCTTCTTCCTCCTCCAAGGGTTTTTGTCCTGTCGCCGCCGACGCCATCTGTAGTCTTCTTGCTCTTCGGTCTCTTAATGTCTTCCTCGACCGAAACGGTCGACAGGCTTCACAAGTATCTTCTTTGTGTTCTGGAGACAAACACAAGTTACAGACCAGATGCTGATCTGTATAAGGATACTTGTTGTGGCATTTGGGGCATAAGCGGAATGGGGTCCGTTCCATTAGCCTTGAAGAGACACATGGTCGGGCCGACCAGGCCCCGATGGATCGAAAACCCCGAAGGGCCACCGGAGCTCTTCAAAATTAGGTGTCGATCTGTTGTAACTAACCCGAAACCGAACGCAAACAATACCGTCAAATTTTCCGAGATTCTAACTATCTTTCCGAACCGAAACGCGGAGCGAAAAGGAACACGTCCAAACCCAATGGCGGAAAGAAAACAATCTAAGATGGAGTCGACGCCCATGCGCAATGGAGCCGAAAGGGGAGGAGTCCCTCGATCTCGTGACTCGAAAAGACTTCTTAGAAGAAAAACAACTTGTAACACTCCGAGCCCAACACTAGATGGCGGGATGTGCAAAGCATGTGTATCTGCAGCTACACATGCCATCGAACATATATATGTACATATATATATATATACACACACACACGTCTGGGTATGCACATATAGACATTTGTACATGAGATCATGCTTTGTATAAGGACATAAGATTATATATTCACAAATTAATCTGCTATGTTTATGCATTACATATGTATGTATGTTGTAACATTTAGTTAGCATGTATGTAAGTGTTGGTTCAATTATTTAAAACTCTTACAATAAGTACATACAACCCAATGAAAGAGGATTATGTCTAAAAGAGAAAAATAAACATTAATTCATTAAAATAGCCAAAATTACTATTGTGTTACCGCCCTAATAAGTTTTGAATAAGTCTGCAAAACTGTAATTTTATTGCTAACTATATTTATAAATCTGCCACACCAAGCAAGTTCCGTTATGTAGCTGGCGATGAAACAAAGTGCTAATCTGCTTCTGCAAGTTGTAATGCTGTTTTTCAGAAACATTGTTTGAAGTAAGGTGCATTGTTCAGATAAAAATTCAGGACAGCAGCATAGTAAATGAGCAATCTTGCGTACATGAGTGTATGTATATCGGTTTATGATTCTTTTTATGATAGTACATGTGCATCAGAGTATGTAAATATAACCATAGATAAGTCCCTTAAACTAGTCATTTATTTTCTTATTAATAATATTTAAAAATAAATAAACAAATAATTAAACTGCATTTATATTTAAACATGACAAAAATGTGAATGCTTCGGTATGTGGACGAGGTTGTCTATATATATATGTGTGTATGCATATGGGTTTACGCTTCTGTGTATAAGGATAAACACACACTTATGTTCAAATGAAAAAAAGTAGCAGAGAACTCTGGGTAGTTGCCAAGTTTAGGTGGAGAGCAGCTCTTATATCGAGCACCCTTTAACACCAGCGACCCTCTGAATCTGCTCACCTCAAATGTCTGTTTTATAGAATTTGTAAGCATAGGATTAGCACAGTGCTCAGCTCTAAAAAAAAATTTTTTTAAAAAAAAGCTGATTCAGAGTGTCGCTGGTGCTGAAGGGTGCTCTATCTCAGAGCTCCTCTCCACTTAAACTTAGGACTACTGGGAGTTCTCTGTTTATTTTTTTGCATAATTTATGCCACATCTATGCCTGAAAGGGTATTGTTTTGACTTAACCTGGTTGTTCCTTTGTGTCCAGAAAAAGCTGAACTACTCTGAAGAGCTATAATGACAGCAAAACACGTCTAAGGGGTTGCTTTTATGGTTCCATTTATTCATTTCATTTTAGCATGGAGAGTATTTTACCAATGTAAAACTGTAATACTGTGCCTGGAGTGGTAAAAGGCCTTTGTCGTTTTACAGCTTGGCATGGATGGCATTAACTAGTGCTTTGCTGGAAAGGGTACTGTTTTGGGGTATTTGTCTATGGCAAGGTTGCGAGTTATAGTTACCTTAGGGCGCAAGTTATAGTTACTTGAAAGAACTCTAACTGCTGAATTTCTATAGTTTTGTCCAAGTAAATTTGGAATCTATCTATAATGTCCCTGTAACCTACCTGGCGGCGCTCGCCACTAGGTAGTTACAGTAAGGACCTAGTTTCAATACATAAAACGTTTTTTGTTGTGCTAATAACTTGGGCACCATTTGATGAATCTTCACAACATTTTCCCCCAAAATACAATGCTCACTTCAGCGTCCGTCTGGAAAGTTTTGGGGTGATCCGTCAAGTAGGGGGCGAGAAAAATGGGAGGTCCCAAAACACTTTTTCCCCATGCATTTTTCCATAGGGATTTTGAAGAGGAATAGAGCCCGAACCACTGGACAGAATTACACCAAAAAGCAGAAAGTTAGCTCTTGGTCCAGAAAGCACCCTTATTGTTATTTAGTGTAAATCCATTCAGTAGTTTTTGAGAAATTAATGGAAATCCAAATTTGTATATATATGGCCGCAAAGGCTCCGCAAACCCTCCCGATCACCTGCTCAGATCGGAATTGCTGCCCTGGGGACCGCCACCTCCCCAGGGTACAAATTATAATGAAATGCAGGAGGGTTGTCTAACCCCCCTCCCTCCCAGGGACCACCACCTCCCCGGGGCTAAAGTTTAGTCACATGCTGGGGGCCACCCAGCCCCGGGGGCCACCACTTCCCCGGGGCACAATTTAAAATGACATTTGTGAGACTGCCTGCACCCCCCGCCACCTCCCCTGGACACAATTTGTAATGACGTGTGGGGGCAGCCCAGCCCCCTCATAGCCCCGGGGACCGCCAGCTCCCGGGGCACAATTTAAAATGGACCGCAAGGCACCCCAACAACCCACCGCCCTGCCCCCGCCCCCTGGAGACCGCCACTTCCCTGGTTCAAAATGTGTAATGACACGTGGGAGGGGGCTGACTGCCCCTTCTACCGCCCCAGAGACGACCACCTCCCTGGGGTACAATCTGTGAAGAAAAGTGGTGGGGCCACCGGCCCTCGCACAGCCCCGGGGCTAAATAGGTTGGTGGGGGTGGGGTGTGCGGCCCTCCTCATTGACCCATAGATGGCCCTGCGGACCACCACCGCCCGGGGTCCGGCGAGGCTCAAGTAATAGTTACCTTAGGGCATGAGTTATAGCTACCTCAGATAACTCTAACTTTAACAGGTGAATTTCTATGGTTTGGTTCATTTAAAATATGAGCCTAACTATAATGTCTCTGCAATCTTTGTTTTTTAAGTGAATATATATATATTCACATTCAAAATATATATATATTGTCACCTAAAAAAACAAAGGCTACAGAGACATTATAGTTAGGATCTCATTTTAAACGTTCAAACCATAGAAATTCAGTAGTTATAGATATGGTTAGCTCAAGTAACTATAGCCTGTGCCCTACGGTAACTATAACTTGAGCACCCGCCATGGACAGTTTTCTCATCAATAATTTTACTGTAAATGGTGCAGTGATATTATCAATGATGTCACAGAAGATGTTATGAGTGATGTAATATATGGGGTAATTAGCAGTGAATGGTGAGAGCACAATTTATAGTTACCTTAGGGCACGAGTTAGTTACTTGAGATAACAATAACTATAACTACAGAATTTATATTGTTTTGGGCAAATAAAATGTGAACCAACTATAACGTCCCTGTAACCTTTGTTTTTTTTAAGTGAATATATTAATGTATATATGAATATATATATTATATGGGCTCCTAGCTATGCAAATTTGTTTATGGGCTGGTGGGAGGAACAGGTGTCAGAGACGATTGCTCAGTTTGATACTAATGTGGTTCTATGGTGTCTCTTTATTGATTATATTTTTGTAATTTGGAGGGGTGATGAGAGATCAGCCATGCGATTTGTGCGGGATTTGAATGACAATGAGTTCAACTTGAGATTCACTGAACATTTGGACCTTAGTCGCATTGAGTTCCTAGATGTGGAAATCTCTGTAAGAAACAAGAGATTAGTGTCCAAACTGCACAGGAAAAACAACAGCTGGAAATTGCTTGTTATATGCTCGTAGTGCCCATCTGGCGACTTTGATACAGAGTATCCCCTTTGGGGAACTATTAAGAGCACAGAGGAACTGCAGTGAACTAGCAGATTTTCAGAAAGAATGTTCAGTGATGTGTGCAAGATTTAAGGACAGGGGGTATGGAGCTAAAGTTATAGAGCAAGCTAGACAGAAAGTGGAGAGTTTGAACAGAGACGATGTCCTATATGGGAGGAGTAAAGGCCAGAAGGAGGACAATGATTCGATTAGATTTATCACAACCTTCAGTGATCAATCATATAGAGTACGTTCTATTCTGAATAAGAGTTGGCATATTTTACAAACTGATCCAGCTTTGAGCAATTGGATCAATGACACTCCCCAAATTACGTTTAGGAGAAATAGGTCTCTGAAAGACGATCTATGTTGTAATGATAAAAGATCTAAAGGGAATAGAGAAAACAAATCAGGAGGAGACTTTGCCTGCTGTATGAAATGTAAAGCGTGCAAAACCAGTGAGAGTTGTAAGAAATTGAAAATTCCAGGAAGAATAGAAAGTTTTGAGATCAGAGGAAGTTTTGACTGCAACACAACATATTGTGTTTATTGCTTGATTTGCCCATGTGACAAGTTGTATGTGGGTAGTACGATTCATAGTGCTAAGAAGAGAGTTTTTGAACATAGACGAGCTATTAAGAACTATGACAAAAACTATCCGGTAGCTAGACACTTCTACAATCAACATTTCGGCAATGAAAATCTGTTGAAATTTGTAGTTATCAACCAGGTGAAGATGAGTAAAAGGGGCGGCAATAGAGAGCGATTATTGCGTATTATTGAGTCAAGATATATAATAGATTTTGAGGCATTGGAACCTGTAGGGTTGAATTCTAGTGAAGAGTTGAGTATCGATCTGGGTTAAATATTATTTAGTGTGATGAATTTAGTGGGAGTATGGTGGCTGTTTTAGGAGAATGATATTTGAGAGCTATAAGGACATAATGGCATTTGATATATTTATGTTATTTGGTGTCTGCTATGGAGTTTTCTGAATAATAGAGTAGGTTTTGTTGCCTACCCACTTGGGTGAGATGAATATTAAATTTTGTATGTAAAAATGGCAATAAGAATTGTGAACGACGTCAGAAATAATAGAATTCCCTTTTGTAATTAATTATGAATTCCTTGTGTATAAGAGCTCTTTCTAATACGTATTCCCACTTGGGAGCTATTGAACCTGATAAAAATATTTTTAAAAATATTTAATAAGGTATTTTGGGTATACAAATATTTTTTAAGGTATTTTTAAATATGGTTCAAAAACATATAACTTAATGATATAAAGAGTACTCTTATATTTTGTGTACAAGGTATTATCTGATTTTTTTTGCAAATGAATATTAGTAACTACTCTAATTTATAATTTATAACTCATTGGCAGATGATTATTGCATTAACTACTGTTGACTTTATGCCAAAATTGAACATCTTAAGATGGCCTCCACAGTATAATCACAATGAAGTGTGAATTGTGGTTTTGTCCGTTTTTTATGTTTATGATGAATCTGGGTTATTTGTTTGTAGCACTATAGCAACAATCTATCCATGACAAAGGCTGGTGCCGAAACACGTTGGATTCTTTTGCTGAAATAAATCACTTTTTCACTCCGGAGGTGTCCTGGTTCTCCTGATATGACAAGGGAGTGATAAAGGATATTTTGGGCATCTCGGGGCCCGTCCAGGACCGCTGTGTCAAGCACTCACATTCCGGGACTTATATATATATATATATATGTATATATATATGATAGGGCAAGGGTGTTTTTAGGATTTAGGGTGGGTGCGTGATTTTTGTTTGTAAGGATATTTTAATTGTTTTGGGTGGGTATTGGTTTTTGGGTGGGTATAAAAATACTTATATACATTATTATTATTATATATACATATACACACACATATATGAAAAGCATTTATACTTACCTGTAAGATACTTCCATTATCATAGTTTTTCGTTGTAAAGGTATGCATGTTGAAGGCATAAGCGTATATACAGAAAGGGTTTACACTTACTTGTAAAACAAAAGTCACATTTTCGTTGTACAGGCATGCATGAAAAAGCATAGTCATGGTAAAGACTTACTTTGTAATGGCAGCGTGATTCTGTCATACAACATTATCCATTTAAAAACACACTATTCGGCTAGCAAAGCAGTATCCTACATCCAATCTAATATTGCTGAAGAGTTCCTTGGTGTGTTTAGCACTTGCTTCAATGCGCTTTGTCAGGGTGTCTTTTTTTTGCATCTTTAAGCTGCTGGCGGTATTTGTTTAGAGTGAACTTGAAAGTGGCTCACTCTGCGGTTTCTCTGCTGGTGCGCAATCTTCCCTCCAATAGTCTTGAGCTGCATTTCATTGTCCTAAGTTCTGGCATGTACCAGCTGGCTTGTTGGGTGGCTCTGTGGGTCAAAGCTTGTTTAATGGGGCGACTTGGTCAAGGGTGTTGGTGATATAGGTGGTGAAGTTCTAGAATGCTTGTTGCAGGTTGGTTATGGGGTAGGGCTGGGTGTTGTTGAGGGTGTCCATCCATTGGGTCTGTGTTACTTTGTTCCAGCTGTGAAAAGGAGCACTTGGGGGGAGGGGTCTGTTGGTGGCGCTTGGTGATCCTGCGATGGTGAAGTGGAGGATGGAGTGGTCGGTACAGGTGAATTCTGTGGCATGGCTGTATTTGACTTTGTCACTGGCCATGAAAATTGGGTCCAGTGTGTGTCCTGCTGTCAGTGACCAGCTGGGTCAGGCCAATGTTGGTCATGCGTTCCAGGAGGTTGGTGGAGTTAGTCTCCGTGGGTTCATACAGATGGAAGTAGAGGTCTTCGAGGAAGAAGCAGTGCTTGGACTTGATGGCTAGTGGGGTGATGAAGTTGGTGATGGCATCCAAGAAACTGATCTGGAGGCCTTTAGGCAAGGGTGCCTCTGATGGTCATTCTGTCATCGGTTTGGATTTGGAAACTGAGGTGTTCCATGGACAGTGTAGTATTATCCTTGGTGGTGATACATCGATTGTTTCTTTATGGATGATTTTGACGCTTCCGTCATGTTTGGTGGTGCGGTTTCAGTGTGCCATCTTGTAGCCGTTAGGGGTTTAGGCAAATGCTAGACAGATGTATGGATGAATGGACACAGGGCTAAATGAATGAGTGAGTTAATACACTGGTGAATGAATGGGCGAGTGACTGTTGAGAAGAAACAATGAGGCCAAGATTTACTAAAGCTTCACACCGGTGCAAATTGGCACAAAGCAATGAATAGTCTGTCAAGGGTATTACAAAAGGTCTTTTGAACGGGAAACCTCATTGTGCTACATTGTATCTCAGTGTCTTAGAGGCCGGAGCGGGCATTACTGGATGGATCAGCACAACCACCCATAGGTTTTCATGCAGAGCCCTGTCTGCAGTAATAAGCATGTTTCGATGGTGACCCCATGGCCTGAGGGGTGTCACAGACTTCTGAGGCAGAGGGTCAGGGCTGTGCCAGGGCCTCTGGTAGACGAGAGAAGGAGCTGGCAAAGCCTGGTCGTTGCTGTCCTTCACGGTGTTGCTCCTGTCAGCAAAGCATTGGGAGATTGCAGCATTGCAGATGAGCTCTGAGCTTAGAAGGACACCTGCCATGCTGCCAGCATTTGATTCCACTGGTCTCTGTGGCAAGCTTCCCTCCAGCTGGGAAGTCACACTGGGGGACATTTACACTCAAGCCAGCGCAGGAGGTGACCTCACTACTTCCTTGGAACATATTATCACATATGTGTTATATGTTTCTGTTCTTATTTCAGGTGAATTCTGATTTTAGAACTTGAAATAAAAGTTTTAACATTATAGGGAAAAACATTTATGAGCTTTGTATGACATAATAAACTTTTCTTTAAATACCAATATACATGGCGCTGTAAATTTAACAGCATTTATTATTGTTTTAAAAAAAGGTAAACTCTGGGCAGTTGTAGAAGGTTTAGGCTGGCGAGATGCTGCCCTGTCTCAGACTAATCAGTAAGTGAGTCAGTGAGTAGACATTTTGGGGGTCATTCTGACCCTGGCGGCCGGTGGCCGCCAGGGCCACCGACCACGGGAGCACCGCCAACAGGCTGGCGGTGCTCCAACGAGCATTCTGACCGCGGCGGTTCAGCCGCGGTCAGAAGCGGAAAGTCAGCGGTCTCCCGCCGACTTTCCGCTGCTCGTTTGAATCCTCCATGGCTGCGGAGCGCGCTCCGCAGCCATGAGGATTCTGACCCCCCCTACCGCCATCCTGTTCATGGCGGGAAAGCCGCCATGAACAGGATGGCGGTAGGGGGGGTCGCGGGGCCCCTGGGGGCCCCTGCCGTGCCCATGCCAATGGCATGGGCACGGCAGGGGCCCCCGTAAGAGGGCCCCGCAAGGTATTTCAGTGTCTGCCTTGCAGACACTGAAATACGCGACGGGTGCTACTGCACCCGTCGCACCTTCCCACTCCGCCGGCTCGATTACGAGCCGGCATCCTCGTGGGAAGGGAGTTTTTCCCTGGGCTGGCGGGCGGTCTTTTGGAGACCGCCCGCCAGCCCAGGGAAAAACTCCTAATACCCTCCGCGGTCTTCTGACCGCGGAGCGGTATTATGGGGGCGGAATTCTGGCGGCCGGCCTCCGCCGCCCGCCAGAATTAGAATCACCCCCTTTGTGTCACTGAAGGCACTCTGGCCCATATGTGTACATTTTGTGAATTCCTATTAGGAAATTGCAATTTAGTGATTTCCTAATGTGCGATTTCTTAATAGCGATTACGACTCCGTAAGAATCGCTATTAGGAAATCGCTAATTACATACAATCCGTTTTGTGATGCCCAAAAAGCGATTTCTATGTAGTCGCTATTTGGGAATCGCAAAAAAGGAATTTTGTACGTATGGGTCTTAAGCCATTTGGATGCCTTAAGGTATCAAGGGCCAGATGTACCAAAGGGTTTTACCCATTCTGTGTCTATGGGGAAATGTGTTAGTACATATGGCCCTTAATGCTTTATGAGTTATGGTAAAGTTGCTAATTTCCAGGGGTTTCGGTTTTATTTCATAATGATAATTTCATACGAACTGTTTTTTTCGGGGATTTCTGATATTTTGTAAACATACATTAATTTTTATAAGTAGAAGAAACTATAACTAAGTCAAAGTTTTTCCAATGATTTTGTTTTTCTGACTACATCTACATTCTATGTAACCAACCCACACTGTGCACATCCTGGTGCCAGAGCCCGCATCAATCTCGTTGCCACTGAAGATGCTGTGTAAGTGTATCAGCTGTGTGCAGTAGTTAACGGGTGCTGGAACAGGCCTTCAACCAGGGCCTGTCCCGGTCCCATCAAACCAGCTGCACACTGCCTTTGGCCCTGAACAGCTGGCTCTGTGATCAGTGTGTCAGCCCAGTGTCCACAGTGCTCACTCCCTACATTCTTAACCATGAATGTTTGAACTGTATTTTTTTAGTTTTCATTCTTTTTTTAAGATATGAAAAAATAGCCATTTTCAAAATTTTTGTAGATCTGTGTATGAAATCACAGATCCTTGTACCTGAAATTGACTCGGCCAATCCTGCACGAGCAATGCAGACTCTTATTTTTTGGGGCACTATCTGCCACGTTGGGAACAACTGAACCCATAACCTGGGGTCAGAAGATGCTACATCAGTACTCTTATACCTACTTTGGAAGAAGACAGTCAATCTTTTGCTGCCTGCTATATTAGTCGGACACCCAGTATCATCAAATCCTTTGTGGAATTAACAGGCAAAATAATCAAAAGCTGTTTTCTGATTAACCTTAAAGCTTGCCAGACAGCTTTTGAATGATAAATACCTTGGAAACTTCTAAAGGGATAAACAGCACACCACCCTACGGCACTATTCTGAGTAAACCTGGCATGCAAAATTTTGATAGATACACCAAGCAAGTGCCCAATTTTGTGCAGATTAGTTAAGCGGCACAAAATAATAAGCACGAGGATATGTCTTTTTGCCGAACTGTCTGTTCAGACATGGTGACTGAGGGGTCATTATGTCTATGATAGGTCTATATATTTCAGCATGATTAACATGTCTGGCATATTAAGTATTTTTTTCGGGATCCTGTGGATGGAAAGGGCATGTAGATGTGGGCATGTACATGAGTTCAGATTTTGTCTGTGACAGTCAGCCCTTTCTCTTTCTTCACCCACTCATTGGCATGTAGGATCTTGTTGGAGAATGGGATCGAACAGTTGACAAATCCAAATGTACTTTAATGTAGTAGGATATGCGAGCTATACTTGTTATGACAGAATATGCGTGGCTATTGTGCATTTGAAAGACAGACAATGAAAATTATTACAACAATAATATGGACAATATCACCCAAATGGCTGTTTATGTACAATGAGACATAGATGAGTAAAAGAGAACAGAGAGCAGAGCTCGGGATTCTTTTATTTCATCCAGTCACTAGATGGAGTTAAACAACAGAACTCTGACAATTACAGATTTATTTTTACAAAGAACACTCTTTTAATTAAAGGATTAGGAGAAAATTAAGATGCCTTTAAACGGTACATAATCTACTCACCTGCAGGATTACTGAGGTTTTCATTTCTCTCCGAGTCCTGGTGGTTCATGGAATCAGCATTTCCCTCGTCCTTAATGTTGAACGAGCCAGCTGGCAGAGCAACTGCCTGTTCAGCTACAATAAGAAATGGATCTATGTAAGTTTTCGTACACAAACATAAATGCCTCGTGGAGGCCTGTCTGCAATTACCAAAATAAAATCAGCAAGAGAGACTAATCAATGGTATATTAAAAGCTCTGATCCAGAAGTGTCAGGAACGAACAAGGCCCAGATATCATTTGGCAGGTTTACCAAAATACTGCACCCAGGTTTGAGACCCTTATGGAGAAACCTGCCAACTTGTTTTCTTTATAACGGTCATACGTATATCAAGGGGCGATCACATAATCCAATACAATGCCGACAAGAGCCTCCTGTTCCGGAAATAAAAGTGGGGGTTATGAATATACCTTAAAGACAACCAGATTGTCTTATATATGGACTGAGATTGATGTTGTTGTTACAAGGTGTTGGGGACCTTGAGATGTTGCACATTTTTCTCAAAGTCCCTCACTGTGACTTGTCAGGTCCTTATAGAATAGCAGATTACCCTGCAGATGTTCAATTTACAGGTGTTACCAGATGCGATGAAAGAGGAGAGCTGATCTAAATGTACAACTACATCAAAGGGCGTGGTCTGGAGTTGACAAGGTTGCAGGGGAAATGTGACCGCCATAGAAATATGTTTGAAAGGAATTTATCATAGGATGTATCTGCTGTTAGAAAGAGCCCCCCAGGCATAAGGTAGATAGCACTTCTCTATTAGGGGGTTAAAATAACCTGTGTGTTGAGTCACTCACTGTGCATTTCTAATTATGTACCAACACAAGAACGCATGTATTTAAACTAAGCTCAAAAGATAGGCTCCTGTCAATCCTAGAAAATAACCCACATAGATATTTGTAACTCAACTAAGCAGAGGACAGGATTGGTTTCTACTCTCGCTTCAAAACTCAAACGTGGAACTTCTGTAAGATATCAGACTTCTATTCAAATGTAAATTAATTAGTCCTTTTTTCTTTTCTCTGCCTCTTTGAAGAAAGGGCAGCACTTCTCAGCTTTAATGGCAGACGTACTGCACACTGTAAGGTATGAAGAATAGCCCCCTATCATGAACATATGGATACTACGAAACCCCAGGTAGGTTTTGTCATGACGTGGCTGATGTTGCTTTTAAATCAATATCTAACATTTACTAATGAGGGTGTAAAGTGGTTACACAGGCATTCTTTACCAGTCACTTAGGGACAAGGATTACATTCAAGCAACTTAAATTAAATGTTATAATGTTTAGCGTTTAGTAATGCCTTCTTCCTAGCCCTGCAGAAAGTGAATTGACGTGACATGCTACAGAGATGTACCTGATCCCTTTAATCAGAAGGAAAAGCTGCAAGGAACAAAAATCTAAAGGTGTAAATACATTTACAGAGATGAGATTCCCTGCTATTGAATCGAAGCTGTGCATCAATTTTACACCACAGTAATACATGCAATCTACCTGAAGTCAGGTTGGCTGTACTCTCTCCTCCTTCGGTGTAGAGGTGATCCATAAAACCTACTTCTGATACTTTTCTGAGCAAAGGAGCTGTGGCTGGTTCAAAAGAAAACAAATAATGGAAATACTTTAGTCATGCAAAAATCACGTTCAACGCTGTGCTTTCTTTAGCAAATAGAAAAACATATACCCTTAGGTGAAAGAATGCCACTATGAGCTTCTCGCTTCCCCACCCATACCCCCTTGTCCCCCGAGCTGACAGCTTTCATATACAATTGATGCTCTTTGAGAAAAACAATGAGTTTGTAAACGCTTCTCTGCGTCAATGGGAGCCAAGCCCAAGATCCCAGTAGAGGCCAGGGTAAGATGAGAGGAGGTGGCTGGCTGGGAAGCTGGCAGACACTTTCCATGGACAGCTGGCATTAAGGAATTCACTCCAAGTTTTTACACATGGTCTATTACACTACACCGAATCCTAGGAACCCACAGTTCCACACGGAGGCAAGCTGTGCACACTCTGGCACCATGAAGCTGACTTTCTGTACCTGGCATGGAGGTTCTCTTATGTGATGTGACGCAATTCTGGACACAACAGTTTGTGGATTTTTCAGGGAAGATTGAGCTACACGGGCTCTTTATTGCCCCCCTTTATGCGCCCCTCCAGCGCCTTGAGACCCTGATGGGTGAGTAGTGTGCTTTACAAATGCTATGATTGATTGATTGTACATGAGATTTCTAAACCTGTATGTAGATTTACAGCCATAATCTTACTGCTGGTTAAAAGACGAATGGGCATGGGTTGGAGCCGCCCCCCAGCCTCCTGGGTGGTGTGGAGCTAACGCAGTAGTCTACCTACTGATACAATGAAGAACTCATTCCAGAGATGAATGTTGCTCTCCCAGCGGAAGGACGAATTTGTCTGAAATTGTCTGAAGTGGGGGTCAATATCTTCTTGTACTCTTGCACGTACAGTGCACAATTTGTAAAAAAAAAAAAAAAAAAAATGTGACAGGGCCAACATTTTCTTAGGAGATGCTACTGAATTCTAGAGCTGCCAGGTACTAAGATTGCCTGGTTAAGATTCCACCTCATCTCTCTTTCTTCCAGCACCCTACACTTCTTGCTTTGGTATCTTACTCTTGCACATCCTTTTGCTTTCCTGATTTTTAATTTGACGCTGTTTTCTTATCTTTTCCACTTTCTTTAATCCTTTTCCTGTCTTTCTTCTCTCTGTTGCTCTGGGTCAAAGTCTGATGATTAAAAATAAGCCCAAGTCACCAAAACTGAATGCTAGTGCACATCATCTGTCACCACTGCCGCAAATTCAGCGTTGTGCACATTTTAAGTTTACTGATTCTACTCTCTTCTCCCTTTGCTCTGCACCTATAATGTGGCCTGCGAGATTGCCACATGCATTCAGGATCAGGAAGGATAAAAGGAAAACACAAGGCTTCAATGTTACCTGATTTGTGTGCTTTTATATGTAATTGTGTCCAGCATATTGCTTTTCAAAATAGCTATACTGAATAGATGCTAATCTAATATACACAATTTTACTTTTTAAGGAAGCTGTTTCTTCTGGCATGGTGTGCTAATCGCAACCTTTCTCCTTCACTCGTGGAGAATGCTCTGTATGAACCTCTCTGATCCCATGTGCTTTACTCAACTGTTCTAGCAAAGTGTGTATTTAATCTTAATGTTTATTTTGAAAATTATACATTGCAGGATAAATCCTTATAACTTAACTTGAACTGCATACTGACTCTAAAAGAAAACATATTTTAGACTTTTCTACTCTTTCTGTCTGATCTAAAGTTCTAAATATTTGTCCAAGCACATGCAAACAAAAAATACCCAGAAGTACCAAACCTCCATGAATGTACAATAGTATTTGCAGGTTTGAATATAACTATACAACAGGATTGTCATGTTGTGAATGCTAATTAGATAGACAGAGGCGGATTTACTATAATAAAGCTTAACGCAGTGCAGCAACCAATTTTGCTGAGCTGTGTTGTGCAAGGGGGAAAGAGCCACCAAGCCACGATTACTAAATGTGGCCTGCTGCTCTGCTCTTCCCTGCGCTGGCAGATAAAGAGGCTACTGAGCGCTACACACAAACCTTTGCACCCTAGTGCAAAAGTTTGTCTGTGATGTCTAGTATAAATTCTGTACTGGAAATATCCCCCTCCATTATTAAGATCCTTTGCCTTGACAGTTTTTAAAACATTTAAATCACTGAGTGTGTACTGTACGGTGAGCAAGCATGCAATGCGTGAATTATTTGGAAAAAATAAAAATATATCTCTAATTTTGCGCCTGCTTCAAAAAGGCATTTTGTTTTTAATGCAAAGCCCAGTCTGAGGATTATAGTACATATAGCTTTGCGTCAAAAAGATGGGTGATTACTAAGTACCATCCATGAAATGCCCCCGGGACTCACAGTGGTGCAAAGTAGTGCCAAAGCACTATTTGAGCTTAAAGACAGCAACTTTCCAGTGCAAGAAAGTTTTACACTAGAAAACAAATACCCTTTCAAGACTTTCCATCACCTTGCGGTGGAGCAAAGTCTCGATAAATCTGCCCCATAATACCTGAGCAAGTTAACAAAGTAGGAGGAGGTGTAAAAGGAACACAGGTAGAGATGGGGTCGAGTGGGACTCATTGTGAAATAACAACTCTGATGTAAGACCAACTTTCATATGGGATGATGAACGGAAAGAAATATTCTTCCAAGCAGATGTCTTATTCTTGTGATTATAAATCAGTAAATAATGGTTTGATTACCTTTGGTACTACTGATGTGCGTGCTTCTCTCTAAGCGTTTGTGGACCCTTGAGTAGTGTCCTTCCTCTTCTTTAATGCTACATGTAACAATTTCGTCTTTCGTCACCTGCCCTGTAATTAAAGGAAAGAACTACGTTCATAAGAGTATGTAAAAAAATATGTATTTGAGGTGGAAGTTGAAAACAAAATCCAGCGGTTGAAGAGAAATTATTCAATTGGGGAGG
Source organism: Pleurodeles waltl (assembly GCF_031143425.1). Lineage (NCBI taxonomy): Eukaryota > Metazoa > Chordata > Amphibia > Caudata > Salamandridae > Pleurodeles > Pleurodeles waltl. Next base: position 171,862,081 of record NC_090437.1, read on the forward strand.
TTCCTGAGAATAGGCTGGGGTTTAAGGTGCACTTGACTGCACAAAGGGAGAATTTACTTCGAAGTTCCAGTGGAGAGGTGCTAATAAGCAGTGGTGATCGGTAAGTACAACTTGGAGGGGGCCCCACACACCTATGTACTCACTTACACACATGCATTCACGTGCATACATACACATATACACACACACTTGTTCACAATACTCATTCACAAATACACATACATTCATACATGCAAGCAACAGTCAGTTAAACACACTTGCCTGCTGTAGCTCTCGGGGAGGGAAGTCTTGGAGGTGCCAGGAGGGTTGGGACTGCTGCTTCCCCTAGGTCAGCTAATAAGAGGAGGCAGCAGACCCTATCTCCTCCCATAGTCGGATGGGGTCAGAAAGACTGCTCACCCCACCCCTCAGTGAAAAGGTGCCAGTGACACACCCTCGGCCTGGGCACTTTCGGGCTTAAAACTGAAGCTCCCAGGTTCAAGGAAATCAGTGAGGCTCCCCCTTGTCACGTGGCGAGGTCCTCGAGGTCCTTTGCTGAGCTGAGTTAGTCACGCCCACTGACTTTGGCATCCTCAGCGCAGCAAAGTTCAGCTTAGGCAGCCAGGAGGCTGTGCATTTTGCACATGTCTAGTTCCAGGCTGCATGACCTGAAAATAAAGTGTGTCTAGCAGGCTGACTTTTGCTCCGTTTGACAGACACTCTTTATGTCCAAATAAGTGCAGGGGGTGTGGCCTCCCCACCATTAGGGACAGGCTGCTGCTGCTTCTAATAAGTTCAAGGTACCTGAACCAGATGAATCACAATGTATTTTAGGAATTAGTGCAGCTCCTGTTTTGGTAAAAATAGGGTAAACTCATATTACATGAAATATAAATAACTAAATTTGCCATTCACATTTTTAGAAAATCAAAACTATTGCCAACAGTAGTATTGTAGATGAGGTCATCAGTAAAGTCATCAATGATGCAATTAGTGATGTTATTAGTAATGACATCAATAACATGTCATGAGTGATGTAATATGTGAGATTATAAGCAGTGCAAGAGAGCATTGCAAGTTATGGTTAGTTTACTGAATCATAACTGGAATATTTCAGTGGTCTTTAGATTCTGGGGGCATTTGATTCTGTCGAATGGACATATATGTTTGAAGAGCTAGCCAAAATGGACTTTGGGTCCAGTTTTTTTAATGGATCAAACTTCTTTATACAGATCCACTGGCACAGGTGAGGGTCAATGGAGGAGTGTCCCGAGTCTTCCAACTTGGACATAGTACCCGGCAGGGCTGTCCCTTGTTGCCGCTGATATTCGTGCTTGCATTAGAGCCAGTAGCGGCTTGGATATGACAAGACCCACTGGTCCATGGTCTACACTGGACAGAACAATGGGAATATGAAATCTCCCTACATGTAGACAACATCCTACTTTATATGACAGACCCGGAATTGACACTCTGGAGGTTAATGCAGATATTTCACACATTTGGCTAATACATAGGATACACGATTAATTGGAAAAAATCCCAAATATACACAATAAATGGGCGTCTGCTGGTAGTGCCCCGCAAATGCACAGCTGAGCTGGTTGTTCCTGAGAGCTTTTGTTACCTAGGAATATTTCTCACCATGAACCAAACCCTATTTTACGAGAAAAAAAAAAACCTTGAGTCCCCTACCCGCAGAGAGACTATGACGAGACATCCAACACTAGACGACCCTTGCACTGACACTTCTGGGCAAAGCTGCCCTACCTAAAATGATAGCCATGCCATGGTTTCAGTGTATTCTACAAAACACACCATACCTGGTGCACAAATCATAATTTAGAACCATAGAAACTGAGATTAGTGCTCTGCTACGGGCTGGTGGTTCTGCCCATATAGCACAATGCAATTTGACAAATGGATGGTACGATGGCAGCATTGTATTGCCACCGATCCAAAAGTACTATTGGGGGGCGCAGCTGGCCATTATAAATGGCTGGGTCTTTGGATACCCTGATACGCTGGCCTACCGGATGGAAAAGCTAGTAGAACAGCCAGGCGGATGCCTCTGAGCACTCTACAGACCATTCAAGGGCCTGCAGAACAAGGGACCAACAGCAACCGTGGCCAGAATCTGGCAAGTGGTCTCTCGGAACCTGGGATGGAAGGGAACGACTGCACAAGTGCAGGAGGCTGGCCTGGCTTGTAGTGGGTACCAAGGGGTACTTACACTCTGTACCAGGACCAGTTATCCCTTATTAGTGTAGAAGAGGTGTTTCTAGCAGCTTAGGCTGATAGAAGGTAGCTATAGCAGAGCAGAATATCATAAGAAAAGACAATACGCAGATATACTAAAAATAAAGGTACTTTATTTTTATGACAATATGCCAAAAGTATCTCAGTGAGTACCCTCAGTATGAGGATGCCAAATATACACAAGATATATGTACACAATACCAAAAATATGCAGTAATAGCAAAAGGAAGTAATGCAAGCAGTGTAAAGTTACAATAGATTGCAATAGGAGCACATAGGTATAAGGGCAACACAAACCATATACTCCAAAAGTGGAATGCGAACCTCGAGTGGACCCCAAACCTATGTGAACTTGTAGAGGGTCGCTGGGACTGTAAGAAAACAGTGAGGGTTAGAAAAATAGCCCACCCTAAGACCCTGAAAAGTAGGTGTGAAGTGCACCTATAACCCACAGAGAGCACAGAAGTAGTGATAGGGGGTTTCTGCAAGGAAGACCAACACCAGCAAAGCAACAACAGTGGATTTCCGGACCTGAGTACCTGTGAAACAAGGGGACCAAGTCCAAGAGTCGCAACAATGTCGAGAGTGGGCAGATGCCCAGGAAATGCCAGCTGAGGGTGCAAAGAAGCTGCCACCGGATGGAAGAAGCTTTGGTTTCTGTAAGAACGAAGAGGACTAGGAACTTCTCCTTTGGAGGATGGATGTCCCACGTCGTGAAGAAGCTTGCAGACGTGTTCCCACGCAGAAAGACCGCAAACAAGCCTTGCTAGCTGCAAGGGCCGCGGTTAGGGTTTTTGGATTCTGCTGTAGCCCAGGAGGGCCCAGGAGGGACCAGGATGCCGCCACTTAGATGAGGAGACAGAGGGGGCGCCCAGCAAGTCAGGGAGCCCTCACAGAAGCAGACAGCACCCGCAGAAGTACCGGAACAGGCACTTGGAAGAGGAGTGAACCGGAGTCCACCCGAAGTCAGAAAAGGGAGTCCCACGACGCCGGAGGACAACTCAGAAGGTTGTGCACTGCAGGTTAGAGTGTTGGGGACCCAGGCTTGGCTGTGCACAAAGGAAATCCTGGAAGAGTGCACAGGAGCCGGAGCAGCTGCAAATCACGCGGTACCCAGCAATGCAGTCTAGCGTGGGGAGGCAAGGTCTTACCTCCACCAAACTTGGACTGAAGAGTCACTGGACTGTGGGAGTCGCTTGGACAGAGTTGCTGAGTTCCAGGGACCACACTCGTCATGCTGAGAGGGGACCCAGAGGACCGGTGATGCAGTCTTTTGTTGCCTGCGGTTGCAGGGGGAAGATTCTGTCGACCCACAGGAGATTTCTTCAGAGCTCCTGGTGCAAGAAGGAGGCAGGCTACCCCCAGAGCATGCACCACCAGGAACCAGGCAAGAAAGCCGGCAGGATGAAGCGATACAAGGTTGCAGTAGTCGTCCTTGCAACTTTGTTGCGGTTTTGCAGGCGTCCTGAGCAGTCAGTGGTCGATCCTTTGGCAGAAGGTGAAGAGAGAGATGCAGAGGAACTCTGGTGAGCTCTTGCATTCGGTATCTGAAGAATTCCCCAAAGCAGAGACCCTAAATAGCCAGAAAAGGAGGTTTGGCTACCTAGGAAGGAGGATAGGCTAGTAACACAGGTAAGAGCCTATCAGAACGAGTCTCTGACGTCACCTGCTGGCCACTGAGGGCAGTCCAGTGTGCCAGCACACCTCTGAATCCAAGATGGCAGAGGTCTGGGGCACGCTGGAGGAGCTCTGGGCACCTCCCCTGGGAGGTGCAGGTCAGGGGAGTTGTCACTCCCCTTTCCTTTATCCATTTTCGCGCCAGAGCAGGGCTGGGGGATCCCTGAACTGGTGTAGACTGGCTTATGCAGAGATGGGCACCTTCTGTGCCCATCAAAGCATTTCCGGAGGCTGGGGGAGGCAACTCCTCCCCAGCCCTGACACCTTTTTCCAAAGGGAGAGGGTGTAACACCCTCTCTCTGAGGAAGTCCTTTGTCCTGCCTTCCTGGGCCAGGCCTGGCTGGACCCCAGGAGGGCAGAAACCTGTCTGAGGGGTTGGCAGCAGCAGCAGCTGCAGTGAAACCCCGGGAAAGGCAGTTTGGCAGTACCCAGGTCTATGCTAGAGACTCGGGGATCATGGAATTGTCTCCCCATTGCCAGACAATTCCATGATCTTAGACATGTTACATGGCCATGTTTGGAGTTACCATTGTGACGCTATACATAGGTAGTGACCTATGTATAGTGCACGTGTGAAATGGTGTCCCCGCACTCACAAAGTCCGGGGAATTTGCCCTGAACGATGTGGGGGCACCTTGGCTCGTGCCAGGGTGCTCACACACTAAGTAACTTAGCACCCAACCTTCACCAGGTGAAGGTTAGACATATAGGTGACTTATAAGTTACTTAAGTGCAGTGGTAAATGGCTATGAAATAACGTGGACGTTATTTCACTCAGGCTGCAGTGGCAGGCCTGTGTAAGAATTGTCAGAGCTCCCTATGGGTGGTAAAAGAAATGCTGCAGCCCATAGGGATCTCCTGGAACCCCAATACCCTGGGTACCTCAGTACCATATACTAGGCGATTATAAGGGTGTTCCAGTATGCCAATGTGAATTCGTGAAATTGGTCACTAGCCTGTTAGTGACAATTTAGAAAGCAGAGAGAGCATAACCACTGAGGTTCTGGTTAGCAGAGCCTCAGTGAGACAGTTAGTCATCACACAGGGAACACATACAGGGCACACTTATGAGCACTGGGGCCCTGGCTGGCAGGGTCCCAGTGACAAATAGACTAAAACAACATATATACAGTGAAATATGGGGGTAACATGCCAGGCAAGATGGTATTTTCCTACAACAAGGCATGCCCCTTTGGGACATGGCAGCACTAGGAGCTCTGAGGCGCCTTTCAGGCTTTGAGACACAGGACTTAATAAGAATTTCTAGGATGGGACACTACCAACTGAAGCCTACGGAAGTGTACCGTTACCTACAGGTTAGACATGCACTGAGGGCGGCGATATCGAAGGTGTCAACTGTAGGCAGGGATGCGGGTACCACACAATTTGAGTCTGTCCGAAAATACAAAGTTACTGAGGTAACTGATTGTCACCCAAATGGCGAAACAATGTCTTGAATATCTGGGAGGAAAAGGACTTGCTCTGGTTGGATCGTGAATGGTTAAAGTTGGGGTGAGCGACCTCCAAAAGGAACACTGCCATGATGTGGGGGGTGGATCAAACACCTCAGTTAGAAGGGTGGAATCATGAAACGGACTGGTGTATGTAGGCTGGGAGGGTTGTCTGTGAGGGTCGTGCTTCTCCCGAAAGTGGGTCAAACTTTCTGGCCACTGGAATGACTAAAGAGGCAACATTTGTGGCACAATAGACACAGGGGACGCCGGCAGGTCAAAAGTGAACAAACCACTTCTGATGGGACAGCTACTAACAGGGGGAAGGCTGATAGTGGGAAAGGTTTTAGCATCACTAGATGTGGAAAATCTGAGGTTCTATCGCTGCTTCTTTTTGTTGTGTTTTGGTTTGGTTTGGGAAAAAAAAATGTATTTCCTGTCTGGGTGTTCTGGGGGATGGGAGGATTCAATGTTAACTGTCTGTGGCTCTGCTTGAGGGGACCCAGAATATTATGTCTAACAATATTTTTTAAATGGGCAATACTTCCAGACACTGTTGGGCGGCAATTTTGTCTGTGTGCATTGTGGATTATCTTGATTTATAAAATCAATAAAAGTACTACAAAAATGTATTGTAAATCATCTTACATATCACAATACCCTTACCATTTTGCAGAGAAGGCTATAAATGCACTATCATTTACTAATTTGATTATGAGTTGTTGTTTCATATACATGCTTTTAGGTATTGTTGTTTATTGGTATAAATATTGTAAGGTCATAAGCTTTGTATATTGTGCCAAAGTTATTTGAGAGTTTTATAGAGTGCGAACATGAAGCCAACATGTCCCAAAAGTATCAGAGTGCTGTACAAAGTACAACCCATCCTGCTACAGAGCAAATGAAATCCCTCATCAAAGTATATATACATATATAGACGTTTGTTTGCCCATGATACTAGACAAGAATTGTTTTCGAGGCACACACTCCTGCTACAATCTAAGAGGGTCAAGAGGACCTAGGTTCACCCTTGAACCCAGAAGGAATCTGTTGTGTAGCAGTTTTTACCTTCTTTCTTAAAGGCTATCTTAAAGGTGTTCGTACTGATCTCAGATGGAAGAAAGTTCCATATTCTCAGGTCGACCGGAGAAAATATGAGAATAGGACTTAAACTTTCTGAATTTCTGGGATTCCAGATGTAGGGATTTAGCACTCCTACAGGAGCAGCTATTGCTGACATTGTAAGCTTTTATTTGAGGTATCAGTGAGTATCGTAGAGTGGGGCTTTGTGGGCGAGGAACACAATTTTTAGCTGGATCCTGGCTTCGATAGGGAGCCAGAAGAGAGTCTTGAGTGAAGGAGTAATATGGTTGAAGCGCTGTGCACGGTATCAGTCTTGCTGCAGCATTAACGAACAAGTTGCTTACCTTTGGAAATGAATTATCTGTTAGAGACATATTCTAGTTGAAGATTCCTTACCTTAGAATTTTCTCCAGGTGTCAGTCTGGATCCAGAGATTTTTCTAGAGCAGTTCCCCTGCACACCATTAGGTGGCGTCAGTCGGCTCTGCTTCCATCGTTAGCATAGTGTTCGCCGGATATGACATCGTGGGTCTATATAGGTGCCACCCCGGCGCGCTGACATCAGTTTCTTTTCACGACTTTCCATGCCAGAAGCATGAAGCCATGAAGAACACTGACCCTGGTACATCAGAACTAGGGCCCTGAAAAGGAAGGCCCTGTCTATAGAAATCAGTTTGCAGAGCACGGAGGATGGGTGGGTCGGTAAGGAATCTGCAACTAGAATATGTCTCTACCAGATAATTTGTTACCAAAGGTAAGTAACTTGTTCATCTGATAGAGTCTTCTAGTTGTAGATTTCTTACCTTAGAATAGATATCCAAGCAATACCATTCCTGGAGGTGAGTCTGCGAACCAAAATCATACTAGGATGCCCTGCAGGACCGAAACGTCCCTTCAGACCTGACTGTCCAGGCAGTAGCGTTTGGTGAACATGTGCAATGATGCCCATGTTGCTGCCTGGCAGATGTTCAGGACTGGAACTCCGTGAGCTAAGCAGTGGTTGCAGCTGTTGCTCTAATGGAGTGAGCACGTAAACACTCCGGGGGTTGCCAACGCATAGCACATTTGATATGCAAAGAACAACCCAAGTGGAGATGGTACTCTTCTGCACTGCCCGACCTTTCTTTGCACCCTCATCACCCACAAAGAGTTGATCGAGAACGGAGAAGGAGGAAACATATGGGTAAGACCCTTCAGGAATCTACCTACAATAGGAGATTTAAACAAACAGGGTTGGTCAGGTAATCTCAGGAAAGTTGAGAGGGCAGACAAGTAACCCTTGAGAGTGCCCAAAGCAGAGCCCTGCTGGGCTAGAGAAAGAACAAACAAAATAAACTATGATAGAGGGGCAGAGAGGAGGTCAACAGACTTATCTGTACACCATGCCATAAATTTGTTCCAACAACAGGCGTATATGGTTTTTGTGAATGGACGCCTGGCTGCCAAGATAACATTACAGACTTCACGTGGAAGGTCAAAAGTTGCCAACTGCCACCGCTCAATCTCCATGCAAGAAGTCGGAGACTGGACAGGTTCGGGTGGAGAACCGTCCCCTGCTGTTGTGACAGAAGATCCTCCTGAAGGGGCAGTCTGAGTGAAGGATCAATGGCCATGCTCAAGAGCTAGAGATACCAGACTTTTCGTGCCCAGTCTGGAGTCATGAGGATTACTTGGGCCTTGGCGTACCTGATCTTCTTGAGAACTCTGTGCAGAAGTGGTATGGATGGAAAGGTGTGGAGAAGGCATGAGTTCCACTCGAGACAAAAAGCGCCGCCCTGGAAACTCCCACGTGCAAAAGCTGACATTGCGCATGCTTTGCGAAGGCAAACAAACCCAACCAACGCCCTCCGCACTATTGAAATAGACCTTGCACCACCGCCGGATGAAGACGCCATTTGTAATTGACCAGGCATTGATTGCTGAGTTCATCCGTTCTGGCGTTCAGAGAGCCTGCCATTTGCTGAACCAGCAGGGATATGCCCCGATGTTCCAGCCATGATAGAGGCGCAGAACCTCCTGACTATGGGTCCACGGCCCTACCCTGCCCTGCTTGTTGCAGTACCACATAGCAGTGGTGTTGTCTGTGAAAAGCTGCACCACTTTCCCTTTGAGAGAGGGAAGGAATGCTTTAAATGCTAGCCTGATCACTCTGAGCTCCAAAAGAATGATATGGAGCCCGGACTCCGCCGGAGACAAAACGCCTCTGATCTCCGCCTCTCCTATGTGGCTGCTACATCCCAGAAGTGACGCATCTGTCACTACTCTCAGATCTGGTTGGGGAAGAGAGAGGGATCTGCCTCTGACCCACTCATGGTTCAAAAACAACCACTGCAGATCTTGCGCAGCTCCCTCTGAGATCTGGACCATGTCGGAGAGATTCCCCTGTTGCTGTGCCCAACTTCAGGTCCCACTGCAGAGCCCACATATGCCATCTGGCATGTGTCACCAGCAGGAGGTCATGAGGCCCAGCAGCCTTAGAGTCCTTCTCACCGAATCCAGGAAAGAGGCTGAAGCATCGGTATCATACCCTTAATATCCTAGACTCGTGGCTCAGGGGGATAGGCCCAAACTGCACTGTGTCCAGAACAGCTCAAATGAAAGGGAGTGTCTGAGAGGGAGTCAGGTGTGACTTCGGCATGTTTATAGTGAAACCCAGCGACTGCAGGAGGTCTGCCATAGTTTGAAGGTGGGAGACTACAACCTGGGTTGAGCCTGCCTTGAAAAGCCAGTCATTGAGGTAGGAGAAGACTGAAACCCCTAACCTGCGCAGATAAGCTGCGACCACTGCCATCACTTTGGTGAACACCCAAGGGGCACTGGTAAGGCCAAAGGAGAGCACGGTAAACTTAAAATGCTTGTGGCCTACTATGAATCGCAAATAACATCTGTGGACGGGCAGGACAGGAATATGAAAATATGCGTCCTGCAATTCTAATGCTACTACCCAGTCTCCTGGGTCAAGGGAAGAGAAGACCTAAGCCAGAGTGAGCATTTTGAAGAGATTGAGGGACTGGAGGTCTAGGATAGGGTGTAGGCCCTTGTCCTTTTTGGGGACCAGACAGTAGCGGGAATAACAACCATGACCTACTTCTGGCACAGGGACCCTCTCTGTGTCTCCCTTGGCCAAGAGAGCCGTAACCTCCTCGCGAAGAAGTGCCAAGTGATCCTCTGTCATCCGATCGTAGGATAGTGGCTTGGATGGAGGGGTAGTCTCAAAGAAGAGGGAGTAGCACCTTTGGACTATTTGCAAAAACCACTTGTCTGACATGATGTATTTCCAGCGGGGCAGGTGATGCCAAATACTGCCTCCAACTGGTCCCTGTTGGGGAAGTGTCAGACTGGGAAGGTTTGGAGGCTGCAGCGGGAGGGGTGGTGGACTGGGCAGATCGCTGGCTCCCTGATCCACAAGGACGTTGGATCTCACATCCCCGGCCACGCAGAGACTGGGCAGCATGTGCGGCACAGTGGCTTGAGAGAAAGGGACATGGATGGGCGCCCCTTCCGTAGCCACAAAAGGGGCGAAAAGCAGACAGAGGGGCGAGGGGTAGCTGCGAGGACCGAGCCATGGCCTGGGACTCCTTAAAGCTCTCGAGCGCCGAGTCCGCTTTGTCTCCGAAGACACGGGTGTCATCAAAGGGCACATCCGCAGCTTAGACATCCCCCAAAAAGCCAGACGTCCTCAACCAAGCGTGGTATCCCAAGGCCACCGCCGAAAACAACCGATCTACTCAGTGAGTCTGTCGTATCCAGTCCACATTGTATCGTGAACTTAGCTGCATCTCTCCCATCAGCGACAGCTTTGGAGAGAATGGTCCGGGCCTCCCCCGGGACCTGTGACAGCACCTGCGGAACCGTGTCCTATAAAGTATGTGTTCACGGACCGCAATGCCAGACTGGGGGAAGGAAACATTTTCTTCTCAAGCTAATTCAGTCTTTTACATTCCCTATCCGGGGGTGGGAAGGGAATGCACCTGGGGATGTAGAGCCCTGGATAACCATGCTCTCAAGGATGGGGATTACTGGGTCATGAGGCGCAGGCCTATGGTGGCGGGCGATTGTCCTATTAACAGCAGCCCCTGTGCTTGGTTTGGACAAAGTCCCGAGCAGGACATCAGAGAGGGCCTCATTGAAGGGCAAGAGAGGTTCAGAAGAGGAAGCCCCAGGCTGAAGCACTTCAGTCAGGAGGTTGGTCCTGATGGCCACAAAAGGCAGCTCGAGGCCAAGGACCTCGGCTGCTCTCCTCCTCACCAGTGAATACGATGCCCCTACTCCATAGCCACGGTAGGGGGAGAAAGCATGCCAGCTTAAGGGGAATTGTCTAGACCACTGGCTTCACCCAGGCCCTAAGCCCAGTCCATGAGGTCATCAAACTAGTATTCTGAAGGGTCCAGCAACCCCTCCATACTTTCACCATACCTTTACCCATAAGAATAAGGGTCAGGAATCAACCTAGGGAATAAGATCCCCGCTGAATTGGCGTAAAGTGACACTGGTCCGGCTTCATGTCGGAGTCAGCAAGTATGGGATTGACGCCGACCGTGGGCCCGGGTGGCGCGAGGAGTGTCGACGTCTGCACCGGCGTCGGGGAAGATCCGTTCCCGATCCAGAAACAGATCCTTGGGTGCCCTCCGGAGCCTAAGCCAAGGCCTCTGGCGCAAAACCCAGGAGGGCCCCTTCTGGCCTGCCTGTCCCAAAGGTGCACCAGCAGGGTTGGACTGCCAAAAAATGAGGCGCATGACCTCATAGAACTCCCAAAGTTGGGCAGGGGTGGCTCTGGCTCCAGGAAACTTGTGGAGGCGCAGAGTCAACCCAGCAGTAGGATCCAATGACAGAGGCCTAGAGCGACGACGCTCCTTTTCCCGTGTCGCATCATCTGACCGACAAGGTGAAGACAAAGAATGTTTGCTCTTCTTTGACGACTTCCTATGCTTACCCAAAGATTTTGAATGAGATGAAGCGTGTGGGCTCTGCGAGCAGTCTCGGACCTTCCTCTCGACCGAGTCCGGGAGCGACAGAGCTGAGCGCCAGGCCACAAGAAGCTTAAGGGACCGCTCCCTTAAAGCCTTGGGGTTATGACCCGGCACTCGGAACACGACTTCGGGTTGTGGTCATGCTCCAAACACCAAAGACTCATGGAATGCGGATCCGCCACGTACATCATTCGATGATAGGAGTCGCAGGGTTTGAAGCCAGTCTTCCCTGACGACATCTCGACACACCAGAATGTCAAAACATCTTTGACAAAAGTCCAAAAGAAGCCAGTCAAAAAGTGACTGTAGGGCAACTCTTCTTCAGATCTGCTCGTAGGCTGGCGCAGAAAGAAAAGAACTGACGTCAGTGCGCAGGGGTGAAGCCTAAATATGGCCCGCAATGTCATAACCGGCGAACAATATGACAACGCCAGACGAGAAGTCGACCGATGCCACCTAAAGGCGCGCAGAGGTACCACTCAAGAAAACTCTCTGAATTCAGACAGATGCCTGGGGGAAATTCTAAGGTAAGAAATCTGCAACTAGAAATCTCTATCAGATACTTGCCTTAAGTAGAGCGATTTGTGATTTTGGTAACCCAGTCAGGGTCATACTCCCACAGTCCCGCTTACATACTGCTAGAGACTGAACAATGGTCTTGAAATCTGAAGGCAGCATGAACTGCTTCATCATTTTTTGAGCATGTAGGGTTGGTGAGTGGCGCAGAAAGTGGATACACTAATGTGAGCTTAACTGTTAAGGTGTTTGACCAGGGTTTGTCACGGTTTTCAATGGTCTTACCGTCGAAGCTGAGAGGCGTAGGGGAACGATCCTTGTTCCGGTAGGTTCTGCTCTGGCCGAGGTAGGGGCGACCCCTTCCAGTAGCCACGGTGCTGTTTGGTATGAGCAAACCACTACAGTCCGTGCCCTCCAGAAGGAGTCCCAGAGGAAAAACCCCAGTAGGGTAAAAAACCTCCACAGGAACTCCCTGAAATGAAAGGAGGACACCAGGGCGTTAGGATCGAGGATCAGGAAGACTGGAAAACAAGGCAGGACAGGAACAGACAGGATTCGCAGGAGAAGATCAATCGGAGCGTGACTACCACCAAGGAGTGTTGCAACGCAATGGACAAGCAGTTGGAATCCCCTTATATACCCCTGGACAGGAAGTAAGAAACAGGAAGTAGAACACCACCATCTTGGATTGGGGAGAAGACAACAATAGTGAATGAGGTATGTGTGTTTAACAATGCATGCTGGGCAGACAGGAAGTGGTCAGCATGCTGGGAAGAAGAGAGACAAGTATAAAGTACCCCAAGTGTAAGGGTTCGGTTTGATCCAGGAACATCGGTAAGTGGTTGGCAGGAAAAGGACATGCAAGAAGAATGTTAAGCGCAAACAGCGCTGATGCGGCCATGCCTGAACCCCCCCGGGGTCTCAGGCTCTGCCGCTTCTGCCTTTACGGCAGAACTTAAAATAGGGCAAGCGGCGAGTGCCGCGACCCCTAGACCGGCTCCCTGGAGCCTCCATGGCTCCCGCCCGGGCCGCGGCAACTCCCGCGACCTGAGCGTCGGCCGCGGCGCTCTCGGCGACCCGGGCGCCGGCCACGGCAGAATAAACGTGCCGCGCTGCGGTAACCGGAGCCCGCGGCCGCGGGGAGCGTCGCGGCATAACAGGGTTATTCAGTGGGACTCAGCTGTGGTTGGTTTGCACTTGAGGGCGTCAAAGTGGTGGATCTATTTTGATATGGATGTGGTGGTGTTGGGTGGTGAGATAAAAAGGACTTCAGCTTTCAGGAAGCTTAATTTGAGGTGGTAATGTGCTAGCCAGTTTTGGGTTATAGTTAGTGTGTTGTTGAGCCGGATGATATCTTCCCTGGAGAAAATGTTCACATAGAGCTGGTGCTATCAGCAGAAATGTGGTAGGTGATGTTCTCTTTGTGTAGCTGTTGTGTGAGTTACGGATTGTTCTAGGGGAGGTCCAAAAAGTGTTATATTGCAAAAAACAAATGCTAACCTGCTGCAGACTGACAAATCCGCTTTGCCTTCACACATATATAGGATGGGTTGGCCGTAGTCTGTGTGGGTATTTTTTAAAGGATTAGTACCATTTTCTATAGAGTCTGCAGATCAAACAATGGTAGCAGAGACTCCAAATGGATAACTGGAGCTAAAAGCTTTCTTGTCCAATGGGGGTGGCTTTTATTTTTTAATCTAGATTTACAGTCAGACTCTAAACCACGATTTGAAGGTTGTTTGCAGACTAACGGTTTTGATGTATCTAATTTTTAACCCTTTCAAGACCACTGAAACATTGCAGTAATGCTAATTTCTTGGCAACAACTAAAGATTTAATTCCAACAAAGCAATGGCACGTCCCTGAGTAAAGTTTTATTTTCCTGCCACGTTTCTGTAGCAAAGAGGAAATATGAAAATGCTGCTTATTCGACCACGACTTTAAGTGTACTCCCCCTTGACAGGTTTGCATTAAACTCAAATTATCACTAGTAAGCTAGAAACTGTGTCTGTCTGCCAAGTGTTTTGAAGAGCCATAAAACCACCAAAGTTGTTAGCTAATTCATATTTGTTAACCCTGTATCTATTCCCACATCTAACTCCCCTCTGCACTTCGAATCAACATGAACTATGAGATTTCTCTACTGGGTTTAGTATATTAATAGCCTGCAGATTTCATGGAGGAGACAAAGCAGAGAGGAAAGAGGAAAGGAAAGAAAGGGGATGGATGGATGGAGGGCAAAGATAGAGAGAGTAAAAAGTTAAGTGTAGAAGAGGAGAGAACTCGAGATTTAGAAAAAAGAGAGAGACTGAATAGAGGATGGTGAGAAGTGAAAGAATAGAGTAAGGAGGTGAAAATGGGAGAGTGGAGTGAATGGCAAAGTGAAAGGTGATGATAGGAAGTACAGAAGGCAACAGGATATTAATGGTCTGTAACAACAAGAAAAGAATGGACGGTGCCCATGCACTATCTAAGCTCCTTTGAATTCCAACAGTCTAGTGATCTGATTTTGAGGTACAGTACTGGAAAACCCTTTCATTCGTAGAGGAAGTGCTGAATCAGGAGAAGAATCTAGAGGCAGAATTTCCCTCACAATAGGGATGGTATGGTGAAGGAATTATCTCCAAAGATTATCCTCCAGTTTTAGCACTTTCTATAAAACAGGATTTTCTGTTGCCATCCAACTCTAAATTATAATCTAGATCTACCCACCCCCACAGGGAAAACAAGGTCCCTCATTTCCCTGGCTCTCTTTTGGAAGTGTGTGGAGCTCAAGGTGCTTGTGCTCAAAGATAAAGAGCTTCTGAGAGGCTAGTTTGATTGGTCCACATCTGAAAACACCATGGGCAGCCACAGCGGACAGTCACTCATAGTTGCTATGAATATTTATTTTGGACAGGTCTGATGTGAAATCTTACACCAGCACAGGGCCAAAAGGTGCACTGTGGGATGAATATACCTTTTCTGCAAAGAAGCTCAAGTCATGTTAGAAAAGGGGTGCCACAGTGACCTGTGAGCTGTTTTAATGCAGTTTGTAGAACAGTGCGCAACTATGTTAGGTGTACTTTCTGACAGTTATGTCAAATGTTTTGTTCCAGTTGCTATAAAGTGTCACTCAAAATGCCACACAATGCACTGAAACGTCACAAATAATTTAACTGACATCACGAAAAAATTTAAATCTTGGCAGCTAGGTAGTTTAAATATAACAACAATAACAGTGGTGGGCGTAAATAACATCAGCCTAAAAGAAGAGCTGCTACACTCCGAGGTTTCTAGGGCAGGGAGAGAGTGAGTGGTTGGCAGAGACTGCTGAGAAGGGGAGTAGGGGGATTTCGAACAAGGGAGTGACAGGTCCACTCAATGTTGGTTAGCTAGAAAACAATCAAATGTTTTTGATTAAAACATTGGAAGAAGATAAAGGTGTATATTGTTGGGCGATAGCTGATAATAAAAGACAAAAGAAGAGATGATGTTCCTGATGGGGGTGGTGTGGAATCAAAAGACAAAAAGGCCCAGATAGAATCGTGGGGTATCCACCCTTAGGTGCATATTACCAAAAGACAGAGGAGTGATCAGGTTGGCTGAAAGAGAATCAGTCGAGTGAGCACCCTGGTGTCCAGGGAGACAATATCGTGATGGGTTAATGTCAGTACTGTATACTTTCTGAGTAGTCAAGGAGATGAGTAAAGGAGAGAGATTGTTATGGTGGGATGTGTGGTGGAAGTTGGACGTTTGTGCCAGTGTCATCTCAGTGAACAGGATGTGTTAGGATAAATTATGAGATGTAAGAAAGAGGGTGATTAGCTTGATCGTTAGGCAGTCAAGCAATTTCGTAAAAAAAGAGTGTTGGGACACGGACCAACAACAGTAAGGCAAGAGGAAGCATAATATTGTAAGCGTTCTGGGTAGACCCCAGTGAGGCTGAAGAGTTTGTAACAACATGAGAGAGTACTTTGAAAGGGAGTGTAAGGGGGTTAATGATTTGGGGCCAAAGGAATGGAAGGGAGCACATGACAGAAGTATGTGACTAAGCTAATCTGGAGAGGCAGGATAATGTGGGCAAAGCAGTGTATTCACATATCTGCTTTAATTATCCCTGTGATTCCTGTTACCTCACATCATTTCTGGTTGAGGATTATAGTGGAAGAGGGTCATTTGATATTGTGTCATATAGTGTGTTGCATGTTGGAAGGTGTGTTGCACAATTTGGAATATAAATATAAAGTGTGATTGATAAGATGATTGATGCCATGGTGTGATTAACTGTAGTATAATGTGTAATGGGATGATGTGGTCTGGTGGTGTGTGTGTATATGATGATGGTGGGATATGCTGTGTTGTGAATTGGTATGTTATGGTGTGATGTGGAGTAGTAATGTGTGCTGTGGTGTTGGGTGGTGGTTTGTTGCAGTAAGATACAGTTCTAGAGGTGTGGTGTGGTGTGTTATGGTCTTATATTAACAAAATGTAGGGTTGGATTGTGTCGGATGGTCTGCTTGGTGCCTTTATAATTACAAAATGCCGCTGAAGACAGCTTCTTCCTGTGTGTGTGTCATGGGTGGATCCCTACATCTGGTTCTATTTGCTAGGGTCTGTCTTTTTGTGTTTGTGTGTGGGTATGTGTCCCCACTTGTGTGTCTTTTGGATGAAAATCGCCAGTGTCTGGAAGTGAACTCTGGAGCAACCAAGTTGTATGTTAAAGATTGGAAACTGAGTCGGCATTCCCCCATATTTGATCTGCGACCCGCAGGTCACTCTCCATTGCAGGGCGAACATTTAACCCACTGAGCAACACGCTAAAACCTGTAGTAGTTGAAGCAGGCACTGGTATTTCATAGGACATAGTGAAGCATAGCATTCATGCCCTCTGGACTACCTATTGATGGTCTACGACACAGTGGCTCAATGATTTCTTGAGGCAACAAACATGCACATCCATCCAAGAACAAACATAATCAATGAATCAGTGTGGGTAACCATTCCAAATGGAATGCCTTGTGCATAAGCCCACTTTTGCATCCGTCGGGTATATTTTATGTGGTAAACCTTTGACCAACTCTGGTTACCCAAAGCGCATAACTGGGTTATGTGGGATTAGGGTAGTTCACTTCATCCCCATTGGCGTAGCCAGGAAGAAGCAACTGTGTTGGTACATGAGAGGGCTTATCTGTACATAGAACAGGGCTTAGTGTATTGGCACTGAACCAGAGTATAGTGTGGATCCCCACACCCACAGGCTCTAGTTTGCTATCTGTTCTCCGGCTCTACCCTGTGAGATGAAGCAGAAAACAGTGCTTCCACTTTGTATAGAGAGAAATAACAATTTCGACTGAATACATTCCCAACTCAAAGCTGTGCCAAGAAAGGTTGATTACCAAACATAACTTATGGTAACCAACATATTCATATTAGGTATAACCTACCTGGGTATTTTAAACTCAACCTAGATCCGCCAGACGATCACGTCACACACCATGGAAATCTGCACACAAGATTCAATCTCAGTCTCATTCAATGGTACGTGTTCAGGGGTCCACATATTACAACACAGGGTCTGTGGATCTCTCCTATATTTCTAGTTAGGAGGGCAAGCTAGCGACAAACCTAGACAGTTAACATCCTACCAAGAACAAGAGGGCACAGGACCATACAAGGATGGGCAAGGGAGTAAATGTGGAAAGAACAGGTAGGAACCTGCAGACACATTTGAAATTTACCTCCTTCACTCTCAACCTGGGTGAACAGGAGGTAGGCTACCCTCACCCATAAACCCTAGAATGCAGCTAGTAAGGCATGCTTATCAAGTAGGTCTATCTCCGGCCTAGGGTTGCTCCTGATGCTTATCCTGACAATACGTCTAAATACCGATGTGGCTATTCTCGCTACCAACTACTTACACACACACACACACACACTCATGCAAAAGAGAGATGAAAAGATGTACACCCACCCAGTAGCAGAACCCAACTGACTATACATTTGCAGCCAAGTAATACTGCTGTCATTCAGCACCTCCGCCTGAGCAATCACGAGACACCCATCAGACTACTGTCAGAGTCACGCCCAGAGTACATCCAGCTTTTTGTAGCTAAGGAATATCCAATTATCTTCATCACCTCAAGCAGCATTTGTACAGCTTAAATGTGCTGGAAGGACTCTCTACCACCCAGAGAAACCCATGTCATGGCAAAACTTGCAAACATCATGCAAAGCACGCAATCTACAAAGAGGGGGAATATATACAAATAAAATCCAAAATAGCTATTGAGAGAACTTTGCGATTGACCTCCATTTTCCTAGCCCCATACAGTGGTTTAAGTGGGTGTGTTATTAGTCAGAGGCTGACTATTAAAGATGTCCTCACTGAAACATGGCTATGACTATTCCTGTGAGGAGCAGCTTTAGATGTAATCCAGTTAAAACAGTGTTCTGATGCTTTGCTGTACATAAAGATCTGCTTCTCCTTGTATCTCTAGAACTTTCTATTCCCTTGTATTTTACCTGAAGTGAAATGATTGCTTGTTTCCTCTCTGGTGTCATGTTGACTCGAATCATGTTCTTGTTCCATCATCAAAGCATTGTCACAATTTGGATATGAAGGCTCTACAAGGTGAAAAAATAGTAATCACATTCTAAATACTAACTATTGTACCATTAGTATTGTGATAGCTTGGTCATCGCTGGTAGTGAGTCCATCCCCTTGTAGCGTTCTGGTTGTCATTCTTTCACAGGTTAATAGGAACAACATAGAGGTAAGCAACCCCAAAGGTGGCAGCACTGTAGCTTCCAAGCAGATCTCTGTTGTCTATGAAGTCTTCAGAATATCCTTGGGATTTGGCAAACCGTAATTTCAATGGCTAAAATTTAAACCACAGACTTTTAATGGGGAAAGTGCCAAAACAAAGCGCAGAAGGAAAATAAATTAGATAAAGGAGTCAACATGACATGAGGCTGTTCGGCAGCTAAGCACTGCGCGATATCTCATGCAATAGGTCAGTTACTGCCACTATGATGGTAAAACGTGACTCAAACTTCGATAGTAGAACTTCAAGGCTAAACCTCTACAGAAGTTAGTGAAATGGAATGAGAAAAGGTAAAACACAAAAAAATCAAGAACAGCTCAATTAGAGTAAATTATTTCAAATCAAATAGACTTTTGATTATCATTGACAAGGATCACGCACACACGGATCACATTTAAAAATAGTACAGTATATCCACATAGCACATAAAACTTGACTTATCTTCCCACCATTGAAAACAATAATATCAGTAACTACTGTGCTAACAACATCTGCATCTCCTGCAAAAGATCACAGAAAAGGCAACTGTCATCCGACTGCAAATTAACACAAAGTGACTCCTGCACTGCTACCAATAAGGCTTCAGACCATGCTGCAGTTCATAGACAGCATGCATCTAGGTCGTGGATTATATCCAGCCCTCCACCGGTAACTGTGAGCCCTGCTTCCTGGTCCTCCTGTGTATGGCAAAAAGAGACGCCAACAATCAAGCACTGAGCAACAGCCAGTCAACATGCATGGAAATATATGAAACAGTATTACACGTTTTGCCAAAGATCAGCAAAGCACTTTGAAAAATACCCTTGACCATCCAAACCCAGCTCATTAATGCCTACATGGGCCAATAAACAGACTTGTCTGTATGTGTGAGGCACATACCATACCTTATTTATTATCATACTGAGGGTGGCATTTCCGTTCCAGGTGTGCACCATAATCGTTTGTGATATATACTTGTTTACCAATAGTAGGGTTAAATAACCTTACACAGATAGCATCGGGTCATGTAAACCGCTCCATCTTTAGCGTAATGCTCAGCCTATTTACTAACTATATATAATGGTTAACAGGTTTATTTTATTTTCCTATGTCATCTACCTCCCTCAGTATCTGAGACTCTTGTTGAAGACCCTAGAACTGGAAAATCAATCATTTGTAAACAAAATGAGTCCTCTCTGCAGAGCAAAGATATTAACATAGCTTCCATAGGTATGTATTGCTTACATGAAACCAGGCTACTGCACTGATCAACAACAATGAAGTTGGGACATTTCTTTCATACTGGTGATAAATAAAGCAAAGGAGTGAACATCTCGAGAACTCAATACGTACATTTTTTAGCACAGGGGAAGAGAGGATCGCTTAGGGAATAAAAAAAGGATTATTGAAGCTCAAACTAAATACCCATGAATGTCAGTTCCCCAGGGGTAGATGTGATTACTTACATTCAACCCAAATCAGATGACTTTCTTATGTTAAATGTAATGATACACTAATGCTTGAATAAATATAAATCCAGTGCACAATACTGATTAGTCTGGTCATGGTCAGCTTAAGCAGTCCTGCCCAAACAGAGAGTAGGTAGAGTGGTGTAGGATTTATCGGCATTACAACTGTCTGTAATCACACAAGGTACTGTGATGACTGGACCAACCCACCCCTACCCTGACTGCTGACTACTGCGCTTATGGGGTTATTTAAAGTTTGACAGCCCGGCTAACGAAACACCGTTGTGGAGGAGGCACCATTGGTGACACACCATCAGCAGATAGGCCACAAAACTTAAAAGTTGCCCACTGCTGTGGGAGGCGTTTTTACCCCAATAGGGCTCCCACCTGCACGGCAATAGTGCTTTGGGAAGAAAATACATCTCTGTCAGGTTACTGTGTTATAGTGTCATTTATAGACCTCTAAGGTGGAGATCCATCTCCAGGGCCCACGTAACTCGTTATTTGTGGATGACATTTCAAAAGGGTTTCTGTCTGGAAGCGCAATGAATTTTATAGCAATGTCGGACTAAAGGTAAGCTAATGGAAATGGCAATGAGTGGGCTACACTTAATTTCGATGGATCCTCTGCTATATTTACCACCTGTGCCAGATCTGCTCATGAGTATTCCTTGTGGTGGATTTGGTGGCGGTGGTTCTGACATTGGGAAGAGAGCATTTGCCTGTATTCTAAATGAGAACGGAGAAACACAAAAGTGGACAGAAAGTATATCCACCATTTTTGGTGGATAGTCCGTTACTACTCATCCCTAAATGAGACACATACTTCTCATCCGTAACTAAACATGAAGATAATTTCCAAAAGGTTATCATGTTCCAAGTGGGAAGTGGCTTGATGACATATTTCTCTTTTAGTGATGGACGAAAAAACAGATGTTGTTAATGCCTTATTATGAACACCCAACTGCTTCAAAATCTAGGGTTTTATAGTCTCTGAATTCCAGCAGAAGGCAGACATTTTATAAAACTATAAACTTCGCACTTGTATAGCGCACTACTCACCTGTTAGGGTCTCAAGGCACTGTATGCATACCGCTGTGGAACCCCTCCTGGCTTTTCCCTGTGAGGCACCCACTCCTGGACAGTCCCAGGGTGAAGCCAGGCATCCAAGCGCTGTGAGGGCCATTGTGGAGATTAAGCAAGCTATTGCCTAGAGTTACAGAGTGGGACCGATTAATTGGATTAGGCACCGAGGTGAGAATTATCTGGTCCAAGGGAATTGAGCCCAAGACCCACCGAGGTGGGAATTGAACCCTGGTCCCGGGCCAGATCTCTGCATCAGGGTCTGCCGTTCTAACCATTGTGCCACACTTCTCTACTGGTACCTGGTATTATACTGTATACAACACAGATTTGAACTTTTCCACCCAGAGACGCATTAACAGTAATTTTTAAAGAAAATACAGATATTTTATCATTCTAGATCCATAACTAATAATGCAATGTTCTTCAACTGTTGAAGAATGAAGGCTCTGGTGCCTTTTAGCTATTTCCTCAGCACTATTTTCTTTCCTGCTCAGGTTTAGCTCTGTATGTCCAGTAAATAATGTATATTTCTAGATTCAAAGCATTTCATGGAAAGCTAACATCTTTATGGATACAGTAAAAGGGCTTCAGAACATAAGAGGTAGTGAGGAGGAAGACCTGGGCAAGGGCTTATCCTCCTAAATAGCCTATATATATTAACCAAACAGAAACCCAGCCCTAACCTACATGTTTAATCCTCCATACAAAGTTGGAAAACTTCTTGGTTTCCTTTGAAAACCCTCACCCACCAGGGTTAGCCCTTGGTGGCATGCTTCATCATTGTGTCCTTCCCATTCCGCTACAGAACGAGGCATGCTGCGACTGGCGAATTACATGGCAGCACCTTTTTTATAATCCACTGTGCTTAAAGAAGAAATAAAAATACCTGCCTCTCAGGGAAAAATATATTTTAATTCATGGCCTAATGGCGATAAGGTAACAAACAGGGTCAGTAAAAGGAGGGGTATATTATGTACCTACCTTTCTAATATATGTGGTCTACATATTTCAAGTCTACCCCAAGGCTTTTTGACAGAACCAAGAGGCTACCCCTCCCAAGCCTGTAACACCTATTTCCAAAGAGGAGGGTATAACACCCTCCTCCCAAAGGAAATGCATTGTTCTGCCTTCCTGGGATTGAGTTTCTCAGTCCCCAGGAGGGCAGAAACCTGTCTGTGAGGTGGTAGCAGCTGGGGCTGCAGTGGAAACCTCAGAGAGCTGGTTTGGCAGTACTGGGGGCCCATGGTGGATCCCCCAGGGTGCATGGGATTGCCCCCCCCAATACTAGATTTGGAATGGGGGACAATTCCATGATCTTAGACACCTCACACGGCCATATTCGGAGTTACCATTGAAGCTACTTATATGTATTGACATATGTGCAGTGCACACGTGTAATGGTATCCCCGCACTCACGAAGTCTGGGGAATTGGCCCTGGAGAACGTGAGGGCACCTTTGCTAGTGCAAGGGTGCCCTCACACTTAGTAATTTTGCACCTAGCCTTCAGTAAATGAAGGTTAGACATTTAGGTGACTTATAAGTTACTTAAGTGCAGTGAAAATGGCGTGGAATAGTGTGGGCACTATTTCACTCAGGCTGCAATGGTAGTCCTGAAGAAAGCTTTGCCTGAGCTCGTTGTGGGTGGCAAAAGGAATGCTGCAGCCTACAAGGATCTCCTAGAACCCCAATGCCCTGGGTACCTAGGTACCATATACTAGGGACTTATAAGGGGGGGTCCAGTGTGCCAATTGGAATATGAAGTCACTGAACTATAGTGACTAATTTGGAAGCAGAGAGAGCATAAGCACTGGAGTTCTGGTTAGCAGAACTTCAGGGACACAGTTAAGCACTACTGACAACACACATATTAGGCCACAAACTATGAGCACTGGGGTCCTGGCCAGCAGGATCCCAGTGAGTCAGGCAAACCATACTGACAAATAGGCTGAAATTGGGGGTAACATGCCAAGAAAGATGGTACTTTCCTACACAGGGTTGCTGTTTCTCTTGGGTTGGAGCAGGACAGGGCTGCTGTCCTATAAGCTCTCCACTAGGACAGGGCTGCTGTCCTAAGTGTTCAGAGGTAGTGCAGGGCTGCTGCACTAAAGTTTCTCTGGAAGGGCTGGAGGTTTGCTCCAAATTTACTAAAACTGTGAAATTTTGCTGGTCTAGTGGTTCCATAGAGAGGTACTTTTACCTCTGGGGGTCCAGCTGTGTAAACTGAGGGCTCCCTTGGTACAGGTTCCACCTCAGGAGAAGTTTCTACCACCACAGGAATGGTATCCTTAGTGGTAGGGTGGGAAAGGGATACTTTGATACCCTTTTTACCAGTTGGTGGAGAGGGATCCCGAGATTTCAGGCCTTTTTCTCTCCTTTGCTTTTTCATTTCAACTGAAATAAGAGGAAGCAATTCCTCAGGGTTACCCAGCATGGATCCTAAACTCTACCTCAGCCCAACCGGAGGCCTCTAGGTCATTACCTAAGATACAGTCTACAGGTAAGCTAAGTGTACCACCACCTAAGTGCTAAGTTGCACTACAGCTAAGGGGAGAGACTGAGCGGAGTTGTTAACATCAGTAACCTGGTACGTCTGTCCAAAGAGGTGTTGTGCAGGTGACACCAAGTTTTCAGTCATCAAAGTGATTCTGGCACCTGTGACCCTGTAGGCCTGGGCCTCAACACCATTTATTACAATTGACTGCTTGTACTCGTCCATGCTAAGGGGACAAGCAGCCAAGGTGGCAAGGCCAATGCCACCAAGTGTGACAGAAACTGTCTTGGGTGTGTCTAGCCCAGTCTCTATGATGGACCCAAAAGTGAATTCAACTACACCCTTTGACTATTGACAGTAATGCCACCACTATTATCACTACTGCTAGGGGCACTAGAGCTTGATGTATTAGTGGTTGTGTGCTCAGGGCCTTTACCTGGGCAGGACTTATACCCTGGCCTATGGCCTCTACCTCTGCACTCATAGCACCAGGGCTTTTTATTGTGTGTAGAGTGAGAAGAAGAGCAAGATGATTTATCCCCACCCCCAGAGGAGTGTTGTCGACCTGAAGAAGGATCTTTGTGTTTACTTTTATCCCCATGATTATCCTGAGATTTTTCACCATCTTTCTTCTTTTCTTTGTCACCCCCTGTATGAGCTTTTCTGCTCACCCTTGTTCTGACCCATTTGTCTGCCTTCTTTCCCACTTCTTGGGGAGAAGTCAGATCTGAGTCCACAAGATGCTGGTGCAACAAGTCAGACACACAACTATTCAATATATGCTCTCTCAAAATCCGATTATAAAGGGCCCTGTTAATTGGACACTTTACTGCCATTTACACAACCCTCTAAAGCTTTCACAGAACAGCCAACAAAGTGAACCCAATCTTGTGAAGATTCTTTCTTGGTTTCCCCAAACTTGATTCTGTATTGTTCTGTGGTTGGGCCAAAACCATAAATGAGTGCATTCTTTAAAATGTTGTAGTTGTCTGCATCCTCATCCCTAACAGTGAGGAGTCTGTCCCTCCCTTTGCCAGAGAAGGACAACCAAAGTATAGCAGCCTACTTTTTTTTAGGGACCCTTTGAACTTTACAGGCCCTCTCAAGAGCAGCAAACCACTTTTGAATACCATCCCCCACCTTGTTTTGGGCAACAATTTTGTGTAAGTTTCTGGAGCTAATGTTGTCTTCCCTGACCTCATGAGTCCTGAAACTTTCAATGCTGCTGCCGCCATGGGGAACTAACCCCAGCCCCTGCCTTTCTCTTTCTACAGCTAAGACTTCCCTATCTAGGGCCAGCTATTGCTGTTTCAGCCTCAGTCTAGCCTCTCCCAATCTCAGCTTTCTGAGTTCCCTATCTAGGGAGTTATCCTCAGGGTGGGATATGTGAGACCCTTCAGAGACTGAGGTAATGTGAGAATGGGCAGAAGTAGATCTCTCCCTAACTGGTGTAACCCTAGTGACCTGGCCTCTAGGTGTAAAGGGTGTGAGACCCCTTTCCACTACCAGCCACACTATGTGGTTTGTTAAGGGAAAGATCTGTGGAAGGACCCTCCCCTGGATCTTCAGGACCCTCTCCTGAATCTACCTGGGTGGAATCTCCCTCTACCTCCCCTTCAGATTGTACCTGACCATCAGGATGCTCCTTGTCATCTTGCAAGAGGAGATTAAAGAGCAATTCTTTGTTAGGGTTCTTCCCAATTCCTAAGCTTCTTTCCAAGCAGAGACCCCTCAGACGTTTGAAATGCAGACTTTCATACGTGGTTTTACCAACCCTGGGGGTAGCCTCTACTACAGACATAGTGAAAGAAAAGGTTAGGGAGAAGAGTAAAAAGTTAGTAGACTATTTGACGTAACTTTTTAGAGGAAAAGAAAAACTTTTCAGAACTTTTGAAAACTTTTAGAAAGTTTGAAAGACTTTTTAGAAAGTGAAAAATGACTGTTAGGTACAATAGTATATAGATCTAAGTATTGGAGTACACTTTTCTTATGAAAAGCACTAGTAACAAAGTGGTAAAGAAATTGAAAGTACTTATCCCACCGCTGCACCACCAATGTAGGAGGCTGGCCTGGTTTGTAGTGGGTACCTAAGGTACTTACACCTTATACCAGGTCCAGTTATCCCTTATTAGTGAAATGTAGGCAGTGTTCTAGAAGCTTAGGCAGTCTAGAGGTAGCTGTAACAGAGCAGCTTAGGCTGAACTAGGAGACATGCAAAGCTCCTGCAATACCACTATAGTTACACAGTACTTATACACAATAGAATGCTGTGTTACCAAAAATAAAGGTACTTTATTTTAGTGACGCAAGGCCAAAAATATCTTCGAGTCAATCCTCCTTCTTCTGGCGTTAAGTATTATACACAATATATACACTAGTAACCAAAATCAGGTAAGTAAACAGACATAAAATAGTGCAAACAGTAGAAAATACAATAGATTGTAATGGGCCTAGGGGCAACACAGACCATACACTAAAATAGTGGAATGCGAATCACAAATTCCCCCCTAGGCAAGTGTAGTGTGTAGAGGGGTACTGGGAGTGTAGGAAAACACCAAAAGTAAGTAAAATACCCCACCCCAGAGCCCAGGAAAGCAGGAGTAAAGTACAGCAACTTTCCTCAGGACTAAAAGTCGTGATAAGAGATTTTGCAAGAACCAAGCAAGACTGCAATCAATGGATTCCTGGACCTGAAGACCTGTGGAGAGAGGAGACCAAGTCCAGAAGTCGAGGAAGAGTTCTGGAAGGACAGGAGCCCCTGCCAACCTAGAAGATGGTGCAAAAGTGGATTATCCAGAAAGAAGAAGAGTACAGAAGAGCACCAAAGAAGATGGCTGCAGGTTCCTGCTTGGTGCAGTTGATGTCCCACATCGAGTTGTTGGATGCAGGCTGTTTGCGTCACTGGATTCCGCCAACAAGCCTTGGTTCAAGCAAGTATGCGGTTTGCGTAAAAAATGAGCTGCCCGGACCCAGGAGGGACCTGGGGGTCTCAACTCGGACTGAGGAGACAGAGGGGGCTCTCAGCACTTCAGAGAGCCCTCAGAAGACCAGACAGCTCCCAGGGGAGTACCAGAACACGGGGACAAAGAAGATGCAAAGTGCGGTCACTGCAGCACTACAAAGGAAGGTCCCACGCCGCCGGAGAACAACTCAGCGAGTAGTGCGTCGCAGGATGGAGTGCTGGGGACCTAGGCTACACTGTGCACAAAGGATTCTTGAAAGAAGTGCACAGAAGCTCAAGGAGCTGGAAAAGACGCAGTGCACAGGGGTACTGTCGCAGCACGGGGAGGCAAGCTCTTACCTTCACCAAATTTAGACAGCTGGACCTTAGGACAGTCTGGGTCACGTTGATCCACCACCTGTGCTCCAGGGAGCACGCTTGTCGTCAGGAGAGGAGTCCCAGAGTACCGTCGCCATAGAAGGGTCCCTGCAGAAGCAGGGAAGTGACTCCGCCACGCCACTGGAGATTCCTTCGGTTCTTCTGGTGCAGGATGAAGACAGGCAGTCCTCAGAGCGTGCACACAGCGGTTCCTTGAGCAGTCTGTGGTTGATCCGACGGTCAGACGTTGAAGCAGAAGATTCCTTGAGGAGTCTTGCAAGCTGAATCTGAGGAAACACCCAGAGGAGAGACCCTAAATAGCCTGAGAGGGGGATTGGCTACCTACCCAGGTATGCACCTATCAGGAGGGGTCTCTGACGTCACCTGCTGGCACTGGCCACTCAGAGGTCTCCAGAGGGTCCCCACACCTTGGAATTCAAGATGGCTAATGCCAGAGACGCACTGGAGGAGCTCTGGGCACCACCCCTGGGGTGGTGATGGACAGGGGAGTGGTCACACCCCTTTCCTTTGTCCAGTTTTGCCCCACAGCAGGGACTGGAGGTCCCTGAACCGGTGTAGACTGGCTTATGCAAGGAGGGCACCATATGTGCCCTTCAAAGCATTTCCAAAGGCTCTGGAAGGCTACCCCTCCCAAGCCTGTAACACCCATTTCCAAAGGGAGAGGGTGTAACACCCTCCTCCCAAAGGAAATGCATTGTTCTGCCTTCCTGGGATTGAGCTGCTCAGTCCCCAGGAGGGCAGAAACCTGTCTATGAGGTGGCAGCAGCTGGGGCTGCAGTGGAAACCTCAGGGAGCTGGTTTGGCAGTACTGGGGGTCCATGGTGGAGCCCCCAGGGTGCATGGGATTGGCCCCCAATACCAGATTTGGAATGGGGGGACAATTCCATGACCTTAGATATCCCACATGGTCATATTCGGAGTTACCATTGTGAAGCTACTTATATGTATTGACATATGTGTAGTGCACGCGTGTAATAGTATCCCCGCACTCACGAAGTCCAGGGAATTGGCCCTGGACAATGTGGGGGCACCTTTGATAGCGCAAGGGTGCCCTTACACATAGTAACTTTGCACCTAGCCTTCAGTAAATGAAGGTTAGCCATGTAGGTGATTTATAAGTTACTTAAGTGCAGTGAAAATGGCTGTGAAATAGTGTGGCCACTATTTCACTCAGGCTGCAGTGGCAGTCCTGGAGAAAGGTTTGTCTGAGCTCCTTGTGGGTGGCAAAAGGAATGCTGCAGCCCATAAGGATCTCCTGGAACCCCAATGCCCTGGGTACCTAGGTACCATAAACTAAGGACTTATAAGGGGGGTCCAGTGTGCCAATAAGAATTGGAATACGGAGTCACTAAACTATAGTGACAAATTTGGTAAGTAGAGAGAGCATAAGCACTGGAGTTCTGGTTAGAAGAACTTCAGTGACATAGTAAAGCATACTGACAACACACACATAGGCCACAAACTATGAGCACTGGGGTCCTGGCTAGCAGGATCCCATTGAGACAGGCAAAAACACACTGCCAAATAGGGTTTTAACTATGAGCACTGGGGTCCTGGCTAGCAGGATCCCAGTGAGACAGTAAAAACACACTGACAAACAGGTGAAAAATGGGGGTAACCATGCTAGAAAGAGGCTACTTTCTCACAATGACTGCCTGGAATCCTGCTCTAGACAAAGATAATAGCAAAAACTGGCACTAAAAAGGACAGGCTGGGGCGCTGATCACTAAACAGGAGCCTGCCTAGGCGATCTCCATGATAATATTTTAAACAAGGTGACTCGTAGTTAACGGCTTTATTTATCAGCGTCCAACATTCAACTGACCTCTCAATATTGCATAACCATTAAAGACCACACATTAACGTCCCCCAGATTGATTGCGTAATCCAGTGCTTAATTTGTGCTTATCGTTTCTGGTGATGAACACCGTCACTTATTTTTTAGGGCTGGCGCTTATTCTTCTGCCTCAAGCATTTGCTGCGAGTAAAAGACACATAAGGGAAAGACGGAGGAAGCGAAAAACAAAAAAGTGTCACAGTGGTAGAAAGCAGAAAGCTGCCAGAGTGAGCTGAAGGGGCAGGGAGTGGCTTTAAATGGATTGAAGTGGCCCGAGACGGCTTCAGGACTAAGCTGCCTCAGTATTCCATGCTCGCACATTTAAATGCCGCAGCCGCATGTTTAAGAGGAGGGCTTTGGGCACCAGCAAGTTTTTATTTACAAATTAGGCACTGGCGTAATCCCTTCTTTGAGTCCCCCCTGGGCCGCTGAGTCCTAGTGCTCACAGTCCTAAGACACTACATGTCCCACCCTGTTAAACAAAAAGACATAAAAACATGAACAAATAGCAGCATAACATTTCCTTGATCAGCCGTCAGGGTGCTCGCACAGTTTGGCCAGACCGAGTGGTATGAGGCAGTTGAACTGCACCCAGAGTGGACCTTGAGGGTACAGGATCAGATGTCTTATTAAGGCTTTCATGTGGAACAGCCTCCTCTGGGCTTCTAGGAACCGATGATTGGCTAGAAAAATGTCTGAAATGTGATGAGTTCCTAGAGTTGTATTTGCCGGAACGATGCACCATTATCATGTGTCCCTTGCACTTCACAACTTTCAAAGTTTCAACATAAAACAGAGGATCTGTCTTTCGCTTACGTTTTTGCTTGTCGCCCTCGCTGAACATGATCTCCCGAGTTTGATGACATTAAACGGCATATATCATCATCTGATGTTTCTGAGCAGTGTCTGTGGCATGAATCCCTTCATCATTCAGGATTCGCCCAGGGGTCCACTGCAGTAATTTGGTTCTTATAGCTCTCCTGAACATCAAGGTGGCAAGACTCTGACCAGTGGTAGAGTGAGGAGTCGACCGATAGGCACAAAGGTCTTGATTTAATGTCTCACTCAGCTCAATTTCCACCATCGATGCACATTGGATCACTCGTTTCAGGGTCCCCAGAAACTCTTCCACAGCACAGTGTGCTTTACTGATGTTTGATACTGAGTATAGTTAGAAACTCCTTAAACTCTGCTGTTGAACTGGGCCCCCATTGTCAGACTTAAGTGTCCAGTATGCCCCTAACTGCAAATATATCGTCAATGACCACCATAAGATGGTGTCCATTTGCAATGGTCCCAAAGAAGTCTATGGCTATTCTTTCCCACAGATGCACAGGAAGATCAGGCATGGTTAGTGGATGCTGGGCCACCTTAGGAGACAGGCAATTGCATAAATGACACTTCTTTAATTCCCTCTCAATCTTATCATCCAAGCGAGGAAACCACAATCCATCTATCAATGCCCTCTTGGTGGCTACAAAGACCATGATGTCCTTCATGAGCGAGTTAAATGACTTGCTGGCTCATACTCGCAGGTATGACAATCCGGAATCCTCTTAGCACAATGCCTTCTTTAGTGCCAGACAGTTTATCTTGGACATTTCTGTATTTTTGAAATTCAACATTGTAACTTAAAGGTTGAATGCTCTGTCTCCATGATTGGGCTGAAATGATGTTTTTAAGAGCAAGCACACCTTTACCAGCATTTGCAGCAGTGATAATCTGCTCGATGGACGGAGCTGCAGGCGTGTTTGAGTTTACAATGAAGTTGATGTATTCATCAACAGTTTTCAATGTTGAATTGTGCCGCTGGAGGGGGTACACATAAGAAATAATCTACAGGGTTTTGAATCTTGCCTGGCTTGTGCACAACTGTATAATCGTACTCTTGTAGTCCCGACCCCCACCTTCAATGCGAGGGGCATCTTGGGCTTCGGATTTCCAAAAATGGTGAGCAACACCTGGTGGTCTGTGACGATCATGAAATGCTTTCCATACAGACACACATGAAAATGTCACAGTCCCATACCACAGCTAGAGTTTCTTTGTCCGGCCGGGAATAGGCATGTTCTGTGTCAGACAAGCCTCAACTGGCAAGCCTCAATGTGTCTGCAAGCATTTGGATGTCCATTATGCTGAGCAAAGATTGCTCCCAGCCCGCCCGGTGCAGTTTAGGATCAAAGTAAGCCATCTCCATCGCATTTTTTATTGCATGTTTTAAACTATTGAAGCTGTGGTGACATTCATTGGACCATCAAACTGGTTATTTCGATTTTTTTGTCAGGTCTTTCAATGAGACACTCACTGTGGCAAAGTCACGAATGCACCTTGAACAATATCTGGCCATGCCCTACAAGGACCGTCCTATATTTCATCTACTGGAGGGTTGGTGGGTGACAGTGCTCTCACTTTATCAGGATCAGGAGTCATCCTGCCATCATAGAAAAGACATGCCCATAGACTGGGGAAGCTCTGCCACTGGGGCCAGCCTGCCATTCCATCTGGACTGCCTGTCCCAGCCATCACCCCACCAGGAGGTGCCTGTGACGGGCAAGGAAACATCCACACTTGGCACTATAAAGCACAACGCGTGCTCCCGTTGTTCGGGGAGGGCCGCCACTGGGGCCAGCCTGCCATTCTATTTGGACTGCCTGTCCCAGCCATCACCGTGCCATTAGGCAACTGCGATGGGCAAGGACAACACCACACTTGGTGCTAGAAAGCGCAATGCAGGGTCCCGCTGTTCACAGAGTGACCACACCGGGGCCAACCTGCCATTGCATCTGGAGTGTCTGTCGCAGCCATCACCGCGCCAGGAGGCACCTGCGAAGGGCAAGGACATGTCCACACTTGGCACTAGAAAGCATGACGCGTCCTCCCGCTGTTTGGGGAGCACCGCCACCGGGGCCAACCTGCCGTTCCATCTGGACTGCCTGTCCCAGCCATCACCGCTCCAGGAGGCACCTGCGACGGGCAAAAAAATAGCCCTGTGGGAGAAGCCACAATATCCAAGATTCGGAGAGTTCCCCATAAGTCCTCATCAAGGATATCAAACTGTGTTTCCAATGAGATCGATACTTTAATAGAAGAGTTGGAAACCATTTTAAAGGGAAATGACACAGGCACTGGGAAAAAGAAAAAGGCTGGTTCAGCCTTGGAGTTGTTTTAAAGCTAAGCCAAAGAAAAACCATGCACCGATCAGTGCCATGCCCGCCAAAGAGTCCTCTGGGGTCTTAGTGCGAGATCTCATGTCAGAGAGTGACTGTGGGCCTGGTTTTACCAATGATGCTCCGTCTACCAATAATGTTGTTGTGCATGATGTAGTTTGTTCAAATCGATTTGAGGTTCTTGAGGTCTCGGAACTCTCAATGCCAGATCTCACAGCTCCACCATGTACTTTGACAGCAACGCCCTAGGAAGTGAGCATTTTGTCCCTAAAAGAAGCCTTGGGCCTTATTATGGAGCTAAGGAACACGATAGGCACCATGAAAGGTATGTTAACGGAAGTCGTCATTTTACTGCATAAATCTATGGAGAACCAAACATGTGGGAAAGCCACCCCCGCTATTACTGATGCTACAGTAAAAAGATGCATCTCTAGAAACCCCAGTAAGGTAAGGCGACACCAAGGTGGCAACATCTAAACCTCTGTAAGGGATACATCTTTTGGCAATTGTAATAATATCTGTATTTAACCACCGGCTCCATCTTGACCACTGACTTCATTTTGTGCTTAGCTTAGCTTCAAATACCGCGCTTTGGTGGTGCAGGTATTTTTCCACGCACAGCCTGTTAACATGTTTTCGCTTTTCCCACCAGGGAAGGGAACATAATGTGGGGGAAGAAACCTGCTAAGAATGTACAAGGCTGAGAATGTTACAGTAGAGAAGGGTACAGTTGGGTCTTGGAAATACACAGTGAGATTTGGCCAGTCTCTAGCGTGTTGTTTCAACACTGACGTGGTACGGTCAGCACTTGAATCTCCCAACTTACTCAAAGGGAGGGGGGTTCTAGAACCTTCTTCTTAAGTTTGTTTAAAGTATATAAGGTGGGGAAGCTTGACACTGGAAGAGAAGGAACTCATCTCTGAGGGTGGACGCATTGCTCCAAGTACTCCTATTGAACGAGTTACTTACCTTCGGTAACGACTTTTCTGGTGGATACATTAGCTACCTGTGGATTCCTCACCTAATGAATACTCCCACGGCGCCAGCATTCGACGGAAATCTTCTTCCTAGCTTCTGCACGTCGATGAGGACGTCACATTTGCCCACGCAACGCCATCTGACGTCATACAGGCAATAAGAGGTCCTCGCCGACGTGCTGACGTCAGTACCAACATTTTTTACGTGCCTGAGAACAATAATTCTATGTAATGAAAAATAAAGGCAACATTTCATAATATCGCAAACTACACATCATTGCAAGAAGATGGCTATAAATTTAATAAAACTTTTTTTTTAAACAATAGATATATACACTAAATATGTATATACACAAATAAATATATATATACAAATATCCATATATACATAATCTACACCCGTCCTTAAAGCCAAGAGGAGCGCACTCAAGGATTACTTGGTAAGACCAAAAAGGCAACGGGGAGGCGGGTGGGACCGTGAGGAATCCACAGGTAGCTAAAGTATCCACCAGAAAATTCGTTACCGAAGGTAAGTAACTCGTTCTTCTGATGGATACAACTACCTGTGGATTCCTCACCTAATGAACAGAGTCCCAAAGCAGTACCACGCCCGGTGGTGGGTGCCTGTATGGTCAAACCAAGAAATCCTGCAGCACTGACCGTGCAAAATGACGGTCCATTCTGACCTCAGAGTCCAAGCAGTAATGCTTCGCAAAAGTGTGAAGGGACGACCAAGTTGCGGCCTTGCAGATGTCGACCACAGGAACACCCCTAGCCAAGGCCGAAGTGGCCGACTTAGCCCTGGTGGAATGGGCTCTAATACCATCAGGAGGATCCTTCTTTGCTAAAGAGTAACAAATTTTAATGCAAAGAACAACCCACCTGGAGAGTGTTCTCTTGTGGACTGCCTTTCCTCTCCTCTTGCCCACGTATCCGATGAAAAGCTGATCATCCAGCCTGAAATCCTTCGTTCTGTCTATGAAGAAGCTTAACGCCCTCTTTGGGTCCAAGCGATGAAGTCTCTCTTCTTCCTTTGAAGGATGAGGCGGAGGATAGAACGTGGACAGAGTAATTGTTTGAGCCAAATGGAAGGGTGAAACAACCTTCGGAAGGAAAGCAGCCTTGGTCCTCAACACCACCTTATCCCCATAAAAAGCTGTATAAGGGGGTTTTACCGATAAAGCCTGCAACTCACTCACTCTCCTTGCAGATGTTATGGCCACCAGGAAAACTGTTTTAATAACTAAGAACCTTAATGGACAAGAATGCATAGGCTCAAAAGGGAACCCCATAAGGAAAGTCAGGACTAAGGACAAATCCCATTGAGGCATAACAAAAGGTTTTGGAGGGTATTTATTCATAAGGCCCTTCAAGAATCTAAGTACTATAGGAGATTTAAATAACGATGGTTGGTCTGGTAGACAAATGAAGGCTGACAGGGCAGACAAGTAACCTTTAATAGTAGCCACTGCACAACCTTTCTGCGCTAAAGACAAAGTAAAAGATAAAACATCCGACAAATGAGCGCGTAAGGGATCAATCTGTCTCTCTCCACACCATAACACAAATTTAGACCACCTATTAGCGTAGATAGTTTTTAGTGGAGTGTCGCCTGGCCGCTAAGATAACATCCACTACATCAGGCGGGAGAGAAAAGGAACTCAAGTTGCCCCGTTCAATCTCCAGGCATGTAGGTGCAGACTCTGGAGGTTGGGGTGTAAAACCTGCCCCTGCGACTGCGAGAGGAGGTCTGCCCTGAGAGGGAGACGGAGCGGAGGGCACATTGAGAGTTGGAGAAGGTCGGAATACCACACCCTCCTTGGCCAATCTGGAGCTATTAAGATTACTCGGGCCCGGTCTTGGCGAATTTTCCTCAATACTCGAGGAATCAAGGGTATGGGGGGAAACGCGTAAAGCAACTGGTCGCACCAGGTTCTCTGAAACGCATCCCCCAAAGCCCCCTGCACCGGATACTGGAGGCTGCAGAATAACGGACAGTGCGAGTTCTCCCGGGTGGCAAACAGATCTATCCGAGGAACCCCCCACAACTGGAAGATTAGACGGACTTGATCTGGATGGAGACGCCACTCGTGGTCGGCCGAGAAATGGCGACTGAGACCGTCCGCATGTACATTCAAAACTCCGGCCAGATGATTTGCTACCAAGCAAATCCGATGGTCCTTTGCCCAGGACCATAGTCGAAGAGCTTCTCTGCAGAAAAGGTACGACCCCACTCCTCCCTGTTTGTTTATATACCACATCGCTGTAGTATTGTCCGTCAGGACCTGAACCGACTGACCGCGAAGGGATGGGAGGAAGGCCTTGAGAGCCAGACGTACAGCCCGTAACTCTAACAGATTGATATGAAACATCTGTTCCCCTGGAGACCAAAGCCCTTTGATCTCCAGGTCCCCCAGATGAGCTCCCCACCCTAGAGTGGAAGCATCCATTATGACCGTGGTCACTGGTGGAGGCTGCGTGAACGGCCTTCCTTGGGAAAGATTGTCGTCCGCAATCCACCACTTCAAATCCGTGGCAGCATCTCTGGAGATCCTGACAGAACCTTCGAGATCCCCTCTGTGTTGAGACCACTGCCTTCGGAGGCACCACTGAAGAGCCCTCATGTGCCAGCGAGCATGCGTGACCAACAGTATGCAGGAGGCAAACAGACCGAGCAGACGAAGGACCTTGAGGACTGGAACGACCGATCCACTTCGAAACATTGGAACCAACTCCTGAATATCTTGAATCCGCTGAGGCGGAGGAAAGGCTCGATCCAATGTTGTATCCAGTACTGCCCCTATGAACAGGAGGCATTGAGAGGGCTCTAGGTGAGATTTGGGCACGTTCACCAAAAAGCCCAGGTTGAACAACAACTGGGTTGTCGACTGCAGATGATGCAACACAAGCTCCGGAGACTTGGCTTTGATCAACCAGTCGTCTAGGTAAGGGAATACTGCTATCCCCTTCCTCCTGAATTCTGCTGCAACCACCGACATCACCTTTGTGAAGACTCGAGGTGCTGAAGTAAGACCAAACGGGAGGACCGCAAACTGATAGTG
This sequence comes from Pleurodeles waltl, assembly GCF_031143425.1. NCBI lineage: Eukaryota > Metazoa > Chordata > Amphibia > Caudata > Salamandridae > Pleurodeles > Pleurodeles waltl. The sequence goes on from NC_090437.1 coordinate 171,898,230, forward strand.
CTGCGACCCCACCACAAACCGGATACTTCCTGTGCGACTTGAGTATCGGGATATGAAAATAAGCATCCTGCAAGTCGACAGACACCATCCAATCTCCATTGTTCAACGCCAAAAGCACCTGAGCTAGGGTCAGCATCTTGAACTTTTCCTGTTTGAGGAACCAATTCAAGATCCTCAGGTCCAGGATTGGTCTCAACCGACCATCCTTCTTGGGAATCAGGAAGTACCTCGAGTAACAACCTTGACCCCTTTCCTGCTCTGGAACCAACTCCACCGCGCCCTTTAAAAGGAGGACTTGAACCTCCTGTTCTAACAACAGGAGGTGGTCTTTTGAACAATAAGATGGGCGGGATGGGGGGCGGAAACTCCTGAAAGGGGAGGGTGTAGCCTTTTCCCACAATGCTGATAACCCAAGTGTCTGATGTAATAGCTTCCCCTTTGTGAAGAAAATGCAGTAACCTTCCCCCTACAGGAGAGGAGTGAGTGAGAATTAGTGGAAGCCTAAGGCTGCTTCCCCTGCTGCACCCCTCCAGAGGACGAGGAAGAGGCAGAGTGCTGCTGAGAGGCTCCCCTGGTGCGGACCCTACCCCTCCCTCTAATTGTCTAAAGGTGAGAGAAGAGGCAGGTTGCTGGAATCTCCCCCGAAAGGAAGAGGAGGAAGAGCCACGTCCAAATCCACGAAACCTCCTAAAAAATCTGGAGGAGGCAGAAGAAGCGGCTTGCAGTCCTAATGACTTGGCTGTGGCCCTGCTTTCTTTAAACCTTTCCAAGGCCGAATCCGCTTTGGCCCCAAAAAGTGTGTCCCCATCAAACGGGAGGTCCAACATGGTCGACTGCACGTCCGAAGAGAACCCTGAGTTGCGAAGCCAAGCCTGTCTCCTCGCAACCACAGCCGTGCCCATCGCTCTAGCCACTGAGTCAGTTGTGTCCAACCCAGATTGGATAACCTGGGTTGCAGCAGCCTGGGCATCCGACACGATATTCAAGAGCCCTTGGGGAAGCTCCGTATGCGATGATGTTATTTCGTCCATAAGAGCATAGATGTACCTCCCCAAGATACATGTAGCGTTGGTGGACTTCAACGCCATGCTACAGGACGAAAATATTTTCTTGGATTGTGAGTCCAACTTCTTGGAGTCTCTGTCCCCCGGCACTGTCGGAAAAGATCCAGGCGCAGATCTAGAAGAACAGGAAGCCTGGACCACCAAGCTCTCCGGCGTAGGGTGTCTGGACAGAAAGCCAGGGTCAGATGGTGCAGCCCGATACCTCCTGGCCACAGCCCTATGAACCACCGAGGAAGATACCGGCTTCTTCCAAACCTCCAATACCGGATCAAGCAAAGCCTTGTTGAATGGTAAAAGAGGCTCTGCTGCAGTAGAGGCCGGATGTAGGACCTCAGTTAATAAATTCTGTTTCGCCTCCGCTACCGGCAAAGGCAGTTCGAGGAAGTTAGCTGCCTTTCTTACTACAGCGTGAAAAGTGGCTGCCTCCTCAGTGTACTCCCATGGAGATGACAAGTCCCACTCAGGGGAAGTATCCAGCCCACTAGCTGTATCCAGTCCATGAAGACCCTCGCCAGAATCCTCAATTTCTCCTTCCTCCAAGACCTGTTGGTATTCTTGTTCCTCCAAGAGACGGAGAGCACGTCTCCTAGAATGTAGCCTCTCTTCAATACATGGCATCTGCCGAATTTGAGGAACGATGCCGATCGCCGGATCCATCCGACGCCATGTCCGGCGCCACAAGAAGCTTCGACGCCGAGCTCGGAGCCGGATGAAGAGAGGTTCGTCTCGGAGTCTCAGATGGTCCTGTCGGGGTCACTGGCCGAAACCCCGAAGTCGACGGGATGGAAACCTCTGGGGCCGAAACCTATGGAGCCACCGGAGCGGACACCGGAGCGGACACCGGCGCCGAGCCCACATTCCCCAAGGGGAGAAAGGGCATGAAGGGTGCTGGCCGTAGCGGCGCCGGAGCACCCAAGGTGAAAGCCAACGGCCCCGAAGGACCGGTCGGAGCACCGCCTGGAGCCATCTGCTGGAAGATGGTAAACCTCGCATTCAGAAATGCAGAATTATCGGCTCCAGGGGCAGGAAAAGCCGGATACTGGGGTGCGTGGATCTAAGGCGACCCCGACGCCAGCCTCAACGTCTGCGACGCCGGAGAGAACACCTGAGGCTGCGTCACTTCAATCACTGAAGATGTCTGCTCAGGCGAAGTCGGCGAAGCCAGAGAAGGCAACGCTGTCGATGGATGTGGAGTGACTGTGGGACTGACCTCCCAAGTCTTTAGACGCCGAGCCGAAGGTGACCTCGATCGAGACCTCTCCTTGCTGGAATGGCGCCGTGAATCCCTACGGCGCCGGGAGTCTCGATGACGCCGATGAGACCTCGGCGAGGAGGACTTCCTATGATGTTTCTTCTCCTTCCTTTTTGACTTCGCCATGAAGAGCTTGGCTTCTCGCTCTTTTAGGGCTTTCGGATTCATGTGTTGACATGAATCACATGTTGCGACGTCGTGGTCGGAGCTTAAGCACCATAAGCAGTCCGAATGTGGGTCAGTTACGGACATCTTGCCCCCACACTCCCGACAGGGCTTGAAACCAGACTTCCTCTGAGACATAGTAACCTCAGAGAAAAACACGATGCAGAAAAACACACTGTAACTTCGAAAGCAACAGTAGCTCCCTCGAAGATAACCGTTTCGAACGCACGGAAAAAAGGGAACTGACGTCGGCAAGGACCTCTTATTGCCTGTATGACGTCAGACGGCGTCGCGTGGGCAAATGTGACGTCCTCGTCGACATGCAGGAGCTAGGAAGAAGATTTCCGTCGAATGCTGGCGCCGTGGGAGTATTCATTAGGTGAGGAATCCACAGGTAGTTGTATCCATCAGAAGGGGTCATTCTCTTTTGTCTCAGTTGTCACGCGTTCCACAGCTTGACATTGGCAGACAAAGGATGCTGTTTGATTCAAGCCCTATGGTGATGCATTGTTAATTCTTAATATCTAGCTTTACTGTGTGTATGCATAAATATTAGTAGTCACTATATATATAATCATTGTTGATGTATTGCATTTTCTCTAATATTATTCCACTGCTGTGATTACTTAAAGAGCTGCACATGTGTTGCTGCATTCACATTAAGTGCTCACTTTATTATCTTCAAGTTACCTGGGAAGTACCTCAATAAATTCATTAATTAGACTAAGAGTGCTGCATCCTTGGTATTCCTTTCACTTTGTTACCTCTCAGTCTGTAGCAAAGCAGAACAGTAATTGATAAATGTGGAAATGATACCATTGAAGAAATTACTAGTGCCTTCAGTAATGTCCTTGACCTTGGCCACGTACCTGCTTATGGTCCCAAGCCACTCCAACCTCTGCAAAACGGCTCAGGAAATAAGACAGGCCACACAGTGTACATGTGTAAAGTGCCCAAACTGTCTCCTGACTCGCAGGAAAATAATGACTCTTTGAAGAATAAAGTCACTCATTGGATTAGACACGTGAGTGTGAGAAGGTAGCCTCTTTCTAGCCTTGTTACCCCCACTTTCGGCCTGTTTGTGAGTGTATGTCAGGGTGTTTGTCACTGTTTTCACTGTCTCACTGGGATCCTGATAGCCAGGCCTCAGTGCTCATAGTGAAAACACTATGTTTTCAGTATGGTTGTTATGTGTCACTGGGATCCTGCTGGTCAGGACCCCAGTGCTCATAGGTTTGTGGCCTATATGTATGTGTCACTGGGACCCTGTCACACAGGGCCCCAGTGCTCATAGGTGTGCATGTATATGTTCCCTGTGTGGTGCCTAACTGTCTCACTGAGGCTCTGCTAACCAGAACCTCAGTGGTTATGCTCTCTCATTACTTTTAAATTGTCACTAACAGGCTAGTGACCAATTTTACCAATTCACATTGGCTTACTGGAACACCCTTATAATTCCCTAGTATATGGTACTAAGGTACCCAGGGTATTGGGGTTCCAGGAGATCCCTATGGGCTGCAGCATTTCTTGTGCCACCCATAGGGAGCTCTAACAATTCTTACACAGGCCTGCCACTGCAGCCTGAGTGAAATAACGTCCACGTTATTTCACAGCCATTTTACACTGCACTTAAGTAACTTATAAGTCACCTATATTTCTAACCTTTACCTGGTAAAGGTTAGGTGCAAAGTTACTTAGTGTGAGGGCACCCTGGTACTAGCCAAGGTGCCCCCACATTGTTCAGAGCCAATTCCCTGAACTTTGTGAGTGCGGGGACACCATTACACGCCTCACAATGGTAACTCCGAATATGGCCATGTAACATGTCTATGATCATGGAATTGCCCCCTCTATGCCATCCTGGCATAGTTGGCACAATCCCATGATCCCAGTGGTCTGTAGCACAGACCCTGGTACTGCCAAACTGCCCTTCCTGGGGTTTCACTGCAGCTGCTGCTGCAGCCAACCCCTCAGACAGGCATCTGCCCTCCTGGGGTCCAGCCAGGCCTGGCCCAGGATGGCAGAACAAAGAACTTCCTCTGAGAGAGGGTGTGACACCCTCTCCCTTTGGAAAATGGTGTGAAGGCAGGGGAGGAGTAGCCTCCCCCAGCCTCTGGAAATGCTTTCTTGGGCACAGATGTGCCCAATTCTGCATAAGCCAGTCTACACCGGTTCAGGGACCCCTTAGCCCCTGCTCTGGCGCGAAACTGGACAAAGGAAAGGGGAGTGACCACTCCCCTGACCTGCACCTCCCCTGGGAGGTGTCCAGAGCTCCTCCAGTGTGCTCCAGACTTCTGCCATCTTGGAAACAGAGGTGCTGCTGGCACACTGGACTGCTCTGAGTGGCCAGTGCCACCAGGTGATGTCAGAGACTCCTGCTGATAGGCTCCTTCAGGTGTTAGTAGCCTATCCTCTCTCCTAGGTAGCCAAACCCTCTTTTCTGGCTATTTAGGGTCTCTGTCTCTGGGGAAACTTCAGATAACGAATGCAAGAGCTCATCCGAGTTCCTCTGCATCTCTCTCTTCACCTTCTGATAAGGAAACGACTGCTGACCGCGCTGGAAGCCTGCAAACCTGCAACATAGTAGCAAAGACGATTACTGCAACTCTGTAACGCTGATCCTGCTGCCTTCTCGACTGTTTTCCTGCTTGTGCATGCTGTGGGGGTAGCCTGCCTCCTCTCTGCACCAGAAGCTCCGAAGAAATCTCCCGTGGGTCGACGGAATCTTCCCCCTGCAACCGCAGGCACCAAAAAGCTGCATTACCGGTCCCTTGGGTCTCCTCTCAGCACGACGAGCGAGGTCCCTCGAATCCAGCGACTCTGTCCAAGTGACCCCCACAGTCCAGTGACTCTTCAGCCCAAGTTTGGTGGAGGTAAGTCCTTGCCTCACCTCGCTGGGCTGCATTGCTGGGAACCGCGACTTTGCAGCTACTCCGGCCCCTGTGCACTTCCGGCGGAAATCTTTCGTGCACAGCCAAGCCTGGGTCCACAGCACTCTAACCTGCATTGCACGACTTTCTAAGTTGGTCTCCGGCGACGTGGGACTCCTTTGTGCAACTTCGGCGAGCACCGTTTCACGCATCCTCGTAGTGCCTGTTTCTGGCACTTCTCCGGGTGCTACCTGCTTCAGTGAGGGCTCTTTGTCTTGCTCGACGTCCCCTCTCTCTTCAGGTCCAATTTGCGACCTCCTGGTCCCTCCTGGGCCCCAGCAGCGTCCAAAAACGCCAAACGCACGATTTGCGTCTAGCAAGGCTTGTTGGCGTCCTTCCGGCGGGAAAACACTTCTGCACAACTCTCCAAGGCGAGAGGGATCCGTCCACCAAAGGGGAAGTCTCTAGCCCTTTTCGTTCCTGCAGAAACCTCAGCTTCTTCTGTCCAGTCGAAGCTTCTTTGCACCCGCAGCTGGCATTTCCTGGGCATCTGCCCATCTCCGACTTGCTTGTGACTTTTGGACTTGGTTCCCTTGTTCCACAGGTACCCTAGATTGGAAATCCACAGTTGTTGCATTGCTGGTTTGTGTCTTTCCTGCATTATTCCTCTAACACGACTACTTTGTCCTTAGGGGAACTTTAGTGCACTTTGCACTCACTTTTCAGGGTCTTGGGGAGGGTTATTTTTCTAACTCTCACTATTTGCTAATAGTCCCAGCGACCCTCTACAAGGTCACATAGGTTTGGGGTCCATTCGTGGTTCGCATTCCACTTTTGGAGTATATGGTTTGTGTTGCCCCTATCCCTATGTTTCCCCATTGCATCCTATTGTAACTATACATTGTTTGCACTGTTTTCTAAGACTATACTGCATATTTTTGCTATTGTGTATATATATCTTGTGTATATTTCCTATCCTCTCACTGAGGGTACACTCTGAGATACTTTGGCATATTGTCATAAAAATAAAGTACCTTTATTTTTAGTATAACTGTGTATTGTGTTTTCTTATGATATTGTGCATATGACACTAGGTGGTACTGTGGTAGCTTCACACGTCTCCTAGTTCAGCCTAAGCTGCTCTGCTAAGCTACCATTATCTATCAGCCTAAGCTGCTAGATACCCTATACACTAATAAGGGATAACTGGGCCTGGTGCAAGGTGCAAGTACCCCTTGGTACTCACTACAAGCCAGTCCAGCCTCCTACAGTGAGGCAATGCAGATTGGTTGTTTACTCAGATATATTGCACGTCAAGTGTCATTCGACGAGGGCTGACGCATGGGACATGACAGAAATTAAACTGATCACACCAGACTTGGTAGAGGGTTTGATATCTTTGGACGCTCGTTCCTTGCCTACAAGCGGCTCAAACATTTAGTTCAAAAAGAGCTGACTGAATTATCAACCCCCAGCACAGCCAGGACTAGGGGGTCTACTCAGGTGGATCAATATATTGGGGTAGCCCAAAACAGTGAAGCTAGAAGATCGCAGCATGATACCTCCTTCGATAATAGGTTATCGGATTTGGACTGACTGTCTACCCTGCCCTTTTCTCTTGATCATACATTTGCGCCCTAGATTCTACTGTCCCGTCTTCACCATCTGAATGCGATACAGTGGTGACCCTCCAACTATAATAGCGCAACAACCAAGTTCAATCCTGGTAGCTCTATTTCAAGGAGCAGAGGCAGGCATTCTTTTCTTATCATGGAATATCGCCGGCATAAGGTCCAAGAATGAGGACGTGGCCTGGTGATAGCACATAGAAAAAAAAATTCTATGTGTTTTCCAGGAGACATTGACCACCTCGAATGTTTATAGGCAGGGCTTTCATTCTTATTGTATTGAGGTTACCCCTTTAACATCAAGGAGGACTGTGGGGGGGTTATGATATGGGCAAAAGTTTCACTGGGTTGTAACATTAAGAGAGCACATATTGATTCCCCTGATATTTTAGCCCTCTGCATAACTCCAAAACCTGGGGCCCCCTATCTGCTGATAAATATTTACAATAGAGCCACCTCTTTCTCTCAGATTTCTAAAACGCTACCACTTCTAAATTCATTCTTGGCAGACCAGCCACCTTTATATCGCATAATTATAGCGGGTGATTGCAACACTTGTGTTGAACCATAATCCCCATAATTAGGACTTAATGAAGAAGATCTTTCATGGGCGATACCTCCTCTTAATACTATCAGTAGATTTCCCAAAATCACTATAACAGCTCTTTAGATCATAGATTTAAAGATCTTGTATGGTTTAAGACCGATGGATGGGAACTTCTCCTCAGATAGCACTGCTAAGCCCACTTTTTCCAGGGGGAATTATAGCAGCCATATTGATTATGTCTTTTTGGACCTGAGAATTTGGCATGAGATAACCGACTTGTCGTAGGTGATCGTTATGACAGCGATCATTGCCCTATCATGGGAATTTGAGACAAGACTTCTATTAAAGGGAGAGGGGTGTTGCGTAAAACAAGACATCATTAATACGGTGGTGGTGTCCAGCAACATGCGCACCATTAAATGGGAAACTTCTTTGCACTCAGAGGATTTGTTAGCCAATTTATATAAAAGGGTTAAATGAACTCAAGGCACTCACACAGAATGAACCTACACCTAGGTTGATAGTTGCTATGCATGAGAATTGTTTTTACAGATTGGGTTTACTATTTATGAAATACTGTAAGGGGAGAAAGGGTCACAGACAAGGGAGGTCTAACGAATAGTTTAATAATAATTGTAGATTAGCCAACAACAATCGGCTGAGTATGCAAGCCAGCTACACTTTCCATTGAAGGTAAAGATGAGGGTTTAATTGTTGCTTTTTCCCTTGAAGAAACTCTGGCAGCCATATTTGCCCAGAAGCCTGGGAATGCTCCTGGTCTAGATGGAGTCCCTATAGATCAGTATCGATCTGAACCCCAGATTTGGGGCCCATATATAAACTCTAAGTCTAATGCCCTGCTTGCGTGTGGCGAATTCCCCAGCTCCTGGAGAGGCGCAATAATAATTCCTATCTACAAGAAAGAGGACAGAGCAGCCTCAAGTAATTACAGACTGATAGTCTGATAGATAACATTCAGGAAGTGTTTTGCTTCCAAATACTTACCAAGAATGGGACTGGATTATAGAAAAAATACTATATTGCATTTGCAGACAGGGCTTAGGCAGATAATAAGCACAGTGGATCAACTCTTACGATTCTAAGCAATAAATTGGAGAACTGTTGTTTTGGAGGCAGGGAGTTTGTCTGTCGCCTTTGTGGACCTTCCCTCCGCGTTTGATCTGGTTCCCTGAACTAAAATGTGGGAGACCTTGTAAAGGTAGGAGTGCCAAGTGGCTTGCAGATCTTAATACAGAAATTATGCTCTGCCAATTTTACAAGAGTTAGATGGGGCCCTGCTGGCAAATCCTCAGAGGAAATACTGATACAAAAAGTAGTGCACCAAGGATGTGTACTGGCCCCCACTATTATTCTTTTATCTGTAAATGAATGCATACTATACCTGCTCAGTTGTGAGAATGATTCCCCCAAGTTAGGAGAGATAGGAAAATATTGTCTCTGTTATTTGCAATTGACACCCTGCTGTTATCTAAAACTCCCTCTGGTTTATCTACTCTTTTAGCAAGGTTCTCAGCACATTGCAAAACATGTGGGCTGCAAATTAACAACCCCAAAACAAAGTACATGGTGTTTGGAGATGTTGAGAACAAGATGAAAAGACCTATACTACTAGATGGGGAGGTCCTTGAGAGGGTGCCTGAGTTCGATTACTTGTCCGTCCAACTCGAGGGCTCTCATAGATGGTCAAGTTAGCTAAAGAAGTGCACAATGTCTTTAAAACAACAGGCAGGAGCCATTGCAAGGTTTGCGAGTAGAGCATACTCCTTTCCCATCTCCCTAGCTCTGGAAATATATAGAAGTCAAGCTTGTGGGGAAGCTGTTTATGGAGCTGAAATTTGGGGGCACTGCAACCTTAATTGTCCAGAAAAGGCTGAAAATGCATTTCTCAAGAGTCTGCTTAACATCCCCCAAAGCACTGAAGCACTCCCAATTCGCCTGGACCTAAATGTAAGATCTATTGCTGATATTGCTGCTTTAAGGCCTATACAATATTGGTTAAAAGTACGGTCCATAGACGAATTAGAGCCCTACAGGGAATGACTTGGAGGGCTGCTGGAGGGTCCACATCTAGACAAAATTCCTTGGTGCCTTTATATTAAGAACTGGTTAATTAAGTTAGGATTGGGTGGTTATTGGACAAACCCCCTTCAGTTTCAGAGAAATGACATTGAAAATCTTAAGTTGTCCTATTGGAATTTTGTCCAGGGAGAGAACATTATAAATGTGTCCTCTGGTAGCGTAACAGATACTTTTTTATCATTCAAATGCTTGTTTGAGGTTGAGATATATTTAGATATTGCATAAAAACCATTTGCACAAGCACTTTACGTTAGGGTTAGATTAGGGTCACTTCAGTTGTTAAGTTACTTACCTTCGGTAACGATATATCTGGTAGAGACATATTCTAGTTGCAGATTCCTTAGAATTTTCCCGCAGACGACAGACTGGATCTGGAGATTTTTTCTTCAAGCAATACCCTTGAGTGTCGTTAGGTGGCGTCAGTTTCATTTCACGACTTTCCACGCCAAAGCGCAGAGCAGCGAAAAATACTGAATTTGGTGCGCCAGAGCTAAGGCCCTGAAGGGGGAATCTCTGTCCCTAGAAGTCAGTTAGCAAGCGGGGAGGATGGGTGGGTTGGTAGGGAATCTGCAACTAGAATATGTCTCTACCAGATATATCGTTACCAAAGGTAAGTAACTTGTACATCTGATAGAGATTTCTAGCTGCAGATTCCTTACCTTAGAAAAAATACCCAAGCAATGCCATCCTCGGAGCTGGGCTGCGAACCAAGATCACACTAGAAAGTCCTGCAGGGCCGAACCACCAAAGTAGCCATCCCAACTGACCCGATTGTTCAGGCAGTAATGTTTAGTGAACGTGTGCACGGATGCCCACGTAACTGCCTGGCAGATATCCAGGACAGGAACTCCGTGTGCTGACGCAGTGGAAGCAGCAGTTGCTTTGGTGGAATGAGCGTGCAAGCCCTCAGGGGGTTGCTTCTTCGCCAAAGCATAGCACATCTTGATGCAAAGAAGTACCCATCAAGAGATGGTACGTTTTTGCACCACCTTCCCTTTCTTCGCAACTCGCACCTACATATCCAACAAAGAGTTGATCGTCCACCCGAAAATCTTTAGTACGATTGAGATAGACCGCCAACGCTCTTTTTGGATCCAGGCTGTGGAGTCTCTCCTCCTCATGAGAAGGATGTGGAGGTGCATAAAAAGTAGGTGAGGTGTGGACTGGCCTACATGAAAAGGTGTAACGACTTTGGGAAGAAAGTAAGCCTTAGTGCATAACACCACTTTGTCAGGGTGCACAGACAAAAATGGGGGCTTAGAAGATAGAGCCTGAAGCTCACTCACTCTGTGAGCAGAAGTGATGGCAACAAGAAAAACAGTTTTGAAAGTATGGAGCCGTAAAGGACAATTGTGCATCAGCTCAAAGGGAGCATACATTAAATAAGTAAGGACAAGACTGAGGTCCCACTGAGACATGATAAACAGGGTGGGAGGAAACAAATAGGAGAGGCCCTTAAAGAACCTACTAACAATAGGAGACTTACAGAGTGAAGGCTAATCAGGCAACCTAAGAAATGCTGAGATAGCGAATAAATAGCCCTTAAGGGTGCCCAAAACAGAGCCCTGCTGGGCCAAAGAAAGAATGAACAAAGAACCTCAGAAAGAGGAGCAGAGAGGGGATCAACAGATTTGTTGGTACACCATGCCACAAATTTATGCCAACGGCAGGCGTATACCGTTTTGGTGGAGGGAGAAAGGCGTAAAGGAGGCCGGAGTTCCACTCGAGACGAAAAGTGTCTCCGAGTGAGTGCTGCATGTTAAACTCCAAAGCGCAAAACAGCTGACATTGTGCGTTCTCTGCGGAGGTGAACATATCTAACCAAGGCTCTCCCCACTGCTGAAAGAGACCCTGGACCACCCCCGGATGGAGACGCCATTCGTGATCGGCTATGCATCGACGGCTGAGTTCATCTGCTCCAGCGTTCAGAGATCCCGCCAGATGTTGAACCACCAGAGTGATGTCCTGATGTGTCAGCCATGTCCAGAGGCACAGCACCTCCTGACAAAGGGTCCAGGACCTTACTCCGCCCTGTTTGTTGCAGTACCACATGGCAGTATTGTCCATGAACACCTGCACTACTTCCCTTTAAGAGAGGGAAGAAATGCTTTCAATGCAAGCCTGATCGCCTGGAGCTCCAGAAGATTGATAAGGAGCCCAGACTCCGCCGGATACCAGAGGCCTCTGATCTCCGCCTCTCCCATGTGGCCGCCCCATCCTATAAGTGATGGGTCCGTCACTATGGACAGGTCTGGTTGGGGAAGGGAGAGAGATCTGCCATGGACCCAATGTGGATTCGAAAGCCACCACTGCAGGTCTTTCACAGTCGCAGTCCCCTCCGAGATCTGGACCATGTCAGAGAGATTTCCCAGATGCTGCGCCCACTGGAACTTCAAGTCCCACTGCAGAGCCTGCATACGCCATCTGGCATGTGTCACTAGCAGGAAGCAGGAGGCCATGAGACTCAGCAGCCTCAGAGGCAGTGTCTCCGAAACCCAAGATAGAGGCTGAAAGATCGGAATCATAGCCTGAATATGCTTTTCGGGAGGATAGGCCTGAAACTGCACTATGTACAGAACAGCTCCGATGAAAGGGAGCGTCTGAGAGGGAGTCAGGTGTGACTTCGGCACGTTTATAGTGAACCCCAGAGTGTGCAGGAGGTTTGCTGTAGTCTGAAGGTGGAAGATGACTTTCTGGGGTGAGTCTGCCTTCAACAGCCAGTCGTCGAGGTAGGGGAAGAAGGAAACCCCCAACTTGCACAGATGAGCTGCAACCATTGCCATCACTTTCGTGAACACCCAAGGGGTGCTGGTAAGGCCGAAGGGGAGCACTGTAAATTGAAAGTGCTCGTGACCTACAACAAATCGTAGGTAACGTCTGTGGGCAGACAGGATGGGAATATGGAAATAAGTGTCCTGCAAGTCCAACGCTACCATCCAGTCTTCTGGATCTAAGGCAGACAGGACCTGAGCCAGGGTGAGCATTTTCAATTTCTTCTTCTTGAGGAAGAGATAGAGGTCACAAAGGTCTAGGACAGGACGTAAGCCCTTGTCTTCTTTCTTCTTTGGGCACCAGAAAGTAGCGGGAATAGCAACTATGACCTACTTCTGGCGCTCTCTATGGCTCCCTTGCCCAAGACAGCAGCGACTTCCTGGCAGAGAAGTGTCAAAGGATCCTCCGGTATACGGCTGAATGATGGAGGCATGCTGGTGGGGCAGATTCGAAGGGGAGGGAAAAGCCCCTACGAACGATCTGCAAAACCCACCTGTCCATAGTGATGGATTCTTAGTGGGGCAGGTGATGGCAAATCCTGCAGCCAACTGGACCAGAGTGAGGGGACAGAATAGGAGGGTTTGGAGGCTGCAGCAGTGGCAGCGGTGGACTGGGTAGACCTCTGGTTCCCTGCCTCATGACCAAGTGGGATTCCGCGTCCCCGGCCATGCAGCAACTGAACAGCATGGTTGGCATGGTGGCTGGCAAAGGGACGCAACAGGGAGCCCCTTTTGTGGCCACGAAAGGGAGACTGTTGCGGGCAATGGGTATTGAAAGGCCAAGGGACCAAGCCGTAGCCCGGAAGTCCTTGAACCTCTCCATAGCCGAGTCCGCCTTGTCTCCAAAGAGACGGGAGCCATGAAAGGGCATGTCCATAAGAAACCAGATGTACGGAACCAGGCGTGGCGCTGTAAGGCCACCGTTGTCACAAGTGAACTACCTAGAGAGTCGGTCGTGTCCAGCCCACACTGATAGTGAACTTTGCCACGTCTCTCCCACTGGTGACAGCTTGGGAGAAGATAGCACGGGCCTCCTCTGGTATCTGCGGCAGAACTTGCGCAACCATATCCCACAGAGAGTGAGTATAACGGCCCAAAAGGCATGCCGTGTTCACTGACCACAGCGAGAGACTGGAGGAAGAAAACATCTTTTTCACAAATTGTTCCAGCCTTTTTGATTCCCTATCCAGAGGTGCGGAAGGGAATGCACCCGAGAATGAGAATGCCTGGATGACAAGGCTCTCAGTCGTGGGGCATTGGGACAGTAATTTAGGGTCGTTTGGGGCAGGCTGATGGCAGCGTGTGATAGTCCTGTTCACAGGAGCCCCTGTGTTGGGTCTGGACCAAGTACCCAAAAGGACATTAGTGAGGGCTTCATTGAATGAGGAGGCTCAGATGTGGAAGCCCCTGGTTGAAGCACCTCTGTCAGGAGATTAGACCTGACCTGAACAGTAGGCAGCTCAAAGCCGAGGATCTCAGCCACCTTACTGACCACCATGGAATAAGTTGCTCCCTCCACCGTAGCCACGGTAGGAGGAGACAGCATGCCAGCGTCTGGAGAGGTATCCAAACCACTGGCGTCGGCCAACTCCTGTGCCCAGTCCAAGTTAGGGTCATCCTCGTATTCATAAGGGTCCAGGGGCCCCTCCAATCATTCCCCGAATTCAAACCCATAAGAACAAGGGTCAGAATCCAACCTGGGGTGAATAGGCCACATCGAAGAAGGAGGCGGCGTGAGCATACGCTGGTCCGATTCCGAGGCATCAGGAATCAGGATCGGGTCGACGTCGATGGTGGGCACCACTGACGTTGGGAGCATTGACAATCGAACCATCGCCGGGGAAGTCTCAATGGTACACCCCGTGCCGGTGCAGATCCGAGAGCGGATCCAGAGGGGACCTCTCGGTGGCCGGAGTCGCCGGCACAGAACCCGAAGGCCCCCCAATTGAACCCCTTGGGCCCGAAGACGCTGTAGCAGGATTGAGCTGCCCAAAAATGGCCTCATAAAACTCTTTTACTTGAGCATGGGTCTCCCTGGCTGCCAGAAACTCAGGGAGGCGCGGAGTGGACCCAGAAGCAGGCTCCGAAGACAGAGGCCTCAGCGTTGACGCTCCTCCCGCGTCCCATCTGCCAAGCAACGGGGTGAATTCGAAAGATGAAAGGATTTCTTCAACTTCTTCTTCTTACCTTGACCCAAAGACTTCGAAGAAAATGAATGGTGGTAGCTCCGCGAACGGTCTCAAGACCTTCCCCTCGAGCAAGATCGGGACCTATGAGGAGTGGAGCGCCGGGCCACCATCAGCTTGAGGGACCGCTCCCTCAAGGTCTTCAGGTGCATGGCCCAGCACTCGGAGCACGACTTCGGGTCGTGGTCGCACTCCAGGAACCACAAACAGACCCAATGCGGATCCGTCACCGACATCATGCCTTGACAGTCCTCGCACCGTCTGAAGCCGGTCTTCGGGGACATCCCTCAACGCACCAAAAATTCACAAAAAGTCGACAAAAGGGTTGAAGTCGGTCGAAAATTGACCAAAGGTAGCTCTCTCCAGATCAGCACGTGGCTCGGAAAGAAAAGAACTGACGTCACTGCGCTGAGGCGGCGTCTATGTACTACTCCTCACGTCATCACAGCGACCACAATGCCAATGACGCATGCAGAGTCGACCGACACAAGGGTATTGCTAGAAGAAGAAATCTCCAGATCCAGTCTGACGCCTGGGGGAAAATTCTAAGGAAAGGAATCTGCAACTAGAAATCTTTATCAGATATTAGCTTTTACTGGTTTATGAAAAAGTAAGCTCGAAACAGCAAATAATTGTCCACTGGTATGTGCAAATCCAGAGACTATTGAGCACGTCCTATTTTTTACCCAGCCTACAAAAAGCAATAAGCTCACTGGATTAAATCACTATGCAAATTGATGGGTTTCAGAGACTGCCATATTGCGGTGAGGGTTTGCAGAACAAGCGCTAGGGGCCCAGATGTGTTTGCAATAGTAAAGTTTTCATCAGCTACATGACATATCAGGTTGAAGAAGATTCCTGGTTGGAGAGGAGGATTGTTTGATCAGTATGGAGACCGAACTGTTAATATTGCATGGTAATGATGGTACAATGTTTCTAGTAATTTTTTATATTTTCACCCATTTTATGTCTCACCAAATCTCATATGATTATATTTATGCATTTTGTTGTATTTCTACTGCTTGATATGTACATATGTAGGTACCTTTTATGGTTCAGATGAATCAAAAAAGGAGATAATGATGAGTTTTGTTCTATGAAATTCAGACTTTTTGTCATTTAATGTGAAATCTGCATCAGTAATCAACTAACAAACTTGTTTGAGGGCCTTATCATGCTCCTTCCGTGTTGTGCCAAATACCAGTATATCATCACTATAATTGAAGGCATGTGTGATGGACTGAATAATTCTACATCTAACATCTTGGAATATTTCTGTAGCAAATAACTTTCCAAAGCTCAATCTTTTGCATCTGAACAAACCAATGTGAGTCAAAAAAGTGGTAATGTACCAACAATTTTCTTCCAGCCCGAGTTGATGGTATCCCTTATTCATGTCAAGACAGGAGAAGACTTTAGCTCCATTCAGCTGCATGATCATAGCTGCATTATGTGGACCAGGATATCTTTCTCACTTGATTGCTTTGTTGCCTTGGCGCGCATATCCACCCAAAGGCACACTGCACCTTCACTGTCCTTTATCGGCAATACCACTAAGGGCGACACCCATGGTGTGGGAGCAGTAGAACACTCAATAATGTCATGTTTCAGAAAGGCTTCTAGTTCCTTCTCAACCGCTTCTTGTAGATGAAATGCTATTCTGCAGTGTCACTATGCAATAGGCCGGATGTCTTGATGAATGTGAAGCTGCACCTCAATTCAGATTGCGTATTTAGGTTGTAATTGATAGACATCAGTCCGATGTCAGCAGCAGTTGAAAAAGTAAGTTTTCATGCACTAGATGGAGTACCTTGAAGCACATGGCTTGGGGCCGGCACAGACGTCTTCTTGTGCCACAAGGTTGTGTGAATTATCCTGACTCCGCAACAGTTTGAAAGCAGCCCATGTGTACACCTTTGTATTTGACACTTTGAGTCGCGGTACCAGTGACAAACTATGAAATTGTTTGACTGGAATGATGTTGAATGATGCACCGCTATCAATTACAAAGGTTATGAGACAACCGTTGATCTTTAGTTTGATCTTGGGGCAATGTCCATACGAGTTACTTTCTTTTCTCGCTTGTTTTCAGCGTTCGTTTGTCTTCTTTGCAAGTGGCAGGGCCCACATGAGCACATCGCTCCTTTTTATCTATGATCATTGCACATTCACCCTCCTCACCGTTGCTCGATAGTGACATTGAGGAACTCTTGCAGAATGAAGTTGATGCCGATTCCTTAGTTTACACCTGTCGCAGCTGAGATTATTTTTTGTCTTTGTGCGTGTTGCGAGAATTCTTCTGGAACCTTCTGGCATCCATTTTCTGATCTCACCGTGATATAATTGGTTTCTCTCTTGCTTCGCAAACCGTTATGAAGTGATTCTCCTTTCCACACCCTTTGCATGTTTGTCCGATGGCTGGACATTTATCGTCATTTGGAAATGAAAATCCACATTGGAAACACAGTCTTTCTTTCTTTCAAGATGTTGATTTACATGTGTCTGCTCTGTGCTTGATCAATGCTGATTCACCTTTTGCTATTCCCGCTTCTATGTCGGCAGCTTTCCAATTTTCTCGTTTCTAGGATCTGACCCCCATCGGTACTTTTTCTAGACTGAGTGTTTCACGCAACATGCACCTTCTGAATGAGTCTGACAAACAACCATCAATGTCTTTGAGGCGCATGGCTTCTTCAACGTTAAGTTCACTAAATTTCCAATGTTTGATGAGAACATCAAGTCTCTCAACAAACTCATCCATCATCTCACCAACTTATTGTCTGCCTTGATTGAAAATGTACCTCTTTTGTGATTTTCTTGCAGGGACTATTGAATAGAGGTAAGTGACACACACACAGTGTACATATGTGTCCTCCTGAACTACACACTACACCACATACAAACTATCATCCATTACAATTCCAACAATACACAATCTATACATGCTGAAAACACACAATGACATACATTCATGACATAACATACACACACCATTGACACTGCACCCACACACGATACAACCACATCAACCAACACAACACACTCAGCTACACAAACACACACAAGCACAACTACACACATCACAACAACGTCCACCACACAACAAGACTCACCTGAATGTGTCACACGGCAACACAATACACACAACAGTCTCACATGCAAGTGACACACATATAGACACAACCACACCACCCACTTCAGTTCCCTCCACCTCAAACAGCCAGTCCACACACATACACGTCTTGACTCACATGCACAACAGACAGCACATACCTACCCTTCCAGGCCCCCTTGCAATGCACAAACATGAACACCATTGCCAGAATTCATTTCGCAATGAATGATGACACCACAACGATGTGTATATGTGCACGATATGCGTGTTGTGCCAGTGTGTCCTCAGCCATGTATGACACAATTGTTTCTTTGATATATGGATGTCACATTGATTTTAAAAAAAAATACTAAAAAACATCTAAATATGGCGGGAGGACCGTCACAGCGGCGGACTGGTTTTCAGTCAATGGCGGAACCATTACAGCCAACTTCTAAATCAGGCCCGTAATTATGTTTTCATTACTTATTTTTTCAAGAGCATCTATGAAATCATTGTAAGACTAGATCCATGTGGTCCATTTGGCGCGAATGTTCTGTTTTTTGGTGGAATCGAATTGTGGCAGAGGTTTCAAAATGTGGCAACACTGTACTCCACTCTCTGGCAGAAGTTACTGGGTGCCTTCCCTATCTTGATGACTTTTTGAGTTGTGCTGAAGGCCACTAGCTGTTGACTTTCACTGACTTCGGCAGCTTCTCCAAGGACCAACAACCTTGCGAGCACAGCCCCGGTGTTTGCTCTAGAGTAACCTTACCCAATTTGAAGTTCTAAGGCTGATGAGTAAATTTCACTATTTGTATCTGGTTGTTGCTTCCTTCTAGCTTTAAATCTGGTTGTCGCTGTCTTTTTAGGTTGTACCTGGTTGTCACTGGTTGTCACTGCCATTAGCGTTCTCTTTGTATGAATAATGGCTTGGTGTTGTGGTGCAGCACCATGTTCTTTCAGTCTGGCTGGCAAGTCTTTGCAGGCTTTTCCAACGGCGCTCCCTTGTTAGGCCTTCAACTTCTCCATTAGGCCTCGTATGGCTGGAGTGGAGCTTGCATTCCACATATGCCGACTTCTTCGCTCCGGCTTGGGGTGTATGTGACACGCGCAAGAAGTTTGCTATTTCCTTGCAAACTCTCAGGGGAAACAGTTCTGTTGCTTCAGGGCACATATCCCCTTCTCCTCGCCAGGTGTTGCGACCTTCCCAGCCCAGGTGCATAAACAAGAACACATCATACACAGAGCTCATAGTTAACGTCTTTATTCATCAGCATACAACATCCAAATGACCTCTCAATATTGCATAACAGTTAAAGACTGCACTTCAACACCTCTCACATTGATTGCCTTCTCCCTTTATTGAGACCGCTCTGGGCCGCATGGTCCTAGTGCTCACAGTCCTAAGATAGTACAGTGATCAACAAATGCAAGCCCTAAAAGCTGACTAAGCGACTGACATCTCTGATGTCAGTAAAAACACTAGGCTTTGGGGAGAACACATGGCCACTAATGAAGATATTGTCATGAATCAAGAGCTTGAAAAAAATCTATAAATTGATGCTAAATGGAGAATTAAGTCAAATTGCTGTGGAAGAAATGTATCGACCTAGGAGATAGATTGAGGCATGACAATTTCCACATTTGCAATGTCTGAGAATAAGGAAAATGATGCTGCTCTCCAGTTCTGTAAGTCGCTGTTCTTCTTCACACTCGAAGAAAGGCACACCTTTGAGATCCATATGATTCATGCACAGAGTTGGGGCACGAGGTCCAAAAATGGAGCACCACCAAGAGACATTATAGCCAAGCTAGGCTATTCCCAAGTAAAGGGTTGGAATAATCAGGCAGGGCAGGAAAACAACCAGATCACCATTCGGGAACAACACATTGATCTATTCCAGGACCTTTCTCAGGCTACCTTGAATAAGAGACGAACACTGGCCTCAGTGACAGTTGAACTTCACGGGCGACAAATCTGCTACAGAAGGACTTTCACCTATACCTTATGGTTCAAGATTGATTTGAAGCTGTCCAGAGTGCATACCACAGAAGGAGCAAAATAAATACTGGTATCATCAAGAGAGTGCAGACAGTCACCAATAAAGGAGGACAATTGCCTACAAGTAAAACCCAGAGATAATTGGGAGAACCCTGAAAGAACATGCCACACAACATGTAAATGACATTGAGGCATCGCCTTTGCCACACGCCTAATCTTTTGCACAAGCTCCAGCTGGCAATTCCAAGTTCCAAAAGCATGGTCATTTGCTCTTCACATGGAATCACTAAAAGCTTGCAAATACAACAGCTATTTCATTGATGCAATTGTGTTGGATCTGCAAGAGCTGTGGATAGAGAGGGGCCACATGTTACACATTGAAACATCGAAAGTGTATAGACGCTTTCGGGGCTGATCATTAGGCGAAACCTTAAGAACTTGTTGGGGGAGTCTGGGGTGGAGGGTAGCAGGTTACACATGACACATCACATCATTGAGTTCTTCCCTCAATGATTTGGAGACAGATGAGACATGGATTGGAGTAAGGAGAGGGGAAAGAACAAGAGAATGGGGGGGGGCGGATGGGGAGTTTGAATGTGAATGCCGGTGGGTTGTCAAACTATTTTGGGTACTGTCCCTTAAAAATGCCTTTGCTATTTTCTTCCCTTAATGTGTACTTTCAAAGAAATGTCAAGTAACCATCAATAGCCTTTTAGGTTAGCTTCTACATTTAACACAATGATTAAAATCATATCATAGAATGTAAATAGTTTGAGCTCCCCGGATAAGCATCATAAAATCTGGAAGGAGGAGAGAGAGACCCTCATGGATGTCTGATGCATACAAAAGACACATCTAAAATCCTCGGATGCTCCCTTAATGAGACACAGGCTCTATCCCTCCCACTATTTTGAGGCTACTAGCACTGAAAAAGGGGGAAGGGGGAGTTATTATTGGTAGACATAAAGATTTCCAGATTGAGGAAACAAAACTGATTAAAGATAACTTGGAGTGGCGTTATGTTTATCTGGAAGGCCAACATCAGGAGACATTTTGTATATTCTTAACTTATATGCGCCTACCCAGAACCAATACCATTTTGTAGCCATCAAAAATAGGAAAGTGAAATCCAGTGAGCTTGATCTAAGCCAGTGACCTCAATCTAGCACCTGACACATTACTTGATAGGCATCCACAGGATACGTACTTGTGGTAACAAACACGCATAGACGAACTAGCAGGTTCAAGAGACGTTTATTTTGTCAGAAACCACCCTGGGCAGCCGAGAATAAAACAGCTCACTAATGAGACCGCAGGCATAATGACAGTTAAACTGTCTTCTTAGTGTTCTGACTCCAGTGTTCTACAAGGAACGTTGCAAGGCCAGTATCGCATCCCGAGCTGGAATGGAGTCTAGAACACTACAGTATTTACAGGTGACAATGTCAAAGGAGTTGTTAAAGAAGTTGAAGGACTTCAACCTTACTAATTCATGGAGAACCAAAGATCTGGATAGGCAAGAATTCACCTTTTTCTCACATGCACATAGATCCTATTACAGGATTTATCTGATGTGGGGCACACAGGACACATTGAAAATTACAAGCTCTATTAAGCATAGCACAGTAGCTTTTCAAAGCATCAAAGCAGTCAGGTGGGCTCCGACTGGGAAGAGACATTGCCATCATTCACAAAAACACCCTCCGCCTCACAAACAGCTCCAACGATTTCTCACCCGACATGGAGCACCTCCACTTCCTCACCAACCCGAATGCCACCCTCCACAGCACCCTCATGTACAGACTTCCCAGACCCTGCCCCCACTTCAGCGAAGCCATAGCCTACTTCATCGCTCACCATGCTCTCACCTCAATGGACTACATCCTCTTCGGCAACCTCAACTTTCACCTGGACAACCTTGATGACCACAACACCTCATTCCTTCTGGAGAACCTTGCCATCATCGGACTCAAACAACTGGTCACAACGCTAACCCACTCAGCAGGGCACACACTCAGCCCCATTTTCTCCGCAACATCTCTTTCAGCAATACTGCCAAGCCCCACTGGACCGACCACAACTGCACCCACTTCTCCATCAACAAACCCACCATAGGCCACCATGCACACTGTGATCCTCGCAGAAGCTGGAACAAGGTCACCGAAGACCAACACACCACCTCCCTAAGCAAAACCACGCCACCGACATCCACAGATGCCAACACCTCAGCAAGCAACCTTCACCTCTGACTCTCCAACTGCGCCAACACACTGGCTCCGCTCAGGAAACCCTCAGACAAACAGCTCTTCAAAAAAACCAGCTAGTTTGCATCCGCCCTCCAAGAGTCCAAGCGCGCCTGCAGACGGCTCGAGAGAAGATGGAGGAGCAGCAAGTTTGTGGCAGACCATGCAGATGTTCAAAACCACCGTCACCACACACCACCACCTCATGAGAACACCAAAGAAAGCAGCCATACAGGAACACCTCAACACTAACGCACACAACGGCAAATAACTCTTCGCCGTAGTCAAAGAATTTGCAAAACCCAACACAGAGACAGCAGACATCCCCCCCCACTCAAAACCTCAGCAACAACCTTGCCACCTTCTTCCACCTCAAGATCAAGGAGATCTATGACACCTTTGCAAAACACCCCGACCCGCTACCACTGCACCTAATTGCCCCAGACCCCAGCAGACCTTGCCCAACTGGACCACCCTCACCTCTGACAATACCCTCAAAGCATCCACTCCAGAGACCCCTCAGATCCCCGCCCTCGCCACATCTTTAACAGAGCCAGAACGCCATCGCACCCGAACTCTGCTGTACCATCAACTGCTCCATCGAGTCTGCCACTGTCCCGGAACACTGGAAGCATGCAGAAGAAACCCTCTGCCGACCAGACGGACCTAGAGAACTACAGACCCATCTTACTGCTTCCTTGCCAGCCAAAGTCATAAAGAAAGCAATCAACGCCCAACTCTCCGAGTTCATCGAAACAAACCACATCCTGGACCGCTCCCAATCAGGCTTAAGAAGCAACCACAACACCAAGACCACTCTCCTCCCCGCTACAGACGACATCCGCACCTTTCTCGACCAAGGCGAAACTGCTGCCCACATCCTCATGGACCTCTCAGCAGCCTTCAGCACCATCTCCCCCCACACCCTCTGCGCAAGACTCCACGACGCTGGCATTCATTACAAAGCCCTGGAATGGGTCCGCTCCTTCCTTAGCGACCGAAAAAAGAGAGTCAGACTAAACCTGAGGTGGTAGATATGTCATGTTTGGTATCTAGGAATGTGTAATGATAAACCCTCTTTAATGGTAAAGTCTCATTTATCCTTACAAGTTTGAAAATGCCACTTTTAGAAAGTTGGCATTTTCCTGCCCTTAGCCCTCTGTGCCTGCAGCCCGGACTTAGGTCACATGACTAGGAACAATTGACAGTTGAGACTTTGTAAATTGACCCCAGATAATCACACAATAGTGGGATTAGCAGAGCCTAAATTGGCCATTACCTGACTTGATGGGGGCAGAGCTAAGCATAGCCCCACTTACATATAAATTGGCTGGACTCTGCCACCACACCATAGACTTACCAGCCCTGTATTTCCAGTGTAGCCAGAAAGGAGCCAGGACAGGGGAGGCAGGAAGTTCCTGGAACTTTAGAGAATCCTTTTGGAAACTTCTCCCTAAATCGAGAAGCAGGATATAAGGGTGTAAAAATAGGGCACTCAGACCTGCTCCTCAGTTCACTAATGGACCTGCAGAGTTACTATCAGAAGACTACCTGCTGCTCTTACCTGCTGTGCACTCTGCCAGACTGCTGCTGTACCTGGAAGGACTGCTTTGTTGCTTGGAACTTTCAGAGGCGAGCCCTGTGTCACCACCTGCACCCAGGACTTTAGAAGTGACTCCAAGGGCTAGTTTAGCTGGTCTCCTGTTCTGAGCCAGAGGGACATAACAGGCTCCCACCATCTTAAACCTGCACCTGGACTCAGCCTGAGTGAGTTTTGAACCCCCAAGAGGTCTCCATCCCTTCCTGGACCCTTGGTTGTGGTGCTAAAGGTGCAGAGATGGCAATTTCCCAAAACTAAGGGCTTGCTATTTTGAACCTTAAACGTTAGAATTTCAGAACTCTGGTTCTACTAATTTGATTTTCATGATTTTAGTGTTAAATAATGTATTACAATATTCTCCCTTTTTCTAAATTGGTTTGGATTTTTATTGTGTTGTGTTTTCACTGTGTTGCTGTCTGTGTACTACATAAATACTTAACACATTGACTCTAAGTTTAGCCTGAATGCTTTTTGTGCCAAGCTACCAAGGGCTAAGCACAATTTACATTTTCTGGTTCATCCTGCAAGGGATTGTGGCTGCTGCTTGACCAGGGTTCACCCCTCAGTCAACCAACAACCTAATTTCTCACACCGACATTTAAGACATGGGACACACTAACATGAAATCACATTCCCCTCTCCTTTAACTTCACTGCAGGGTAAATCTATATTTTACTCTGGGGATTTTGAAGGGTGATTGTGTAAACTGGTCAGAAGGTGGGTGCAGGATGCTGTGAGATCTATTTCCGGGGAATTAAATCAATGTGTTTAAATCAATGCAAACAAGTTTATAAGGTGTACAAAACTGACCCCATACACTATTTTAAGGTCTGACACTGGGCCCTTTCCCCTGAAAATGAAATCGCAACGATACGGGCCCTAACAGGATGGGAATAGCTCTTCATAACCTGCACTGGTCCCAAAAGACTCATACCTAATATTTAGAGCGTCCCTGTAGTGGTGAACTCTGCCACAGAATGGACTTCTATGAGTTAACAGAATCGAACCCTGAGAAACCGTGTTTTGATGTCACAACGGCAAAAACTCTGGTCTGACTTACCCTTCCTTTTTATAAAAGCACGCAGATGATGATTTGGCACGTTACCCTTTCCAAATTGAAGAAAACTTTCACAACGGTTTATGGACTATGTTGTAGAAGTTGTGGTCAGGAGGAGAATGGGTTGCATGACTGGCGGTCATGCCCAAGGCTGAAAATCTTTTGGAAAGAGATTCTCAAACATATTAAGAGTGTTATGTGTTGTTAATATAACTAATATAGCTCACAAATCGCTCCCAAGGGGGGTATGTCAGCGTGGAGGGATATCCACTGCAGCTAGATTCTGCAACTGTCATCCTTTGACTTAAACTGAATGAAATCAACAACATGGGAGTCTTTTTACCCCTCCTCGGTTGCTTCCACTGATCCGTGGAGGTAGAGGGGTCCTCTTGTCGCTGTGATCCTCCTGGTGCCTTGGTCAAGTCCTCTGCGCCTTTCTCCTGTAGACCCAGCAAGACTGCTGCCTCCTCAAGGTCTGTGAAGTGATCTGACTTGTTGTTAAGCTCAAAGGCCAAGCCAAAGGGGAATGTCCATCTGTACCTAACATTTTTCTTTCACAGTACATCTGTAATTGGACGGAATTGCAGCCGACGGGTCAGCGTTGCTGGAGCCATGTCCTGGAATAACGCACATTTTGCCCTCTGGAAGGACACGGAGATGAGGTCAGTTTCACAAGGATGTCTCTAGGCCTCCTACCCTCGCCGGCGGAGCGGTTCCCCACCCTATGCCGCCTTTCCACCTGTACTTCTGGATGATCATTGCCCAGGAGGGTGGAAAAGAGACCCACCACGAAGGCCTCCAGATCCGCACCTTCACTGCCTTTCTTCAGCCCCCTCACTCTAAAGTTGTCTCTGCAGGAGCGGTTTTCCAAATCTTTGCATTTAAGAATTGAGAGTTGGAGTTGCGACTTAAGGAGTGAAACCTCTCTCTCCCTAGGATCTACTTGCTGTTTCCACTCCTGGATGTGCTCTTCCAAATCCAAAGTACGAGTCTCCACTGAGTCCAAATCAGCTTGTAGAGAGGACAACCGAGTGTCAATATCAGTTTTAAATGCATCCAATGTAGCCTTAAGATCGACCGTGAGCTCTTCTCGCAGCTCCGCCTTAAAAGTACGGAGGGATGTCAGGAGGTCTTCTTTCGTTAGCGCCATCTTCCCTGTCCGCGGCGAATAAAGCACTCCTGTTCTGGCTAGGGCAAAGTAGTTGGAGACCCTATTAGCTTGCGGTTTTCGTTGAGGCATAGGTGCCCCCCAGGGTCTTGCCGTCCCTCCGCTCCCCTTGCCACCACCAATCTCGTCACCCGCCACTGGAAGTGTTGCTCCTTCCGCCTGAGTCTGCCGCACCGATCAGGGCCTTCTTGTGGAGTCGCTGTTGCAGGGGGAGGGGGGCGTACCATGCCGCGACCCGGCCACGGCCTCCGCGGAGCTCCCCTGGAACTTCTTCGCGCCCTGCCACTGAGCGCCATCTTGAAGTCAGTCAAAGTCGCCGGCGGACCTACTTTTGTGCACCAGGGGGCCCACCGTCGCCCCCGCTCTCGACTACAGGGAGGCAGGATGGCCCCCTCACTGGCGCACTCCAGGCGAGTCACATCGCCTCTCCTCACCGGGAATAAGTCAGGCCCCACACGTGCCAAGGCACGGCCTCGCCGCCCTCTCTCCGTGCGGCTGCTCGTCACTCAATGAGAAATTCGTGGCCCCCTGCCAATCATCAGAGGGGTGCCGCCGCGCCTCCGCTCCCAGGCCTTCATCCGTTCCTTACGGCCTACCGCCGGGCTGCGACCAACGGGCCGTCCCAGCCTGCACATCCGCCCATTCCTCCACCGTGAGGCTCAGAGTGGCCAGCGCACCCGCCAGGCACCCCCACCACGGCTCCTCTCGACCCGCGCCACTCCGTGCACCTTCACCGGGGCATCGCAGGTGTCAAA
The DNA here is from genome assembly GCF_031143425.1 of Pleurodeles waltl. Lineage (NCBI taxonomy): Eukaryota > Metazoa > Chordata > Amphibia > Caudata > Salamandridae > Pleurodeles > Pleurodeles waltl. The sequence continues at coordinate 171,924,735 of NC_090437.1, forward strand.
CCCCCACCAAGACACTGCTTTCTACGTGTCTGTGAGGGGTTTGAGCAGAGCCACTGGGACTCACGTCCGGGCGGCCATGTTGGTTGGCCCTGCCTCTCCAGACTGGAGATTAAAAATCAATATGCTTTTAGCCGCAAAACAGCTTCTGGCACTGAGATGGTAGTCCCCTGTAATTCAACAATGCAAGATGTGGCAGGCAGGTTATGGCTCTTGTTGGCAATGGAACTGCTGACATGGCGACTTAATAAAATGGATCATAAATTTGACAGCCAATGGCATCCTCTAGTATACTATCTAATGAAATGAACAGGGGATTTGTTTATAGTTGCCGTACATCGCTGCCATGTCTTTGAATAAATAGTCGAAGAGGCAGTGTCTTTCAGTATCCTGAGTTTATTGTCCAAATGTAAAAGATGATGTGATATTGTTACCATGATGGAAATTACAAATGGGAAATTGTTTTGTCTGATCGCCTGCCAGGAGGCGGGAAAAAGTGGCAAGGTAAGTAAATTATGCTTAGATCTCTCTCTGTTTATGTCACTTAGAACTACAAAATGTTTAGGTAGATTCACAGGAGGTTGTTGAACTCATAATTTGAGTAGTTTATACTCAATTTAATAAAATTTTGTTGGTGAGAAAAAGAGTATTCTCCGAATACTTTCTTTATTCTCTTTTCAGTCAACCCAGCATACCAGAACAGACATGTATATCTCTAGGCAAGTACAGAATTAATTGATTATTTTGTTTAAGTGGTGCACACCGAATTTCGCTTTTTCTTTTCTTTCTGTGAATAATTAAGGTTTTCTTTCCTGAGAATTGATTCTTAAAACATTTGGGGGGTTATTCTAACTTTGGAGGAGGTGTTAATCCGTCCCAAAAGTGACGGAAAAGTGACGGATTTACCACCAGCCATTATATCCTATGGAACTCGTAATACGGCTGGTGGTATATCCGTCACTTTACCGTCACTTTTGGGACGGATTAACACTCCTCCAAAGTTAGAATAACCCCCTTGATTTGTAAACCTTACTGGTAATGAATCTCAAATCATGTTGCACGCTTTAATATATGTAATAAAGTTTTAAAGCTCAATTTAATTCACATATTTCTACTAACATCAATCGCTGTGTCATTGTGATCAATTCATTTAACATAACTTTGCCTTCAAACCATTTGAGACTCTTCCTTCATCGGGGCCTTCGGGATGGGTATTACTGAAACCATATTTTCTCAACTATATTTGCAATGAGGAGGGTTGTGCAGAAAATGTGCAGTGGTCTATCTAGATTTGTTATGTCTGTTTAAAAATATATCCCTAAAGAGAACACAATCCATTACCTTCCATTACCTTCTCAAATCTGTGACCCATCACTGATATGTGGCACTTGTCATAGATGTTTATGTCTGAGCATGCTTGTTTGTACATGTCTGTGAATGTTGTCATATATGTGCTGTGACATAGAAGGGAAAATCACTCTCAATGTTAGCTTCTTACTCACGTTTGACACTCCTTTTAGTACTGGATATTTTCTCACATTCCCGATTGTCTGTTGGATAAATGTCTTCATCGTCTTTATGTTTTAGGGAAAAGACTGAAGTGGCAATAACAGTGCCTGTTGCAAACCAAAGAGAAATTGAGAATTAAATTACAGCGTTTTGCTTTATAGCCAGATATTAATCAATGCATGCATGGTGAACTTGAAGCACAAATTGGGATTAGAGGACTGTAAGTGACCACAGTTTCTTGGATTCCGGATGTGTTTATGAGGCACAAGTATTCATTTCTTCAGTAGGGTCTGCAGATTATGACATGCAAGACATTGTCCCGTCCTGGGCTTTCATTTTGAACCTGTTATAATCTGAAACTTTTGCTTAAATGGATCTTTGAATTTCAGTAAATATATATAATTACAATCCACAGATCTGTGAACTGAAAATCCAAAACGAGATTGATTTGATTCTAGTGGTATTCCATCAACTTGTAATTCTTCATTGCACCCTAACTTTGCGGTAGTACAGAAACCTTTCTGATTGTAGTAAATAGTAAATTAAGAGTGGGGTAGTTAGTATATAAAGAGTTGAGAGAGGGAAGGTATCTAGCACAGAAGTTAGAATCTAGCAAGACCTAGAGGAAATGTGTAAAGCATCTCAAGGGTGGCTATAGAGAGTCGAAAAAACAAAAATCATCCGAGAGAGCTTGGGTGTGGCTCTTAAAATGAGAATGAATTTGTAAAATACAAGAAACTAATGTCTAATGTCTCTTTGGAGATCCCAATACACTGCATGCCTCAATGCATTTCAAATATAATGATGTCCCAGACTGCCCATAAGTCTATTTTTTAAACCTCAAACTTGGTTTTGTTGATACAATCTTGTGGAATTCTGCTCAGATCCCAAACACGGACTCAAATAATTCCTAATATATAGACTTCTCCTATGATTGTTTCTCATTACGCCAAATTTAAAACTGGTAGATTATTGGTATTTTTGTCCAAGGTTTGTTCAGACAAGATGGTAATTGAACAAATATGGCGTCTGCATTACCAATTGTGTGAGCCATGCTATGGAGGATTTCAGCATCAAGTGCGTTCAGTCGGCCTACTGAAGAGTACCAATAAGTGATTTTGCAGGATTGCTATGAGCCAAAGTTCATATAATTTAAACACCCACACCTCACTCCCCTGAACCATCCACACTAGTGATATAGTGACATGCGGCACCTAGAGTGGTGGAAATGGTTTCTACTACATAAAGTTGATGGCATTTGGGTCTCTGGACACATACTTAACAGTTAGTGAGAACACTCCTGCTGACAACTGTTGCATATTGAAAATGGTTATTGGTGTCTATAAGTTTCTACTGATGTTTCTTTTTCTAGTCTTATTTCCCTTGTTTATTTCCATTAGACACATATTGTATAGTGTCCAAAATCCTATATGGCACATCTCAATTCAACAGAAACTATGTTTAACTTTTCAGGTGTGATACAAAGGACCTAATCAGTGCACTGCAGTAAATACCAGAGTGAAACCTCAGTGCAGAATACATTTTTGTATAACTATACTATAACCACCAAACAAAGAGTCCAGGTGCATTTTTTGTGCTTGGTTACCATTAGCTCTGTCATGGTGGTAATATGGTGATGTCCATGAAGTGCTGCCGAATATTACACTAATTCAAGCATGCAGAAATAAGAGATATGTCAGAAATTTTGATTACTGCACATTTCTGTTATCGCAGTTAGACACACTGAGACCTGCAGGGTGCAGTGAGAAGCGCGGCGGGCAGGCACAAAGGCAGGACTATCGCAATAGGAGTCCCTCAGCTTTTTGGCCCCATTGTCAATATACCAAACAGTTACATCATGTGTAGCTGCAACCTAGCCAGGAAACTATTACTTGAAAAGCTCAACCTAATTTTGATTTACATGTCAAGCAATGTACACTTCACGGGAATTGAGGAAACGTTTTAGACTGATATCAACCACTTAGAGACGCAGAGACTGTATCTTTACCCAGTGAGGTTAAGGCATGCCGGATTTCCTTCATGATATTCTTGTAAAGGTCGTTCTGCCATGCATGTAAAAGTTTCCATTCCTCATCAGAGAAATAGGCAGCAACGTCCTGGAATGTAACTGGTCCCTGGAAAAAAAAAATGCATACCTGAGTAACTCTGATCAATGAAATGTATTATACTATGAATGTATATGACTTATAATTAATATTTCACATTGTCCCCACTACCTAGTGGTGAACTTTAAAACATGTGGGAAGTAAGTACTCTGACAAAACTGTTCAAAGTGAATGAGAGAAGTGACTATCGACAAGTACAGAGGCAACATTTAAACTGACTTGGACAGACATGTCTGCAGATCCAGGTTACCCATTATTGAAGAGGCGCATTTATCAAGAAACCAATAACACACGTGTGCACAAGCACATACACATAAAAACAACAAGCATTTGCAATGCAATAGGACTCAATTATTTTTTAGTTAGAGCTATTGGCATTGTAAATTCAGAACTGGACTTTTCTTGCCATTTAAATTGCTCAACCCTGTCCCATAATTTGGGCTTTTCCTGCCATGTTCTGGTGGTCACTGGTGGCTACTGACATGAGAAATCACAAGCCTTTGAGGAGAGACGAGAAGATAACACTACCACGAGTTGTGTAAACGTCTGAACAGAAATTGGAAAATAAGGTCAGAAAAGTATTTTTCTTTTTATGTTAACAGAATGAAAGGTCTTGCAAGCATTTTTGCCTCACATTTCAACAAATCTCTAATGAAGTTAACAAAGGCAGAGCAGCCGGAGAAGATTTATGGTCCCAATAAAGGAGATAAGCAGTGCACTGTGTGCAGATGTCTCTGAGGGCTGGCAGGGAAGGGGCTGGAGGGATAGACTCCATATGAAGCTCCACAAGTTTCACATCATTGCTTCTAGGTTTAGCTACATTCTACTAGAAAGGGCATATTGTGGCTTACGTGAGCAGTGAGCTAGATGTTTAGGCACTGGGTGTTACTTTTGTAGAATAAGCTTATTTTAGGAGCCAGAGGTAAACAGGACAGCACTGGAATAAAGCCAAAACAAATATCAGCGACATGGGAGGAGGCGGTAGGAATGGAATGCTGCAATAAAACACAGGCAGCTACCAGCCTAAAACACCCACAGTGAATAGTGAGCAACAAAGAAATGACAAAAGTAGTCTGTCACAGCAACAGATAAAGAAACCAAAGTCAAATAATACAGTAGTTGGTCACTGCTCTGAAATTTGAAAAAGGAGGGAGAAAAGGCAGAACTAATCACTATTGAGCAAGAAATGTTAAACAACACTGCAACAAAAGAAATGAAATCGCTTTAAGCCATAAGAAGCATACTAACAGTATACACGAGGTCGAACGCTTATGCTCAACCGAAAAAGTTATAGTCATAGACATATGTTTACACATATGCTCAAGCACAAACATGCATGCACTCTTGCAGGCACACATGCAAATGCACACGTAGAACACCCACATACACAAAAGAACACCCACATGCATTGCTAAACTCTTAAACCTCCATCTTTCCTGCTGATAAAATTTGCTACTCCACTACTGCTCCTGTGCCTGTCCCACAGTGGAGTGCCCTGTGCCTACGCAAAGTCACTTGCATAACAAAAAAACTTTCAGAAGAGCGGGAGGGCTCACAGGGAGCTGCATGATTACAAGGAAAGCAAATCAAAGAGAGGTAAATGACAGCAAGTAGCAGCAATAGCTAAATAACAGATTCTGCTCAGTCCCTCCCACTGTAGTACACGGCCACAGTGGGCAGTGCTGGCCTGTGGAGCAAGCATGGACTAATAATTAGTCACCCACACACTTGTGCCGTACTGCGCACGGACTAGCATGTAGGTGGGACTAACACTCTTTTATTAACCTACCCGACCTCCAATGTAGGATCCGGGCGCGCTTGTGTGCCTTCAGCATCAGAGAGCTACCCTAAACTGTGTAACGTTCCTCCTAAACGTTCAACAATAAAAACTGTTGCACAGTTCATTTACCAGAACCGGGGCTTTGCAACCCAGTTCAGGGAAGGTGATGGCAAGTCCATGTGTCTAATCACAAACATAGGGGGTGATTCTGACCGCGGCGGACGGCGGTCGCCGCCCGCCAAACGGTTCCCGCCGAAAGACCGCGGCGGTCATTCTGGCTTTCACACTGGGCTGGCGGGCGACCGCCGAAAGTCCGCCCGCCAGCCCAGCGGGAAACACCCTTCCCATGAGGAAGCCGGCTCAGAATGGAGCCGGCGGAGTGGGAAGGTGCGACGGGTGCAGTTGCACCCGTCGCGAATTTCAGTGTCTGCAAAGAAGACACTGAAATTCTTTGTGGGGCCCTCTTATGGGGGCCCCTGCAGTGCCCATGCCATTGGCATGGGCACTGCAGGGGCCCCCAGGGGCCCCACGACACCCCATACCGCCATCCTGTTCATGGCGGGTGAACCGCCAGGAACAGGATGGCGGTATGGGCTGTCAGAATCCCCATGGCGGCGCACCATGGGCAGCGGAAAGTCGGCGGTACACCGCCGGCTTTCCGCTTCTGGCCGCGGCTGTACCGCCGCGATCAGAATGCCCGGCGGAGCACCGCCAGCCTGTTGGCGGTGCTACCGCCAACCTCCGCCATGGCGGTAATTACCGCCAGGGTCAGAATGACCCCCATAGTCCTCAAGCCTCCTTGGTCATGTGATATTTCACCTCAGGTCATAATAAGGATGACTCTAGGATGGTATGGGCCATGGGTACTCACAAGCAGTTGCAGAGAGGCCGCCAAAATGTTTGGACTTGGGTGTGACCGAGGGCCATAGGGTAGCAGTCCAGGGAAGGGGGGGGGGTGACGGTTGGAGGTCATTGGGTGTTAGCAACATGGACATAGGGGTGTGAAATTAGAAGATCTGGTATCAATCCCTGCTTTCCCACTTGGCATAATAGTGTGATCCTAGGTCATTGTTTTATTTAACTTTTTTTTTTTTATTGCTTTTTATTAGTTGCAATAACTACATAAAAACAACAAATATATAATCATAAAAGCATGTTGATATTAAATATTAATTACCATAGCAGCATTACTTCTGACATAAGTATGATCAGATGTGAATTTGCAAGTCATGTCTTTCACCAACATATCACAGTTTAATCCAGATATCGGATGCAGCTACCCCCAGGGCAACCTACCAGTTCGCAACTAACTTTCTCAGCATCCTGTAGTTGATCACACAGGTCTCCCATAACATAGCCGTTTGAAAAGCAGCCATACCATCAAGATTCTATCCAGTTCTCTTACAGAACTTCCCAGTTTTACAGCACTGTCTCCCCCCGTCTATCATGCCCAGCACAGCAGCGGTTGCATTGTCTATGGGGGCTGGAAGTTGGTCATCAGTGGGATTGAGGGGTCATCCGAGTTTGCTGACAGATACTAGTGAAATGCCCCCAAATGTCTTGTGGCCTGGAACTCTCCGGCAGGGTTTCTGCATACACTTATAACTGCTCATCACAACAAATGAGATCCGCCAGCCCCCATCGACAAGCTAGTCTAGATTTAGCCAGCAATAGTGCCAGTGCTGTAAATCCCATGTACTGTGGCTTAATCTGCTGTGTGTACCCCATTAGAGCTGTTAAGGGTGTTGGCTCAAATGAGGGCTCTAGCTTTTCCTTTAACGGCTGTTCTACATTATGTCAGTATTCGCTTATGCTGCCACACTCCTAAGCCAGATGCAGAAAGTCTGCTCCTTCCATGCTGCATCTCTGGCACCTATCGTCCTCCTTCAACCACATTCTACGCGGTGTGTAATAGACTCAGTGTAGGAATTTATAACGGACAATGCGAAGGCGACTGCTGAACTAAACCCACAAAGTATGAGAGCAACATCCCCTCCACATGATATCCGTCAGGTCTATCCCCAGCTCAGCCTGCCATTTCTGAAGAACCTCAAGGTTACCGACAGGTGTTTCTGTTTGTATAATGTAGTATAGCGTGGATATTAGTTGCTTTGGCGCCTGTGCTTGCATCATTGTATGTAAAGCATTCAGCACAGTGGGCTTGTCAGGGAACCCTGGAGTTGCTGCCCGCATGCTGAGATGAAGTCTGGTATAGAGGAATACATCCAGGGCAGAGGGAGGGGATTCTGCGAAAAACTGCTCCCTTGTTCTGAATGTGCCATTCACATAAAGATAGCCCCATGTGTTATAGTTTAACCTATCTAGTATATGTCTACATGTTGTTTCTCGCGTGACTGGAAGTTTAGGGGAATGCGAGAGCAAACATAGGGGGGAGAGTACATCATGGGCCTGTCCGCGTATTGCGCCAGGGCTTTCCATGCGGCTGTGGTGCATGCCACTGTGGAATCTCTAAATCTTGGGAACTGGGGCGACACTCCCAGATATGATGTTGTGGGGATGAGAGCCATATAGCCCTGCTCCACCGCGAAGTGTGGCAGGTACGGGTCAGGCATAAACCAATATATTGCGTAGTGGGTGTGTGCACAGTGGTAATACAGCTCAAAGTTTGGCGGTTCAAAGCCTCCCTGTGAAAAGGGGGGAGTGAGAGTTTACCAGCATATGCGTGGTTGTTTCCTCGCCCACGCAGCCTAATCATCTGCGTGCGTAGTGTGCAGAAAAAAGCACGCCTGGGTCAATATGGTATATTAAGGAAAAAATATAGCAATTTAGGGAGTACAATCATCTCTATTAGGCTTATGCAGCCTGCCAGAGACAAAGGCAGGGATATCCATCTTGTCACTTTGTCTGCTATTTCTGTTATAGCCCTGCCATAATTTGCTCTGAGCATTTCGGCTTTGTCTGTTGTAAACTTAATACCTAGGTATTTAACATCCGCAGGACACCACTGCAATGGAGTTCAGCTCAACAGGCAGCGCCTGTGATGTCAACAGAAAGATATATGACTTCCCCCAATTTATCTGCACACCCGATAGCCCTCCAAAATAGATAAACTCTCGTAGTATGGGGTTTAGACTTTGTTTTGGTTCCTTCAGAAAGTGTAATGTCATCCACATACATAGATATGAGCAAATGTCTCAAGGGGTTTCGGAGACCATATTTCAGTGCCGCTGTCTCAGCTTAGCTGATGATGTTCTTGTGCAAGTTGTAGTGGTGTGTCTCTGTCCTTGTAGTTTAGGAGTCGCGCTATGATTCGGCATGCAGGGGCACGCACTTGGGGGAGGTTGCGTTGCAAGCGATCTATGTGCCCTCTCTACCACAAATACTTTAAAAAAGGATCCAACGTAAAATAGAGGAAAGAGGAACCTCCCCACGTAGTCCTCCAGTATTTGTTGACTCCAGTATTCCCATGATGCGCAGGTTGTTACACCTTGAGCGAGCTTCTAGTTCTTCATTTTTTGCGGCTATGAGCTTCAGCACCCTGTCCATATTTGAGAGCTTTACTTTTTGCGAGTTTCCAGTATCTTTAACCTGCGAAATCTGCTGTTCTGGTGTTTACAACCATCCGTCATGTTTCTCATGTTTTTGTGCCATTACATCCAACTTAGAGGACATTCAGCCCATTTTGGATTCATTCGAAGCTAGGCTACCCTTCATCGCAACCAGCAGCGTTTTCATTTTTATCTCTTCCTGGGGGCTGTCTAATGGCCAATCTTTACTGTTCGGCGTGTTTTCAGACATATGCTGTACTGTCTTGCACTGTTCAAATTGCAGCTTGGCTTGTCTTCCCTCAGTTTTCCCCATGTTGGTGATGCTGCACCCTCAGTAGCGTCTACTTGTCTCACCTGCACTAAGGTGCCATGGTGCCTCAGTCGGCTGGTATAAATTGGACTTATTCTCCTATAACATAGTTCATTTGGGTAGCTCAGACTCTGAGTCGCACCTTTGTCGTCTGTGGTAATGGCGCCATCGTCTGCCCCTTTCTTCCTGCAAGCAGTTTTGATCAGGTGCTATATTAACACCATTCTACAAAATCCAAGCCGCACAACAACTATAAACCGATCGTGTATGCGCCCAACTGCTTTATGTGTGCAGAGTTTCGTTTCGCGCTCGCACAGTCATGCAAAGATGACAACTTCCATTCCTCCACTGCAAGTCATTCGGGGTTATATTGTGTTTAGATCGCTTCCTCAATATTGAACTCTCACCTACACTCTCCCGCTATGGCTGCTGCTGGTTTAACGTGACCTCTCACCAGAACGGGTTTATAAGCCGTCCATTGCAGCCTGACAGTACAGGCCCAAATCGCACTGGTAAGCGCCACGGCACTGCAACTACGAAGGTACTTAGCTGTTTTTCTTGACGCTTGTCTTTTCCTTTCCGATGCTTTCCACCTCGCCACGTCTTCCACACTTTGTCAACGCAATCTGGGAGTGACGCCCACCTCTGCTCCTACTCCGATCTCGCCGCACCGGGTATCACTTGCCCACTTCAGCCGCGGCCCAGTCTCCCCGCGTCCGCCATTTTAGGTGTCTAGTGATCCCGCTCGTCTTTTGGCTGATGCAGCCACACAGCTCGCCACCTCTGACCGCAGGGTCTCAGTGAAACATGCTGCGCCGTTCTGTGGTTGATTTAGGCACAAACTGCCGCGGATTATGCCATATTAGGCTCCCAGGTCGCAAGAGCCTCACAAGTGTGCAGCCATCTTGCGTGCCGGCACACTGGCGCCCCCCATTGTTTTATTTAACTTTGCCTCAGTTTTGTTTATTAGAAACCATAAGATGACCGCAAAATACATGACTTCAAGATGTGTGCTTTACAAAACCTTCTCATGTTTGATTTGAAAAACTATAGTGTTGTTCATGTATAAAAGCAACACAGGCCGCCTAAAGGGAGCACATAACAGCTGGATTGCCTCTTAGTTCACTGTTAGCATTGTTGTCTGGGTGGGGTGAAGCATGAATGTTTCTAAATTTCTGTTTGAAACTTATCACTTAAAAAATGCTTCTCAATGCACTGATGTTATCTGATATACTAAGGTAAAATGATCCTGTATGATAATGAAATATGTATTTTGAAGAGACTTCTAATTTTTGTACTTTATTGCAAGATGTCTTTAAAAATGAAGATGTTCATAATTTTAAGTGGTGCAAGACATCTTTATTTCTTCTTTCCCTTTACTTCAGTTAAGTGAAAATAAATGTTTTTCTGTTTATTTAGGATCTTTCATGATATTAGTCCTGAGTCAAGTAAACAGCACCTCAGTGCTGCTGCTGACCAGGAGGCCGCATATAAAGGTCAAACAGGCCGCAAGCATGCCCTGGGCCATACTTTGAGTATCACTGGTATTGGAGCAGAGGTCGCCTTAGGTGTTCCCGCCGGTATGGCCTCCCTTAGACCAGGTGGGGCTATAGCCTGCGGTTTGAAGCCCTCATGGAAATGCCCAGCTTCCGGGTCTGGGTCCTCTTCATTGTTTGTCAGGATAGGGTTTGGGACGATAGGCCTGAGGTGGGAGCTGCCGGTGGACGCCACTTGGTGAAAGCAGACACATTTCTCATGACATAATCTAAACTTTTCTTTGCTGTCACCACTGTGCCCTTCCTAGCCCCAACCTGAAGTGGGCAAACTGAATAGGAGTTGAAACTTCCTACCTGTGTGCAGGTCGCGCACTAGGACCCAGTCTCCCACACTGATGTCCAAAACTCTGGCCCTGTCTGCCTGACTGGCATTTGTTTTTGTTCTTTGCCCTTCTCTCTTGTGTGGCTGTAACACTGATGGGATCCAGGGTCCATATTGTCTCATAGGGTATGCTGTCCTGGGCGGTGCGCTCGCCTAACAGGTTGGCAGGTGCTCTGTGAGTTTTACTGTAGGGAGTGCACCCGTACGCCCTAGGGTTTTGTGGATTGCCTCTTCAAAGCCGACTTGTTGTGCAAACGCAATCTGAATAGTCTTGTTGAGTGTGTGCATCAGTCTTTCCACTTCCCCGTAGGCCTGGGGCCACCAGGGCATGATTTTTCTGCGTATGATGGCTAAACAACGCTGATATTGTGTGAAGCCGTACTCTGAAACGGGGGCCCATTGTTGCTCGTGAGAGTGTGGGGGACTTTGAATGTTGCAAAGATCTTGTCAAGGTATTTCTTGGTGGGTGGGGGGGGGAGAACAATGTTGCTTGTATCACTTAAACAATCAGGAATTCGGAGTAAACCTCGAAATTGACTAACATGTGCCGGCCATCTGGCAAACTGCTGAAGTCTACACTGATGTCGCACCACGGCCTGTCGGTCGGCTGGCAGTCACAACGGGAGGGGGTCTGTCTGGCAGTTTTGCTGGCCTGCACCAGCATGTTGTTGAGTTCATGGTGGACATTCCAGAGGGCGGCTAAGTCTTGTCGGGTAGTGTCAACATGCTTCTTTAGGTCCCGCAGAAAATTCTTCCAATTTCCTGACATGGTGGCTTCCCAAGCTCTTTGGATGGTTGCCTCTGAGGTCGTGATGTCGGCAATGTCCTGGAGAGAGGAGGTGTTAGGGCATGCAGTTTCCAACACTCAATGGGTGTGCCACTCGTCACTTATTTTAGATGTTTAGAAAGTTAGTCAACTGGATTGCTGCAACCCGGTCAGTATCCTACGGTAAGCTAGTATTTCTGTAGCTGCAGCACCCATTTCTCAATCTTGGGTTACGGATGTAGGCAGTGCCAGCAAATAGAAATAATAGCACCTTGTGATTTGTGAGGACTCAGAATGGTAGGGCCTTACAAGTAGAGGTGGAAATGGTGACTCCCCCACTTAATGGTGAGAGCGTCTTACTCAATGTGGGCATATTGTTTTTTAGTGTCTGTGACTGCTCAGCTGGTGTGTGCAACGGGGGCCCATCGGTCATCCCCGCATGTTGCATGAGCACTTTCCCTGGGCCAGTGGATCTGGCATCCACCACTAGCTCAGACTCTTCAGTGGGGTCAAAATAGGCCATCACAGTGTCTTGGAGGAGCACCTTCTTGATTGCCTGAACAATTCTTATTTAGTCAAACCCCATGCCTAGGAGGTTGATGCTTTAGTGAAGTGTCTTAACGGGCTGGCAAGTGCTGCTAGGTTTGGGATGAACCTCCCGCATTAAGTTGCCTGGGCGAAGAAGCTTCTGACTTTTGCTGCGAAGGAGGGAGTAGCTGCTTCCTTGATATCGACACACTTCGACAGGTCGACCTTGACCCCTTCCTTGAAAAAGATGTAGCCAAAGAACCCCATCACATGCTAAAAGAACTGGCATGTCGAACTGTTGAAGGTGAGGCCTCAGTAATCAAGAGGGCAGCGTGCAGGCGGCAGCGATGGCTGTCATGGGTAGGTGCATGTTTAAGATGACATCACTGATTTTTATGACACCTTCTAGACCTGTTAGGATCTTGCAGACGGCATTTTGAAAAATATTTGCTGCTGATGGTATACTGAAATTGAGCCGGCAGTAGACGTGGAGGCCAACGTCTGTTGAGAAGATCTTGATATATCTGCTGTCCTTGTCAACTTCCAGCTGGTGACAGCAGGAGTTTAGGTCTAGTTTTGAGTACCAGGTTTAACCGTTGATGTTGGTGATGAGATCATCAATAGTGGGGGATATGTGTTGTTCCCTTTTATTTGCGGCACTGGGGAGGCACTTGTCAATGAAGATTTGGATGCTGTCTTACTATTTTGGTCCGCAGACAACTCTCATTGGAGACACCTACAGTGTCGGTCTGGGGTCCTTTCAATTACTCCAACGTCTTTCAGTTTCTGCAGCTCCACTTCTACTGTGGCCGGAGTTGAAAAATAATTCTGCTATGCTGGAGTACAACCAGGCAGATTAAGGGGTCGATGTGCAGTGAAATCGGGGGCCCTTTCAGGTAGCCCAGACCAGTGAATAGGCCAGGTAAACCACAAAGCAGCCTTTCAAAGTCTTCTGAGTGGTTGCCCAGGGCAGCTGCAAATTAGACAAGTTGAAGTTACTTGGCTGTGTCGCAGTCAATGAATGTCTCAAAGTCCAAAGAAGTGATGAAGAACTTTGCTTGGTATGATTGGGTGCCATGTGAGGTGATGGAAGAGAAGGCGTTGGCCAGTGGGATGGGGGTTGTACTCCCATATGCATAAATGCGGACAGCCATTGGACGCTGGTTAAGTCACAAGATTAGAGTGTGGAAGTGTTGAAGGCTGGTGATGTTCACTAAGGCAGCCGTATAGATGAGTGCGGTAGTCAGGGTGTCGTCGAGGCAGACTTGGCTGGAAGGGCAGATACAGCGTGTCGGTTGCTATGGCGACAGAACTCACGAAAAGAGAAAGATGTTGTCATCATCTTCTTAGATATCTCTTGTCCTGGGATAAACAATGCGATAGTTGACCATTCTCTAGTTCAGGCCTAAGATCTTGGGTGACTACTCTTTCCATTGGTGATGAGGCTTGCCATGGCCTCGGGGGGGCGGGCGGGCGAGCAGCATCCACCCCAAAAAAGACTTTGGCAAAATGGTTGGGATGAAGGCATGCCAAGCATGTCTTGCCCCTGGCTTAGCGTTTGTGAAATGGGTGAGGGAACAGTCCGCAATATCCACAATGGTCTTTTGAGGCCTCTATTCCTGGGGCAAGCCTGGTGGTGCGCCGGTGAGGGTGTCATCTTGTGATGGTTGCAGCCGTTTCCACCTTGGATGGTCGAGAGACGGGTTCTGGAATAGCCAAGATTTTCTGGAAGGCGATTTCGATCAGCTCTGCACAGTCATTTGAAAGTTCACTGGAGCAGGCAAGCGTGAGGATTTCGTTGGGGGGGGGGGTGTTGGGCCAGAGGAGGATGTTATGTCTGGCACGGTGGAAGAGAAGCCTGTATGATCTGGGCATGCAGTTCCTTCTGGGGGTCACTTGCAGTGCACATGCTGGCAAAACTCAGGCAGGCAGGTGTAAAGTAGGTTATTGGATTCACCCTCACGCTGGGGAGCCTGCTTCAATTTGAATAGTTTAAAATCAGGGTTCATTTGAGGGTCACAGTGCGCACTGAGAGCTGTGAAGGCTCTATTGTAGTCATCGCCATCACCAGTGTTGGGGAGATTGTGAAATATTTTTAACATCTCCTCCCCTGCGTAGTATGAGAGTAGGGAGCGTTTTGTGTCACCGTGTGTCTCTTTAGTCACCTTGAAGTAAATGTTGAGGTGCTGCACCCACGTGCGCCAGTGGGGTGTGTCAGCAGCAGAGTCACTGAGCTCATTAAAAGCAGGAAGTGGACTCGACGTACCCCCAACAGCGTGAGGTGCTGTGGTGGCATAGCCTGCACGTGCTCTTGGCAATCTTCACTCATGGTTCAGGGTGGTGCCCAGGAAAGTAGGTCGCAAGGGCCCAGACAGGATGTGCCAAGCAGGCGGGTGTGATGCTGGCGAAGATGAAGGAGATACATCCTGGTATTGGTATTGGTGCACGGTACATGTTGATGGATGGTGGCAGACTTGTGAGAGCTTCTTCACTACAGCGGCCCCCAGAGCCATGTCTGGTGCCTGCAGTCTTACCTGAAAAGAACTTTGAGGATAGAAGTAGACAGAACTGGCAGGATCATTGTGAGTAAGTGGTATATGATGGAGCGGGCAGGGCAGGATGAGGGGGTGTAGGGGGTGAAGTGGCAGGGTTGTTTCTGTTCTCGTCACCACTGTAGCGCGTGTGCCGTATTGCCATACTCCACGCAGAGTAGCGAATAGGTGGGACTTGCCTTCTTTTTTTAACTCACCCTGACCTCCAACGTGGGCCAGGGTGTGCATGTGTGTAAGCCTAACAACGTCAGGACATTATCCTGCATTGTGTTACACTCACCTCCTATACTCCTTGGGCGCGCCTATCAGAATCATCATTTTATAAACTGAGGAACAGACAGTCATTAGCACTGCTGGAGCCTCACTGCCATTCCCATCTAAATTGGGTGTATGTGCTGATCTGCATCTCCTGACAGAACACTAGTGATGATTGACTGGAGCCAGGATTACTGCAGCAATCTGGGCCTTAAAGGCCCATACCACACTGTGGTAGTGCAACTGCTGCTCACTGACGTCTCCCTGGAGAAGTGCCTACCTATTGTCTTCTCCTGTGGTAATGTGGCCAGCTTTTCTTTGTTTTTAGGGAAAAGGGTGGTACCTTGTGCCTCTTTCCGCAATAGACCATACTAACTAATATGGCCCCAGGCATAAAGAAGCCCGCCATCAAACCATCACCCACACACAGCCCCTACTCGAAGCCCTTGATTGAAGCAGCTATCGTGTGGCAAACCATGTCAACCATAAGTCCTCGCCCAGTGCCACCACTTGTGAGCAGGACAATCCCGGAAGGAGAGGGACATGAACTCCTTTCTCCCAGTGACCCTAAGAACTAAGTCTAGTGTTGTCTGAAAGAAAGCTGCAGGTAGCCAATCTGCACTGAAGTAATAAGGGCTCAAAACCAGCTTGGTGCTGCACCCCTCAACACTAAAGGCAGCCACTGAGCCTACAGAGCATAACCACTTGTAGCCTGCTGGCCTTCTAAAATTGGTCACTACGAGAAGAGGTGGGAGGAACAAGGATCTCTCTGAAAACTTGCTTGCTGTACTGGAGCCACTGCCACCAAGCCTACATTCTCCTGAAGTCCACTGTGCATTCTATATCCTACACAGTCCTACACCTCCCCCGCTCACAATCAGGACCAGATGGGAAGGTGTCTGGGCAGAACAGTAGCAAAACAAAGCAAACCAACCATGCAATCTCACTTAACTCTTGACGCCAACAAGAGGAATCATGATCCACTAAGACTCTTCCATCACGGGGCATGGCAAGATGGTGGTGGCATATTAGCAGAGCTCCTAGTCGGGCTTTAATCCAACATCATTAGCTGGTGCTGCAGACTTGTGGACCAAGACCAAACTGAGGGATGCCCTGAAGACATGCAGCAGGTGAGCCGGACTGCTGGTGCAGCAGGACCCGAAGGACACAAGAAAGATCTTGTGCCTATATGGAGCACAAGCTGAGAGAAGCTTGAGCTCGCAAGACTGGGGAAGGGAGTGCCTGTCCACCCCCATCTGTGAAGAGTAGGAAGAATTAACTGCAGAACTGAAGAGACAGATCAGACCCTTTGGCTGCCTGGATCTAATAGCGTATACCTCACTCTGTGATAACCCAGCGGGCCCCAAATTGGAGAGGTGAGGATTAGCACCAGGAAGGGGTATTAGGAGGGTGGGATTGCTCGTGCTTCCCTGGGCAGACAGGGTGTACACTGGGCCCAGGGGTACTGTAGATCCCTGCCCCACTACAAGCTAGACTTACCTCAATAGCTTCATTGACACACTCTGTGGGGCTGCATGAATGTTTCCTTTAATGGAGAGGAAGAAATTTGGCAGGGCCCCCCAGTTACCCACAATGAAAAGGGCATCGCCCCTGAGACCCTCCCAGTGCCCCACTTATATGAGTAGCTCGACCAGATCCTCTGTGCCATTGACAGCACTAGAAAGGAACTGGGCACTAAAGCGGATGCTACAGAGTGGGCCATACAAGGCCCACAACCCAAGACTTCAGCTGCTAAATCATTAATCTGATGGCCAAGATCTGTTTTTAGAGAGGAAAGCTGAGGGCGCGGAAGGACGATCAAGGCTCAATAATGTCCGCATTGTAGGACTCCCCAAAGGTATAGAGGGTGACAGTCCCACTACTTTCATAGAATAAGCATTGGCAAAGCCAACAGGTTTTGCCTATGAGAGATCTATTGGCTTTGTCAATGCTTGTATTAATATCGTCTTGGAGTATTCAGTAGAACAGTGCACTGAAACGAACAGTGCATTTTGAGATTTAAATTTTTTTCTAGTACAGGAGGGTGGGTAAATCGAGAGAGAGAGTAGTAGGAGGAGGAGGAGTTATTTTAAAGCAGGGAAGAGTTGTAAAAAACAATGGTGCAGCAGGGGGTGGAGAGTTAACACAACTAATTCATATCGAAGGTCGAGCTGCCGACCTTGGAACTGGGGAACCAGGTTTGAGTATCCTGTGATCCTGGACATATCAGGTGATATCCTGGTGTGTAATAGAATAACAAAACAACAAAATAAAAGTGTCAATGTGATGCAAATGGTTCTCATATAAAGCACCTCAATCCCTTCAGGGACACAAGTGAGGACGCAGGAGGTAGCTGAAGCTTTTCTTAAAGTAGAGTTCTTAGAATATGTATCATTGTTACCCAATCTATGCTACTCAGTATACTAATCTCCAGAAGATGGAAGGCTAATCATGCCCTGCTGGGATGGGGATTTGTTACCTTAACTTAACCCTATTATCAGCAGCGAAGTTCAGCTCACTGAGTCGCCCAACGTGTTTTGAAAGCGGCATGCCCTGCATGCTACTCGGTTTATCAATCTCCAGAAGATGGAAGCCTGAGCATGCCATGCTGGGACTGGGATTTGTCACATTATTGTAACCCTGTTAGTTAACAGTGAAGTCAACTCACTGAGCCACTCAATGTGTTTTGAAAGCGGGATGCCCTGCATGCTACTCGATTTACCAATCTTCACAAGATGGAAGGCTGTGCATGCCCTGCTGGGATTGGGATTTGCAACTTTAACTTAACCCTATTAGCAGTGAAGTTCAGCTCTCTGAGCCACCCAATGTGTTTTGAAAGAGGGATGCAATGCATGCTACTCGGTTTACAAATCTTAAAAAGATGAAAGGCTACGCATGCCCTGCTGGGATTAGGATTTGTGACTTTAATTTAACCCTATTAGTCAGCAGCGAAGTTTAGCTCACTGAGCCATCCACTGTGTTTTGACGGGGGGATGGTCTGCATGCAGTAGTCATCTAGAGAAACCTAAAAAAGTACTGCATCAAATACAGAGACACAACCAAGGCAACAGTGCAGTGAGACACAAAAGTTAAAGCAAACACCCATTGAGTGCAGTTAAGTAAGTTCTGCAACTGACTTTCAGCCACAAAATGCAAGCATCCAAAATAAAACAGTCAGTTTTTGAAAAAACACCAGCACACAACAAGCACAAATGATATAATGGAGAACAATAGTGGCCTGCATATGAGTGTAATTAAAGCACGCGTAGAAAAAATCCAAAGCACGCCTGTGAACGGCACTATAATAATATCACATGGGATGAAGGGTACCTGGGGACTTGTTAACCTGCCAGTGTGTTTTGTGACGGCTGGATGCAGTATTTAATATTTCAACAGCTTTCAGTCTTTCTTCATTATCACAAAACCAGACAGCTGCCACCCTTGTCTGCCGTGAAAGGTCTTACAACAAATCTTAACTATTACGTAAAGAGTTCCTTCCTCGTGTATACCAGTCACTCCCACTCCACGCAGATGAATGATTTAGAGACAATGTGTGAAGTTTGCTTTAGGGCACACTGAGAAGCGTAGTCAAATAGGTCATAGTGTGGGTAGTTCATGGTCTTATATACGCATAATTTCAGGCACATATTGAAAGTTGCATTGACAATGATATCAGGTACGGCAGGAACGATGTGGGAAGAGTGCTGGGGTGAAGAGAAGACGACTTACGGATCCACTTGCATGGAGAGCTCAATAGCAAATAGAAAATAAGTACCTTGGAAGGACAGTAGCCAGTGCCCAGAAGCTGTGCTTGGTTCATACTCCATGCCAAAGCAATGAGGGCAAAGCAAGAGCGGAAGTACAAACCAACAGCGTACAAAGAACGTGCTGGCTAATGAGCAGCACATTAATTAGAGTGACATTGGCCTAAACCAATGGTAAATCCAGGCAAGTAAGGGGCAACTTCTAAGCCCCTTTTAAGATTATTTTGTTTTACTTACAAAAGACTTGGCAAGCACAGCGCAAGCGATGTGTAGGCAAAACCTAAACACAGCTCTGGAAATAAGAATATGTAAAAAAACACTGGCAAATACCCCTTTCTCAGTAGAGTTTGAGAATTGAGAGAATTGCTCAATAATAATCACTTCCCAGCTTATAACGAGCAGCACTCCCAATTACAATAATCTGCAAAGAAGCGGGCTTTTAAACCTTCAACCAATGCCTAATTCACGCACACAATTTCAATTCAAGGAGACGGATGCTTTAAAAACAGCTGGCTGTGAAGCCGTGAGTGAAAATGCTCGGGTCGGGGGTCACATAGGTCTCTCTGACTAAGGAAGTAGAAAAAAAGACGCTGTTCGACAGGCAGCCACTCCAGAAAAAACACGCTCTCTAACTTGTGTTCAATCATGTTTGCAAAGCGTCACATTCATATTACTTTCTAATATGACATTTCCAAGAACAACCATGCATAACTGCTCCCAATTAGCCATGAAATGCCATTTGAGATATTTTGCTGAGAGGCTGTGGGGGTCAGGGTGTGCAGAGGGCATTTTACCATGTGTTGTTCTAATGCCTTTCTAGGTCCTGAGAATATCTGATGTTTTCTAACAGGCACTCTTTTAACCAACCAAGTTGTCGTCAAGATAGTACCCAGAAAAACAAGCTGTGAGGACAGAGATGGCCTGCAAATGCACATATATGGAGTGCTGGTCATAAATGGAAAAAAATACCTACAGAACGACGAGTAGCCAGTGAAAGGAAACTGGTCAGTAGCCATTGGCCAGTGACCAGAAGCTGTACTTGGACCCGGCTCCACAAACGGCATGGACGGCAAAGCAGAGCAGGAAGTCAAAGCAGACAACGTGCTGGCCAATCAGAAGCACCTAATTTGGAGCGAATTTGGAATAAACGAATGGTAAGTTCAGGTAAGTAAGGGGTGGTCTGTAAGCCCCTTTTAAGATTTTTTTTTTTACTCACAAAAAACTTTGCAAGCACAGCATGCAAGTGCGCCTGTTGGTGAAACCTAAAAATAGCTCTTAACACTTATACTCCCACTGGCTTCTCCTCTTGCTTCATCATGGAGCAGGCGCACTGGGTGCCTGCTTGTCAGTCCCTGCCGGGGGGGGGGATCTCCCTTGTCCAGTCATAGCCAAAATAATAAATTACAGAGATAAGGATGCACTCTTTCTTGTTGCCATGCGGACAGGCAGCATCAGTTTCGAAATTGCGCATGTGAATATATTGTGACTTTTATCCCTGGCGAAATGTAAAGTTATCATGGGTCAACAATCTTAATTCCCCTAAGAACCTGCAGAGAATTTGCATTGAATAGACCAGCAGCAACGTGCCATGCTGGTGACGGGGTGTCCAGGCGGTTCACTTCCGGGTCTGCCCGGGGCAGGCATGGTGCACAGCGCAAGGCTGCGCAGACTGGATCGGGATTGGGCCCCCCCTGGAGCAGTTGCGCCACGAGAGACCGTAGACACTGAGCACTGGCTCACAACTTAGAAATTCAGAGAACTGACACCACTTTGAGGATTCCGGCAGTTCCTCCTCAGACAAAGAATCAGGGGCGTCGCACTCAAGCATGGCATCCATGATCTCACCGACAATAACACCTCAAACTGCTGAAGACTTAATCTAAGTGCTCTAAGGGTGGCTGCGACATTGTGAGACCATGGTGCTCGACATGGCCCCCGATGCGGCACACCACACATCATATGCGACCACATTTTCACTCTGTCAGTCGAGGAGTAATCACTCCATTGGCTTTCGGCCACCTGCAATCTCATACTCCTTAGTTATGGTACATAAGTCCTGCTGATGGGACTGACCAAGTTGCAATGACCATTACCATAGAGACTGTGTAAAGGGTCACCCCCTTCACTAGTGAAGTACTTAGGACTTGCATCTTCACATGTTATGGAGAACACAACACAGTTCTGTTGTTTGGATAGCTGGGTGCTGTACTGCAGTTATAGTTAGAGTTGTTTCAAATAGTTGTTTCATGTTACTAATATAGCTCGCACCCTTGCCATGTACTGCTAATCACTCCATAAGGAGGCACTCGTGACAACTTTTATAAAAATATCAAGGAAACATTAGAAGTCGAATTATTGAAGAAAATGCTGCATACCTTAGGCATCAAGTTATAGTTACTCTGAAATAACCAACACAATAACTGCTGACATTCTGTGGTTTTGTGCCACTGAATTCAGAATCTCACTATAATGTTCCTGAATCCTTTGTTTTTTAAGTGAATTTCTAAGGTTTTTTAAATTCTATTCCCTAAGTATAACGTCCTTGTAACCTTTTGTTTTTTCCAGTGAATTTCTATGTTTTTTAGTGTAAAGTAATCCAACCAACGCTAAGCACGGCATTTGGCCATGCGTGGCGGGGGTTGGCAGGCCAGGCCCTGCACCCAACCCCCTATAACCATCTAACCCCACCCACGGCCACCACCTAAACCCACCCTGCACATGGCCTAGGTGTGAAGATACGTGTGAGAGGGTGTCTCTGGGTATGAGAGTGGCTGTGAGAGTGTCTGTCTGAATGTGAGAGTGGGTGTGAGAGGGTCTATGTCGGTGTGGGAGAGTCTGATTGTGCTCCAATAGACGAAAGATGCATTCACCTCCACAAAGGATTTCAGATCGGTTTTCAATATGGAGTTGCGGAGTAAACACACTTTCTTTGCCTTCGCCAAGCCCAGGAGCTAGGATCATTTGTCCTTTCCAGAAGTAGAGCTTCTGCTGGGGCACCTTGTATGTTTATATTTGTAAGTGCTTACCATTGAGCTTTAATTTCTGTGAACTGAGCATCATGGCCAGAATGGAAGCTCACCTGCTTGTTTATCCAACAAGAATCCACAGTTTTGCACAAAATGTCCATCCAACTGTAGCACTTTCCACTGGTTAGTTAGCAAGTGCTACCTCGATGGGTGAATTGTCAGTGTGGGGGAGGGGCCGATTTCAGCCCCAGGGCCCCCTTCCCCTGGGGCCCACTACAATGCAATCAGGGGGCCCACTTCCCAGGCTGATTTCTGCCCCAGGGTCCCCATCCCGAGGGCTCGGCCTTATAATATATTTTTTGGGGGAGGGGGGCCATGCGGCCTCCCCTTTACCTGGCAGTTTTTGGCCAAGGGATCCCATCCCCATGGCCTGGCCTTATAATATATTGTTTTGGGGAGGGGGGATAAGCGGCCCCCACTCCCTAGGCCAATTTCGGCCCAAGGAACCCTATCCCCAGGGCCTGGCCTTAACAAATTTTATTTTGCCGATTTTGGTCCGAGGACCAGGGCTTGAAAAATCCACTCGACCACTTGCATTGGCGAGTCTTATTTAATCAGCCTGAGCTATTTTTAATACTTGACACTGAACAGGTGTTCTGTTCAGTTGAAAAGTGGAAAGGCAATAAAAGATGCCTTTAAATCTTGTTCTTATGTCACATTTGCTCTGTGTTCACAAACAGAGGTCAAAAGTCAGTTTTTCTTACAAATAATTTTCCTTATGACTGCAGAGTTCCAGGACTTTGTAAGGAACTGTGTGACCTGCTGCTTAAAATGTAAAATAAAAGGATATAGGGTGTCAGGTTTTTCCTAACATGCAACATTTTAATGACTAAGTCAGCTGTACAAACATTTCAAAATATATTTCAGCAGTTGTAAAAGCCCTTTTTTATATTTCTGTGTGATAAAAAAATATTTTAATAGGAGGAAAACAAATCAGAATACTTTACATGTTGATGTGCAAAGGATATGTTTTCTGAAACCCAATGTTCACAGATTGTTAATACACTATATAGTTTTATCAGTAAAGCTGCAAGTTAGTGAAGAGGTTTTGGGACATTTCTTGGAAAGTTACTGTGTGTAGATAACAATATGTTACCGCATCATGGTTTATTTATATATTTATTACAATTGAGTATTTAAACAAATTGAGAAACACTCCTGCCCTGACGGCAAAGTTGTTAGTAAACTAAAAGAAGTCCTAGATATGTGGGCTAGGCCTAATGGATATGTGGGCTAGATTCTTGTGATGCATGCAGCAAACTTTAGTCTACCTAATCAAACAAAAGAGGTTTTTTTGTACTACAGAAATGCTGAGCTCACATATTTGAAGGTGCAATCATATGTGAGATTTTAGAAAAAGGCGGCTCTGTAAACTATTTCCCTAGTATCACACAATTTGAGACCCGTTTACAGGTCAAGTACATTACAGTTAGATCGAGTAGATTATTTAAGTTACTCGAACTGCAGGTCTAGTAACATTTTCATGATTTTTCGAGCCCTGCTGGACCCCATACCCTGAGCTTGGCTATCTCTACTGGGTGCCCTCCAGTGTGCAATGGGTTCACAGGGGGGGATCCTCAAGGCCCGGTGGTCCCAGCTGGCTTCCCACTTCCTGCGGGAGCCGGCATTGCTGTCACAGACAGGCAGCTGCTAAACATAGAGCTCCCTGTCTGCATGTCTGCAAGCAGGGAAACAGAGGAAACGTGCGTTCCCAGCAAATGAGAGTTGTTTGACAGGTCTTGCTTGCTGAAACTGGAGTGTTTGCTGTGACTTAGCGGGAGCCGTCAAAGCTCCTGCCAAGTCATAGCAAATAGCTATGTCCCAGAGGTGTGAACCCCGGGACATAGCAGGAGACGGCCCCGGTGGGTGGAGGTCCCCAGGACCATTATTGGCTCCTTGAGGGAGGCCATGTGGCCCCCTCCAACACTTGAATTTGCACCAGGTAGGTCATGTTCCCCGGGGCCCACGACAAACCCCATTCATTATTTCAATTCAGCCCCAGGGAGGAGGCGTCCCCGGGGCTGGTGGGGGTTATTTTCAAACAATTGCTTCTGTGTTAGAAATGGGGTTTATAGTTGGCAGTGGTTCGCACCCTGTCCAAGTACGGTCCCTCACTCTAGTCAGGGGAAGGGAGTCACACAGCTAAAAATAACCCCAGCTCACACGAGCAGTCAGGCTTATCGCAGAGGCAATGTGTAAAGCATTTGTACACACACACACACAAACAGTGAAAACACCACAAAAGTACTCCACACCAGTGTAGAAAATAGCCAATATTTATCTGAGTAAAACAAGACCAAAATAACAAAAATCCAACATACACATGTAAAGATTTCAATTTTCAAAAACTAAATCTTAGTAAAACGCATAGCAACACAATAGCTCTAACTAAGGCTATCACGGCGCCTTGACAGAGTCATTCCCAACAGTCCGATGCCACTTGCGAGGAAGCGCGGGCCAGTCACAGAGTCGCACGGACCCTAGGTCGAGTACCTTGGAAAACAATGAGGAAACAAAGATGTTGCACCGAGTCAGGGAGGTGAGGTGTGGCTGGAGCCGGTGCGGTGTCGGTTCCTTACTGCTACTGGGGAGGTGAGGCGTCAGTTCCTTACTGCTAGGCAGGGGAGGTGGGGCGTTGGTTCCTTATGGTTGCAGGGGAGGCGATGCAGCATTGGTGGCGAGGCTTTGGTTCCTCACGAATCCGCGGGGCCTATGAATCCAGCAGGTCAAGATGCGAGGTGTCGACTTTGAGGTGTCGCAATCACCCCACAGGGCCACAGGTACTGCGACGGATTCAGAGTCGGGCGTACGGACATCAGTGACATGGCACTCATGCTGTGCTGCAGCGGAGTCGGCCTGTTTTCCAGGTCCAGTCGTTGAGGTCGGGGGTGGGGGGAACTCCGGGGCAGGCGGCGGTACAGAGTCGGAGAGTGGTGCCAGTTCCGAAGTCGCTCTGGAGTCAATGTGCTTAGTTTCTTCTTGGTTGCCCCAGAGCTCACTTTCAAGTGCCCAGGAACTGGATTTGGCACCACTTGACAAGTCAGGACTCTCAGCAAGAGAGCCCAGGCACTGGTAGGTGACGTCTTTGATGGCCCTGAGACTTCTTGACAGGAGGCAAGCTCAGTTCAAGCCCTTGGAGAACCTTGGAAAGCAGGATGCAAAATGCTAATTCCAGTCCTTTCACTCCAAGGACAGAAGCAGCAAGCAGCAGGCCAGCACAACAAAGCAACAGATAGAGTGCCAGTCCCTCCCATAGCATCCAGCTCTTCTTCCTGGCAGAATGTCCTCAGTCCAGAAGGGTTCTAACTTTGTGGGGTTGAAGGTACAGTACATACACTCATTTCTATCTTTGAAGTAGGCAAACTGCCAAGAGAAGTCTTTGTAATGCACACGACCCTGCCTTTCCCTTCCCTGGCCCCAGACACACTTCAGGGGGCTGGAGACTGCTTTGTGTGAGGACAGGCACAGCCCTATGCAGGTGCAAGTGTCAGCTCCTCCCACCACTCTAGCTCAGGAAGACCCATTAGCCTAGTAATGGGCCATCAGGGTATGCAGGGCACACCTCAGCTCCCTTTGTGTGACTCTCTAAAGTGAATGCACAAACTACTTTCATCCAGACCCAGACGTGTATTCAGCAGATAGGCAGAAGCACACACTGGTTAAGCAAGAAAATACCCACTTTCTAAAAGTGGCATTTTCAAACCTACAATTCAAAACCAACTTCACCAAAAGATGTATTTTTAAATTGTGAGTTCAGAAACCCCACACTAAACATTTCTAACTACTCCCAATGGGAAATTATACTTAAAAGAGATTTCAAGGCAATCCCCTTGTTACCCTATGGAAGAGATGAACGAGTTACTTACCTTCGGTAACGACTTTTCTGGTGGATACATTAGCTACCTGTGGATTCCTCACCTAATGAATACTCCCATGGCGCCAGCATTCGACGGAAATCTTCTTACTAGTCTCTGCACGTCGACGAGGACGTCACTCTAGCCCACGCGACGCCGTCTGACGTCATACAGGCAATAAGAGGTCCTCGACGACGTGCGGACGTCAGTACCAATCATTTTTTACGTGCATGAGAACAACCAGGCAATGCAATGAAAGAGCAAGGCAACATCCCATTACATTGTAAAAATACACAACATTGCATGAATAACTGTAAATCTTTTATATATATATATAACTCTCTCTTTTTAAAATATATATACACATCAAGTATATACACAAAGATATATACATATATACATATATATAAATATAATATATACAACATCTATTGCACCCTCAAAGACCAAGAGGAGCGTACTCAAGGATTACTTGGTAAGACCAGAAAGGCAACGGGGAGGCGGGTGGGACCGTGAGGAATCCACAGGTAGCTAATGTATCCACCAGAAAAGTCGTTACCGAAGGTAAGTAACTCGTTCTTCTGATGGATACAACTACCTGTGGATTCCTCACCTAATGAATAGAGTCCCAAAGCAGTACCACGCCCGGCGGTGGGTGCCTAAATGGTCAAACCAAGAAATCCTGCAGCACTGACCGTGCAAAATGGCCGTCCCTTCTAACCTCAGAATCCAAACAGTAATGTTTTGCAAAAGTGTGAAGGGACGACCAAGTTGCGGCCTTGCAGATGTCGACCACAGGAACACCTCTGGCCAAGGCCGAAGTGGCCGACTTAGCTCTAGTGGAATGAGCTCTAATGCCCTCAGGAGGATCCTTCTTTGCCAAAGAGTAACAGATTTTAATGCAAAGAACAACCCACCTGGATAGTGTTCTCTTGTGGACTGCCTTTCCTCTCCTCTTGCCCACGTATCCAATAAACAGCTGATCCTCCAGCCTGAAATCCTTTGTTCTATCCATAAAGAAGCTCAACGCCCTCTTTGGGTCCAGACGGTGCAGTCTTTCTTCCTCTTTGGAAGGATGAGGCGGAGGATAGAACGTGGACAAAGTAATTGCCTGAGCCAAATGGAAAGGTGAAACAACCTTCGGGAGGAAAGCAGCCTTGGTCCTCAACACCACCTTATCCCCATAAAAAGTTGTATAAGGGGGCTTTACTGATAAGGCCTGCAACTCACTCACTCTCCTTGCTGATGTTATAGCTATCAGGAAGACTGTTTTTAAAACCAAATACCTTAAGGGGCAAGAATGCATAGGTTCAAAAGGGGACCCCATAAGGAAAGTCAGGACCAAGGACAAATCCCATTGCGGCATAACGAATGGCTTTGGAGGATATTTATTTAGAAGACCTTTCAAGAATCTGATAACAATAGGGGATTTAAATAAAGATGGTTGGTCTGGAAGACATATGAAGGCTGACAAGGCCGATAAATAACCCTTAATGGTAGCCACTGCACAACCTTTCTGCGCTAGAGACAGAGCAAAAGACAAAACGTCCGATAGATGAGCATGCAAAGGATCAATCTGCCTCTCTCCACACCACGCAACAAATTTAGACCATCTATTAGCGTAGATAGATTTAGTGGAGTGTCGCCTGGCCGCTAATATAACATCCACTACCTCAGGCGGGAGAGAGAAGGAACTCAGGTTGCCCCGTTCAATCTCCAGGCATGTAGGTGCAGACTCTGGAGGTTGGGGTGTAGAACCTGCCCCTGCGACTGCGAGAGGAGGTCTGCCCTGAAAGGGAGACGGAGGGGAGGGCACATTGAGAGTTGGAGAAGGTCGGGGTACCATACCCTCCTTGGCCAATCCGGAGCTATTAGGATGACTAGAGCCCGGTCCTGGCGAATCTTCCTCAATACTCGAGGAATCAAGGGTATGGGAGGAAACGCGTAAAGCAACTGGCCGCACCAGGTTATTTGAAACGCGTCCCCCAACGCTCCCTGCATCGGATACTGGAGGCTGCAGAATAACGGACAATGCGCGTTCTCTCGAGTGGCAAACAGATCTACCTGAGGAAACCCCCACTTCTGGAAGATTAAACGGACTTGATCTGGATGGAGACGCCACTCGTGGTCTGCCGAGAATTGGCGACTGAGACTGTCCGCACGCACGTTCAAGACTCCGGCCAGATGGTTTGCTATCAAGCAAATCTGATGGTCCTTTGCCCAGGACCATAGTCGAAGAGCTTCTCTGCAGAGAAGGTACGACCCCACTCCTCCCTGCTTGTTTATGTACCACATCGTGGTAGTATTGTCCGTTAGGACCTGTACCGACTGACCACGAAGGGAAGGGAGGAAGGCCTTGAGAGCCAGACGTACAGCCCGTAACTCTAACAGATTGATGTGAAACATCTGTTCCTCTGGAGACCAAAGACCTTTGATCTCCAGATCCCCCAGATGAGCTCCCCACCCTAGAGTGGAAGCATCCGTTATGACTGTGGCCACTGGTGGCGACTGCTGGAACGGCTTTCCTTGTGAAAGATTGTTGCTTGCAATCCACCACTTCAAATCCACAGCAGCATCTCTGGAGATCTTGACAGTACCCTCTAGATCCCCTTTGTGTTGAGACCACTGCCTTCGGAGGCACCACTGAAGAGCCCTCATGTGCCAGCGAGCATGCGTGACCAACAGAATGCAGGAGGCAAACAGACCGAGCAGACGAAGGACCTTGAGGACTGGAACTACCGCTCCATTTCGAAACATTGGAACCAAATCCTGAATATCTTGAATCCACTGAGGCGGAGGAAAGGCCCGACCCAATGTTGTATCCAGTACTGCCCCTATGAACAGGAGGCGCTGAGAGGGCTCTAGGTGAGATTTGGGCTCGTTCACCGAAAAACCCAGGTCGAACAACAACTGGGTTGTTGACTGCAGATGATGCGACACAAGCTCCGGACACTTGGCTTTGATCAACCAGTCGTCCAAGTAAGGGAATACTGCTATCCCCTTCCTTCTGAGTTCTGCCGCAACCACCGACATCACCTTCGTGAAGACTCGAGGTGCTGAAGTAAGACCAAACGGAAGGACCGCAAACTGATAGTGCTGCGATCCCACCACAAACCGGAGATACTTCCTGTATGACTTGAGTATCGGGATATGAAAGTAAGCATCCTGCAAGTCGACAGACACCATCCAGTCTTCCTTGTTCAACGCCAAAAGCACCTGTGCTAGGGTCAGCATCTTGAACTTTTCCTGCTTGAGGAACCAATTCAAGATCCTCAGGTCCAGGATTGGTCTCAAACGACCATCCTTCTTGGGAATCAGGAAATACCTTGAGTAACATCCTCGACCCCTTTCCTGCTCTGGGACCAACTCCACCGCGCCCTTTGAAAGGAGGGCTTGTACCTCCTGTTCTAGCAACAGGAGGTGTTCTTCTGAACAATAAGAAGGGCGGGCGGGATGAGGGGCGGGAACTCCCGAAAGGGAAGGGTGTAGCCTTTTCCCACAACACTGAGAACCCAAGTGTCCGTTGTAACAGTCTTCCATTTGGTGAGAAAATGCTGTAATCTTCCCCCTACAGGAGAGGAGTGAGTGGGAAATGGTGGAAGCCTAAGGCTGCTTCCCCTGCTGCACCCCGCCAGAGGATGAGGAAGAGGCAGAGTGCTGCTGAGAGGCTTCTCTGGTGCGGACCCTACCTCTCCCCCTAAAAGATCTATAGGGATGGGAAGAGGCAGGTTGCTGATATCTTCCCCGAAAGGAAGAGGAGGAAGAGCCACGCCCAAATCCACGAAACCTCCTGAAAAATCTGGAAGAGGCCGTGGAAGAAGGAGCTTGGAGCCCTAACGACTTAGCCGTGGCCCTGCTCTCCTTAAAACGTTCCAAGGCCGAATCAGCCTTGGCTCCAAATAGTTTGTCCCCATCAAACGGGAGATCCAACAATGTGGACTGTACATCCGCAGAAAAGCCCGAGTTACGGAGCCAGGCCTGTCTCCTTGCCACCACAGTTGTGCCCATTGCTCTGGCTACCGAGTCGGTCGTATCCAGTCCCGTCTGGATAATCTGGGTCGCAGCAGCCTGGGCATTTGAAACAACATCCAAAAGACCCTGGGGAAGCTCTGTAAATGATGAGGAAATGTCATCCATCAGAGCATGAATATACCTCCCCAGGATACAGGTTGCGTTGGTGGCTTTCAACGCCAGACTGCAGGACGAAAAAATCTTCTTGGACTGCGTCTCTAGTTTCTTTGAATCTCTGTCCCCAGGCACCGTCGGGAAAGAACCAGGCGCTGACTTGGATGAACAGGAGGCCTGCACCACCAAGCTCTCCGGCGTAGGGTGCCTAGACAGAAAACCAGGGTCAGTCGGAGCCGCCCGATACCTCCTGGCCACGGCTCTGTGAACTGCTGGGGAAGATGCCGGCCTCTTCCACACCTCTAACACCGGATCCAGCAGAGCGTCATTAAATGGCAAAAGAGGCTCCGCCGCAGCTGAGGCCGGATGTAGCACCTCTGTTAGAAGGTTTTGTTTAGCCTCCACCACCGGCAAAGGCAGGTCCAAAAAACTAGCTGCCTTCCGTACCACTGCATGAAAGGAAGCAGCCTCCTCAGTGTATTCTCCCGGGGACGAAAGATCCCACTCAGGGGAAGTGTCCAGCCCACTGGCCGACTCCAGACCACGCAGCCCATCACCCGAGTCCTCTAGCTCTCCTTCCTCCAGGGCTCGTTGGTACTCCTGCTCCTCTAATACACGGAGAGCACGTCTCCTCGAATGAAGCCGTTGTTCAATACGCGGAGTCGACAATGCCTCCGCCGAAGTCGAAGATCGGCGCCGATCTTCAGAAGCCACCGACGCCGCGTCCGGCGCCACAGGTAACTTCGGCGCCGACGAAAGAGCAGTCGAAGCAGATGGACACACCGGAGTCACAGGCCGAAATCCCGACGTCGACGGGATGGAAATCCCCGGGGCCAATCCCTCTGAAGCCACCGGAGCGGCCACCGGCGCCGACACTGGCGCCGAGCCCACATTCCCAAAAGGGAGAAAGGGCATAAAGGGTGCCGGCCGAAGAGGCGCAGGATCACCCAATGAAAAGGCCAAAGGCCCAGCCGGAGCACCCCCTGGAGCCATCTGTTGGAAGATGGCATACATCGCATTCAAGAATGCGGAACTATCGGCTCCAGGGGTGGGAAAAGCCGGATACTGGGGTGCCTGTCTCGGAGGCGACCCCGACGCCGGCCTCGACGTCTGCAACGCCGGAGAAAACACCTGAGGCTCCAATACCTCAATCACCGACGCCTGTCCAGGTGAAGTTGGAGACGCCGGAGAGGGCAACGGCGTCGAAGGATGCGGCGTAACCGTGGGACTGATCTCCCATGTCCTTCGGCGCCGATCCGAAGACCTGGAACGAGTCTCCTTCGAATGACGCCGAGATTCTCTACGGCGCCGGGAGTCTCGATGACGCCGATGTCTTGGAGAAGAAGACTTCTTGTGATGCTTCTCCTTCGATTTCGCCATAAACAGCTTCGCCTCACGTTCCTTGAGGGCCTTTGGATTCATGTGCTGGCATGAATCACAAGTCGAGACGTCGTGGTCGGAGCTCAAACACCAAAGGCAATCGGAATGAGGATCCGTCACCGACATCTTGCCTCCACACTCACGACAAGGCTTGAATCCAGACTTTCTCTGCGACATTATTACCACAGCGAAAGACTACGCAGCAAAAATACACTGTAACCACAAAAGTAACAGTTGCTCCCTCGAAGATAACCGTTTCAAATGCACGGAAAAAAGGGAACTGACGTCCGCACGTCGTCGAGGACCTCTTATTGCCTGTATGACGTCAGACGGCGTCGCGTGGGCTAGAGTGACGTCCTCGTCGACGTGCAGAGACTAGTAAGAAGATTTCCATTGAATGCTGGCGCCATGGGAGTATTCATTAGGTGAGGAATCCAAAGGTAGTTGTATCCATCAGAAAGCCATTGCAGTAAAGAAAAACAAATATAGCAGTATTTAACTATCAGGGCATGTAAGACACACCAGTAATCTACTACTTTTTAAATACAATGCACCCTGTCCATGGGGTCTGCCTTGGGCCTACCTTAGGGGTGACTTACATGTAGTAAAAGGATGGTTTGGGTTCCAAACTGCCCACACAGACACTGCAGTGGCAGGTCTGAGACATGTTTACAGGGATTCTCGTTTGGATGGCACAATCAGTGCTACAGGCCCACTAGTAGAATTTGACTTACAGGCCCTGGGCACACACTGTGCACTGTACTAGGGACAGTAAATCAAACGTGCCAGTCATGGATAAACCAATCACCAATACCATTTAGACAAAGAGCACTTGCACTTTAGCACTGATCAGCAGTGGCAAAGGTCCCAGAATCCTAAAGGCATCAAAAATGAAATTCAGCACTGGGTCAAAAACAGAAGGTCAGAAGACAAAAAGACATTCGAAACCATGCCAAGAGCTGACAGGTTTAACGATATGTGTGTATATATATATATATATATATATATATATATATATATATATATATTTGAGACATTTAGTGTGAGACGACAATTATTGAAGCATGTAGAAAAGTGGAGCTCTAGAGAGAGTATACTGTTAAAAGAAAAGCAGAGGAGATCTACAAAGGAGTCTCAATGGAGATTCATAACAACGTTAATAGTTCACACTCCAAAGTTAGAGCAGTTTTGCAGAAACACTGGCACCTATTAAGGAGTTATCCACGGATAGGTGGGGATATAGGCAATGCCCCCAGATAATATTCCGCAGAGGAAAAGTCCATGAAATATATGTTAGTAAATAGTGATATTAGATAACGTAGATGCAGGAATACTTGGTTACAACAAGGGGATTGATTTTCAAGTGTTCCAAATCTAAAGCATGCAGGAATGGGGAAAATATCAAGAGAGTTGTGATTGGAGTTATGGTAGTACATAGAATTAAGATACAGTAGAACTGTGGGAGTGATTTTGTAGTTTATATTCTGAAGTACAGCTAACAAAATTGTGTGTGGGAAGTACTATAGTACAAGCCCAAAAGATAATTTTAAATCTGAGAGCCTTACAAAATGATGATATGACGTATCCAGTGGCCAGACATATTCATGAAGTACATGTTGGGAGAGTGGATAATCTCAAGTATAGTGTGATTGATGGTATATTGAAAGACGTAAGAGGAAGCAACAGAGAAAAAAGTTGAGAATCTTTGACTCCAAATACATAATAGTCTTTGATACTAAAGTACCTAATGGACTAAATTGTAGTAAGGAATTGCATGTACGTTTCTAAAAATGAGAATATTGTCAAAATGCATCTCTGCTCCTGTTTAGAAAAATATTTCTAGGGGATTTTGTCAATGTTTTTAATGTTGTTTTTAATTGTTTTTTTCAGGGCTGGTCAATAAGAATAATATGCAGAAGCAGAAGAGCTTTGTATCTTAAAATTTGATTGATCTTTTGGGGGCCAGATATGTGATATGTCTATGCCCACAAGGGCTTTATTGGAATAATGAAAGATAGGGACAATGTATATATGGAATTTATATAAGGAATTATGGCATATGGAACATTAACACTAGGCAGTATGCAGACTGCTTATTTGTTATCCAAAGTGGGGAATATGGACTATGAACAAAAGTTATTGAAACGTTAATTGCCATAGTAATGTAGAAAGTGATCGTCCCGTAAATGGTCCATATCGTTGAGTGAAGTTTGGGCTGAAAGACTGATATTGCAAAGCTCATACAAATAGTTTTTTTTCAAATTTTGACCATATGGTTTTGTGTAAGTGGTGATAATATTGGATATACCCGCTATGAAAAGAAAAAGGAACTTGGAATTTAAAACTGTTTGTTTAGTAATGGTCACGTATGGGGTTGAAAGTCAAGTAAACATGGCGTCGAACAGGTTGAGAAAGGCAGAAAGTGCTGAAACACGTTCCTGTTCTCCATTTTGCCAAGTGGATTAAATGTGATTTCACTCGGAACACAGAGTGCCTGTCTTCTTTATACTTCAAGGAGTGTGGAGATATATATATATATATATATATAAAATGCCTCTTTTTGTATGGTCAACCCAAGTTGTTTTGACTGATGCTGCTGTTTTTTTATTCAGAGTACGCTGATGCCTGTAACCAGACCTTGTGTCAGTACCCTGACCCCAAAACATGTATGTTACATTGGCTATACCCAATTAGCATAAGCTAACTTACCTGTAAGTCCCTAGTACATGGTACCCAGGGCATGTAAGTTAGAGAGTCACCCCAGGGATTGCAGCACTGTTTGTGCCTCTCTGGGTGTGGCAAATGTAAACCAAGTCTCCCAGTCTGCCTCTGCAGACTGGAAGAGAAGTTGTAAACTGCTGGCCTGGCTTTGCCATTTAAACCAAAGGCAAAGCCAAATCTCTCTCTCCAATATGAGTACGTCATCAGGCCTACTAAGCCCTAAGGAAAGGTCCAGTATTTTTCAGGGGCAGAACATATATTTTACAGGTTCTGGTAGGAAAAACGTAAAACTGATGTTTTTACTGTGGAAAGATTTGGTCACCTCATTGGCGAGTACAGGTTACAAGCTGACCCCTCAGCTGTGCTAACTTCTGAAAGGTGCAATTAAAGTTGATATACCAATAAATTACTGCGTTACTTCAATTCTGTTTTTTTTTAAAGGTGAATTTGTTAAAAACATGGTACTTCCCAGATACTAGGGCGGCACTCCATAAACGTTTTAAAAAATATATCGAAAAATATAAATACATTTCCGTAGCTATTAACACTTTAATAAGGCAGAAATAGGTAGGGACCAACAATAAAAACTACTACTTGCCTATATTTAGGGCCCTATTCAAGAACACAGCTAAAGTGTAGTAAAAAAATATGTCTTTCTTTTAATTTTGTAAAGGCAGCCATTAGCCAAATATATACTGCCTTGTCATCAGAATGTACTGCTGTAGTTACAGAGGTATACCATGATGTAATATGAAAGGGTATAGGCAGTGCATAGAGAAGGAGGAAGTTATACTTATAGCTGTGCGGTTAACAAACAGAAAACATTATTTATGGACGTGTGAAGGTTGTGCATAATTTATAAATGTAAGGTATAACTCAAACTTTACAATTTCTAATGTTTGCGTAGTTCAAATTTGGTTTGTACAGAAAGAATAAAGTTATCCTAACTATAAATAAGTTGTAACCTTTGTTTTTTAATTGAATACTCACACACACATACATATGTATATGTATTGATTTTCACTGAAAAAAATTAAGGTTAAAGCAACGTTATAGATAGGTGAAAATGTCAGTGAAAGCGTACCATTTTGAATGTACAAAACCATGTGTTATAGTTATCTCAAGTAACTGTAACTCATGACATAAAGTAACTATAACTCCCACCCACCATGTACAGTGTTGTCATCAATGTTATTGGGATGTAAAAGTCCTCTGCATGGTAAGAGATGCGTACCTCTGCCAGAGTGCCCAACTGCACTGTTGCCTGGATCCCTAACGTTGATTTGTTGTCACAGGCAAACAGATTATGTGTGATCCATGCCATGACATAGGCTTGTCTCCCAGATAGTGGTCTTGTTGGACCGGAAAAGGTGCCAGAAACGCTACCCTAATAGGGGTGGAAGGGAACCACCTTCATCGAGAGTTAAGCAGCACTAGCATGGTGGTGGAAGCATACCATGTAGTGAGTGATCAGTAATAGTGAATAGGTCCTTTTTCCCTGTGCCAATGGAGTGAGTCCTACAGGCTCCTTTATCATTCTAAATGTTCTTCTGCTGTGTGCTTAACTCACCCTAGGCCTAAATCATGTAGATGTGGAGTACTGCGCAATGCAGGAGTAGTGACTCAGAATTGGATGTATGTGTGCCAGAGATGGGTGCAGTACAGGGTTAGAGCAGTACTGTGCAGTATATGTGTGGCTAGTGCATGTACTAAGTGTATGTATGACTGCAGGGAATACATTACATGAGAGATGTACATGGACTGGGCAGTTGTGCCAAATGGAAGCATGTGCTGGTTGTATTTGTGTGAAATATAATACATTAAGGGATGAAATATGCAGCCCACACATGGTGGGTGTTTGTGTGCTGGAGTGTGGGTGTTTGCACATAGCATACCCTGGTACAATACAGAAAGGCTACAGTACTGAGCATTGTGGTCAGAATGAATGTGTGTGCTGAATGCATATGTCCCAGTAGTGACACAATGCATGGAGGTGACAGAACTGGAGAGTAAGTGTGCTGTTAATATACACTGAGTGCAAGTGTGCCTGCAATGGTACACTACATAGAGGGCAATGGGTTCCATTTTGGGAGGCCTCTGCATGCCAGGCAAAGATATGAGGAGTAGAGGAATCTCCACAGACAGATTTATGTAATGCTGCATTCCTGTGATCTAGGTGAGACACACACTGGAGGAAGGGATTCTCCCTGTACACCTCAAATGGTTGCTCTTTGATTCAGTGTTAGATCACAAGGAAAGGGCCTAGGCACATCTCAGGAAAGGAGCTGGGGCTGAAAAGGGAATTATAAAGAGTAGGGCTGGGAGTCCAGGACTAACCTCTTGATGCACATGTTACTGTGGCTCACATCCAGGTGACATCAGCTTCACAGTCTTATCTGCTGTGACAGACAGTCTTTCAAGAGGAAATAAGAAAAGAAGAAATGTACATTTTAAAAGAAGCAGAACCCCAATACAAAACTTCAAAGACTCAGACCCTAAATCATATTTGGTGTCTGGAAAAGGACTGTAAGCAGGGGAGGTTAAGACCCCAGAATCTGTAATCTGCCAAGCAGCCAGACAGGCTGTGTAAGGAGGAGAAGCTCTGGAAGACTTCTACCTGTGACCAGGTCTGGGGGCCAAGACCTGCTAGTCTTAGAGCTGGGTGAGAGAAACCAAGACTATCTCCCCTGGAGCATGGAGCACCAACACCTGCCTGCATGCCAAGGCAAGTGTGCCCTGTGATGAAGAGGAGAGCATTGGAGTGAGTGAGGTCTAGTAGGGAGCCCAGTCAAGTGGACTCTGGTTGCGAGGTCTGAGGTGTCAGCTGCGGCAGAGATTGGGTCGTTGCCTGCATGCAGATTCTGGTCAGCGACCCCAGTATGCCAGGAGGGGCCACTGTGATGTGAGCTGTGTAAGTAGCACCGTGTGAAAAGTGCTAGGACCAAGCTGCCTCACTGTAGTGACCCTATATGCCAGAGAACTTATTGGTCCAGGTGCGTTGAGACTAGTGTCTGCCTTTATCGGCGACCCCATATGCCAGGAGGGTTTGCTGTAGTGAGTGTGATCGCACCGGAAGAGCCTGCACAACACTGAGTACCACAACAACCCCATATGCCAGGAAAGGTTGCCGATATCACTATGGCCAAGAGTATGGGTCGTTGCCCGGACAAAAAGATTGCAGCTCTGGCCGGTGGGTCAAGCCCACACTCCGAGACCTGCACCTGACTGATTCCCCTAGGACCCCACGGATGCCACCAGAGATGTCATACCCTGTATTAGGCTCC
The DNA here is from genome assembly GCF_031143425.1 of Pleurodeles waltl. NCBI lineage: Eukaryota > Metazoa > Chordata > Amphibia > Caudata > Salamandridae > Pleurodeles > Pleurodeles waltl. The sequence continues at coordinate 171,962,099 of NC_090437.1, forward strand.
AATTGGAAGCTGAACGCTTCCATACAGCCTGAGCAGGTACAACTGAAACTGGGCCTTTGGGGGCCCAGGGGACTTGCTAAATGTGCTGGGGCACCATGGACACTTTTGACTAATTTCTAGAAGTCAAAGAGGAATTCCTGGGTACAGTCGACTAATAAGCATTACATGGTTACGACCACCAATGGATAGGGAATAACTCCAACCATGTTATAAGAAAGAGGGTGGGATTAGGGATTTGCCTGACAACATCTAGTATTTCAATTCAAACCTTGCAATGTTTAATAAAAGTGACTGTCATAAAGAAATGTAATAAAGTTCGTTAAAAAAAAAAAATCTATGTGTTTTGAGTCTTTTTTTTTAACATTTTTAAATCTACAAAGTGCAGCCATAGAACTCACTACAAGGGGACTCTGCGCTGCAGCTGCACAGCATAGAGCTCCAGCTAGGAGCTTTAAATAAATATGGTAAGCTCTCCTGATTTTTAATGCTCAAGGAGACTAAGGGCCCGATTTAGAGTTTGGTGGAGGGGTTACACCGTCACAACAGTGACGGATATCCAGTCCTCCGCAGTATAAAACCCATAGGTTATAATGGGATTTATATGTCAGCAGGCGGGACATCCGTCACCGTTGTGACAGAGTAACCTCTCCGCCCAACTCTAAATCAGGCCCTTAATATTTTTTATAATGTTGCTGGGGGGCTGCTTAACTCTCAGCATCCCCGTAACATTAAAGGAAATGCTTGGTTGGGCCAATGCCTCTTCTAGGGGCACCATAAGCAAGAAAACATGTACTTAAAAAAATAAATCCTAGCGCTTTAAGGAGCGCACCATACCCGAGTAGTGAATAATAAATTAACAGCTCATTTATTATACACGTTTTCATTTTATATTTTTTGTGGGTGTTCCAGTTCCCACCTGTGACACCTACATGTTTTGTTTTTGTTGAGGGCTACGGGGGGAAGACCCAGAGCCCCTGTGGCCCCAGCTGGCACTCATCATGTGTACATTAGAAAACTGCCCCATGGGATAGGATCCCTGAGGACTGAAGAGGCTCAAGGAATGTATTGGTACTGGGGAATGGGATCCGTGGGGCTTCAATGTGGCTTAGGGAGGGGACTGCACGCACCTCCCCTTTTAAATTGATTTGGCCCCGTGGATGGGGCCCTCTGGACCTGCAGAAGGCTCAGTGAGGAGGCATGCCACATTCCCCTTTTAAATCCATTATGCTGCCACCCCCTTTTGTTTTGAAGGCATATGAGCCTGTGCTTTTATATTTAAAGAAATCCTGTTGATTCACAGATTCACCACAAACATATTCTTTTTAAAATAGGTTTTTGGCCCCGAGGGTGCCTTTGATATTGCCTCATAGAAAAAGCCCTGTTGTGGTAAATTATCGGGTTTGCTACTATCTGGAGATGCTGTGGAAGATTCTTACAACACCAGCAGAGTGCATCACAGACAAACACACAAACAATGAAAGGGACAAAGACTATGATGTTTTACATACTACAATAGCCATGCTCACTGACTGTCCTATTCCAAGACCCATCATATCCTGAAGAACCGAAATGCCAGGTTTCTCGTCACATCTGAAGCAAAAGATTAGATCCTACTCTCTACTGCAGACAAAAACATACCTTTAGTCGCAGTGACTGTGAAGAGCAGCTCAGAAATTACCAATTACAGTACAATCCATAAACAGTAAGGACATCCTCACCAGAGAAGGAGCTGTGATCAACAGCTTGGTGTTCCACTAGGAGCTCAGGTTAGATGGGTAGAGTGGAGGAACAGGCCACACTCAAGTGCCCTTGGATCCCTGCTCCAAGTTCACCATGACCAGATGGTGAATTCCTAATGGAAGAATAAATGGTAAGCCATCATCATGCACTCTCCTCCTACCCTCCCACGACAACTGTTCTGCCTTCTGTAATGGTTTGACCTACAAGTTAGGGTATCACTGTTAATGAATAAACACTGATGCCTCAGACATGACAAAGACATAGCTTAATCAGAAGGGCTGGTTGCCCTAACACTAATGGCCCAACTCAACAGCACGCCATGACAGGAAGACACTGTGCTTATCCTTCAAGCAAGCGGATGATGTTGCCAAGACAGTGACATTTTGAAGTACAGCCTGTCCATCCTCCATCAAAACAATCACTCTGGCCTCCTGATGAGATTACGCTAGCTGTAAGCATTTACCTACCCAGACGTATCCAATGAGTGACTTGGCAGTGGGGCACAGACAGTCCCGTAGCGCTCCAGAAGCAGCCCCAAACAGCATATCAAACGCTCGGGAGAAACAACCACAGGGCTCCCTAGACTAAGAGATGAACCCGGTGCTGCTCCATTGAAGAATGTCAGAGTTGTAGTTGGCCCCAAAGGAGTTTCCAGAATCTTGCAATGTGCCACGCAGTTCATAGTCTCTCGAACACAGCCTACGGACATAAAGCATCTAGATGAATGTTATATTAGTTGTATCAATTGTTGTCTAACTCCAGTATTGCTCCATGTCTGAGCAAAGATTGGAACAGTTGGGCAATGGCAGCAGGCTGTTGCATGTATCTGCTGATTGACCCTGAGACATGACAAATTCGCTTGCAGAGTCCTATTGTTTCTACTAGTTTACCTGATTAGACTGCCCAGGCTCTGATCTGCTTTTTGTTGTTATGTCGCCAGAACATTATGTCACCTTCACCCTCCACGAGGACTGTCACTTATACCTACGTACACCCATCCTTCAAACGTGTCACAGTACATGTGATTAGACAATGAAAAGGGATTGGGGGGGACAGCTCACTCCACACACCATCCATTGTGTGTGCCTGTGTCCTTCACGCTGCTGCAGCACTGATGCACTACGCAACAAAGCAAAGATCTCGAAGTCAACGCAAGTTAACTTGAAAACACTGACTTTCTCCGCTATGATTTATTTTACCCTTCACTCCATGCATTTGAACGTCATTATATACTTGTTCGAAACAATGAAGAGAAGTGCCACTTACTGTCTTTCAAATGTGGTGATCAACTAACGATGATGTATTCTTACAACAAAAAGGGCCCTCTGAGTGCCAATTATGTACAGTACTAGTGCCATCATAAATATCTATCTATTGTTTCGTACACATGCTGGGGTAGGCGTTACTCTACTCGCAGGTTCTGCACAGATGTTACGCACCTTCTCTAATACTCGTTGGGACATTCCTCTCCTGCTTCTAAATGTATTTTCCAGTTAAGAAGTCAGTGCGTGAGCTGCATCTAAACAGCGTGAGCATCGAGTATCAATCACCCCTCCTCACGGACCCCCTCCCGTTTGAGGGTGCTCTCAGGAACTGAGTTGAGAATTATGTCCAGGCACAACATGGAGCATGCCCAGAGTGCAAACAGCCTCCTTGCTTCACTGAACATGCTCAAGCGAGGCGTGTCTCCACTTTGAGCGCGCGCACTTCATTTCTCGTAATTCATCGAAAGCTGAGGACTCCAGCTCACCGGCGCTAGTGTTGACACCCGTTGAACATTATTTGATTAGTCCTCTGTATTCTGTCAGGACCGGAGGCTTCGGAATATGCTTTTCTCTCTCTTAACTGCCAAAACACAGCAGCCAATGAAATTTAACAAAACAAAATAACTACATTTCCCATAAATACAGTAGTTCCAGTCCACCAATCACCATTAACCTGTCCATATAACCGTCCCTTGTGAAGTAGTCCTTCCTCTTTCTTTGCCAAGAGATAAGTGTATTTTTTTTATCTCACTTCATTCTATACTATTGTGTATTCTATTTGTTTTATTATCTGGCACAAAGTGGAGCGGGAGCGGGCTCTGAACGTGCTGAGGCACTCTTTTTAAGTGACGCGCCCTCCCCCCCTTTGTTCGCTTTCATTATTCATTTTCATTGTGTGGGAGCCGGCTCTGCCGGCGGGCGCGCTCGCATCTAGCTTTGGAGTTGTTCCGACTCCTAGACCGCGGCGCGCGCTAGAGGCTTAGTCCTCTTTTCATTTCCACATGCGCGCATGCGCACTACTCGTTCTTTCAGAACCTGGGAGATCGAGTTGTGTGCAACGCGCCGAAGCCTGAGAAAAGGCTATTTTTAGCGTGTTTCGTTCCAAATTTGAAATGCTTGAGCCCAGAACACCCGATGGGGCGATTACAACATAAACAGCTCGGCTGAGGGGTTAGCAGGAGCTCCCTCCACGCTTGAATTTACTATTGTGCCATTATCAATAATATTTAAACTTTAAAAGAATTGTGTGCAAGTCAGCTAAGTACTGACCTGTTTTCCGGCTGGGAAGGACAAATCCCCCGTGATCTCCTCCATCTTCCTCTGTGAACATGGCGTACTACACCGGAGAGGATGATTTCTATCAGGACCAACCTGATTTTGCTGATGAACACATGGAGGAAAGACTAGTGGAAGCCCTGGGATATCATGTCCAGGACTCCGTCAACCAGGCTCTTATTAATGCGCTAAAACCCTTTGCCCAGCCCTTAAGATGATTTGGGCAGCGTGAACTGAGGGGTCGCCCTCTGCTAGAAGCTGGTTCGCAACCCGACCAAATTCCAGACCTGGCTGTGTCCCAGGGAGCCTTGAAAAGACCTTTATCCTCGGCCGACATACTAGCAAATATGGCCGCCTCAGTGATGTAGGATCACGGCTATGATGTCTATTCCTCCTTAGACGCTTCTGAGGGTAATAGAGAATCTAGGCCGGACGACCTCTCTTCCTCTGCGCAGTCCTCAGTCTCAGATCAGGAGGACCCCAAACCATCAGGAAAGCGTAAACGCAAATCTCGCAACACACAAGAGCGTAGTTCCTCTTATTGTAACCTTTCCTTTGATCCAGAAAATATAGTACATCCAAGGTCCACTGAATGGCTTCCATGTGAGGAAGTGGCGGAATATGTTCAGAACCATATCCGCAAGGGGTTTGACCGAGAGGTTAGAAATACCCTTTGCTCGGAATGCCCGCGCCCCTCACTCCAGTGCAAGGTAACAGAGACTCCAGACATGAATCCAAACATGGCGACTTTTATGCGAAAATTCTCGAAAGATCCGAAGTAGGGGTTGGATCGTGCTTAGAATAATTGTCAGGACCGACTTCTTGATATCTCTGGCCCCATCACAAAAATACTTGAGTTAGCCATCCAAGCCAAAGAATCCGAATCGTCTCTTGACCCGCAGACAATCTTAGAATGGGCTCAACGAGCAATCTGTCTACTAGGGAATGCGAACTGTGCCATGTCGACAGAACGCAGATGCTCCTTTCTCATGAGAATTGACCCGAAACTGGCAGATTTAGCCCCCAATGATGCAGGCCCAGCGGCGAATGGTCTGCTTTTCGGAGACAAATTTGTTAAAGACCTAGGGAGGTATATTGCCACCTTTTCCGCTTTGGATAAAGCCCAATACTCCATGAAGAAAATGTTTAACAGAGGCCTTTTTGCCAGGGCCGGACGCTTCAGAGGCCAGGCGCCGGGCAGTGGCTTCAATCACGCCTCAGGTAACTACAACCAACAAGGATACTACTCCAGGTCGGGCTTCTACCCCTCCCGAGCCCGCAGAGGCCGAGGTTATTGCAACAGAGGCGGTGCCCGCTCCGTCGAAGGGCCATCTTCAGGTGAGAATCATTCCCTTTTCGGAAGTTTTCTTGGGAGGGAGATTGAAAGATCACTTAACAGCTTGGGAAAGGATATCTCAAGATCCGTGGATCCTTCAGACGGTTCAGGGTTACAAGATAGAATTTTATGCTCCGCCGCATCAGGCGAATTTTCCCCGTCCCCTTGTTTTTTCCCAAACAGACGGTCATTTCATAGACATCGAGATTAACCGTCTTTTCCAGAAACGCGCCATTTGCCGCTCCGAACCACACCCCAAGCGGGTTTGTAAGTTCGATATGCTGGTTCAGAAAAAAGGAGGTGGCTCTCGGTTAGTCCTCAACCTGAAGGAGTTCAATTCCTGGGTGGTTTATTTCCTCGTCCGATTAGATCTAAAAGACGCTTATCTTTCAGTTCCCAACTTCGAACCTCACAGACGGTTCCTCCAATTCTGTTGGCGGAGACTTGGTACGAGTTCTCTGTCCTTCCCTTCGGTCTTTCTTCCGCCCGTGGTGTTTCACCAAACTGTTAAGACCCGTGGTACAATCCCTCAAAGAAAGGAGCGTTCGTCTCATTATTTATTTAGACGATATCCTGATCATGGCTCAGTCCGAAGAGTCAGTCCTCCTCCACCTAACATGGACAAGAGTTGGGATTTCTCATCAACATAGACAAATCAGTCTTAATCCCGTCCAAGGTTGTAGAATTCTTAGGGTTTCAGGTAGACTCCGTCAAAGCACAGTTATTTTTACCCCTTTCGAAGAGGAAAACGATCAAGAAAGAATTGAGGAGAGCCCTTGCCTCTCAGACCATATCATTGAAGACCCTAGCACGCCTGGTGGGTCTTTTAGCTTCCTCAATTCAGGCAATCTTCCCAGGGCCGCTCCATTATCGGGCCCTTGACGTCTGAAGATTTTTCATCTTCACATGGGCCTTTCTTATGCGGAGCAGATTATCCTGACGGACGAAGCCAGGTCAGAAATCAATTGGTGGTTAGAACACATGGATGCCTGGAACAGTATGGCAATTTTCCCTTCGAACCCAGAGATGATTATAGAATCAGATGCCAGCCGGTGGGGCTGGGGAGCCCGCTGCGGCTCTGTTCAAACGGGGGGTCGGTGGTCCCAGGACGAACTGACCCTTCACATCAATTGCCTAGAGCTTTTAGCGGGAGCCTTTGCTATTCGATCCCTGTCTCCCCACCAGGGGAAATGTTGTATTCTACTCAGGATGGACAACATTTCAGCAGTTCAGTACATCAACCGTCTGGGTGGGACCAGGTCCTGGGTACTAGTGGAGATTGCGAAGGAGTTTTGGCAATTTTGTCTTCTCCATCACATATCGGTGAAGGCGGAATACATTCCGGGTCGAGCCAATCACATTGCTAACTGGAATTCTCGATTCCTCAGAGATGGCAGCAATTGGAGGCTGGATCCTCTGGTATTTAACAAGTTGAACTCTCTTTGGGGTCCTTGTGCGATAGATCTCTTTGCCTCCAGACTCAACACTCAACTGACATGTTTCTTCAGTTGGAGGCCGGACCCGTTGGCGGCCGGGACGGACGCATTTCTCCAGCCATGGGAGTCAAGGATGCTTTATGCGTTTCCCCCATTCATCATGATTCATAGAGTACTCTCTCAGGCACGGAGACAGAGTGCGGAATTGATCTTAGTGACACCCATCTGGAAAGCTCAGCCCTGGTTCCCTTTGGCAATGTTGATGTCTTGCGCGTCCCCTGTAGCGATTCCCCAGGACCCTCAACTATTGCTATATCGGGTGGGATCTCCCCATTCTCTAATATGGAGGGGACAGCTAAATCTCATGGCGTGGAGAATTTCCGGAGACGCTGGCAAGTGCCGGGAGTTTCAGACAACGCAATGTTCTTCTTGTTACAATCTTGGGCTCCTTCCACTCACAAACGATATCAATCCGCCTGGAAAAGATGGTTGGATTGGTGCAATCAACAAGACATTGATCCTGTGGGGTCTTCCATTGTTATGATCGTCAATTTTCTTTCAGAATTAGCGACCCAAGGCCTAGCTTACAGAACTATTAACAATTTCAGATTGGCAATTCAGCAGGGCATCCCCATATAGAGGGTAAACCGATAGGGGAACACCCTTTAGTATGTAAACTGTTGCAGGGAATTCACATTGTGACTCCTCCTCAGCCCAAATATACTTTCCTGTGGGATGTAGATATTGTTTTAAAATTCTTGAAATCATGGCCAAGCAACGAAGATCTTTCACGCAAACAACTTTCAGTGAAACTGACTATTTTGCTCTGTCTATTATCATGCCGCAGAGTGTTGGATGTGAGAGCTCTGGATTTAGCATGTAGAGTATTTACTCCTACGGGAGTTTTGTTTACTATTTCTAATCGTACTAAGACTTTTTCTAGAAATGTTGCATACCCACCGTTCCCTCACCATCAAAAGCTATGTATTGTAAAATGCTTAAAAACTTATGAGGAACGTACGAGAGAAGTACGCCAACATTTTCAGGGTCAATTGTTGATTTCCTTACAAAAACCCTTTAGTCCTGTTTCAGCAGCGACGTTGGCACGTTGGGTCCGTTGGATCCTGCAAAATGCTGGGATTGATATTTCACAATTTGGGGCTCATTCTGTCAGAGGAGCTATGGCATCTAAGTCATTCTCGTATGGTTCTCATTTAGAGGACATTATGAGAGCGGCTGATTGGTCATCAGATTCTACATTTAAAGTATTTTATCACAAACCAATTGTAGATGTGGTGTCAAATGTTGTGGATCAGCTTTGAACTAGCATAATCCAAAGCCTCCGGTCCTGACAGAGAATAAAAAAAATTCTAGCTATTGCGTCAAGAATTTTCAATTCTATTAAGGACACCAAGGATCCTAAAAAAGGACTGGATCGCTCTTGGAAGAACTGTCAGGACAGACTGCTTGATATTTCTGGTCCTCTCACGAAGATTCTAGAATTAGCCGTCCAAGCTAAGGAGTCTGAGTCTTCTTTGGATCCTCAGACAGTTTTAGAGTGGGCTCAACGAGCAATATGTCTGCTGGGCAATGCGAACTGCGCCATATCTACGGAACGCAGACGTTCCTTCCTCATGAGAATTGACCCTAAGTTAGCTGAACTAGCTCCCATTGACGCGGGCCCTGCAGCTAATGGTTTACTTTTTGGTGACAAATTCATGAAGGATTTGGGGAAGTATGTTGCCACCTTTTCTGCCTTGGATAAGGCTCAGTCCTCTATGAGAAAGATGTTTAATAGAGGCCTTTGTGCCAGGGCCGGACGCTTTAGAGGCCGAGCGCCGGGCCGTGGCTTCAATCAGGCCTCAGGTAACTACAATCAACAAGGACAAGGATACTATTCGAGGTCTGGATTCTATCCCTCCCGAGCCCGCAGAGGTAGAGGCCGCGGCTACCGTAATAGAGGCGGCTCCAACTCTGCCGAAGGGCCCTCCACTGGTGAGAATTATTCCATTTCCAGAAGTTTTTCTGGGAGGGAGATTGAAAGATCATTTAATTGCATGGGAGCGGGTGTCTTAAAATTCGTGGATCCTTCAGACAGTTCGAGGGTACAGGATAGAGTTTTATGCCCCTCCTCGTCAAACGAACTTTCCTCATCCTCACCTTTTTTCCCAAACAGAAGGTTCTTTCATAGACGACAAGATAGCTCGCTTACTCCAGAAACACACCATTTGCCGTTCCGAACCGCACCCAAATGGGTTTGTAAGTTCGATCTTTCTGGTACAGAAGAAAGGAGGCGGGTCCCGGTTAGTTCTCAATCTGAAGGAATTCAACTCCTGGGTGGTCTACCGTCATTTCAAGATGGAAGGCATCCATCTATTAAGAGACCTTCTGTTAGAAGGAGATTTTTTAGTGCGGTTAGACCTAAAGGATGCTTATCTTACGGTACCCATCTTCGAGCTTCCTCGACGGTTCCTCCAATTCTGTTGGCGGGAGACTTGGTACGAATTTTCCGTCCTTCCTTTCGGTCTGTTGTCCGCTCCTTGGTGTTTTACCAAACTTTTAAGGCCAGTAGTCCAACTGCTCAGAGAAAGGGGCGTTTGTCTCATTATTTATTTAGACAACATCTTGGTCATGGCTCAATCAGAAGAGTCAGTCCTCCTTCATCTGTCGTGGACGATTCAACTCCTGCAGGATCTAGGATTCCTGATCAAAATAGACAAATCAGTGTTAAATCCGTCCAAGGTTGTAGAATTCTTAGCTTTTCAGGTAGACTCCATCAAGGCGCAATTATTATTACCTCTTGGCGAAGAGGAAATCCATCAAGAAAGAATTGAGGAGAGCCCTTGCCTCTCAGACTATATCATTGAAGACCCTGGCGCGTCTGGTGGGTCTGTTGGCTTCTTCAATACAAGCAATTTTTCCAGGGCCTCTTCACTATCGAGCCTTGCAACACCTGAAGATTCTTCATCTCCGCAGGGGCCTATCGTACGTGGAACAGATTGTTCTGTCGGACGAAGCCAGGTCAGAGATCAATTGGTGGTTAGCGCACATGGATGCCTGGAACGGCAGAGACATTTTTGCCTCGAGTCCGGAGATAATGATAGAATCGGATGCCAGCCAGTGGGACTGGGGAGCTCGTTGCAGCTCGGTTCAGACAGGGGGTCGGTGGTCCCAAGACGAATTATCTCTTCACATCAATTGCCTGGAGCTGTTAGCAGGGGCATTTGCTATTCGCTCCCTGTCTCCTCGACAAGCGAAATGTTGTATTCTTCTTCGGATGGACAACATTTCATCAGTTCAGTATATCAACCGACTTGGGAAGACCAGGTCCTGTGTATTAGTAGAGATTGCGAACAAGTTTTCGCAGTTTTGTCTTCTCCATCACATATCAGTGACGGCGGAATATATTCCGGGCCGAGCTAATCTGATTGCGGACTGGAACTCACGATTCCTCAGGGATGGCAGCGACTGGAAGCTGAGTCCTCTGATATTCAGCAAGTTGAACACTCTATGGGGTCCTTGCCTCAAGACTCAACACTCAACTGACATGTGTCTTCAGCTGGAGACCGGACCCTTTGGCGTCCGGGACGGATGCGTTTCTTCAGTCTTGGGAGTCGGGAATGCTTTATGCGTTTCCCCCTTTCATCATGATTCGGAGACTACTCTCTCAGGTGAGGAGACAGAGGGCGGTATTGATTTTAGTGACACCCAGATGGAAAGCTCAACCTTGGTTCCCATTGGCGATGTTGATGTCATGCGCTCCCCCTGTGGCAATTCCGCAGGATCTTCGTCTATTGTTAGATCCGGTGGGATCTCCTCATTCACTGATATGGAGGGATCAGTTATCCCTCATGGCGTGAAGAGTTTCCGGAGACGCTGGCAAGTGCCTGGAGTTTCGGACAACGCAATGTTCTTCTAGTCTGAATCTTGGGCTCCTTCCACTCACAAACAATATCAATCTGCCTGGAAAAGATGGGTGTGTTGGTGGGATCAACGAGGTATTGATCCCTTGGGGTCCTCCATTGTTATGATTGTCAATTTCCTGTCAGAGCTAGCATCTCAGGGTCTAGCCTATAGAACCATTAACAAATCAGCGATTTCGGCGGGTCATCCCCATATAGAAGGGAAACCGACTGGGGAACACCCGTTAGTTTGTAAGTTACTCCGTGGAATTCGCATGGTCTCTCCTCCTCAGCCTAAATATTCTTCCCTCTGGGATGTAGAAATTGTTTTAAAGTTTCTGAAATCATGGCCATGCAATGAGGATCTTTCTTGCAAACAGCTTTCAGCGAAGTTGACCATTTTATTGTGTCTGTTGTCCTGTCGCACAGTGTCGGATGTGCAAGCTCTGGATTTGGCAGTTAGAGTATTTACTCCTTCGGGAGTTTCATTTACTATTTCCAACCGTACAAAGACCCTTTCCAGAAGTGTTTAGTATCCAGCTTTTCCTCATCCCCAAAAATTATGTATTGTAAAATGTTTAAAAGCTTATGAGGAATGTACTAGAGAAGTACGCAAGAATTTTCAGGGCCAGTTGTTAATTTCCTTACAAAAACCTTTTGGTCCTGTTTCTGCAGCAACCTTAGCACGTTGGGTCCGCTGGATCCTACAAGAAGCGGCCATAGATATTTCTAAGTTTGGAGCATATTCTGTCAGAGGAGCGATGGCATCTAAGTCATTCTCGAATGGTTCTCGTTTGGAGGACATTATGAGGGCGGTTGATTGGTCATCAGACTCTACATTTAAAGTTTTCTATCATAAGTCTATTGTTGATGTAGTGTAGACTGTTGTAAATCAGCTTTGAACTAGCATAATCCGAAGCCTCCGGTCCTGACATAGAATAAAATAAATTCTAGCTATTGCGTCAAGAATTTTCAATTCTATTAAGGACACGGAGGTGAGGATTATCCCTCCCATTGGAAAAACTGTAATATTTATGTTTGTTGGATAAAAATATATTAATACATTTGTTTTACAGTTTAACATACCCTCCCTTATGAAATATGTGATCTTATTGAATTCCGAGAATATTATTATGGTGTATTCTTTGTTCCTAGGTTTGGAAATCAAAGGCGTTTGATCGCGTTTGGATCTTTCAGATTCAGTTCAGTTGGAATCTTCGGAATCCTGATATGTCTGTGGAAAATCGTCGAGATGCAGCTCGGTTCTAGATGCGATTGGAAGAAGGTTCCGGAGTGTCCAGTTTGGTTTCAAGTACTCTTATGTTTCATTGCAAAGAAAGAGGAAGGACTATGTTGAGAGAGTCTGATATATGGACAGGTTCCCCATGATTGGTGGACATGAACTACTGGTTTTCATGGGAAATGTAGTTCTTTTGTTTTGTTAAATTTCATTGGCTGCTGAGTTTTTGTAGTAAAGAGAGAGAAAGCATAATCCTCGCCTCCGTGTTCTTAATAGAATTGAAAATTCTTGACGCGATAGCTAGAAAAAAAGTTATTCAGCAAGGGTTAATTTGTGTAGATCCCATAAGGGTTATTTACAGAAAATTACAGCTGAAATAAAAAATAAGATTGAAATTGAGGTGAAAAAACCCGCCACTTTTCTCCATGTTTTACTCTGTAACTTTTTCTTGCGATGTCAGATTTTTGAAAGCAATATACCGTTATGTCTGCTGGACTCTTCTGGTTGCGGGGATATATAGGGCTTGTAGGTTCATCAGGAACCCTAGGTACCTAGAGCCAATAAATGAGCTGCACCTTGCAGTGCATTTTCATTCTATACCGGGTAATACAGCAATTAATTTGCTGAAATATAAAGAGTGAAAAATAGGTATCAAGAAAACCTTTGTATTTCCAAAATGGGCACAAGATAAGGTCTTGAGAAGCAGTGGTTATTTGTACATCTCTGAATTCGTGGGTGCCCATACTAGCATGTGAATTACAAGGCATTTCTCAAATAGATATCTTTTTTTACACACTGTCTTACATTTGGAAGGAAAAAAAGTAGAGAATGACAAAAGGCAATAACACTTGTTTTGCTATTCTGTGTTCCCCTAAGTCTCCCGATACAAATGGTACCTCACTTGCGTGGGTAGGCCTAATGTTCGCATCAGGAAACACAACATGGACACATCACATTTTTACATTGAAATCTGACATGTTTTTTGCAAAGTGCCTAGCTGTAGAATTTGGCCTCTAGCTCAACCGGCACCTAGGGAAACCTACCAAACCTGTACATTTTTTAAAACTAGACACCTTGGGGAATCCAAGATCGGTGACTTGTGGGGCTCTGACCAGGTTCTGTTACACAGAATACTTTGCAAATCTCAAAATGTGGCCAAAAAACACCTTTTCCTCTCATTTCGGTGACAGAAAGTTCTGGAATCTGAGAGGAGACACAAATTTCCTTCCACCCAGCGTTCCCCCAAGTCTCCAGATAAAAATGGTACCTCACTTGTGTGGGTAGGCCTAGCGCCTGCAACAGGAAATGCCCCAAAACACAATGTGGACAAGTCACATTTTCCCAAAGAAAACAGAGCTGTTTTTTTAAAAGTGCCTAGATGTGGATTTTGGCCTCTAGCTCAGCTGGCACCTAGAGAAACCTACCAAAACTGCGCATTTTTGAAAACTAGACACCTAGGGGAATCCACAATGGGGTGACTTGTGGGGCTCTCTCCAGGTTCTGTTACCCAGAATCCTTTGCAAACCTCAAAATTTGGCCCAAAAAACAATTTTTCCTCTCATTTCGGTGACTGAAAGTTCTGGAATCTGAGAGGAGCCACAAATTCCCCTCCACCCATCATTCCCCAAGTCTCCCGATAAAAATGGTACCTCACTTGTGTGGTTAGGCCTAGTGCCCGCGAAAGGAAATGCCCCAAAACACTATCTGGACACATCAAAATTATCAAATACAAAACTACCTGTTTTTGCTGGGGGGGGCACTTGCGTTTTTGGTCCTGGGCTTAGCAGCCATCTAGGGAAACCTACCAAACCCAGACATTTCTGAAAACTAGACACCCAAGGGAGTCCAGGGAGTTGTGACTTGCGTGGATCCCCCAATGTTTTCTTACCCAGAATCCTCAGCAAACCTAAAATTTTGCTAAAAATCACCCTTTTCCCACATTTCTGTGTGGGATCACTGCAGCAGGACAAATTTCCTACCACCCAAAGTTTCCCTCAGTCTCCTGGTAAAATTGATACCTCACTTGTGTAGGTGGGCCAAGTGCCTGTGACAGGGAAGAGCCAAAAGCATGTCGGAATAGAGGGGGAATCAAAGCTGGTCCAAAAGGGCAGTTTGAAAAAAAGCATTTTTAGGCTGACAAGTGCAGCAGAAATGTTATTGGCATAGATGAGACAATGTTGGGTGGGAGGAATTTTGTGGATTCCTGCAGATTCCGGAAGGTTCCATCACAGAAATGTGGGAAAAATGTGTGATTTCCATCCAGGTTGGAGGTTTGCAGGGCATTGTGGGTAAGAAAAAGGTGCGGGGTACATGTGAAGCACACCACCTTGGAATCAACCAGATGTTTTGTTTTCAGATGTGTCTAGGTCTTGTGGATTTTTTTACATGGCAGCGTCCCAAAGTCCAAAAAGTGCAGCCCTCTCCATTCTAAGTTGGATTATTTTGAGAGTTAGACAAGCTCTCATGGCCCAAATTTAAAACCAAAACCCAAAATAATCAAATGTCCTTTTGCTTGCCGTGGGATAAGATGTTTTAGTGTGCGGGGGGAGAGCTGAAACACTGTTACACCCTTCAGTTGGGGTGGGGGCATAACCAGGCCCATACTGGTTGGTAGCCACCACCCCACTATTTTTTCTTCTTTTTAAATTCCATGGCTTCTAGTAGACTTTCTTCCCCCCCGGGGTGTGGATCGGGGGTAAGTGCCCAATCTGCAGAACAACTTTGGCCCCATTTATTTGGGGTAGGGGTGCGGCCATACCCCACCCTCATATTTAAAAAAAATGTTCCCTGGTCTCTGGTGAGCTTTCTGCCCCCCTCGGGGGAAGATGGGCCTTCCAAAAATAGGGCGGGCAGATATAGCCAACAGTAATGTGCCCCCATGGGGAGCGACGCTTGCCCAAGGGTCTGCCCCCCCAAACAAAACACACGCATACACACACACCAATCCCTGGTGTCTAGTGGTTTCTGCCCCCCTGGCCTAACAAAAATAGGCTGATCTGCCTCCAAGGGAGGCAGAAATGGCCTAAATACAAGTTGCCCCCCAGGGGAGCGACCCTTGCCTAAGGGGGTTGCTCCTCATACATAAAAACATAAAGTAAATAAAAATATATGTATATCTCTGGTGTCTAGGGGTAAATGCCCCCCATAAGGGCAGATCGGCCTAATTATATTAGACCGATCTGCCCCCGGGGGGGGCAGAAATGGGCCAAAATATTTTGCCCCCCCGGGGAGCAGCCCTTGCCTAAAGCGTCGCTCCCCACATATAAAAAAATAAATAAAAAATGTATCCCTGGTGTCTAGGGGTTTTCTGCCCCCCCGGGGGGCAGATCGGCCTAATATTATAATATTAGGCCGATCAGGCTCTCGGGGGCAGAAATGGCCCAAAAACATTTTGCCCCCCCCCCCCCCCCCCCCCCACCCGGGGAGTGGCCCTTGCCCAAGGGGCCCCTCCCCTTATGCGTAAGTATTTTTTTTAAAAAATCCTGGTGTCTAGTGGTTTCTGCCCACCCAGGGTAGATCGGACTAATTATATTAGGCCGATCCCCCCTGACCTAAAAATAATTTGCCCCCTTGGGGAGCGACCCTTGCCTAAGGGGTCGCGCCCCACATATAAAAAACAAAAACAAAATGTATTTGTGGTGTCTATGGGTTCTCTTCCCTCCGGGGCAGATCGGCCTAATAGTATTAGGCCGATCTGCCCCAGGTGGAGCAGAAATGGCTCAATAATATTTGGCCCCCCGGGGTGCGGCCCTTGCCCAAGGGGCCACTCCCCTTATGCGTAAGTATTTTAAAAAACAAATCCTGGTGTCTAGTGGTTTCTGCCCACCCAGGGCAGATCGGACTAATTATATTAGGCTGATCCCCCCTGACCTAAAAATAATTTGCCCCCTTGGGGAGCGACCCTTGCCTAAGGGGTCGCTCCCCACATATAAAAAACAAAAACAAAATGTATTCGTGGTGTCTAGAGGTTCTCTTCCCTCCGGGGAAGATCGGCCTAATAATATTAGGCCGATCTGCCCCAGGTGGAGCAGAAATGGCTCAATAATATTTGGCCCCCCGGGGTGCGGCCCTTGCCCAAGGGGCCACTCCCCTTATGCATAAGTATAGATATATATAAAAAAAAAACCCTGGTGTCTAGTGGTTTCTGCCCCCGGGGGGGGGGGGTAGAAATGGCCTAAACACAATTTGGCCCCACAGAGAGCGACCGTTGCCTAAGGGGACGCTCCCTACACTTAAAAGAAAAAAAAAATGATCCCTTGTGTCTAGGGGGCAGATCGGCCTAAATATGCTCAAAAATAATATGGCCCCCTATTGATATTCCCTAAAAAAAAAAACACAATTCCCTGGTGTCTAGTGGGCATTTCTGCTGTCCGATCGCATTGCAGAATGGCGAAATGCTGTGAGAGACAAGAAAGGAAAGGAAAGGTCTTTCCTTTCCTTTCTTGTCTCTCCCGCCCCACCTCCCGGTCGGAAGAGAAACGCAAAAGCATTTCTATATCACTAAAAAGGTGGTTGATGCTTGGCAATGCACATCTGTTACCAAGAGCGAACACAGTAGTATATCATCAGCAAAACTTGTGCCGGGTGCCAGCCTGGTGCAAGAAACCCAACCACCAAGGGTTCCGAGGTGCACACTAACACAGGTGGATATCAACAAACACCTATGTCATGAGCTGTAAATTACAGAATCTAAGGAAAGAGCAACCAGGGCACTCCAAGAAAATGAGTCCAAAGTCGGGTGACTTAGTATGTAGGGTTTAATCCTCAGTGTTAAGTAGTTGAATCATACATCAAAGATGTTTAAGTCCACATCTAAAAAGCAAAGGTTGAATGGTAGGTTGCAATAACAGTCTGCCTCCAAATTTGAGAACCAAAACAGCCAACACGTGTTTCGTCCTCTCGGACTTTTTCAAGGCTGCAAACAGAAAACAAATAAGGACTATTTACAAATGCTGGCACTACCCTTTGGTAGCTACATTTTTAAACTTTCAAAGTATGCTCACGTAAAAAGATCAGGTGATTTTAACCCAACGTGAGAAGAATGCAGAAAAAAGAGACAACCCTGTGGACTATTACTATGTATGCATTTAAAAGAAACGAGGAGAAAGTAGAAGGAAAAAAAGATAATCACCATATGTGCACATAAGAAAAAGGATTGGACCCGTTATTTAAGGTACGTTACAGAGGTGACCGAAGAGTAATTTATTTAATAGAGCGGGTGGGAAACAAAAAGAGAAAGAAGACAAACATAAACGAAAAGAAACGCGTAGTGTATATACATTTAGGACGATGTTAAAAAAATGCCCGTAACAGCCATGATTTACCTCTAGAAAAAACTATCCGGTAAGAATATTTGACGGTGTTCAATTTAAAATCCACATGATGAAGAGATCTCAAATAGGGAGAGGTAGACCTGGAAAAAAAGGTATTTATTCTAAGAAAAAGCTACAGTAGCACTAATATAAGATTTAAGACATATATTATTTATTGTTTTGATGGAAAGTAGAAAAAGTGAAGGGTGAATAACCTACCAAAGAAAATATGTTTTTAGACAGAATCCAAAGTAGTGGATCCGCGTTCCTTCCAAAGTCGAGGCCAGGTAATCTTTACGCGTAATGGCTTCAAAACCTCAGAAAAACAACATGACCCCAAGTCTGGGACATGTAAGCAAAGAAAAAGGTCTAAGTAGACCCTGTCTGTGAAAATAAATCAGAACGGCAGAGAAAAAGCATTAAACTGTGTCTCGTGTATATTGCTCATACACCACACATACGGTGTGTATGAGTTAGAAAGATCACATATTGTGAACAAACAAGGAACCCCATTTTAAATTGACCCTTATAACTGGGCATCAGCCGTCCTGTAACGAGGGCACGTTATTTCTTAAAGACGACTAGGGAGTCTATCAAGGGCCAAAACAATTATATTGAATACCGCAACGTTCAGGAAATAAGTCTCGGAGTGCAACCCAGTATATATCAATAACTAAGGAAACTCTCAATAGTGAAAAACCACGTTGTAAGTACCTGCGGAATAAGCGGGAGATAACCTCAAGTCTTTTACCCTTACCTAAAACTGTCCCTTATACCCATTAAACCCGTCCCTGTACTAGACAGTGAACTGTCGAGCAAATTAAAAAACTCGACTACCTAGGCAAGTATTCCATTAAGTCTACCGACGTTATAGAAACATTTAGGAGAAAATTATGTAAATGAACTTTCTCCCCTACCTGTACCTCCCCCAAATCGTCCGAGAAATAAGTGGAAAGCGACGTATGTCCTTGCCACGCAGCGTCTGATAGCGCTGCCGTGTTTCCATAGGAAACGACACCACTGAGAAGTCCGCATTAAATAGCATGCCTTCTAAAGATAAAAATAAAGGAAGGACTGGGAGAATAACCATAGATAGGTGGTTCCTATTGCTAGTTTGACATGGGCGCCATGTTGAAAAATGTTCGCTTTATTCAAAAGAAACCGGATAGGTACATTCCACAAAGGGAATGACACTGTAAACCAGTGTGAAGCGGATCAAAGAACTTCAAAATTTAAAAGCTCGTATGATGGCGGTGCGGTGTCCGGAAGGGCAATGTTAGTAAGAAAAAGAAAAAAGAAAAAAACGAAGAAAAAAAACACAAACATCGTGGAAAAAGAGAGAGACGACATTGTTATACATTTATGGATGGAGCAGAAATGTTATAGGAAAAAAAAAGTGCAGACCAAGTATACCCAAATCCTATGGTGTTCTAATACAGACAACCATAGAAAATACAAAATACAAGGATGTTCTAGTCCCATCCGGGACTGCGGTGTATATACAGTACATTAATCTGAACAAATGTTATATACAACATATATAAACCTATAAATAAATACGGTTGTCAACCAAGGGTACTGATAACGTGTTATACAACATATACCCACCAAAACACATATTAGGCCACGTAAATACTTATGCAAAAATGTAAGAATGACACTAAGCACCATGTGAACAAAAAGTAATATCTTGACGGATCAATTTCCATGTATTGACATGATAATACTGTATCTCTGAAACATATTGTCTAGAAATATTACTATTATACAAGAGAGAAAGAGGCTCCATAATCATTTCACTATGTTACAGTACTGTCCACACTCACATGGTAAAGATGCATAGTGAAGGAATAGTCCGACTTACATACAAAAGCGTACTTAAAGGAATACATGGAGGTCCCTGTGGATGTTTAGTCCCTGTTCAACCGCTCGTAACTTAACTATCCACCTGCTTTCCAAGCGTCTTAGGGCCAAGGTACGGTCACCCCCTCGAGGCGACTTACTAAGAGAATCAATCCCATGTATTTGGATGTCTAAAACTTCCCTCTGTCCATGTATTTCATTAAAATGGACCGCAAAAGGATAGTTCGCATTGCAGGAACGTATGGCTCTAAGATGTTCCTGAATACGTTCTTTCAGTGGTCTGATGGAATTACATGCCGTAGGCTTCCTAAAAAGTTTAGTACAGATTCTTCCATGTTCAATATAGATAGTGAGGTCAAGATAATTGATGGTGGATTGACTGGCCTCATGTGTAAAGCTGATGTTGAAGGTGTTATTGTTGAGATGCTCAATGAAAGCTAGAAGAGACGATGCATCTCCTGACCAAAGTAACATCCTGAAGAAAGGTTTGGGGTTTGTTCCTACCTCACTTCCTGATTTTACACAACTACATATTAGTTTGTTTAAATTCATTCGTAGGTGTAAACTCTATAAATATTTCTATGATGTCAACACCTCTGCTCGATCCACTAATGCCTTGGTGCATACGCCTAGCACTATGACCATCAAAGATATCAAGGACATACAAACCTTGTTATCAATAGAGCATCAAGAAGGACCCATGCCATCACTTACAGAGATCACCAGTGATCTGAATATAGATTCCAACGTTAGGGCCACCAGTGGACTAAAAACGACCTCGAAATTCACGCCTACTATACCTAGGGACCACGCCATTGACTCCTTTTGCCGTAAGGTTACTAACGACTTCTATCAGATGGAGGAGCAGTATGTATTAGGACACAAGTCCATCCCTGCATACAATATAACTGTAGCCGAGAAGCAAGCGTTAGTATCACTGGGGTCCTGCAACGACATAGTCATCAAAGAGGCGGACAAGGGTGGGAACATCGTGATTATGGACAGAACTGATTATGTCTCGGAACTGGATCGCCAACTGTCCGATTGCTCTGCATACCTCAAACTCACTTGTAACCCCATGCCGGGGGTTAGTAGAGCCATTATGCACAAATTACAAGGATATCTCAACCTTGAACTTATATCTGATATGGAGTTCAAGTATCTATATAACAATACACCTACCTCACCTTGCATCTATATTTTGCCAAAAATACATAAGAGTGGCAATTTTCCACCAGGCCGACCAATCATCTCTGGCATTGGCTCCCCGACGGAGAAACTGTCGGAATATATAGACATCTTTCTCCAGCCGTTTGTCCATAACCTACCCTCTTATATTAGAGACACTAAGGACTTACTGTGTAAAATGGCGGACTTTGAATGGACAGAGGGCCATTACTTAGTTACTTTGGATGTGACCTCACTCTACACAAGCATCCCTAGAATAGAGGGTCTCGCTGCCATCCAGCATTACCTGGATACTAGAGATGCCTCCTTTCTGGACCACACTAACATGCTTATGGACTTGATAAGTCTGGTCCTGGACAACAACATTTTCCTACACAATGGGGATTGGTTTCGTCAAATAAGAGGAGTGGCCATGGGAGCTAAATTCTCCCCATCATATGCCAACTTATATATGGGGTACATGGAAAAAACACATGTGTGGCGTGTATGCCCTCCACTCTTAACACAGCATATTCTTTATTGGGGCAGATATATCGATGACATCTTAGTTTTCTGGTCAGGAGATGCATCGTCTCTTCTAGCTTTCATTGAGCATCTCAACAATAACACCTTCAACATCAGCTTTACACATGAGGCCAGTCAATCCACCATCAATTATCTTGACCTCACTATCTATATTGAACATGGAAGAATCTGTACTAAACTTTTTAGGAAGCCTACGGCATGTAATTCCATCTTGCACGCAACCAGCTCACATCCAAAGCCCCAAATCAATGCCATTCCCTATGGGGAAAGTACAAGGATCCGCCGTAACTAGTGAGGAAGGGGTTTTCCATGAAGAATTGCGTAACATGGAACTTAGGTTTAGACATAGGGGTTATCTTCCACAGGCCCTTACCAAAGCCTGCAACAAGACCATAAAGATGAAACGCCCAACCTTACTCACTAATACCAAGAAAAAGAATCCACGAGAACACATCTCCCTTGTTGTCCAGCATAGTGCACTGAGCTCTCATATCCACAAAACTGTACGAAAGCACTGGCACTTATTATTGACAGATGGGATACTAAAAAATGGCTTGACTGACAAACCTAGTATTGTCTATAAGAGGGGTACTCGCCTTCGTGACCAACTATGTCGCAGTTTCCTGCCCCCTGAGAACAGGGATACCTGGCTTCCAAAACCACCACCAGGCACATACAGGTGTGGACACTGTAACATTTGTGAATACATCAAAGACAAGACAGTGAGGTTTCAGTATAACACCCGGATTACACACGATTTGAAACACTTCATTAATTGCAACACTAGTTATGTTGTCTATTGCATCGTGTGTATATGTGGGCTAATTTATATCGGAAGCACCATCAGACCACTGAAAGAACGTATTCAGGAACATCTTAGAGCCATACATTCCTGCAACGCGAACTATCCTTTTGCGGTCCATTTTAATGAAATACATGGACAGAGGGAAGTTTTAGACATCCAAATACATGGGATTGATTCTCTTAGTAAGTCGCCTCGAGGGGGTGACCGTACCTTGGCCCTAAGACGCTTGGAAAGCAGGTGGATAGTTAAGTTACGAGCGGTTGAACAGGGACTAAACATCCACAGGGACCTCCATGTATTCCTTTAAGTACGCTTTTGTATGTAAGTCGGACTATTCCTTCACTATGCATCTTTACCATGTGAGTGTGGACAGTACCGTAACATAGTGAAATGATTATGGAGCCTCTTTCTCTCTTGTATAATAGTAATATTTCTAGACAATATGTTTCAGAGATACAGTATTATCATGTCAATACATGGAAATTGATCCGTCAAGATATTACTTTTTGTTCATATGGTGCTTAGTGTCATTCTTACATTTTTGCATAAGTATTTACGTGGCCTAATATGTGTTTTGGTGGGTATATGTTGTATAACACGTTATCAGTACCCTTGGTTGACAACCGTATCTATTTATAGGTTTATATATGTTGTATATAACATTTGTTCAGATTAATGTACTGTATATACACCGCAGTCCCGGATGGGACTAGAACATCCTTGTATTTTGTATTTTCTATGGTTGTCTGTATTAGAACACCATAGGATTTGGGTATACTTGGTCTGCACTTTTTTTTTCCTATAACATTTCTGCTCCATCCATAAATGTATAACAATGTCGTCTCTCTCTTTTTCCACGATGTTTGTGTTTTTTTTGTTGTTTTTTTTGTTTTTTCTTTTTCTTACTAACATTGCCCTTCCGGACACCGCACCGCCATCATACGAGCTTTTAAATTTTGAAGTTCTTTGATCCGCTTCACACTGGTTTACAGTGTCATTCCCTTTGTGGAATGTACCTATCCGGTTTCTTTTGAATAAAGCGAAAAATTTTCAACATGGCGCCCATGTGAAACTAGCAATAGGAACCACCTATCTATGGTTATTCTCCCAGTCCTTCCTTTATTTTTATCTTTAGAAGGCACGCTATTTAACGCGGACTTCTCAGTGGTGTCGTTTCCTATGGAAACACGGCAGCGCTATCAGACGCTGCGTGGCAAGGACATACGTCGCTTTCCACTTATTTCTCGGACGATTTGGGGGAGGTACAGGTAGGGGAGAAAGTTCATTTACATAATTTTCTCCTAAATGTTTCTATAACGTCAGTAGACTTAATGGAATACTTGCCTAGGTAGTCGAGTTTTTTAATTTGCTCGACAGTTCACTGTCTAGTACAGGGACGGGTTTAATGGGTATAAGGGACAGTTTTAGGTAGGGGTAAAAGACTTGAGGTTATCTCCCGCTTATTCCGCAGGTACTTACAACGTGGTTTTTCACTATTGAGAGTTTCCTTAGTTATTGATATATACTGGGTTGCACTCCGAGACTTATTTCCTGAACGTTGCGGTATTCAATATAATTGTTTTGGCCCTTGATAGACTCCCTAGTCGTCTTTAAGAAATAACGTGCCCTCGTTACAGGACGGCTGATGCCCAGTTATAAGGGTCAATTTAAAATGGGGTTCCTTGTTTGTTCACAATATGTGATCTTTCTAACTCATACACACCGTATGTGTGGTGTATGAGCAATATACACGAGACACAGTTTAATGCTTCTTCTCTGCCGTTCTGATTTATTTTCACAGACAGGGTCTACTTAGACCTTTTTCTTTGCTTACATGTCCCAGACTTGGGGGCATGTTGTTTTTCTGAGGTTTTGAAGCCATTACGCGTAAAGATTACCTGGCCTCGACTTTGGAAGGAACGCGGATCCACTACTTTGGATTCTGTCTAAAAACATATTTTCTTTGGTAGGTTATTCACCCTTCACTTTTTCTACTTTCCATCAAAACAATAAATAATATATGTCTTAAATCTTATATTAGTGCTACTGTAGCTTTTTCTTAGAATAAATACCTTATTTTCCAGGTCTACCTCTCCCTATTTGAGATCTCTTCATCATGTGGATTTTAAATTGAACACCGTCAAATATTCTTACTGGATAGTTTTTTCTAGAGGTAAATCATGGCTGTTACGGGCATTTTTTTAACATCGTCCTAAATGTATATACACTACCCGTTTCTCTTCGTTTATGTTTGTCTTCTTTCTCTTTTTGTTTCCCACCCGCTCTATTAACCTCTTAGCTGCTGGGTCTTTTCCCCCCCAGTGCTGAGCCCTTTTTTGGCTATTTGGGGTAGTTCGCGCTTAGGGCTTCATAACTTTTTGTCCACATAAGCTAACCACGCCAAATTTGCGTCCTTTTTTTCCAACATCCTAGGGATTCTAATGGTACCCAGAGTTGGTGGTTTCCCCTGGAGGAGACCAAGAAAATAGCCAAAATACAGTGAAAATTTTGTTTTTTCCAAAAAAATGGGAAAAAAGGGCTGCCGAAGAAGGCTTGTGGTTTTTTCCCTGAAAATGCCATCAACCAAGGGTTTCTGGTGCTGAAATCACTATCTTCCCACCTTTCAGGAACGGGCAGACTTGAATCAGAAAACCGAATTTTTCAACACAAATTTGGCATTTTACTGGGACATACCCCATTTCTACTATATTTGGTGCTTTCAGCCTCCTTCCAGTTAGTGACAGGAATGGGTGTGAAACCAATGCTGGATCCCGGAATGCTAAACATTTCTGAAAACTAGACAAAATTCTGAATTCAGCAAGGGGTCATTTGTGTAGATCCTACAAGGTTTTCCTACAGAAAATTACAGCTGAAATAAAAAAATATTGAAATTGAACTGAAAACAACAGCCATTTTTCTTTATGTTTTACTCTGTAACTTTTTCCTGCGATGTCAGATTTCTGAAAGCAATATACCGTTTTGTCTGCTGGACTCTTCTGGTTGCGGGGATATAAAGGGCTTGTAGGTTCATCAAGAACCCTAGGTACCCAGAGCCAATAAATAAGCTGCACCCTGCAGTTGGTTTTCATTCTATACTGGGTATACAGCAATTCATTTGCTGAAATATGAAGAGTGAAAAAGAGGTATCAAGAAAACCTTTGCATTTCCAAAATGGGATCAAGATAAGGTTTTGAGGAGCAGTGGTTATTTGCACATCGCTGAATTCCGAGGTGCCCATACTAGCATGTGAATTGCAGGGCATTTCTCAAATAGACGTCTTTTTTACACACTCTCTTATATTTGGAAGGAAAAAATGTAGAGAAAGATAAGGGGCAATAACACTTGTTTTGCTATTCTGTGTTCCCCCAAGTCTCCCGATAAAAATGATACCTCACTTGTGTGGGTAGGCCTAGTGCCCGCGACAGGAAATGCCCCAAAACACAACATGGACACATCCTATTTTTTTTATAGAAAACACAGCTGTTTTTTCCAAAGTGCCTACCTGTAGATTTTGGCCTCTAGCTCAGCCGGCACATAGGGAAACCTACCAAACCTGTGCATTTCTGAAAACTAGAGACCTAGGGGAATCCAAGGAGGGGTGACTTGCGGGGCTCGGACCAGGTTCTGTTACCCAGAATCCTTTGCAAACCTCAAAAAGTGGCTAAAAAAACAAGTTTTCCTCACATTTCGGTGACAGAAAGTTCTGGAATCTGAGAGGAGCCACAAATTTCCTTCCACCCGGCGTTCCCCCAAGTCTCCCGATAAAAATGATACCTCACTTGTGTGGGTAGGCCTAGCGCCCGCAACAGGAAACGCCCCAAAGCGCAACGTGGACACATCAAAATTTTTGGAAGAAAACAGAGGTGTTTTTTGAGAAGTGCCTACCTGTAGATTATGGCCTCTAGCTCAGCCGGCACATAGGGAAACCTACCAAACCTGTACATTTTTGAAAACTAGAGACCTAGGGGAATCCAAGATGGGGTGACTCGCGGGGCTCTGACCAGGTTCTGTTACCCAGAATCCTTTGCAAACCTCAAAAAGTGGCTAAAAAAACAAGTTTTCCTCACATTTCGATGACAGAAAGTTCTGGAATCTGAGAGGAGCCTCAAATTTCCTTCCACCCAGCGTCCCCCCAAGTCTCCCGATAAAAATGATACCTCACTTATGTGGGTAGGCCTAGCGCCCGCGACAGGAAATGCCCCAAAACACAACGTGGACACATCACAGAAAACAGAGCTGTTTTTTGCAAAGTGCCTACATGTAGATTTTGGCCTCTAGCTCAGCCGGCACCTAGGGAAACCTACCAAACCTGTACATTTTTGAAAACTAGAGACCTAGGGGAATCCAAGATGGGGTGACTCGCGGGGCTCTGACCAGGTTCTGTTACCCAGAATCCTTTGCAAACCTCAAAAAGTGGCTAAAAAAACAAGTTTTCCTCACATTTCGATGACAGAAAGTTCTGGAATCTGAGAGGAGCCTCAAATTTCCTTCCACCCAGCGTCCCCCCAAGTCTCCCGATAAAAATGATACCTCACTTGTGTGGGTAGGCCTAGCGCCCGCAACAGGAATTGCCCCAAAACACAACGTGGACACATCACAGAAAACAGAGCTGTTTTTTGCAAAGTGCCTACCTGTAGATTTTGGCCTCTAGCTCAGCCGGCACCTAGGGAAACCTACCAAACCTGTACATTTCTGAAAACTAGAGACCTAGGGGAATCCAAGATGGGGTGACTCGCGGGGCTCTGACCAGGTTCTGTTACCCAGAATCCTTTGCAAACCTCAAAAAGTGGCTAAAAAAACAAGTTTTCCTCACATTTCGGTGACAGAAAGTTCTGGAATCTGAGAGGAGCCTCATATTTCCTTCCACCCAGCGTCCCCCCAAGTCTCCCGATAAAAATGATACCTCACTTGTGTGGGTAGGCCTAGCGCCCGCGACAGGAAACGCCCCAAAACACAACGTGGACACATCACAGAAAACAGAGCTGTTTTTTGCAAAGTGCCTACATGTAGATTTTGGCCTCTAGCTCAGCCGGCACCTAGGGAAACCTACCAAACCTGTACATTTTTGAAAACTAGAGACCTAGGGGAATCCAAGATGGGGTGACTCGCGGGGCTCTGACCAGGTTCTGTTACCCAGAATCCTTTGCAAACCTCAAAAAGTGGCTAAAAAAACAAGTTTTCCTCACATTTCGGTGACAGAAAGTTCTGGAATCTGAGAGGAGCCTCAAATTTCCTTCCACCCAGCGTCCCCCCAAGTCTTCCGATAAAAATGATACCTCACTTGTGTGGGTAGGCCTAGCGCCCGCGACAGGAAATGCCCCAAAACACAACGTGGACACATCACAGAAAACAGAGCTGTTTTTTGCAAAGTGCCTACCTGTAGATTTTGGCCTCTAGCTCAGCCGGCACCTAGGGAAACCTACCAAACCTGTACATTTTTGAAAACTAGAGACCTAGGGGAATCCAAGATGGGGTGACTCGCGGGGCTCTGACCAGGTTCTGTTACCCAGAATCCTTTGCAAACCTCAAAAAGTGGCTAAAAAATCAAGTTTTCCTCACATTTCGGTGACAGAAAGTTCTGGAATCTGAGAGGAGCCTCAAATTTCCTTCCACCCAGCGTCCCCCCAAGTCTCCCGATAAAAATGATACCTCACTTGTGTGGGTAGGCCTAGCGCCCGCGACAGGAAATGCCCCAAAACACAACGTGGACACATCACAGAAAACAGAGCTGTTTTTTGCAAAGTGCCTACATGTAGATTTTGGCCTCTAGCTCAGCCGGCACCTAGGGAAACCTACCAAACCTGTACATTTTTGAAAACTAGAGACCTAGGGGAATCCAAGATGGGGTGACTCGCGGGGCTCTGACCAGGTTCTGTTACCCAGAATCCTTTGCAAACCTCAAAAAGTGGCTAAAAAAACAAGTTTTCCTCACATTTCGGTGACAGAAAGTTCTGGAATCTGAGAGGAGCCTCAAATTTCCTTCCACCCAGCGTCCCCCCAAGTCTCCCGATAAAAATGATACCTCACTTGTGTGGGTAGGCCTAGCGCCCGCGACAGGAAATGCCCCAAAACACAACGTGGACACATCACAGAAAACAGAGCTGTTTTTTGCAAAGTGCCTACCTGTAGATTTTGGCCTCTAGCTCAGCCGGCACCTAGGGAAACCTACCAAACCTGTACATTTTTGAAAACTAGAGACCTAGGGGAATCCAAGATGGGGTGACTCGCGGGGCTCTGACCAGGTTCTGTTACCCAGAATCCTTTGCAAACCTCAAAAAGTGGCTAAAAAAACAAGTTTTCCTCACATTTCGGTGACAGAAAGTTCTGGAATCTGAGAGGAGCCTCAAATTTCCTTCCACCCAGCGTCCCCCCAAGTCTCCCGATAAAAATGATACCTCACTTGTGTGGGTAGGCCTAGCGCCCGCGACAGGAAATGCCCCAAAACACAACGTGGACACATCACAGAAAACAGAGCTGTTTTTTGCAAAGTGCCTACCTGTAGATTTTGGCCTCTAGCTCAGCCGGCACCTAGGGAAACCTACCAAACCTGTACATTTTTGAAAACTAGAGACCTAGGGGAATCCAAGATGGGGTGACTCGCGGGGCTCTGACCAGGTTCTGTTACCCAGAATCCTTTGCAAACCTCAAAAAGTGGCTAAAAAAACAAGTTTTCCTCACATTTCGATGACAGAAAGTTCTGGAATCTGAGAGGAGCCTCAAATTTCCTTCCACCCAGCGTACCCCCAAGTCTCCCGATAAAAATGATACCTCACTTGTGTGGGTAGGCCTAGCGCCCGCGACAGGAAATGCCCCAAAACACAACGTGGACACATCACAGAAAACAGAGCTGTTTTTTGCAAAGTGCCTACCTGTAGATTTTGGCCTCTAGCTCAGCCGGCACGTAGGGAAACCTACCAAACCTGTACATTTGTGAAAACTAGAGACCTAGGGGAATCCAAGATGGGGTGACTCGCGGGGCTCGGACCAGGTTCTGTTACCCAGAATCCTTTGCAAACCTCAAAAAGTGGCTAAAAAAACAAGTTTTCCTCACATTTCGATGACAGAAAGTTCTGGAATCTGAGAGGAGCCTCAAATTTCCTTCCACCCAGCGTCCCCCCAAGTCTCCCGATAAAAATGATACCTCACTTGTGTGGGTAGGCCTAGCGCCCGCGACAGGAATGGATCACACAAGGGTCAATGGTAGTCCTTGCTTGAGGTCTACTGTTAACCCTGGAGTGATTCATTCCTGAAGCAGGCACTAGGCGCAGGCACACAAGCGGGGTTGTGTTTTTATCAGGACAAGTGGGGAAACACTGGGTGGTAGGAATTTTGAGGATCCCTGCAGATCCCTGGACTTCTGCTCATTGGAATGCAAGGAAAATGTGTTTTTTAAGCACATAATGTAATTTCAAGGGGATTCTGGGTGAAGGAAAACTGGTGAAAGCCATGCAAGTCCTGCACCCTTGGTCTCCCCTGGTACTAGTTTGTTAAAGTTAACCCACCACTCACACTGGTTGGTTTTAGCACCTCCAGAAATTATGGTTTTAAAGCATGATTACTTATCAAAGTATCTGAATGTTGAAACCAAGCCTTCTGAAGGTGGGCCATAAAGCCGCGTCCAGGCACCAACCTCTTTATGGTCCATTCACACGCCATTCACGCACAACAAACAACCCTTTCATATCGCCAGCCACGGGCCCAATCCAATCAATCACTCCACTCACATTAACTTACCGCTGCCAGACAAGGGCCCATCACATTCACACGCCACAGAACGGATTAAGTTTGACTACATTTTACCACCTGTCAAGTAACTGCCTCCTTCTTCCTTAACATTACCAAATGCATGCGTAACAAACCTTTACTAATGACTCCTGTGACAGCCACCTGAGGCTCAGGAAGACATGTTTTTCATGCGCCTTTAGCGCACTCTCTGTGCTAAATCCAACTCCTTCCAGTTTGTGGATGCAAGTTGGGGGTGTCCGAGTATGCCGTACAAAGCGATTCCTCGAACTGAGTGAGCATATCTACCTTTGAAACTAAGGGAGACATGCTGGGGATTTCTCATGCTGTTACCTAAAGAGAAGGTCATAGGCTACCTGCCTCCTTCTTCCTTAACATTACCAAATGCATGCGTAACAAACCTTTACTAATGACTCCTGTGACAGCCACCTGAGGCTCAGGAAGACATGTTTTTCATGCGCCTTTAGCGCAATCTCTGTGCTAAATCCAACTCCTTCCAGTTTGTGGATGCAAGTTGGGGGTGTCCGAGTATGCCGTACAAAGCGATTCCTCGAACTGAGTGAGCATATCTACCTTTGAAACTAAGGGAGACATGCTGGGGATTTCTCATGATGTTCCCTAAAGAGAAGGTCATAGGCTATGGAAAAGGGTAGTGTTTGGTACATAGGGGAGTCCATGAGAACGTAGCATATGTCCCAGCCAACATTATGTGCAGTGATGTGACTATAATGCACTTATACAGCAAACTGAACATCTACTAAGTTCTGATGGAGGATGAACATGAAAAGCAGGTCAAACACTGACCTATACAAGTCATTCTCCTTTAGTGCTGGGATGGCACCAATGGGTTTGAATCCATAGGTGTAGATGATGTACATCTGTACTACCTTTACTATCTGCCTTCTACCTGTGCAATAACCCTGTGAAGGCACTTCTACCATAAGCTTTCCTTACCCATCCATGTCTCTGTTCTCATCAGAGTCCTGGCTAATCCTGTATAATAGCCAAGTGAACCTATACTAGTTTGTGGAAGCAAGTTGGGGGCTTCCAAGTATGCCCTACAAAGTGATTTCTCGAACTGAGAGAGCATATCTACCGTTGAAAGTAAGGAAGACATGCAGGTGAAGAAAGGGTACTCCGTGGCAATGTGGCATATGTTCTGTCTACTAGTATATGCAGTAGGGGGAAGAAAATGCATGTTAATTGAACAGAACACCGACCACGCCAAAAGGAAGTCCATGATGAAGTAAAATTCTGTGGCTCCTTGCCTAACGAAGCAGTGGCCCATGGACGTTCGGTATCCATGCACTGCCACTGAAAGGATTACCCAACAGCAGCTCAACCTCAGTCGATTTCCCAGAACTTTGCTTTAGTATGATACAACGTAAAGCAAGTAGGGATACAGAGGCCTGGTTGTGATGGACACTGGGGACAGTAATACCGACTCTCCTGCCGCTTTCCATGCTTTGAGCACACTTTACAGCGACGACATGGGCGATCCTTTTTGGGTGTTTTAGGTATGCGATCAGCAAAGTGTCGCTCCTGCAGCCTTGCCACATCCTCCAGAACATATGAGGTGGAGGCTGCTGCTTCTTCAGTAACAGCAGTGAGGCTTTCAATTACAGACAACTGGAAGTCAAGGAAAGTCATGAGTCTTCCTGTTGTTGTCTGACGGTAAACAACATACGCATTATATGTTGCCATCTGAATCAGGTGGGTAAACAGTTTCTTGTACCAAGTGCGAGTTTTACGACACGCATTGTATGGTTGAAGAACCTGGTCGTTCTTGTCCACTCCACCCATGTACTTATTGTAATCAAGTATACAGATGGGCTTGTGGACTTCGGCCATCTGACCCCAAACCGTGATGGGAGAAGTGCTCTCATCATGAATTGTAGTGAGCACGTATACATCACGTCTATCTAGGAACTTGACTGCGAGCAGTTCGTTAGAACGCAATGCAGTACTCTGTGATTTCTGGAGCTTCTTGCAAACAAGCTCCCGCGGGAATCCTTTGCGGTTACAACGAACTGTACCGCAGGCCACAGTGCCAGCTTTGTAGAGCTCACTGAACAGCTCTACTCCTGTATAGAAATTGTCCACATAAAGGTTATAACCTTTGTGAAGAAGTGGATGGACAAGTTCCCATACAATCTTACCTGTGACCCCTAACGTGGGAGGGCAACCTACAGGGTTTAGGGTAGAATCCTTCCCTGTATACACTCTCAGGCTGTACACATAGCCAGTAGAGCTCTCACACAGCATGTACAGCTTTATGCCATAGCGAGCTCTTTTGCTCGCAATGTACTGTCTGAAAAGCAGCCGTCCTTTGTACAGGATCAAGGACTCATCGACTGCTATATTCTTTTCAGGAGTATAGATCTCTGGAAACCTGGCAGACAAATGTTCCACGACAGGCCGAATTTTGAACAACCTGTCATGATCTGGATGGTCCCGGGGCAATGCAGCAGAATTGTCATTGAAATGCAGCATGCGCTGCAGTAGCAAAAAACGATCTCTGCTCATGTATGGTGCGAAGATGGGAGTTACCCAAACCGTGCGAGTCGTCCAGTAGGACTGCAAGGTGGGTTTCTGTACTAACCCCATTTTGAGGGTAAGGCCCAAAAATATCTTCAACTCCGCCAGCGAAGTGGGAGTCCACTGGCGTGCCCTAGAACGGGGCCCTAGAGTGCCTCCGCGCTCCCTCAGAAATTGGTCTGCACGCAAATTTGTTTGCTGCACAACTTTCTGAAGAAAGTCAACATCCAAAAACAGATAGATGTAGTCGACTGGCAAAATGTTAGCTGTATCGACTTTACATCCAGCGTCACCAGTAAAAGGTGGAATTTGGGGCTGAACCAAACAGGGGGGCTGCCAAGAGAGCACTCGTTCTGTGCTTGCGGCAGCAAGCACGTGCTCTCTGGGTTCGGCTAACCCAATGTGGTCCCGCTGCCCAGAATGTGCTTGCGAAGGGACAGCACGGATGTCGTCATTGTCTCCTTCAGACTCACTGGAAGAGGTGTCGTCAGATGGGACTCCGCCGACTGAAAAATCACTCCCAGAATCTGCCCCATTGTCCTCTCCCTCAGATGCTGTCTCAGTGTCTGCTGTCTCAGTCTCTGAGCCTACATCAGAACTGTCCTCCATAACCCGAGCTAGGGCTTGATCAGCAGTCATCCAACGAGACGCCATCTCTGCAACTGGCTAAACTGTCCCTCTAAATTACTATCCTACGTAGAAGGCAGATAGTCACAAAATTGCTTGTTGGTATGTTTGTTGTGTACAACAGGAAATGTCGTCACCTTACCTTCGCTTCTTCTCCAATTCTGCAGATTCTCTGAAAACACTGAAAAAAACAAAAAAAGAATGTATTACTTCACCTTACCACACACCCTGTGCAACAGTCATTTTTGGTGCTCTGCCTCCCATTACCTCCTCTTCTAATTCCCTCAGTACTATCCAGCAAAACTGCCACTACAGAAAAGACATGCATGCATGCATATTGTGTGTATATATATATATATATATATATATATAATAATATATATATATTTATATGTTTATAAACAAAGTGGTTGAAGGGTTGCTGGGCGGCACACTTCACTGCCGGTGCCCAGTGACAGGGAAGACCAATCTAGAAATTATCTAATGCCGAAAAATTTCACCGCACTCCATGAAGTACAAATAAACGTGTATTTTATTGCAGTCAATAACCACCAACGTGTTTCAACTCACCAAGGAGTCTTGATCACGGTCCTCGTGGAGTGCGGTGAAATTGTTCACCATTATAAAACAACACACACAAGAATAACAAGCATTTACAATGCAATGGGTCTCGCATCTGCTCGAGTTAGAGCTATTAGCGTTATAAACTCCTAACCCAACTTTTCTTGCCACATAAATTGATAATTTAAAGTTAAACTCTTTCACATAAGAGAGCCGATTCACAGCGCCATGGCCACCATGAGCATCATGTGAAGAGTTACACAAAAGGAAAAGAAGTTCGCTCGCAGTTAAACGTAACAGCAAAAGTACAATTAGCCATGTACCAGGGGCGATGGCCAAGGCGGTAGCAAAACCTCCCCAAGGAGGGACAAAGGTAAATCATTTTCCAATGCCATCAAAGGAGTGGTAGTGATGGGCGTGAGGTGGGCGTTGTTAGAAGCCCAGATACACACCAACAAGTCAGAAAAGCAGCACATGGACGCTGCAATGCTTGTCCTGAAAAAAATATATATATCTATATAGATATATATATATATATATATATATCTATATATATATATATATATATATATATCTATATAGATATATATATCTATATAGATATATATATGTGTATACATATATACACATATATATGAGACTCATGTCACAAATCTTTTTCTTTTTATACATGTGTGCTTGCCCTCGGCAAAGCACACATGTATAAAAAAAAAAATGGCCCCATTGATGGTCACCCTAAGGGCTGACCACCAACAATTTGTTTTTTTTTGTTTTTTTTTACCCTGGGGGGGCGATCGGCCTCCCCAGGCAAAACTACGTTTTTTTTTTTTCCCTGGGGTCGGCCCGTGTTCCAAGGGCCGACCCCGCCATTTTTTTTCTTCTTTTTTTTATTTCTTTTTTTTGTGGGGGGCGCGATCGCCCCCCAAAACAGTATAAATAATTAAAATATTGCCGGGGGGGGGGGTGGCCCTTTTACGAGGGGGCCGACCCCCCCAAAGAAGATCCCTGGTGCCTAGTGGCGTTTCCTGGCCGTGGATCGCAGCCGCGCTGCGATCCCCGGCCAGGAAACGGTGCCAGGGAGGCATCGATGGAAAGGGGAGAGCCTCCCCTTTCCATCGATGCCTCCCTGGCATCTGGGGAGGCCGTTTTGGCCTTTTTTTCCCCACCGGAGAAGGAAAGAACGCTTACCTCCGTCTCTCCTTCTCCGGTGGGGAAAAAATGTGACATCAGCGCGCCTCGCGGCGCGCTGACGTCATAAGGGGGCGGGAGGGGGGTGGGATGGAGACGCGGAAGCTCTTCCGCGTCTCCTACGGTGAAAAAAAAAAAAGAAAAAAATCCTCCGGTGCATTGCACCGGAGGATTTTTAACCCCCTCCCTGGTGTCGGCCACTGGTCGTGACCCGCACCAGGGAGGGAGTGTGGGCGTCGGCCAGTGGCCGACGCCCGCATTTAACGGGTTAAATAAATTACTCTTCGGTCACCTCTGTAACGTACCTTAAATAACGGGTCCAATCCTTTTTCTTATGTGCACATATGGTGATTATCTTTTTTTCCTTCTACTTTCTCCTCGTTTCTTTTAAATGCATACATAGTAATAGTCCACAGGGTTGTCTCTTTTTTCTGCATTCTTCTCACGTTGGGTTAAAATCACCTGATCTTTTTACGTGAGCATACTTTGAAAGTTTAAAAATGTAGCTACCAAAGGGTAGTGCCAGCATTTGTAAATAGTCCTTATTTGTTTTCTGTTTGCAGCCTTGAAAAAGTCCGAGAGGACGAAACACGTGTTGGCTGTTTTGGTTCTCAAATTTGGAGGCAGACTGTTATTGTAACCTGCCATTCAACCTTTGCTTTTTAGATGTGGACTTAAACATCTTTGATGTATGATTCAACTACTTAACACTGAGGATTAAACACTACATACTAAGTCACCCGACTTTGGACTCATTTTCTTGGAGTGCCCTGGTTGCTCTTTCCTTAGATTCTGTAATTTACAGCTCATGACATAGGTGTTTGTTGATATCCACCTGTGTTAGTGGGCACCTCGGAACCCTTGGTGGTTGGGTTTCTTGCACCAGGCTGGCACCCGCCACAAGTTTTGCTGATGATATACTACTGTGTTCGCTCTTGGTAACAGATGTGCATTGCCAAGCATCAACCACCTTTTTAGTGATATAGATGTTCTATAAATTGATGCTATTTGCACTCTGTCACTTCTCCAACTCGATTATTAACATCTGATAATATTTGTTTTGTGTTCATTAACTTTGTATGGCTGTACACTAATGATGATTTAGTTGTTTTAATATTTGTACAATTGGTAAAACTATGGCAAATTTTGATGATAATAGAGACACCCTGTTTCAAGAACTATTCCAGTCTAGTGCCCAAATCAGGGCATCCAGCACCTCTAATCCCACACAGGAGGGCCTTAGAACTAAGTTCATTAAACTCGAACGTCTAAAAAAACAAGAACTCTCACGCTGGTGGGATTATACGATTTTACAAAAATACCTGGAAAATGAACAAATCCCTAGGGGATTGAGGGTCATTTTATTCCCATCTTTTGATGATCTCAGCCCTGACTTACTCAAGGAGTGGGAACAACTCTTGGTCACATCATCATACGGTATGATGGATATACTTATCCGGGATGCAAAGGCCAAGCGGGATAAACTTACGCAGGAGATCACATTATTAGAAAAAGAGATTGATGACATTGACTCCACTGACAATAAAATAAAGAACTTTAACATACTGAAGGATGTATTACATAAACACCAACTGTACATAAAAGACAAGAAACTACGTAAACTAAAGAGAGATGACAACGACTATAAAAACGGGAGGGTTTTCACTTTCGCTCGTAAATATGATAATTCCAAAACAGATAGCTATAGGACATCCCCTACGATGAAGAAAAATCTCCCTTCTTCCAATCTTACTACCAGTGACACAGACATTTCCAGTATCTCTAGCGGTACCAGTGAGGATACAAGGGACCACACTCTTCCATCTACCTCCACACATAGGTCACCTTTTTTACTAGAGTTAGAGAGGTTCCGGAGAGGCCAAAAACAACCCCAGAGGAGGGAAGAAAACACCTCAAGACCATTAGACGGGGGAAGCGCAGGTACAAATACAAACAAACGAATGGATGGCGTGGCAACACGCTCAACAACTCGCAATCTTCAATAATGACGGATACACATGTCTCTACGATAGACACCCCAGACACCATTGCAATAGTCAATATCTCATCCATAACTTTGACTCCTGACCAAAGTAACATCCTGAAGAAAGGTTTGGGGTTTGTTCCTACCTCACTTCCTGATTTTACACAACTACATATTAGTTTGTTTAAATTCATTCGTAGGTGTAAACTCTATAAATATTTCTATGATGTCAACACCTCTGCTCGATCCACTAATGCCTTGTTGCATACGCCTAGCACTATGACCATCAAAGATATCAAGGACATACAAACCTTGTTATCAATAGAGCATCAAGAAGGACCCATGCCATCACTTACAGAGATCACCAGTGATCTGAATATAGATTCCAACGTTAGGGCCACCAGTGGACTAAAAACGACCTCGAAATTCACGCCTACTATACCTAGGGACCACGCCATTGACTCCTTTTGCCGTAAGGTTACTAACGACTTCTATCAGATGGAGGAGCAGTATGTATTAGGACACAAGTCCATCCCTGCATACAATATAACTGTAGCCGAGAAGCAAGCGTTAGTATCACTGGGGTCCTGCAAAGACATAGTCATCAAAGAGGCGGACAAGGGTGGGAACATCGTGATTATGGACAGAACTGATTATGTCTCGGAACTGGATCGCCAACTGTCCGATTGCTCTGCATACCTCAAACTCACTTGTAACCCCATGCCGGGGGTTAGTAGAGCCATTATGCACAAATTACAAGGATATCTCAACCTTGAACTTATATCTGATATGGAGTTCAAGTATCTATATAACAATACACCTACCTTACCTTGCATCTATATTTTGCCAAAAATACATAAGAGTGGCAATTTTCCACCAGGCCGACCACTCATCTCTGGCATTGGCTCCCCGACGGAGAAACTGTCGGAATATATAGACATCTTTCTCCAGCCGTTTGTCCATAACCTACCCTCTTATATTAGAGACACTAAGGACTTACTGTGTAAAATGGCGGACTTTGAATGGAAGTGGGCCATTACTTAGTTACTTTGGATGTGACCTCACTCTACACAAGCATCCCTAGAATAGAGGGTCTCGCTGCCATCCAGCATTACCTGGATACTAGAGATGCCTCCTTTCTGGACCACACTAACATGCTTATGGACTTGATAAGTCTGGTCCTGGACAACAACATTTTCCTACACAATGGGGATTGGTTTCGTCAAATAAGAGGAGTGGCCATGGGAGCTAAATTCTCCCCATCATATGCCAACTTATATATGGGGTACATGGAAAAAACACATGTGTGGCGTGTATGCCCTCCACTCTTAACACAGCATATTCTTTATTGGGGCAGATATATCGATGACATCTTAGTTTTCTGGTCAGGAGATGCATCGTCTCTTCTAGCTTTCATTGAGCATCTCAACAATAACACCTTCAACATCAGCTTTACACATGAGGCCAGTCAATCCACCATCAATTATCTTGACCTCACTATCTATATTGAACATGGAAGAATCTGTACTAAACTTTTTAGGAAGCCTACGGCATGTAATTCCATCTTGCACGCAACCAGCTCACATCCAAAGCCCCAAATCAATGCCATTCCCTATGGGGAAAGTACAAGGATCCGCCGTAACTGTAGTGAGGAAGGGGTTTTCCATGAAGAATTGTGTAACATGGAACTTAGGTTTAGACATAGGGGTTATCTTCCACAGGCCCTTACCAAAGCCTGCAACAAGACCATAAAGATGAAACGCCCAACCTTACTCACTAATACCAAGAAAAAGAATCCACGAGAACACATCTCCCTTGTTGTCCAGCATAGTGCACTGAGCTCTCATATCCACAAAACTGTACGAAAGCACTGGCACTTATTATTGACAGATGGGATACTAAAAAATGGCTTGACTGACAAACCTAGTATTGTCTATAAGAGGGGTACTCGCCTTCGTGACCAACTATGTCGCAGTTTCCTGCCCCCTGAGAACAGGGATACCTGGCTTCCAAAACCACCACCAGGCACATACAGGTGTGGACACTGTAACATTTGTGAATACATCAAAGACAAGACAGTGAGGTTTCAGTATAACACCCGGATTACACACGATTTGAAACACTTCATTAATTGCGACACTAGTTATGTTGTCTATTGCATCGTGTGTATATGTGGGCTAATTTATATTGGAAGAACCATCAGACCACTGAAAGAACGTATTCAGGAACATCTTAGAGCCATACGTTCCTGCAACGCGAACTATCCTTTTGCGGTCCATTTTAATGAAATACATGGACAGAGGGAAGTTTTAGACATCCAAATACATGGGATTGATTCTCTTAGTAAGTCGCCTCGAGGGGGTGACCGTACCTTGGCCCTAAGACGCTTGGAAAGCAGGTGGATAGTTAAGTTACGAGCGGTTGAACAGGGACTAAACATCCACAGGGACCTCCATGTATTCCTTTAAGTACGCTTTTGTATGTAAGTCGGACTATTCCTTCACTATGCATCTTTACCATGTGAGTGTGGACAGTACTGTAACATAGTGAAATGATTATGGAGCCTCTTTCTCTCTTGTATAATAGTAATATTTCTAGACAATATGTTTCAGAGATACAGTATTATCATGTCAATACATGGAAATTGATCCGTCAAGATATTACTTTTTGT
This sequence comes from Pleurodeles waltl, assembly GCF_031143425.1. Classification (NCBI taxonomy): domain Eukaryota; kingdom Metazoa; phylum Chordata; class Amphibia; order Caudata; family Salamandridae; genus Pleurodeles; species Pleurodeles waltl. The sequence continues at coordinate 172,001,298 of NC_090437.1, forward strand.
TCATATGGTGCTTAGTGTCATTCTTACATTTTTGCATAAGTATTTACGTGGCCTAATATGTGTTTTGGTGGGTATATGTTGTATAACACGTTATCAGTACCCTTGGTTGACAACCGTATTTATTTATAGGTTTATATATGTTGTATATAACATTTGTTCAGATTAATGTACTGTATATACACCGCAGTCCCGGATGGGACTAGAACATCCTTGTATTTTGTATTTTCTATGGTTGTCTGTATTAGAACACCATAGGATTTGGGTATACTTGGTCTGCACTTTTTTTTTCCTATAACATTTCTGCTCCATCCATAAATGTATAACAATGTCGTCTCTCTCTTTTTCCACGATGTTTGTGTTTTTTTTGTTTTTTCTTTTTCTTACTAACATTGCCCTTCCGGACACCGCACCGCCATCATACGAGCTTTTAAATTTTGAAGTTCTTTGATCCGCTTCACACTGGTTTACAGTGTCATTCCCTTTGTGGAATGTACCTATCCGGTTTCTTTTGAATAAAGCGAACATTTTTCAACATGGCGCCCATGTCAAACTAGCAATAGGAACCACCTATCTATGGTTATTCTCCCAGTCCTTCCTTTATTTTTATCTTTAGAAGGCACGCTATTTAACGCGGACTTCTCAGTGGTGTCGTTTCCTATGGAAACACGGCAGCGCTATCAGACGCTGCGTGGCAAGGACATACGTCGATTTCCACTTATTTCTCGGACGATTTGGGGGAGGTACAGGTAGGGGAGAAAGTTCATTTACATAATTTTCTCCTAAATGTTTCTATAACGTCGGTAGACTTAATGGAATACTTGCCTAGGTAGTCGAGTTTTTTAATTTGCTCGACAGTTCACTGTCTAGTACAGGGACGGGTTTAATGGGTATAAGGGACAGTTTTAGGTAGGGGTAAAAGACTTGAGGTTATCTCCCGCTTATTCCGCAGGTACTTACAACGTGGTTTTTCACTATTGAGAGTTTCCTTAGTTATTGATATATACTGGGTTGCACTCCGAGACTTATTTCCTGAACGTTGCGGTATTCAATATAATTGTTTTGACCCTTGATAGACTCCCTAGTCGTCTTTAAGAAATAACGTGCCCTCGTTACAGGACGGCTGATGCCCAGTTATAAGGGTCAATTTAAAATGGGGTTCCTTGTTTGTTCACAATATGTGATCTTTCTAACTCATACACACCGTATGTGTGGTGTATGAGCAATATACACGAGACACAGTTTAATGCTTCTTCTCTGCCGTTCTGATTTATTTTCACAGACAGGGTCTACTTAGACCTTTTTCTTTGCTTACATGTCCCAGACTTGGGGTCATGTTGTTTTTCTGAGGTTTTGAAGCCATTACGCGTAAAGATTACCTGGCCTCGACTTTGGAAGGAACGCGGATCCACTACTTTGGATTCTGTCTAAAAACATATTTTCTTTGGTAGGTTATTCACCCTTCACTTTTTCTACTTTCCATCAAAACAATAAATAATATATGTCTTAAATCTTATATTAGTGCTACTGTAGCTTTTTCTTAGAATAAATACCTTATTTTCCAGGTCTACCTCTCCCTATTTGAGATCTCTTCATCATGTGGATTTTAAATTGAACACCGTCAAATATTCTTACCGGATAGTTTTTTCTAGAGGTAAATCATGGCTGTTACGGGCATTTTTTTAACATCGTCCTAAATGTATATACACTACCCGTTTCTCTTCGTTTATGTTTGTCTTCTTTCTCTTTTTGTTTCCCACCCGCTCTATTAAATAAATTACTCTTCGGTCACCTCTGTAACGTACCTTAAATAACGGGTCCAATCCTTTTTCTTATGTGCACATATGGTGATTATCTTTTTTTCCTTCTACTTTCTCCTCGTTTCTTTTAAATGCATACATAGTAATAGTCCACAGGGTTGTCTCTTTTTTCTGCATTCTTCTCACGTTGGGTTAAAATCACCTGATCTTTTTACGTGAGCATACTTTGAAAGTTTAAAAATGTAGCTACCAAAGGGTAGTGCCAGCATTTGTAAATAGTCCTTATTTGTTTTCTGTTTGCAGCCTTGAAAAAGTCCGAGAGGACGAAACACGTGTTGGCTGTTTTGGTTCTCAAATTTGGAGGCAGACTGTTATTGCAACCTGCCATTCAACCTTTGCTTTTTAGATGTGGACTTAAACATCTTTGATGTATGATTCAACTACTTAACACTGAGGATTAAACACTACATACTAAGTCACCCGACTTTGGACTCATTTTCTTGGAGTGCCCTGGTTGCTCTTTCCTTAGATTCTGCAAAAGCATTTCTCTTCTGCCGATCCGAAGTGACCTCTGATGAGGTCAGCGCGCGATTTGCGCGCTGACGTCATCAGACATCGGTGGGGGGGATGGGGGGAGGTCGGTGGTGGAATGGGAAGCGACTCTCCTTCCATCCCCGACTGGGGTGTGTGGGAGGGAGGCCCACGGGGAGCGCTAGGGGGCGCTTGCAGGACGAGCTGGTATCGTCCCAGGCACAGGGGAACCGTGTGCTTGGACGAGACCAGCTCGCCCATGGCACCCAAGGGTTTAAAAGGCAAGCCCACGAACCAATGTAAGTCACTGACGTGACATGGGCGTGGTTTGAAGCCCAAAGAGAGATTTCAGAATGGGACAGATCACTTTGCGCTCGCCCATAAAAAAGTGTTTAGAGCCCCCATTATAATTGTTTTGTTGTTTTTGATTGGTCAGGGTCTCCTGATTTCAGTTTCTCTTCAAACTCTTGCTGTTCCTTGTAGCATTGGACCAACTATAGCTTCCTGATAGTGGCCGTTGTTCTTCCTCTGGCCGTATACCTCTTAAGGTATGTTTTTTTATTTTAGTAATAGCACGCCATAAGAGTGCATGCAATTGGAGTCTGTCTCCTTGCTGTTGCTTGGCCACTTCATCTTCTGTTAAGCTCCTTCCCACCCCATCAGTGCTTGCCAAGTCTCTCTGTCACCCTCCTCCCACCTTCTGTAGTTTTGTTTTTCCACTGACTGATGCACACAGACGACTCTACAAGAGATGAGTGATTTACAGACATGGTGAACCTGTTCATATTATTGCCCCCGCTGAGATTGTGAGCTCGACTATATAATGTTTAAGGAGATTATGAGCGCCGGCAGAGCAAAAGCTTCTCTTTTTTTTTTAGGCTGTGCAACTTGAGTTCGTACCTTCCCTTGCCCAAACATTATTTACAGTATCCTTTCGAGAGCTCCCCTTCTATAAACAGGACTGTAAATGTTCTTATCTCATCACATTTGCTGTGCATTCAAAGACCGAGGTCAAATGTCAGGCACTGTTTTCTGAGGGTGCGTTTATTTTAATTTTCTGACTTCATAGTGAGAGGACTTAAGTGACAATCTTGCTGGATACTGGAGGAATGAAAGTTTTTTTTTCCTAGCACAGTACAACATTTAAATGGGTAAGTATTTCAGAATATATCAGAATTAGGCACACAAATTAAACAATTTGTTTGTTATTTTCTGAAGTGTGTTGGAAACATATATTGGAAACAAATACTTTAATATGATTTAAAAAATCATTACACTAGGTGATGCAATTTCCACACATTTCCGTCTGTGTACCATATAGTTTTATTAGTAAAACTGTATGCCTGTGCAAATTTAATGGTCACTTCAATTGAAAATGTGTTGTCTGTAATAGCAGTGTGCTACCACACCATGAATGATCCACAGTGTCACTCCACTCTACTCTGCACCACTCCACTCTGCTCTGCACCACTCCACTTTACACTAATTCATGCCACTGCACTTCCACTCTATGCTACTGCATGCTATTCCACTTCACACTACGCCTCTCTACTCTACCCTGTACAACTATACTCTATGCCAATGCACTCTTTTCCACTGCATTCTACACCACTCCAGTCTAGGCCACACCAATCTACTCTACACAACTCCACTTTACTCTGCAACACTGCAATCTACACCGCTACACTCTATGCCAATACACTCCATGCCAATGCACTTTACTTTCTAACACTCATCTCAATGCCCCTGCACTCTACGCCAATACACTGTATGCCATTTTGATCTACTCTACGCCACTGCACTCTACACCACTTTACTCTACGCCATTACACTCTATGCCACTACACAACTGCACTTTACCCTGCACCACTCCACTCTACACCACTTCCATCTACTCTGAAACAATCTAGTCTACACCACTGCACTCTACACCATTCTTCTCCACTCAGACCCACTGCACTCAATGCCACTGCACTCTACATCACTCTACTGTTAACCACTGCACTCTACACCAATGTACCCTACACAACTGCACTCTGTCAAATCACTCTATGCCACTGCACTTTACTCTGCATCACTGTTCTCTAAACCACTGCTCTCTACTCCACTGCACTCTGATACTCTACTCTGCAACACTGTACTCTCCGCCACTGAACTCTCCACCACTCTACTCTTCACTACTCCACTCTGTGCTACTCAACTCTATGCCACTGCGTTTTAATGCCACTGCACTCTACCGCAGTGTAGTCTACTCTGCACCACTCTATGCTACTCTACTCTGCACCACTCTATGCTACTGCACTCTATGGCCACTCAGCTCTTCTCTAAATCTACGCCACTGTACTCTATGCTACTCGACTCTGCTCTGCGCCACTGCCCTCTGCATCACTCAACTCCACTCTACTCTATGTCAATGCACTCTACACCAGTCCACTCTGCCACTTCAGTGACTGGCACGCTACATGACTTAACATTATGCTACTCCAATACACAACACACTCTGCCACTCTACTCTAAAACACTCTACTCCACTCTTCGCCATTCCACTCCACAATCCTCCACACCACTTTCCTATATGCCACTAACATTTAGCCCTACTGAACAGCTGCCACGCTGGTGTACATCATGGCTAAAACAGATTGGCAAAGCCAGTAGCTCTTGCATAGGTGAGACCTACTGGCTTTGCTAATGGTTGTTTTCCTTTCTGTCCATGACTGTCTCTCAACCTCCCTGTGTGGCTCTTTTCCTCACCATATCACACCTGTCATCTTCACTGCATCTCTTCTCTTCTGTTCCCCTATGTATGTTTTCTCTTCGCTATATTTCTCCTTCTCTTTCATGGCCATGCACTTCATGATGGCTCTGTGCTCTCTCCGGTGTTTATCTCCGCTCCATGGTTCTGAAGGTCGTTGTTGTGCACTGCCAGAAAAGAAGTGTGCCATACGCTCTGTTGTTTGCATTATTTTCCAATTTAAATTGTTCCAAACACAATTAAGTTTCCCACCTGCTGCCAGATGATCTTTTGTGGTTTGTTGCTTTGGTTGAGTTTCCAACAGTGTACCTCTGCCCTTTTTCAATCATGCACTTACATTCTTGTACTAAAGAACAAGCTTCTTAGATTCCTCATTGAACTCCTATCATGGTTGCATGATGTCCTGAGACATGTAGTGTCTTCTTAGAAGACATCTGAATCCTAACCTGCCCTTGTGGGCTGGCAGCCTAGACCTGCGCACCTGCTGATCAAAGCAACTGTCTTGAATTCTGGTGCAGTTTTGTTTCTGTAGGAGTGTATTTCTAAAATTCCAGTAGGACTGCCCTTAAGTTTGTATTACTATGGAGGTGTTTGTCCAGGGCAGACACTCGCTCATAGGCATCATGACACTATGAGTTACCAGGCACTGTTGTAGCATAACTAGCTTGTTATTACCACCCATAAAGTATTACAGGTACTATATTTCTGTTCTGCCTGCATGCGTCACACATTCACGACAAACCACAGCAACAACACTCCACAAACCAGCTACTACTTCTATCACCAGTTGTATGGCTCTTCATTGACAATATACAGAGCTCTGCTGTCTTCCACATAGATTAATATATCAATACCATATACTTACAACTTCTGTACTAAATAGAGACTAGAATAAGATCCCAATCTCCTCGTCTACTGAAAAAAACAAACCCCTGTGTGCTATGCTATGATGGCTTAACAAAAGTGTGTACTAGAGCTCGCTAAACATAAGCCAAATGGAGTTGTATGTAATCTGCAGTAGTGGTTTGTAATGCCATTGAGGTAGCGCAGGGCATTAATGCTTCAGCTGGCTAGCATTGATAAAAAAACATTTGCAAGCCGATAGGACCACAGTGGCAGCCAAAAGGCAAGACTTATTAGCTTTCACAAAGTTTGTTCTGTGCGCTGTTATTTTTGTTGTGAGCAGCGCAGATTCTCTGTACATATATCCAGCGTTCCCTACTAATTGTATTTATTTAGTGCTTCATATCCCACTACGAGGAGTCGAAGCAAGTTATAGGATGAATGGACCGCTTCGCTATGGGGACTGCTTTGTTGGTCTTGTGTTTAGAATTGGGCCTACTTGGAAAACCTTGGAGAGGGTGATTCTGTGTGGCAGATATGCTTGAGGCTTAAAAAAAATGCAACTCATGGAATAGCAGAACAGAGTAAAATGCAGCTCAGTAAAATAGGTCATAAATCAGAAATCGGACTGACAGAGTGTCGCCCTCCAAAGATCAGGGGACAGTGAACCTAACTATCTCTGGGTAAGGCTCATTTTATAGGGTTATGTACAATAAGAGTTATACAGGTTGGTGCAAACGTGCAAATGCCCATAGACACCTCTCAATTCTGTTAAAGAAAGAACAATACAGTTTGAAATCACAGTGGTCAATGTTATGCTATCCTACAGACACATACAATGCAATTCCCATTCCCCGTGCTCCTGAAACACTTTATAGTTAGTACAACTTTTGTTACTGCCAAGTTCAGTTCTCATCGGAATCACATTGTAGTCCCAAAAGGTAAGACCATGAGAAGCATTCATACGAAGCTTGAGAACAAAGTATCACGTTATACATGAGAGAATGGCATTGTGTTTCAAAATATTATTTACAAGTTAACAATCGTGTGCTGAGTGCACGAATAAGGGAAAGGGAAGAAAAACGAATGTGCAAGAGTAACAGTGCAGCTGACTGCAACAGCCATTTTGAAATGGAGGCCTACATTACCAATGTTAAAATAAACAAAGTTTGTCAGCAAAATATGCTGACACACAATTCATAAAATTCATTATGTTAATCACACAGTTTTAATACAATAATGCAGCTTCATTAAACCACTTTACTAACCTATTCAATTTCTCTATGCCAATTGTACCCTTTAAAATGTCTTCAAGTTCTGTCTTTAAGTGAAGTACGTTAATTTACTTGGGCACTGGCCCACTGGGGCGAGGCTGCTATTCTATGACTGCAACAGTAGTAACAGTAGGTGTAACAATAACATCAGTAGATACACCTGATACAACTAGAGGTACCTCTACTTCTGATGCTCTTAGTACAGTGGATGCACCTGCACCCTCAGTCATACTAGCTCCGCGTATTTCTGTCGCTGTAACCTGTGGTGTTGACCATACATGAGGGGACACAACCTGATATGGAGTAGGTCTTGAATTTTGTAAATTGTCTAGGCACCCCTCTTGTACATCCTAATCCAACCCTGTGTGAGTGTGTGTGTGTGTGTATGTCTCTCTCTCTCTTTGCTGAACCTTAACCTGATAATCTTTATTGGTTGTTTCCATCCTTCTCTCTCATGATGGCAGGGTAAACAACCAGAACTTCGATCGCGCTTTCACACCATGTCCAATGTTTCAAATTCCATCTTGCATCCAACCAATTACTAACAGTGTCCAATCTGAGTCTTCATTTTCTTGCATTCCTTCTCGTGTTCAACATGCTCTCATGCATTCAGTGCTCAAGCTGAGCAGGTCTGCGCTGGTGTTTCATTTTATACATCATTTTGTTTTCAAATTCTCAATCTTCCTCACATTAAAGGTGCCATCCAGAGGGAATTGCATGTTCTTCTCATTAGAAGTGATCCTGTTCCATTCTCTAACTAAAAACAGACATTTAAAACCTTGTTGGATGCCATGCCATAAACAGGTGTGCCTTATGGAGGCAACTGATCTTCCTTATACATTTGAGTAACAGGTTTCTTAAGCACAATTCCCATTTTCCTGTACTGAACTCTCTCTATTCAATATGTTACAAACAACAACAACCCACCAACCTCAAACAGCCCTCAGCAATAACTAACCAATCATGATGCTCCATTAAGTGAGGCAGTCAGTCAACCACAATGTGACTCATAGCACAGTCAACCAATGGCAGCACATCCAATTCAAAGGTAAACCAATCACAGTGCATCTCTTTGTGTCACCTTACAACAACCAGCAAACCACAGCACCGACTCGCGCAATGTAAAATCTGTATTCAATATCCCTAAAATGATTAACAATTCCATGCCTACTTTACCTAAAGGTAAGTGGGAAATCAAATCTCTTCTAAAAGAAATCCCGCAAACAGGGACAGCAGGATATCGGGCAGGGGTAACCTACTCTTGGATTAACATGTTTACTTCTGTGCACCAAAGAATAAACAGTCTCCATAATAGCTTAATATGCACTCACAACTATACCTCCTAATAAATCCCTACCATGGTTTGGATGTGACACCTCACAAGACGTGCCTCACTTTTTAGCAGACAAGTTCCATTAACATGATTATATTTTGACACCTTGGCTTTACAACAAAATCCGATAACGGAACCTTAAACAATACATTTAATGAAATAAGCACATTCAATAAACATGAATGAACACGTACAATTTAATTGCATGCATTTGGTTCTCTTGGACCCAATTAGAGGACAGTACTCAAAATGAGGCAAAGATCATCAAAATCACAATTACCAAAGCTTCTATTATACCATATTTCAAAGCTGCATAGCCAAAGCACTCACAACCCGCAAACATTTCTCCTGACACTGGAAATTTCAACTTCAAATTCCACAATACACTGCTCAACATACAATACTAGGATTCCAATGGCATAATCTACCCCAACCCATCACCCCAGTTATGCTAATTTCACCTTAATTCACAGATCAACTTCAATAATACTAGAACACTGTCATTAATTCACAACGGACCATTGGAATTCTGGAGTACAGAGTGAATCAGGGCAATTTAGCTTCGAGCTCTAATTATTTTAGCATCAAGATCCAGTTCAGACTCTCCAGAGCCATTCTCAAATCATCCCCTGCTACCAGATTTCAGATGGCATGAAATATAGGTATGTCAATTAAAAGTGCCATTGACGGGTGGGGACAGGGTGTTAATCCTGTAAGGATTTTGCTGCTCCTCAAGGGCTGGACCGCGTTACCAGATTCAAGTCAATGTTCAATAACAATTCAGAATTAAATCTAATGCATATTAGGCTTTCCAGTGAAGACCAAGATGTATTATACTCAAACCATTATGGATCATTAAATGATTTGAAGCAAGGCAAGACTGGCCATACCCGTCATTAGGCATTTCCCTGGTAGGCTGGAAGAGTGGAGGGGCCACATTTTTTATGGGGGGCCAGTTTGGTAGCAGTCCTGCAGTTTCAGAAGCGCTGAAGAATTCCTTGTATACCCAACAGTTTTCAGGTAAGAACGAAAGTGCCAAGATAGCTCTGGTGATTAATGTACCTGCTGGAGAGAGATCAGGGTTTTTTCAAGTGGAAGTTTTGACTTATCTAAGGTAGCACAAAGGGTTAATATGCCTGTGCACAAAACTTGTACTATGCAGATCACAGAACTGTATTTTATGTGCATAGCTCAGTGGGATACTGCTTTTGTCACAGAGCTCCTTTTGTTAATGTGCAGTTCATAAGTTGCTATCATCTAGCACAATCAAAGAGCTTCATGCAAATTGCATGGTACAGGTTAGAAAGTTATGTTTTTTTAAAGTCTTTGAATATTCTAATTGTGCTGAAAAGGGTTGTTTGAGTAGAAAAACATTGTTATTAGTAAAGCCAAATTTAACCACTGTGTTACATACTGGATCCTGAGTTTATGCTTCCCCAGACCAAGCTCCTAAAAAATGCCTAACAGTATGGATGACGTAAATCCTACGCCTTGTAGTCTCCTTTGTCAACATATACTATACACTGATTTACACACATAGGATTCATTGCCTATGTATGTGTGTGTGTGTGTGATGTAAAGTGCTCCCACACCGTACGCTGGTAAGAGAGGCACTATAAAACAAATTAAATACATGTGAGAGAGGGGCTTTGGAGAGATGAGAGGCACTGTTTGAGGGTGAAGGAATCATTGAAGAACCCCTATAAAGATTGCTATATCCTGGTGCACTGTAAGGTCATCACTTACTATGCTTCAAAAACAAATACAATTGAATACGTAATGAAAAATGTGTTGTAGAATGCACTGTTTTTGCCATTTTGTTGTACATTTTCTTGTGGGGGAGAACCCCCAAGCCTCAGTGTAGTGGTCAGGCTTGCTCGCTATGCACCCAATGGGTGCTGATCTTACAAAATTTGCCAGGGATGCTTTGGGTTCCCAGTCCGACCCTGATTTAAAAACATTATAGAAGCAAAATATATAGTCAGAAGTCAGCAAATGAATAAATAGCATGATGCTCATAATAACATACAATTAACAGAATAGAATATAGTTAAGCTCAAATAAAATAAGTCAGAAACAGAGGTCAGACTGACTTGAAGTTGCCTCTTAAAAGTCAAGAGAGAGGAAGCCCAACACCCTCAGAAATAGACTTGTTTTGTAATGCAAATTACAATAAAGTTCATACAGGAATACAATTAATAGAACAGATTGAACAATCAGATTAAAAGAAGAACACAGTTTCTGAAGCCACATTTGTCAGCACCATACCACACATTCACATAATGCAGTTCCCATCCCTGGCGCTCTTCAGGCACCTCAGTAGTTAGTACAAATACTGTTGCATGTTATAGAAGGACACGTCTCATGAGAATCACACTGTGATCCCAATAGGTGAGGCCTTGAGAACATTCACTCTCACTTGTAGCTGCTACGTTTCCAGATTACTGATGTGTGACATTTTCATGATCTCAGTGAGTGAAAGATTGACACTGCGTTGCCAAAAGAGTGACACTTTGAGTAACACTTTAACATGTGTGCACTTTAATTTATGTAAAAAGATAAATATATGAAATGTCCGTCATTTTAGGAACGAGAAGGTCTAGAAAAGTCCTATTGACTGCTGCAACCAAGTATAAAGTATTCCTTGATCTTTCATGTGCGGGCATTGTAGCACTGGGCGTTGGGCGATAGAGCTTCATTGATGAAGTACAGAGCTTTGCAAAGGTTCGGCAAAACTGGCCCTGGCCAACATCTAGCACTAAGATTTGTCCCGGATGAGACCTTAAGTGAGGAGGCAAACCGACAGGCAGAGGTCCAGTTTCTGACACTAGGGACCGTTCCTTAAACATTCTCCTAGATGGCAGACAGCTAGATACAGGCCCAGCCTCTGACACTTAGGACCATCATAAGTCCTTCATTAAAAGGGACAGGCAGTGCTGCAAAGGCCGATCTTTTGATACTAAGTCCATCACCGACTCTTGAGGCCTTCTCTGAGGGTGCAGCCATAGAGATATGGGCCCAGCCTCTGACTTCAAGTATAGCCTTCACTGAGGAGACAGGACCTCTGGCACAAGACCAGCCTCTGACACTAAGAACCATTGCAGATACCTTCACTTAGGAGGCAGAGATTGTGATATTAGGTACTGACCCTGAGCCATGCTTCACTTAGGTGCAGACAGTGCGACACATAGGTTAAGTTTCTGACATTATGGACCATTCCTTCATCTCAGACTGCCACATATGGAGGCCCAGCCTGACGCTAAGGACCATCCCTGAGGCCTTCACTTGGGATGGAGAGAGTGTGGCACAGGCCGTGGCTCTGACACAAGCCAATGCTAGAGCACAGAGGACTACAACTTGGTGGCAAAGAGTGAAAAACAGCTGCATAAAACGTTAACAATACTCCCACCCTATGGTATTCACTAAGGGGCAGAGGGGCTGCAGGCTGTGCAGGACTAGCTCATTCTGATACATTCACTAAGGTAGAGATTAAGCAGAAGAAGTGAGACTCAGCACCAGTCTCACACCAACAACAGAACTCCATAACAGGACATGGGAACTTGACATGGAGAGCAGGGTCACATTACAGCAACAGCCTTGCTAAGTGCATGCATCATGGGTTAGATTACCACACTTCAGTGCCTGTCTCCAAATGACCACACTAAAATGCAATATCACGCATTATAAGCACATCTCTGAATCTGCATTCTTTTTTGCAATTTTTCAGGGTCGAGCCTGCGAGAGAATGCACTAGTGCATGCGTTTCGATTGCAAGACTCTCATATCCAGAAAGGGCTTGGAGCCCACTCACTACTTATCATTTGTCTGCTTCAGTTTCACTCTTCCATAGAGCCATTTACATTGGCCAATGCACCCAAAAAGTAACTTCCCATGTTTGCTGTCTAGCAGGGGCCAAGCACAGATTGTTTCAACTTACCCATTGGCCGCCTGCTACTACCGTCATGATTCAGGTATTTTATCCCACCTCCCACTGCCTGCTGCTCACTTAATAGCCCTTTCTTTATTCTTGTTTGCTTGTGTTAAATTGTTTCATTTAATTCAGAGCTGAGTCTTTTTAGTAGTCTGGATATGCCTATCTTTTTAAAAGCTGGAAACTGCAATTGCGTTTTTTCCCTATCTTGCTTCTTTCCGCTCCAACCTACCACTTCTCCGAGTTGCTGCCCCCATTCCCCCAGCGCTCCCAGCCCTTACTCGACATCTTAAAAGTTTTGCCTTCCAAAAGGGCTGGCTTCCCCCTCTCACGCCTTCAGAGGACCTGCAAGTTCCTCAGGGCAAGCCTTCTAAGGGAAAAGCTAAGGCCAAAAAGTGGCCTCACACAGAGGTCGGCCAAATCAGGGACAACCATGGCTATAGTGTCCCCCAAGCCCAGGGGTGAGATGATCCGCTAGATCCCTCGTGGTCCACTGACTCGGATTCCTCATCCACAAACCATAGCGACAGTGATCATGACAACATCCAGGTCTTAGTAAAAGAAGACGAGCCGAGCACCCCCTGGAGACCCACCCCAAAACTGTTATAGTTCTAATATTCAACTCTGTGGAGATCATACACCCACGATATTCTAGGTGGACACCTGCACAAGAAGTGGTGGAGTACATCCAGGAACACATCAGGCAGAGTTTCGACAAAGAAGTGCACGTCAGGCTTTGCGTCAAATGCCCCAGGCCTGATCTAGCAGGGAAGGTCACAGAGACCCCAGAAGTGGACCCCACAATTGTGACCTTCCTCAAGAAATGGGCTAAAGACCCAAAGAAGGGCCTTGATGAAGCTGGCCTTTCAAGCCAAGGAAACCAACTACCCCATAAACCAAGACATCCTGTTTGGCTAAGTGCAAGGTGCAGTCTGCCAACTAGGACATGCCAATGTGGCAATCTCTACCGAACGTCGTTGCTCCATCCTGCAACTCAATGATCTGGCATCCTCCAAAGTGGGGTCAGGGGCACAGGGACTCCTCTTTGGTGCTCCCTTAATGAAGGACCTAGCCAGGTTCGCCGCAACATTGTGTTCCATAGACAAAGCACAACTGTCCTCGAAGAAGGTGTTCCGCAACACTCTTTTTCTCAGGACACGGTGACTGCGGGGCCGATTGTCACGCTGTTTCTCCCATCAGGGACCCCAGCGAGATTTCTCCTACCGCAAACAAGGTTATAGGGAATCTCATTCAGCCGACAACCCCTTCTACCTCACACATTCTCATGGAGGAGGTCAATGTTTCCATAAAGGGTATGGCAGACGTCAGCAAGGAGCCTCCCAGGACTCCACTTACTCAGGTTAGAATTATTCCTCATTTAGAAGTAATTTTGGGGGGCAGGACAAGATGGTTTTTACATAATTGGCTTCTGACCCGAGACCCCTTGGTTCTTGAGACTATCCAGGCCTACAAATTGGAGTTTTATCAGTCCCCCTCTCAAATGTTTCCCTTCCTCAGATCTACATTTTTCCCTGCATCTCACAAGAAATTCAGTCACTCTTGCACAAAGGGGCCATTGGCCTTTCTTTCCCTCAGCCTCGAAACTCTATCAGCACCATTTTCTTGGTAAATAAGGGAGGAGGCAGATCCTGTTTAGTCTTAAATCTAAAGGAGTTTAATGCATGGGTAGTATACAGACACTTCAAGATGGAGGGAATCCTGCAAGAAGACAACTGGATGGTTCGCTTGGACCTGAAGGGTACATATTTGACGATCCCCATATATCCTCCACATTGTCGGTTTTTACAATTCATTTGGCTTGGACGTTGCTTCCAGTTCAAGGTTCTTCCCCTTGGGCTCTTGTCAGCTCCTTGATGCTTCACCAAGTTATTGAGACCCATAGTAGAGTCTGCTCGTGTCAGAGGAGTGAGGTTGATCATATACGTCGACAACATGATTTTACTGGCCAACAATTGGTGAGTCTTCACTTGTCCTGGACAACTGAGCTACCTCAAGAGCTGGGATTTCTCATCAATCAGGTGAAATCATGCCTGACCCCCTTGCAGTTTATGGAATTCTTGGGGTTTCAGATAGATTCGATTCGCTCCCAGTTGGTTCTTCCGGCCCAGAAGATGGGGAATATAAAAAAAAAACAATTGGAGGATGACGTTAAGCAAACAGACAATCTCGTTGAGATCTCTGGCACGGATTATGGGCCTCTTGGCTTCATCCATCGAGGCAATTTTTCCAGACCCTCTTCCTTACAGGGCCCTTCAGAGGCTCAAGATATTGCATTTGCAGAGGGATCTGTCCTATTTGGATCAAAAGCTCCACGCAGTTGATATGAAGTTGGAGCTCGGTCTCTGACCAACGTCCTTCCCGTGGAGAGGAGTCCACTTCTGGCTCACCGCCCGATCTGCTGTCATCTGATTCTAGTATGATGTCTGGGGACTGCCAAAAATCGCTTTGGCATTGCAGGCATCTATGTGGTCTAGCCACCAATTAATTTCTGTCTTGGCCTTTGCTGAGAGGCGAACTTGGTGTGAGTATGAGACACCCTTCTGAAGGTGTTTAATTTTGAATCTCTGCAAGGCCCTGTAGTGGAGGGGACCCAGAAAGATGGCCTGGTTGGAAGATGCTAGGAGGCCCACAATCTGTGCCATAGATCTTAACGAGATTGTCAGGTTGCGTAAAACACATCTCAACTCTGTCTTGGTATTCTGGATATTCTGAGATGGAAGAATCAATTGCGACAACAACAAATCTGTCCAAAATCCCCAAAATTCTATCTGTTGGGAAGGGATCAGACAAGATTTCGGTTGGTTAATGGTACACCCCAAACCCTGAAGGAGTTGGATTGTCCATGACAAATATATAATGACCTCCTGGGGATCCTGAGCCAGAAGAATCAGGTAGTTGAGGTAGACAATTAGTCTACCTCAACTACCTGATCTCATCTCAAACCTCATCAGTTTGGTGAAACACCATGGAGCTGAGGAAAGGCCCAAGGGAAGGACTTTGAACTTGAAGCAACGATCTAGCCAATAGAATTGAAGGAATTGTTGGTGAAGGGTGAAAATGGGAATAGTCAGGTATACGTCTTTCAAGTTGAAACAGACCATCCAGTCACCCTCTTGAAGTATGTCTTGAAGGAGGAGAATTCCCTCCACCTTGAAGTGCTGTAAACTATCCATGCATTGAAAATTTAGCACCAGGCGAGTACCTCCGCCTCTTTTGCTGCCTAGAAAGATGGTGCTGACGAAACCTTCGGGATGAGGGGAAGAAGAGCATATGGCATCTTTCTGAAGGAGGGATTGAATTTCCTCTGACATGACCTCTTGCTCTTGTAGGGAAAAATACAGTTCCTGAAGAGGAAGCGCCTGGATGGGGGGACTATAAAACTCCAGTATGTACCCTTGGATAGATTTGAGAATCCAAGAGTCTTAGGTCAAGAGTTTCCAGTTGTGCACAAACAGACGTGCCCTGCCCCCCAAAATTACTTTGGAAAGAGGGAAAATTGTCACCTCAATATCCTGAAACTTGGGAGTTCCCTTGTTGCTTCCTATTATAGCCTCTGCAGAAACATTGGCACCCCCCACATGCTCGGGTGGGAAAGAAAGTATTGCCTGCTGTTTGATCTTGCCAGCTTCCGAAAGCATGGTAGAAATTATCATGTTGGTTACCCTGGTAGAAACCTCGGCCTGACGATCAGGCCCTATATCGTCTGGGTCTGCCAAAAGGGGTGTTACAAAAGACCTTTTTTAAGGAAAGGTGTACATTGTCCAAGGTATTATATGTTGCAGCAAACATGACAAAATCCTTAACAAACGACCCACCAAATAGAGGCCCTGTGCAACTGCTTCTGTCTCTGATGAGGCAAGATCATTTAGCTTAGGATATATTTGCATCAATATGGAGCACCGTCTTTCAGTGGAAATGGCTGCATTGGCATTCCCTAAATGGGAAACAGCACTTTGTGCCCATCCAATCAGAATACCGGGGCTATGGATACACCGGACTCTTTGGCCTGAAATCCCAATTCTAATATCTTTGTGAGGGGACCTGAAACGCCCAGAATTTTGTCCTAAAGGGACCACCAAGCTATGTCTAAACCTTTTTACGGGTCTTTAGCCCATTTTTTCCATAAAATTAACCATGGTGGGGTCCACCTCATGCATTTCTGAAACCTTAACAGCAAGGTCTGGTCTAGGGCACTCTGATCGCAGTCTGACCCAGACTTCCTTGTCAAAGCTTTGTCTGAGGTGACCCTGAACATAGTCGGCATCTTCTTGGAGAGGGGTCCAAATAGAGGTTCGAAGGTGGATGACATCAGCTGGGTTAAATGTTAGAACCTTAGTGGGGTTCGGAATTGGATCAGAGTGACAACCAGAACACCTCTTACTAGGACCAGTGGCATCCTCCTGCTCACTATCACTTGAGGCCTGTGTGGAAGAATCAGTAGCAGTAGTGTCAGACTGTTTGACTGAGTCCCCATAGTTAGGAGCTTGCAGTTGAGGAGCGCTGCAACCATGTTCCTTCATGACGTTTGCTGACAGTTGTTCAAACACTTCAGAATGAGGCCATTGTTTGTTTTGGTCTTTCCTTTAGTAGATTTAGTAGCCGGGCCAGTAGCATCCTTTGAAGGAGCGAGGGGAGAAGCCAACCCTGCTGTCTGGCAAAACCACTAAAGTGTGTAATAACAGGTCCTAGTGCCCTGACCAGGGCCTTATTCACTGATACCTGGACGCTGTTATCCAGTGCCTCAACTGGGTTCTTCTCAAAGGAGGCCTGCATGTCTAAGTCTTCATTCAAATCTTCCTCAAAAGGATCATATTTGGCCATATCTTGGCGATATAAAGGCACTAGACCTGCAAACAAATCAAGGTAGCAAAGTTACTGTCAGGGGGAGTGCTAAACCTGGCAGGCGAAGACAGAATATAAGATGTCGAGGGAGATGCCTGCTGCAGTCCTCTAGGCAGAGCCTATGGACTATAACTACCCTGGGCATACACCGATGCCTCAGGGTATCAAGGGAGCACTAATAGAGCACAATCACCTGATATGGCCACTAAGGGAAAAAAAGCGCAGCTAAACGTTGACTTTCTACTCTGCTGCTATGTTTAAACAAAGCACAGCGGCTTTGCACATTCGCGTGAGTGCTCGGAGTCCCAAGGGACACCCACTCCTGCGACACTCAGTGTAGACCCCGCGCATAGGGATTGCAGGCTCAGGAGGCTGAAAGGAAGAAAAATTATATAAATACACACAAGAGTTACATGCTCCCAATCGAGGAGCCAATGTTTTCAATGAATATGTAAACAATCGCTGGAAACCAACTAAGTTGCAAAGCAAGCCGAGTCAATAACCATGTAAGCGGAACAAAATAGAAACAGCATATAATAGAAACTTAATCACAATAATTATGAAGCATAAGGGGTAGTTAACTGGCTGAAGAGCAGCAAAGAAAGAAAGGATATTAAAATGGTTACTTAGGTTCTTAAAGGTCTATGTTGTCGGTGATTGGAGCATGTGACTGTGATGGAATGTGGGGTTCATGGTTGATGTAGTTTTTCATGTTTTACTGTCATTGGCTGCTGTTAATTTATGCAGTAAAGAGAGAAGCATAATCGGAGCCTCTGGTCCTGATATAGAATTGGGCTCCTGTGTGGCGCTAGGAGTAATGTGGGAGGTTAGTTTCTATGGGATTATTTTTGTAAGGCACACTTACACCACAAAACTATCTCCTGGCAGTAGGAGATCCACAGATGGGAAATAATGTTTAGAAGTATTAACAAAAGCTGAGTAGGCTTACTGAAATAACTGTTTTTTGGGGGGTTTGGAATGCACACTGCTCCGAGTGAGAAGGCCTAGCCACCTCATCTGGACCATCTGAATTTTAGAACATGAAGCTTAGCAGATCTTCATGTTCTAGTGGATTGATTTTTTATGAAGCATAGTGTTAGTATGACTTGAGAGAAAAGTGGGAGGTTAAGTACCAATAGGATGAGCCCCACAGCAGTATGTTGGAGTCCCTTGAATGAAGTGATAAAGTTTATGCAGTACACTACGTAGCATTGCCAACCTATGCCTCTTGTGAGGATTGGAACAATAATTATTATTATGTTACACTGTGACTTTACTAAATGACACCTATGCCTTTTTGTGGAAATTATTTTTGTCTCTGGTGTATGTATTACACCAATTGGGTTAACCTAGGAGCAATTCAGGCGTCAAAGACAGGAGTAAAACACTAGGCACCTTTCCTCCAAAAAGCATGATCTGCTGCATTGGTCATCAACATTCAACATGTATTATTTCATTAAATGTAAAGTGATCCCACCTTTCTAACATTTATTTTGGTAAGGCTTCTGAGCACCATTGCAAGACCAATCCTGACAGCTGCCAAGGATTCCATTTGTTCCTTGACTGCCCCACTGCCACTTCACTCTAAACTATTCTATTCCACTCCACTCCACTAACATTTAGCCATGCTACTGTACAACATGGTTAAGAAACATTGGCAAAGCGAATAGCTCTCACATAAGAGAGACCTATTGGCTTTGCCAATGCTTGTTTACATATAGCAAACTCGACCCCATGGAATTGGAGGGTTTTACATGAGCACCAGTTACATTACAAAAGGCCAAATTCATGTTTGTAGGCTCAGGAAGATTAAGTGGTTTGCCCAGAATCACAGGATGAAGAGCGGATGCAGAGTTACCAACCTGGTTCCCCAGTTCCATAGTCAGCATCTCTAGCCGACGTGCCACATCAACTCCTTATGTTGCTGGAAGCGCTATACTGCATGGCAGTCTGGATTGACTGTAAACTGCCATGGTGTCTAACGCTTCCAGCATTGAATGCTGACCCCAAGAGGTGATGATAATGCGTGGAATTCAATTTCATTGCTGTCACCTGGAGACAGACACTGAAATGCAATAGACTAAAGCGTAATGCGTGACACTTGGCAGGGCTGAACAGTAAAGCAGTATGTTACTGAGTCTTAGGCAATGCACTTCAAAATATTGTTTATGAGGTCATTCATGTATAAATCAGTTGGGTGTAAAATAAAACAAAAAAATGTATGCTGAAAGATGGCTGCAAGCAGAGTTTTCCATTTTCAATTTGATGCCTACATTGACTAATATTAGCATGAATACAGTTCTTTCGACATATTGTTCAGTTCAACTACCTGATAATCACATTATGTTAATATAGTTATACATTTTATTAAAACCCCTCTTCAGTGTGCTGGTGAATGGACAAGCAATTATACCTTTGCTGTGTGGCACATAGCAGGGCTGGAAATGTCAAACACACCCCTGCCACATTTCCCAGGTCCACGCTGATGTCCTGTTCCAGTCCAGGTTTTTTCTTTGAATTCTGGGACTTGTGGCCTTTTTATTCCATTATAAAACAGGACTACAAGTGCCAGACTTCAAAGAAAAAAAACGTAACGTGGAGCAGGACATGATGCTTGGACCTGACAAACTAGGCAGCTATGAATATGCATACTGAAAACTTGGTAGTGTTGAGAATATTTGCATAATCGTGGATACATTATTATTTACACAGAATACTAACGTATAATGTTGCAGTCTAGTATAACAATTATGCAATAGCTTTATCATATCTTTAAAAAAACACAGTTTCAAGGTTATGAGCAGTTGAAATGTATCCTAATAATTTTTTTCAAGATGTAACTCTTGCTATTACAATGAATTTCCAACGATTACGGGGAACCGTAAAAAAAACTTCAAAAAGCCTAGTCTCTCTTTTCTTTCCATTGTTTTACAGGAAATAGGTACATACTGCACTCTTTCACGGAGCGCTCCTGCAACTACGTATACGCATGTTCAAGTGAATAGTGATCTCTGTTCTGAGCAAGTTCATTAGACTGCCCCCGCCTACATCCCTTTCAATAACATCCTTGTTCCCTTTGATCGTGAAAAGGGAGCTGTGTGTCCACGGTTTTGTATGAAAAACTGCATTCAACCGGATTGTTACCTAGAATATATAATATTGATACAGCCAGTGGGGAAAATGTCCTGGCTGGCTTCAGAAAAGGTGAGTGATAATATTCTAAAGAACACGGCATCGTCGGGAGAATAATCAGTATGTGGGCAAAATTGGCTTATGCAAATGTTACGCTAAATAGTTTTAGTTTGCCCGGAACATTTTCAAATTTGTATTTAATTTCTCATTTGTGACACTTAATACTTTGTCGTGAGCTGCTTTGCTTATGTCTTTTTCATAAGGTACACCTATGATAATCAGTGGCTACTCGGCAGTGTCCCTAGAGGGTACTGCCGTTTACCACTAGCCAGCGATCTGGGCTAGACCGGGATTATAATTAGGGCCGAGCACTCCAAAAAAAGTGGTCCACATTTACAAATCGTCCGTATATTTTTGTGGTTGTATGTAGCGTGAACTCGACCCAAAGGCATTGGAGCAGTTACCATGAGCACCAGCTACATTGCACAAGATCAAATTAATGTTTATTTTAGACAGGGACATTAAGTGAATTGCCCAGGATGGCTAAATATTGAGCTGATTCCAGAACTCAAACTTACTTCTCCAGTTCCAACATTAGCGCTGAGTCCATAAACCTACATACTATGTGTTTTTTTTCCTCTGGAAACTGTAACCTCACATGAGGCCTCTTCAAACACTCCACCGCTTCTCCACCACCGGGGTCCATAGCAGCCAGTAGGATGAAAGATCATATTATTTGTAGTTGTAAACCGTGTGCTATTACCTTATTTGTTTGGAGCCGTAGGACTCAAGCTGCACTCTCCTGAAGCGCCCTAATATGCCGAAACTAAACTGGGGTTGCTTGTGTTCCCGTTTGGAGGGAGCCTCGCCTAGCAGTTTGAGATAGACCATGCATAAGGAGCAGGTTCAGTACTAATTTGTATAAGACAGGCCTCTGTCTAGAGTGCAGGAAGGGCTGAAAATCCTTGGACTCAAATGCAGCCATAGCACTAGCCAGTGGCTATAATTATTTAAAGCATTCCACCCACCACTTTGTTTGTTCCATTTGACACCTTAAGTGTGAAAAGTATATCCAGATGTGGGTTCCATACTCATTTTACCACAGAACTCAAACTGCACCCTACTGAGGAGGCTCAGATAGGTCAAGACTGGTCTATGGTTGATTGTGTTCCCTTCTAGATAGGGCCATCACCATTTTGGGAAGGATTCACCATGGATGACAAGCAGTGGGCTGGATGGTGGCCGGAGCGACCGCCAAAAGCTGAGATTAATTCAAGCATCCCATTCATCAACCTATTGTTGTTGCATGCATCAAGCAAGCTCATTAAAATTAGCAGTGAGGTTTGCATGATTGTCTTGTATAAGCCATATCAAATTGTGTACTTCCCAAGCTCCAAGGATCACATTTCAGTTTCTTCTCTTTAGAGTAGGCCTTACATATTAACCTCCATTCTCTAGTAGACAGGTTTAATCAGTCAAGGGGTCATCTTCTGTCCAGTTTTTTTTTTTTTTTTTTTTGGGGGGGGGAGGAATTCAGTGCTTGTGAAAGTGACACATTCTGCTATGCCAAGGCCGATATCAACCTATAAAATAATGCATGCACTAACCACCTGTAATGACATAATCTTGGAAAGTGTATATTTCCTATAATTAACTCCTAATCTACTCACCTAGATTTATCATGCAATCTAGTGGTTGCAATATTTCTGTAATGCAATATAACACAATATAGTGAGTCTGTAATCCACAAAAATAGATGTGTATGGTATATTGACTGGGACTGCAGCAAATCCATCCACTGATCCTAACGCCTTAAATACTATGAGCTATGGTTCTGTACATATATACGTTGTACAAAACAGTTTGGTGTTTTTTTTATTTATTTTTTTAGTTTAAAAGATACATTTTATTTAGTAGTTCAAATAACAATAGATAAAAGTGCAAGCTTATAAATACAGTATGATGTGCGAAATATAATAGAACATATTACGTTTTTAGAAAATAAGTATAAACTAGAATGATAAAGAGGAAGAAAGAGAGAGAAAAGTAACATCTATATTGTATTAGAAAACGTTACACATCTGTAATATCGTTTTTTAAAACATAAGCATCAAAATGTGACAAGAAACAACAGGTTATATCAATTATCCATACTGGAAATAAAGAGCCGTGGAGATTTAGATACCTCTTCAATCCAAGGGTTATGTAGGCAGGCATTGTTTGCAGAGGAATCCAGGGCATTTATCACAGGTAACCAAAGAAGGTCTCTTTGGACGGCAAGGGCAATTGTATTGATGTATTCTCTGCCAAGTCTGTTGTTGCGGCAGAAATCATACCATCAAGCTTGAAAAGCTACATTAGCAGAGTCCTTCCATGCTTTGGTAATCTGCTGAAATGCAACTACAAGAAGTAAATTGAGTATCTAAACATTCTCTGAGTGAGAAGACCAGTCCTCTGAAATACCCCCAAGAAAAATATTGTTGAAAGTAAAGGGTTTATGTGAGTGGAAGATATCATTTATCTGTTTCCAGACTTGTAACCAAAATTGGTGCGTATAGGGACATTTAAATTACATATGCTTAAGGTCAGATGAAGCGTTATTGCAGGACCAATAGGAGGAGGGGAGGCTATGGTTAAGTTTATGTAGAGCAGCAGGAGTGATCAAGAGAATATTATAAATAAAAAATTATGTTTAAAAGGCGTTAGCTGCCCTAGAGGATTTCCGTATTTTAATCCAAATTTTGTCACGTATATGAATTATGAAAGAAGTTTGAAGATCAGACTCCCATTGCAATTACATTACAGTTTTGTCTCGATCATCAAAGGGAGTGGTTAAACAAAAGAGGAGCTATGCGAGGGACAGGAGTAGGAATAATATGTGGGAACTGAGAGTATGTTGCTTGAACCACTAAGATTAACGGTATGTATTTAGTTTGATATAAGGGGGGAGCATAGGAATCTGGCTCTTTATATGATATATCAAAATGAGATATATCGTGCAAAGAGTCCATGAGTTTCCTTACCAATGGACAGGGGCTTACTCAAGCAATCCCAATGTGCTGTTTTAGGGAATAGTTTGGTCGAGCAGCCTTGGGCTTATCAGAGAGGAGTGTTTCAAAAGTTGACAGTGGGAGTTTCAGCTGCGGCAATGTTATCCTATGGAAGAAAAACAAGTACTGCATACAGGTATAGTATAGTATAGCAATCTACAGGACCAGTCTCCTGGACTTAAGGCAAGTATTGGGCAAGGGTCAAGCCCACACCAATGGGTTACACTGGGCGGCCAGGTGCAGAGGTGTAGTACAGAATCAGGTGCCCAATGATAGTCAATAGGGATCACTCTGGTTGGGAAGAAGTTGCATGGCTGGCTGAGGTCTAGTCGAGGTGAACCAACAAGTGGGTTCAAATCTTGAGATGCTCGGAGATGTGGGGACACCTTAGGTCCTCTTCTCCACTGGCCAGGGGCAATGGGCGCAGGGGTGTCTTGAGGCGTTGGGTTTTCTCTACTGGGAGCACTCGCGGCTGAGAGGGCCTGCAGGCAGTTGCTGGTGGCGGCAGTGAGTCCACAGTGGGCAAGTCCAAGGTGGGCTTTGTCTCTGGAGGGCTGGGGAGCATGCTGGCACCATTGGTCCACCTCAACTCGGGCTCAGCTGCACGGGTGCAGTGGTGCTTTCCAGGGTTGGGTTTTCAGCGGGTCGGAGTCCTCACAGTTCTCTTGCGGTGCCTGCAAGATGCAGTAAAGCAGCTCTGCTGCTCCACAGGAGTTCCTGGGTCTTTGTTGAAGGGAGGCAGTCCTCTTAGGCTTTTGGAGGCACAACTGCTGCAAGACAAAACAACTTTGGAGCAATTCAGTGGGAGCAGCAGAAAGGCTGGCAGGGCTGGTTCAGGTCAGGTGCTTCTTCCCCAGTCTTTGCCCTTATGGCTGTTACATGCCCTTCTTCGTCGGTCAGCAGGAATCTGATTTTCTGAATTTAGGGATGTTTAGAGGAGTGTAGGGTAGTAGCCAATGGGCTACTTACCCATAAGGTCACTGTACCCCAATATGACCACTTCCTGTGGGAAGTGGGCATAGCCCTGTTCCAGAGTTCCTGATACTGCCAACACCAAGATAGTATATTTCTCAATGTTGTGTCCACATTTGTTAGCTCACCTTAGGGGGTGGGTGTAGGAGGCTGGCCCTCTTTGTAGTTTGCAAAACTAGGCACACTGTGCAGGGGGTCCAGGCAACCGCACATTCTTTTCCAGAGTTAAAAACTAGATCACCTATTGCTCTAAATTTTATGGTAGCTTGGTCAAGCAGTTAGGCTAATCTTGGAGAAGTGCAAACCATTTGTTGTACTCACAGTATCAAACATGCAGCTCACACATTTGAAGGAATAACTCAAGACCAATTTATAAAAGTACTTCAGATTTTTAGATACATGTTAAGACCAAGGTTATCAAAATTGGTTAAGTACTTTTGAAGATATTATTTTATTAAGTTTTAATAAATGCAGTCTTTCTGTACGAAATTACGAACCATAGGAATCAATAGGAAGACACATTAAAAAATATGTATAAAATCACATAGTTGCTTTACCAATTTCTGCTTTTGCAGGTTGGTCGAGGTCGTTGGGGGGCACGCTGTGCCAGCTGCAGAAGTTCTGGTGGCTCCGGGTTCCGGTGGGAGCAGCAGTGAAAAGTCTTTTGGAGCTGGTGCAGGGCCGCTGAGGGGGACCACTTGGAAAAGATCTGTTCTTGCAAATTTAAAGGTGGTGCCTTGGGATCCCCTTGGAGTGTCGAGGTCGCAAGCGGTGAGGAACACTTGGGGCACAGCTGGTTTTTTGTTGCAGGGCACAGGGCAGCCGGGTGCAGAGCTAATCGGTGATCCAGAGGCTGTGCGCAAAGAAGCCCTTTGGATCTGGAGGTAGGTCTCTTTGAAGGTCACTTACAGGACAAAGGGGGATTCTGACTGGAGGCCCATAGTGTTCATGAAGTCCCTCGACTAGGGCTTCCTCCTGGTCCTTTTCCAGCTCCAGTTGACGTCAGCTGACCAGTACCCAGGGTATTCATATGGTCCGGCCACTGGAGGGTACAGTGCCACCAAACTTTGCACACTTGCAAGGTTTGTCCTTGTGGTTGTCGGTGTGTTGTTGGATCCAGCTGCAACTTCCGGTTCGGGAATTATCGGCCGGTCAGTGAAGTGACCCTCACTGGGTTGCTGGTTCTTGAGTTGTTGCAGAGTGGTACCTCCACTCTGGAGGGAGTTCTCTGGAGATTGGTGAAGCCTGGAGGTCCTCTGAGTTTCTTGAGGTCAGTCCAGTGTCCAGCTTCTCCGCAGTGGCGATTGTCGGGTCCTGGGTGCAGCATGCAGGGTTTGGTGTCTTTTCTTGAGGCAGCAGGTCCACAGTTCTCGTGCCTTGGTTCTTCTTTGTGCTGGTCTTCTTTGTGTCCTTTCAATCTGATTTCTTGGTCTGGGGTGCCCTCTAAATACTGATTTTAGTGGGCGTTTTAGGGGTACCTGGTAGTATCCAATGGGACATTTACCTTTGGGTGGCTACACCCACTATAGTGACCGCTTCCTGTGAGAAGGGTCCCTTCCCTAAACTAATTGGCTATTTTCCTTCCATCTAAGATGGAGGAAAATGAAATGGAGTGTCCACCTCGCAGGCATCACCTTAGGGCTGGTACATGCCAGGTGGGGCCACTACTCCTACCCTCTGTGTGGTTTACCGCCTTGGCTCCTGCCAAAAGTGGGGGTTTAGAATGGGGGAGGTCATCTGCTGCTAGCAGCAGGACTGGGTGTCGAGTTTCAAGAGTGGTAGCCCTTTAAACCTCACCGACAGGGCACTACACATTCCTTAAGGAGGGGTGTTGTTAGCTCCTCCATCCAGGAAGGGCACCATTTCACAAACCAGAGAGACAGGGATCTCACCAAGGTTTGTATGTTGGCTGTCTGGAGGTGGCAGGTCGGATAGGACCAGTCAGCAACCGTCCCAGGGCAGTTAGCTATTGCAGGGGACACCTCCTAAGGTGACCCCTGGGTACATTTGGGTATAAATCCAATACTCGTACCAGTTTGGATTTATCATTCTGAGTTGTTTGATGCCAAACAACCCAGGGTTCAGAGTGGCCATCATGTAGCTAGGAAACTTGTGTTGACCAGTGTCCAGCACATGTATTAAATGGCTGCTCTGTTCACTCACTATGTCCCAGGTTTGGCAAGAACACAAACAGGCGTATTGCTCATATAATATGGAGGGCCCTGCCTTAAGGCTGTGAGGCCTGCCAGAGGGGTGTCGTACCCATATTAAATGCTGTGTGTGGTGGACAGGGCACACAGGCAGTGTGCCATGTCGAGGTTGTGTTTTAGGTTTGCACCAGGACCCTCAGCATTCAATGGCAGTGCAGGGTGCATCTGGATGCATGGCCCTAGTGGGTGGCACAATCAGTGCTGATGCCCACAGGGGCATTTAGTAGGGACTTATGGTGGTAGTTAAGGGTGTATCCGGTGCATCACAACAGTTTTAGGGAAAGAGCTCTGGCCCAGGGAACCTGGGTAGCAGGGGCACTGGGCACTATAACTTCTAGGGCACATCATGCAAACACTGGGGGCTAACCATGTCAAAAAGGGGTCTTTTCTCACAGTGGTACTGACCTGAGGTGTGGACACACCTACCTGAATACTAACTTTCCCGCCTTTCTCAGTGCCAAATGGGCCTTGGGGCAGGAAGGTTAGTTCTAATTTGTTTTTATCGTATTCAAATATTTTTTCATCACACAGAAATATAAAAAAGGGCTTTTACAACTACTGAAATATATTTTGAAATGTTTGCACAGTTGACTTAGCCATTTAAATGTTGTGTTAGGAAAAAACTGACACTCTATATCCTTTCATTTTATATTTTAAGCAGCAGGTCACACAGTTCACCTTACAAAGTCCTGGAACTCTTTAGTTAGAAGGAAAATTAATTGTAAGAAAAACTGACTTTTGACCTCTGTCTGTGAACACAGAGCAAATATGACTTAAGAACAAGATTTAAAGGCATCTTTTATTGCCCCTCCGCTTTTCAACTGAGCAGAACACCTGTTCAGTGTCAGCTCGCCAGAAGGAACGAGTAAGTATTAAGAATAGCTCAACCTGATCAAATAAGACTCGCCAATGCGAGTGGTCGAGTGGATTTTTCGACCCGACCACTTCCCTCAGCACTGGTGTTAAGTTGCGATCAGGGTCCCTAATGCATAGCAAAGTGTCATCTGAGTATGCTGACACAATAGGGGTGTAATGGGGGAATCACAGACCCCTATGGGAGTGGTATTCCCGAAGTGCACAGGCCAATGGCTCTTAGACTTGTGTGTAGAGTAGGGGGGAAAGGGGGCATCCCTGCTTAGCCCCCCTTTCGATAGTGATAGGGACCATGACAGTGCCATTTACTCTGTCTCGCGCTATCGGTTGCACATATAACACTCTAACAAATTGGAGGAAAAGTTCCCACCCCCTCCCCTGACTCAGCACAGAACCGCCTGCATAAAACTCCCTCCACCAAGTGAAAAGCTTTCTCTGCGTTGAGAAAGACTGCCAGCACTTTGGTCTCTGGGTCTAAATATTGCACTGCACCGAATAATGTTCTGAGATTATACGAGACGTTGCATCCTGGTACAAATCCTGCCTGTTCCATACCCACCACTTCCAGCAGCAGGGGAGCAAAAGCTGATTGGCCAGAATTTTTGTGTATAATTTCGTAGCTACATTCATGAGTGATAAAGGCCTATACGAGAAGCAGAGGTCTGCCTATTTACCTGCCGTTAGCAGGATAACCAGAAGTGCTTCGCTCATAGTGGGGGTCATATAGCCATCAGCGGCCATCTCCTCAAAGAGGGTGACTAGGTGTGGTATGAGTTGATCTTGGTAAGCTTTATAAAAGGCCAACGTAAGCCCATCGGTGCTGGCGCGTTACCAGATGGCATGTCTATAAGAGCAGCCCAAATTTCTTCTGGATGCAGCGGGCCATTAGTCACTTGCTGTATTCCGTCTTGAGCCACTTCATAGTTATGTGGGCAAGATAGTCAGTGGCAGCTTCTTCATCAAACCACGGGTATAACCTGTACAAGTCTGTATAATATCTACAAAAACACTGTGCTACCTGCCCTGTCCCACTCAGATCTTGGATCTGCAGTATTATATCATTCTCCCGTTTAGGGCACATGAGCACCACCAGCGTGGCCCTTTCAGTCTTTCCCCTTCACCATATACAAGCGCCACTGCATGCTTTCCCATGTGGGTCATTTCACTTTGGGCTACCTCCTGATATTCTTCCATCTTATTTCAAATAGCACTCAAAGCTGCCCTGTCATTCCCCATCTCAAGTTGAAGACAGCTGTGCAGGGACCACAATACCTCGGTGTACTTAGATAAAGTGACACCCCTTAAATATACTTTTAGGGCTTCTCATATGGTGGCAAATGTTGCCACTGACCCAGTATTTGTCATAAAGTACTCCTCTATAGCCTGACCCAGTTCGTCCTGAAATACTCTGTCCAGTATTGAGTTTGGAGGAAACTGCCAGGAGTATACTGGTGGGAACAGCACATGCAGCTCCAGAATCACTGGGAGTGCGAGAGCAGCAAGTAATCTATACAAGTGTGTATGTCATGCACTGATGAATAATGTGTATATCCAGGAATTGTTGGGTGCTTGTAGCTCCAGACATCTAATAGCCCGTCGCGCAGCATTATCTCACTGACACACTGTGCTGCCGCTGAGGCTCTTCTCGGGGGGCCCCCATGACCTGTCCCGATCAGGGTTGAGCACGCAGTTAAAATCTCCGCCCCATATTTGTGGTAAGTCACCACATTGTTGTAGTCTACGCTCTAAGTGTGTGATAAAATTGCAGATCATCGTGGTTAGGGCTATATATGCCAATCAAGAAAACCCCTAAGTCATCTGTATAGCATTTAGCAACTACATACCTACAACCTGCATTTGCACTTACATCCTGCAGGTGAATCCCTGTCCCTTTCCGCACCCTTATAAGTACTCCCCTGACGTGTTGTGAAACCCGCCACGCAAAACTGGCCCACAGCTTGTGCTGCGTTAAAACTCTGCTTTCTGGCGCTAAGTGCATCTACTGTAATATTGTAATATCAACCTTATGTCTCTGTAAGTAAGCCACCACCTTGCTTAGTTTCCTGTTGTCTTTGAGTCCATGGAACCTCCCTAGGTTTCATGAAAAATGCCAATAATTTTGCTTTGTCACACTCCTGATGTATTTATTTTTAATACTCTCCCTTGTGGGTGTTTCCTAATACTAGCATTTATGATTTCCTGTAGTTATAAGAGGTCCAAAAGAATGACGTAAATCAGAAAGTAAGCTAAGGACAGAAACA
Source organism: Pleurodeles waltl (assembly GCF_031143425.1). Classification (NCBI taxonomy): domain Eukaryota; kingdom Metazoa; phylum Chordata; class Amphibia; order Caudata; family Salamandridae; genus Pleurodeles; species Pleurodeles waltl. The sequence continues at coordinate 172,031,080 of NC_090437.1, forward strand.
GCTATCTATTGAGGCTGGTTGTCAGGAATTAAATGGAACAAAACAAGTATCAAATTCAGCTGGTTTAGCCTGTCACTTGATTATCATTCTAAATAATGCACCAAGCAGGACGTTGGTATAGCAGTGTATGCCCATGTCGTTGGTAGAACATGGGCTTCAGGTACAATATGTCATGCCTTTTAAGGTAAAAAATTGTTTAACTGCAGCACTTAGAGAAAAGGTTCAGATTATGAGATCTGAATGCTGAAGTTATAGAAAGAATTGGAAGAGAGCAGCTATTCCAGCAGCATGGTTGTTAATTCTAAAGCGGTCTTGTTGAACATATTTTAAGATCCAGGCCTGCAACGCCAATTGTAGTAAAGACAGCACAGGTAAATCTGTAGTTCCGAGGTTTATTCCTCTGAGATCGTAAGTAAGTCCTCTCACAACCGTTCCCTCTCTCCGAATCCCCGTCCCCCCTACTCTCACGTTCCTCGTCCTCACATTCCACTACACTCAACCTTCCACTGTAGTTACCTCATATAGCACACTTTCCCTCCTTAAAACAAAAAAAACATTAAAAATACAGTAAATACATTGTACAGTAAATACATTGTAAATAAAAGTTAAAATACAGTAAAAACATTGTAAATAAAAGTTTTGAATTCACCTCTTTTCCCCTTTCTTTTTTAAACAAAGACCTTGAACTTGGCAGGTTGACGTCTTGTCCTGACATTGGATTTTACCCGTGATGCAACAGAACTATCATTCATAGTAACATTAACATCACTATCATCCAACTCCATAATAGTCACTCCTTCACCAGTCTCTTCTAAACCAGACCCATTTCCCATAACCTCCTGTTGTTCATGATCTACCCCTTCATTTATACATTCAACAGACCGCATACCATTTCCAAACTTAACCAACGGATCTGTTCCATAACTTCCGTCCTGGTATTTGCCATTCCATACGCACTTTGCCAATCTACTCACCTTCCACACTTTACCGTCCTGAGTAACAACACTTTTTTTGAAAACTTTTATCACTTTCAAAGCCTTTCCGAACTTAGCCGCACCTTTCATCACGAAACCTGGCTCACGCACCTTCACCCAATCTCCCACTACAAAACTAGGTTCTTTCACCTTCCACTTGTCGTCATACCTCTTCTTGAATTTCTCTTGTTTCCTCCTTACCCTTTCCCTGATTTCCTCCACTGAGACTTCTTCCCAGTCCTTACTCTGCTTCTTCCTAAACCACCACGAACACAATTTAGACACCGGATGTCTTCCTTTAAGTAATCTGAACGGACTCACCTCCGTAGTACTTTGCGGGGTAATGCGATAGTACCATAACTTTTCCCTTAACTTCTCTTTCCACACTCCACCGAATCCTCGTGCCCAGAAAATGCTATCCTTAAGAACACAATTAACTCTCTCTACTTGACCATTGAGGATCATACAGGGGAGTAGTAACATGTTTGATGTTGCTATATTTAAAAAAACTTTGCATCTCGCCAGAAGTCAGCTGGACACCATTATCCGAAATCAAAACTTCCGGATAGCCCTCCCTAGCAAACACCTCCTTGAAAAACTCAATGATGGCTGCAGATGTCGCCTGGCCAACTAACTTCACCTCTGCCCATTTGGAAAAGTAGTCAATTAACACCAAAGCATAACGTGTATCTGTCGGAAGAGAAAAGAATGGGCCAGAAATGTCGAAACCCAATTTTTGCCAAGGAGAATTCGGCCAGGGAACAGGAATTAGAGGAGCAGGTACCGTCTTCAACATTTTCTCTGCACTCACACACACACAGCACTCCCTCACTACCCGGTCCGCCATTTTATCCAACCCTGGCCACCAAAAACATGCGCGTATCAGTCTTTTCATAGATGACATTCCAGGATGACCATCATGTGCCAGTTTCAAAATCACTTCTTGCATACCCTTTGGAGGAACGCATTTCCCATTCTTAAACAGCAACTCATTCTCTATATTCAATTCATCCCTAATTTTACCATACGGCTCTACCTCAGCAGCTATACTATTCCTTCCAGGCCATCTGGAGATAAAATACCAACCTAAGGCTTATGGTCTGTTTGCAGAATAAAATTAGACCCCCCAAATATAGTCCGGCAAATTCTCCACAGCCCAAATGCATGCTAACAATTCCTTCTCAATTACTGCATACCTTCTTTCTGCCTCAGTCAATGTATGAGAGGCAAAAGTAACATTCCATTTGTCCTTCCCACACATCTGAGACAAAACACCACCAATCCCATACATACTTGCATCCACAGTTACAATACATTGTGCCCCCACACAGAAAGGCCTCAAAGTAGGTGCCTCCACAATTTCTTTCTTAATCCTCTCAAATGCATTACTCTGTTTTTCTTTCCATGCTTTTTGAACTACTTTACGTGTAAGCTCCCTCAATGGCTCCATTTTTGTAGCAAAATTCTCAATAAACTTGCTATAATACTCACACAGGCCGGTGAATGATAACTTCTCCTGATTGTCAGGAGCAGGAGCATTGACTATTGCTTCTACTAGTGATTGTTTTGGTACCACCCCTTCTCCCGAAATCGTGTGACCTAAGTACTCAACAGATTTTGAAAAGAACTTGCATTTCTTCTCCTTCAAGGTCAAACCACTCATACTCAGGACTTTACAAACCTTTTCTACGTGCTGTTTATGTTCCCTCTCATCCTTTGAGAAGATTAGAACATTGTCTTGAAAACACTTCACATATTTGTCCATGTCCTTGAATATATGAAACATCGCCCTCTGGAAGACTGACGCAGCTGACGCCAAACCAAACGGCATCCTTTTAAACTGGTATAATCCTTGCGGGGTGATAAATGTAGTGAGATGTCTAGAGTCTTCCGTTAATTCAATCTGGTGATACGCTGATCTCAAATCCAGTGTGGAAAAAATGTTCACCCCATCCAACATACTAATAACTTCATACATTTTTGGTAAAGGATGACAATTCACAATGATACTAGCATTCACAGCTCTCAGATCCACACACAGCCTCAAGGATTTGTCAGATTTTCGTGCCAAAATGATCGGAGAAACCCATTCAGAAGATTCAATCTCTTCTATCACACCCTCATTCACCATTTCTGATAAAATCTGCTTCATCTCCTCTCTGACACTGATGGGAACGTTCCTAAGTTTCTGTATCACCGGTTTAGCATTAGCCTTGACTTTAATTCTGTGGCTATAATTGGCTAATTTGCCCAATTTACTAGTGAAGACCTGTGGAAACTTAGAAGTAATCCACTCTGTAGCCTCCCTTGACTCCACAACTAAAACAGGTTCACTACACCGGGGATTCAAAATTATTCCCAATTTACCTTGGTCTCTCCACCCTAGGACATTAACACCTTTAACTGCAACATACAATTTAATATTGGCACACCACTCTTTAAAGATGATTGCAGCCTCAATAAAACCAGTCACCTCAATAGTTCCCCCCTCAAAACTTTCTGCAATAATATCTGGTTCCTTTAAATCGGTCATATCCCAAATTCCATCAAAAACTTGCTTAAAAAATCCTGTGTAACAATTGTCCAAGGTGACTCTGAATCTGACATTAACTCCATCTTCCTCCCAGCAATTTGTACCTCACATCTTGGTTGCCTTAATCGTTCACACACTACTTCATCTCCATGCTTGAGTGACAACACCATGCCCCTTTGCTCACCATCACACATCTGCCAATCCTCGCCATCTTTTCTGCTACTTGCACATGCGATCTTTCCTTTGGCAACATATTTACTTTTCTTGAAATCTTTACATACTCGAGCAAAATGTCCCAACCTCCCACATTTCATACATTCTTTTCCAACTGCTGGACACTGGGGCGACGATGCAAGATGGTTCAAACTACCACAACAGAAACATGATGGTTTCTCCATCCTATCATGTTTCACCCATTTCCTACCGACAGCAGTATTCTTGATACCAGAGTTACCACTCGAATTACCACCCACCATTGCAACCACCACCTCAGACTCTATACTTTTAACTTTATCTTCATCCTGTACAGATCTCATCCACTGTTCGGATTGCTCCAGAGCTTTCGCAGTAGAAATTACATCTTGCAATTCAGGATCTCCCATAACCCACAGATGGTCTTGGATTTTTCTACTTTTCACATGCACTATAATTTGATCTCATCAGTCATATTACCAAAATTGAAATGTATAGATAATCCTCGCAGCGCTGTAAGGAACTCATCAAATGTCTCTTCTGAATGCTGTACCCTGGTGTAAAACTTGAATCTATTTAATGCTAGACTTGCAGTAGGTTTGAACCTCTTCTCCAACCTCATTAGTGCTTCTTTGAAGACGTCCACTTCTCCATCAGCTTGATCTTGTATTAGTACTAGGGGTAAAGTTCTGAAGACTATCTGCCCCTCAGAGCCCAAACAATGTAATAAAATATATTTTTTTCTTTCCTGTGACATATCGTCATCATCGATAGCTTTCATATACGTTAAGAACTCCTCCTTCCACCTAGTCCAGTGCATTGGTGGATCTCCTTTGTTCTGTAAAAATTTAGCAGGAGGTTCAAACTGCATCTCTGTTCCTTTTTTTTTTTTTTTTTTAAACCAATAAGAAAAAAAAAAAAAAATATCAGAAGAAAAACAAGAAAAAAGAGAAAAAAAAAAAATGTGTGACGGTTTCCTTATTACTATAAGGTTAATCTACTTTCATCAGAACGGTATTCTCCTTCAATGGCAATGTTTTTAGTCCTTCGTTATTGACACTGGCAGGAGGGATTGCACACTAGTCCTTTCTTAGTGCCTACACGCCGGAATCCAGGCTCCGCCCAGAACAAATCACAATGAAAAGCAAGTGCTGGCAGGTGCAGTGCTCAAGTGCAGGGCAAATAAACAGGTAAGGTACAATTCCTGACAACTCGAACGAATAGCGCGTTGGGTTGTGAGGCACAGTTTATACAGCGCGTATACCACGACGCGCATAGCAACCCGATGGAATCTTCAACAGAGCATTGCGCGGCGCATTGTTCAAAATGGAGCCACGCGACTAAACCCACACCGGCAGTTTAAAAATGAGAAGCAAAAGCGGCAAGGAAAAGGAGAAAAAGAAAAAAATACATCAGAAAAATGAGAGCCCACCTTCACTGCCGTATTTCAGTCCGTACGACTCCCGTGAACCTCTTGCTATTACAGTTTCTCTGTATTGTACACTAAGAGCACGTCCTGTTGCACCATTACTGTGCCGTCGAGAAAAACTCGTCGCCAAAATGTAGCAAAGACAGCACAGGTAAATCTGTAGTTCCAAGGTTTATTCCTCCGAGATCGTAAGTAAGTCCTCTCACAACCGTTCCCTCTCTCTGAATCCCCGTTCCCCCTACTCTCACGTTCCTCGTCCTCACATTCCACTACACTCAACCTTCCACTGTAGTTACCTCATATAACACCAATTCTTTCATAACCGAATCGGAGTGAAAGCAAACAAAGTAAGAACTATTCAGACAACTGTGATGAATGAAGCAGCAGATAATATTCCCAAGCTGCTGGTATCCGTAAGGTGTCCTGCCTTAGTTAGTAACAAGCCAAACCACCTGCATCCTCATTTTGTCTTTTGCCAATCTCCCTTGAATCCCAAACAATCTGAGGCAGTGTTCTCTCCTGTGTTGTCAGAGATGCTACGCGCATTACCTGCTAAGGTTGCACTCCATTTCTGCGGATAGATACATGATCAAAGGCTCAGTGGTTGTTGTGCCACACACCTGTAGGTATTGCTTCTAATCAGGGAGTGCATGATTCTCCATTTGTTGTCTGAGTGATATTGTTAGTGCAACCGGTGCTAGATAATTACTAATCCTTCTGCTTACGCTGTAATCAAGCGGTGTTGGTCTCTGTATTCCAGAGAGCAGTAGTAGACATCTTTGCCTTCCTTTCTGTCAGCACATATGGTGTGGGTCATCCCTCTCAGTTATTATAGCCATCCTTGTTGACCTCACAATGACTTTCTAGCCTGCCACTGCAAATGTATGTATGCTTGTACTTCGGGCCATGCTTGCCCTAGACACTTTGACCAGCTCCATTCCTTGCGGTTTATAATAGGCTGCCACCTGGTTTGACTTCTGTATCTCCATTCCATTGAATTTAGACAACTATACCTCTGGCTAGGGTTCAGTACAATGTTGCCATCACAATAGAGGTATTGTTCCATTAATTTAACTTGTGTCTTTTAAGATGTTGAACGGATTCTGTGCACAGAATTCAAATTAATCAGACGCCTTTAGCCCGATTTCTAAATTTGTCAGCATAGCACAATTGCATAAATTGCATTGAATCTTCCTTCCCTTTACATTAATTATTAAAGTGTGTGAAAGAAGCGAGCAGCAGATTTTCATTGGATTATTAAAGATTCAGGTAAACTCAGTGTGGAAGCGGCCATTTTAGTTGAGCTCCTCAGGCATGTCCCAGAAAGATCCAATTTAAATTAGAACATTGGAATGTTGGGAGCTCCATTGCAGACAATGGAGTGCTCCGGGCTATTACTGGCTGGTAAAAGACCGAGCGTCAACATTCCAATGTTCTCTATGTTCACAGCAACAGCTGTGAGCAAAGGCCTCATGGGGCTTCGTGAGGACTTTGTTTTATTTATTAGAACATTCTGCCCTCTAGTGGCAGAATGTTCTAATGGCCTTAGAGCCATCCGTAGCGGGCTTTACCGGCAATTAAAGGCCCGCTCCAGCGTTAAAGGCACTCGCTTTTGGCTCGGGCCTTTAATGGCCCGAAAGCCTTCTGCAGCGGGCTCTAAGACTATAGTCAATCCTTCCTCATAATGCCCAAACTAAAGTGAGTTTCTAAATAGGTCTTGTCCATTTTCCGTTTTTAGGAATCAATTACATTTTGTGATGTTGCTGCTTACTTCTCTGAAGAGGACTGGAAGCTTTTACACGAATGGCAGAAGCAACTATGCACAAATGTGATGAATGAAATTCACCAAGCTCTGATCTCGCTGGGTAAATGTAAACTATGTATATTTATTAAAAGGCAGTACTTTTGTGTAGATTCAAGACATTGTATACTGAGAAGGTCATATACTAAATGGTGACGCAAAAAAAAGTATTTTTGTTACTTTATGTTTAGCATTTTGAATGTAGCCATGTTTTATTACACTTTGAGTCCATCAACCCTCAAGCCTAAAACATGCATAGCTTTGAGGCCGTTTTCAGCCGTTGTATCCCTAAATTTGGCCTTTCCCAGACTCGTAGAAGGGAGGGATTTTTTTTCTATGTCAAAGTCAATTTGACACCCACAAATGCAGTTTCTCATGCACTTCTAAAAGTGGACTGGGTAGGACAATTATGAAAATGGCTATGGGACTTCTCTTAAGAGTCTTTAAAAAATGTGAGCCAACTGCAAAATAGTAAATCATGTTGTCCTGTTACATTGGTGAAACTGCTTAGCTTTCATAGACAGAGACTATGAAGGCATGTGCATCCCCCAAAATATTAATTTCTGAGTAAATAACAGCACTGTATTGTCATCTGAAAGCTCCTTTGTGCAAGTGTATTGAACAAAATAGATATGTTATATACACTGTGTTTTGAAGTCTCTCTGCCCCCATATGTTTACTAAGAAGTGGTGATACTTTTTAACTCGGGATTGACCCTGTTTATTGTAAACAAATATATATAATGTCAGATTTAACAGCTAAAATACTGGGGAAATGTAAAAATTGTACAGCATTTTTCTTCAACTTTATTGCTCGTGAAGAGTAAAGACTGTTAAAGGAGGGATTCTTTTGTGCAATTTTCTTGAAATAATTTTTTTCATACAGAATGGTTGTGTCATTTTAAAAGCAGGCATAGCCCAAGTTATTGGTAAAAGCAGAGTTTGTATGCGTATCCTCTTTACGCTCATTTGGTCCTTCAGCCTAGGGCATGGAGGACTAAAGGGACACTCCCTACCAAAGAGAAAGGCTAGGAGAGACTTTTACTCCTTGTGAGAGAGAGAACTCAAATTGACCGAATCCAGCACTCTCCTGAAGGTCCTGTGCAATGATCAGGTGACGCAAATAATTAATTTGAAGTCCCCTTGCATGATATTTGGTGTAGGATTGAAACCCTCAACTAATATAGGGGCGTTGTGATAATATGGTAGGCATTATTCACTCATTTTAGACCTCCTTTGGGGGAAGCCACTCGGAGTAAATCTACAGTGCCGTTGAACCGCTCTTAATAAAAAGGGAGTTTATTAGCTTTCCCTCTAAAGTACCAATGTTCTTGTATAAATCCAAGGTGACAGACAAACCGCTAGATATTCTATTAGAAAAGCAGGTTAAAAAAAAGTAGTTAGGTTGTTTTATTGTTACTTGTGTGGCAATACTATCTGTATAACTAATCTCTGGTCTTAGGAGCACCAATGTGAATGTTTCACAAATGTGCTACTCTTTAACAGTGTTTTTTGTCAATCAAGCCCTGTACAGCCAACATTGTTATCCAGAGTGCTACTACATCCTCCGAAAATAGCAAGAGCATGCCAAGATTTACAAATGTGAACAAAACACCTCAGTAATTTTCTCTAAGCAGTTTTACAGGTTTATTGGTAAAGGAAAAACAAGTTCTTAACGAAATACAAATATGTTGACCCTATTTTGTATTATTAACTTCCCTACATGTTTTGTGCTCTGGATAAATATTGTAGCCCTTCTCTAATTTCGGAGGGCAGCTATCTAATATCTCTTATTAATATTAAATCTGCCATTGCAGCACAGCATATTTATTTTGACAAGAGGCTGATTTGCAGTGCAGCAACTCTTCTCATTGAGTGACACATTAATGTGGCAGTTTACTCAAGAGTCATAGTATGTAGCTGCTAAGACACTACTAGGTGTAGGAAAGGATGCCTTTTTGTAGGATAACCCCACCCCAAGTTTTTTTTTAACTAATGTTGCAGTCTTTTGAACTCTGTAGCATACTGGGACCTGATGTCCTGGCCCCAGTTCATGTGCTCTGACCCCCGAAGTATGTGCATACTTGGCTAATACCTGATTGCCTCATTTCATTTACTTATAATGATACAAAAAGTACCCAGGGTTATTGAGTTAAATGTCACTGTTGTACTGCGTCACTTAATTTTGCCACTACTGCTGTGACCCGGTAAAAACGTGACTGTAGGCCTTTAACCGCAGCCAAGTCAGGCAGCCTGACATGATCAATCCTTTTGGCAAGTCACAACCTTCCTTTTTGATATTATTGAGCCACCCCTACGGAAGGCCTTTGTAGTTTACCATGCAAGGTGTTTAATGTTATAAAGAAGGGAATGTTTGTGTTGTGTGTGACACCCTCCGAAAGTGAAAACAAGAAATTGCCATTTTCACTGCAGCAAGCCTAGTGATCCCGGTGGCTAATATGGTGTTTCATTAGCCACGCAGCTAAGTGCTAACTTCTGTTATGGACCACCATAGATATTACTCCAAGAAATCAAATGTCTTTTAAAAAAAAAAGTTTTATTAAGTTGTATAACACAATAAAATCAACAAGCAAGGGCTAACATCAGAGGTTCCACTTTGTACAAAGGTGAGCCACCTCAGTATCCCCTTCACGGGAAGGAAAGGAGTCATATCGGCCGTGGTACATGCACATCGCAGCCCATATAGCAAACAGCCTTATAAGAAATCTACTTATAGTGGATGTCTAGACAGGTAGGTTAGTCAGCTCTGGAATCTTTAATTATCATTGGCATTGTCCGATTCTGAAGCCAGATACAGCGGAAAGCATTTTCAGAGATCTCGTGGGAGGGCTTGCAGGTGTTGTAGGTCTGCATAGTCCTCTACTAGCTTTGAAAGGGCTGCATCTTTTAACCATCCAACAATCTTGGGTGGACAGCCTCTCATCCAGTGACAGGTCAGCTGTTTCTTAGCCAACAGAAGCAGTCACCCCACCAGTCATCTAGCCAATTTCGGTGCATGTTTTGTGTATTCCAAAAGGGCAGGCAGCGGGGTGCATTCTATCGCTGTTTCTGCTATCTCGGTTATGGTGTTAAATATGTCTTCTCGCTATTGACAGATTGGTGGGCATTCCCAGATGAGGTAGAAAAAGCCCACGGGATCACAGCGGCATCTGGGGCATGGCGCTGTTGTCTCTAGGTCTACTCTGTATGTGTTGTGGTATGCAATACAGCATGTTAAGGAACTTAAAGTGGAGTAGCTTATGTCTGTAACTGATCGATAAGTGTTTAATTTGGGAACAACAGTATCTCCATACATCAGTGCCTATATCTTGCTTGACATCCAAGCTTCACTTCTCTGGGGTTCTGTTATCAGTGCTTGTGTATATGTTCGTGTATAAGAAGGAAACTGTACCCATTCGGTATGGGTTTTGCATAAGATAGGTAAGCTGGAGTTAGGTGATTTGGTGGGGAAAGTGGGACAAAGAGTCTTGCCTGCATGTTGTAAGTGCATATAGTCGAAGACATCTACTAGTGTGGTGTCTCTTTGTGTAAAATTGATCGAGGGTGAAGAGTGTGCCGTCTCTCAATAGATGCCCCTCCAATAGTATGTCTGCCCCACTTAGGCTACATGTAACTCCACTATTTAGTGTTGGATGGAGGGATGGATTGTGCAGAAGCATAAGTATCTGAAAGGAAATAAACAGTCAGTACACAGACGTGGTGATAAACAAACAGCAATGTTTATTGCCTATGGTGGAGCAAGAATACATAGTTGACCAAACTGCAGTGTTCTTGCTTACTTGAATTATGTGGTGTCTTTTATACATGTGAACATTCATCGGGTTACAATGTACTTGCGTCACCATAGTAGGACAGGCAGCTACACATTTAAAACTTCAAAGAAGCAAAACTATGATTTCAACTGTTAAGCATTTTGGCATGAACTCTATAACTTGTATTTAGTAACTTATCTCGGTTTCAAGGCCCTCAGTCAAAACAATCAACATTCCTTTTTACATACAACCTAGTCATCTCCAAGGACATATTCTGGTTACATCTTGCAGCTGCATTCTCATATTCGCAAGCATAAAAATGGAAAATTACAGTTTTTAGTGACAGCAAGCACTTTTGCAAAAGCTGCTAGATAATATGTGAAATGGGTGGGGTGGGGAGGGGCGTCTTTCTCAAATGGTTAATTTGCTTGGTTTTCTAAGTCCAAGCCCTGACTCAAGTATTCTTTGCCTGCACCTACATTAGTCACAAAGTGGAAACTTACAAGTTTCTGTCAACAAGCTTCTATTAAACAAGCATATTGAAATAGTCTAAAGGCAGATATAAAATTAGGATTATTTCAAAATGGTAGAACGATGGTCCACATATATTTTATGCTTCAAAAGTTGTTAATGAAACGATGATGTGGCAAACATATTGTCATACCCAGTCCGAGCTGCCATGTGCTATATTGATCATTTAGTGCATCAGACCATCTGTATAGACCGAGTCGGGCTGAACTCTTTGGTGGCAATGATGTATTTAATTGTCACATTAAACTTGACTCATTGGTGAGATTAGAATTTTGGTGACCTTAAATAGAAAGGTGACTTTAGAAGGTCACAACTTTCGTGCCAAAACGCCCAGTAGGCTTTCCTGATTATTTGCAGCAGTTGTCAATCGAGACAACATGCTGCCCTCCTGCTAGGAAGTGTGAAGCACTCCCAGGAACAGAGACCAAAGAGAGATTTGCTGAAGGGAGGAGTTGTGACCTCCACCCACAGGCTGCCACACAAGTGGTGGCTACAGATGGTCCAGCTTCAAAGAGGCTATTGCCTCAGGGAAGCAGGCGGTGATCACAACATCGCCTTCCCTGTCCTTGTGTAGGTAGACAAGCTAGCATGTCCTCCAGAGAGTAAAAAACCTTTTGCAGAACCGGTTTTCCAGGAGCAGTGGCTCTAAATGTTGGGTACATCCCAGGGGTGTGCCCAAGGCTCCTGCCAGGGGAAGAAGACTTGTACCATATTAGATTCAGGTAGAGAGGGGTGATATAAAGTGGGAATGGTTGCCAGAGTACTCTCATCCTGCAAATTAGAAGATGGCATAAAAGAGGCTCCCTAGACCAGCAGTCCTCAGATCACTACTGGACTGTAAAGAAGACAGAAAAAGGACTGTCCTGCTTCTCCCTGGACCCAGCAAAAGAGAGGCTGCACCAAAGACTGCACTTCAGCTGCTGCACCTGCATGACCCACAAAGAGGAGTCGGCCCGCTGCGCTAACTTGTGGAAAAGAGCTCCACTGGTACCAGGACCGAAGAAGTGACTGCTAGGGCTAGTTGGCTAGTCCCCTTTTCAGCATAAGGGATGCAAAAGCTAAAGGAAACCTGCACTGTTGAGGGCTAGGCAGTACAGGTAGACTAAGTTCTGATCTCCTGAGCTGTCCTCAAATACTTGGGACCACTGACCGGTATCAAAGTCGACTGGTGTGGCAACCAAAAAAGACAAACTTGCCTACAAGGCCTGAAGACCGATGTAACCGGGAGACCAGTAGCAGCTGGACCTGCACTGGATTCCTCCACCTGCACTGTCAGAGACCGAGACACGAGTACAAAGATAACACCTGACGCTCATGGATACAAGGGTGGCCCTACAAACACGCACCAGGTCTCTGAAAGCATCTCAAGCATCTTTAGTGTCTTCAGCGTCTCAGCATCCTCTGCATCCAGCATCACCAGCATCAGGAGCACTTCTTGGTTGGACTGCATTAAAAGGAGAACAGTGCATTGAGGACCCTAAGGCTGCTGAAAGCGACACAAACTGTCCCCCTCAACCTGAGTGGTCACTGTGACTGGCTCTCAACTGATTGCAGCTAGTCCAATAGAGTTCTAACAGCCATTTTAGCCTGTTGGCTACAATGCTCTTGCACTGATTTATTGGCTCCAAAGACTAAGTCAAAGATTTTACTTACATTTTAAAAATCATATCTCTGGTTCCCCTCAATAGATGTTTATTGTTTTGATGTCTAGTTAAAGCTAAAAATGCACTCTACTTTTATAAATTGGAATTAGATTTTTATTGTGTCACATTTCTTAATTACCTGTTGTTTTCTGACTTCTAAATGCTTTACACTTCTTCCTGACTGCTCTGTGCCACATCTACACAGGATTGAGCTAAGGTTTTGAATAAACCTAACTGGACCTGATAAAAATTGTGACATTATTACATGGTGAGGTCTCACAACCACACCCCATAATAATCCACTTTCCTCCACAAGGCAAATTAAATTTGTGCCTGGTCGTGGGTGGTATTTGCAACCAGATTTACATCTGTGTATGGAAAAAATGCACATTAAATTGTGCAAATGGTATTTGCAGCCATTTATGGTGCATTGATATCCTTCATGAGTTTTCTGAAGGGTCTAGTGTTGACAAAATGGTGTGCACTTTGTAAAAGGAAATGAAGAAAGAAAGTAAGGATTGGAAAGGACCAAAGGGCATCCTATATTGTGGAAAAGGGAAGGTTGGTTTAGGTGTGGGTTTAAACACGGTAGAACCATACAGCTGTGCCAAATAGCACTGCTTTTTTTGGGACTGAATGAAATGTGGCAGTCAGAACTGACATCCTTGGCATGGTTTTCCCCAAAACCTTTTTCCTTCACTTCTCCTATTTATGCTGACTTTGTTTTTGTTGGCCTTAGGCCTCTGTGCAGTTTATCAGTGCTAACCAGTGCAAAAGTGTTTCTGCTCACTCCTCTAAACTTGGTAAAATTGGCTTACTCCCAATTAACACATTTAATTTACTTATAAGTCCCAGAACCAGATGTGGTGGGAGGTCTAGAAATTGTTCCCACTTCAAAGCCTGCACCAAGTATAAATATTGTAGTCTCAGACCAACTCTTCAGTACACTCCTGGACCTATAGATACTACAGAAGAAGGACTGCCTTGCTCCCAGAAAACTGCCCTGCAGCATGAGGCCTTCCCTGTTGCCTGAGAAGGAAAACTGGACCTGCTCCCTCCCTCCCAGACGGAGTGACTCAAAGGGTCAGCTGACTGACCTCTTGTTCAGAGCTAGAGGAACATAAGCTCTTGAGGCCTCTGCAATTTCCCAACTGACCTGCTGCACTGGACCTGCAACTGGACCTACCTGAGCCCTGCTAGCCTGGGTTAGAGCGAGTTCAAGATTCCCACGAGGTGCCTCCCAGTTCCTGGACTCTTGGTTGCATGGGTGTTGATTCACCAAAATGCCAGGGGTAGCGGAAATGACATCACACACCCTTTAACCTTAGTGACATCACAGGAAGTGATGTCATATGAACCTGATTCTTTCCAGGAAGTTATGACACATGACCTTAACCCAGATGTCATCACAATATTTGACATTGCCGAAGCGCCATTATAATTGCATGACTGAAATAGGAACACACACAAAGGTCTATTTTAGATACCATCACTTTTATCCTATAGACTTGATCTTTGAAAGTTATGGGATTTAACACTTGCGCTGAATTGTAGTGAGAAAGTGAAGTGAGAAAGCCAGGCCACTGCAAGGGGTCTTTTCCACTCTGAGGATTTTTTTTAAAGAATGTCGTCAAATAGTCAATTTTGCCCAGAAATACCTTTAGTATAACATTACCTGTATATTACCATGGGTGTTCAATATGTTAAGAATTACCTCCAGTATTTTGTAATAGGTGTCTGTCAAGCTAAGAAATGCCTCAAAAATGCTATCACCGGTATTTTAACATGGGTCTCTCTATATGACAAGAATTACCTTCAGTTGGCCAGTGCCGACGACAGACTTGCCAGCATAATACCACATTGTCACTCATACTCACTTATATTCACTAGCTCACACTCACTTATTCATTCATTCTCTCCAATACTCCCTTACACTGATTCTTATTCATATTCACTCACGGTCACTCATTTTTACTCATTGTGACTCACTCAAACTTACTGACGCTCAGGTGGTCATTGTGACATCGACTGCCTTTTCCGAAGACCGCAGTGGTGACAGCCGCCAACAGACCGCTGCAGAGGTGGCAATCTGCCCACCACATTATGAGACACAAATACAAAACCGACAGTAACCAGCCACAGCAACACTTCCACCAGACCCAACGGAGGCGAAAAAGTGATGGACACATCACCCTCCCTGCCACGCCAAAAATACACCTCCCTCCAAATTATGGACCACGAATCACCACAGCGGACACTCAACGGCGGTCAGCCAATGGCGGTACACACGCCACAGTAGAATGGGGCACCCAACACCAACAGAAGCCAACATTGGCCAGTTTGGAAAAACTCACACCTGACCCATATACACACACCATACATACCCACCAACAGCACTATAAAACACCCCACACAACCCGCAGCCCTTTGCAAACACGAAAATACTGCTATACCTTGCCAGCAAAAGATTATACAAGAACGGCAAACCCAAACTACAGCCACCTATTCACCTTTCACGCATCATACACCATACCCCAAAACCTCACATTCTGCACAACACACACACTACATCCACCACACAAGAGGGATGTCCCGACAGAAGAATCCCCGTTTCACAGAAGAGGAGTTACGGGTGATGGTGGAGGAAATCGTCAGGGTAGAGCCATAGCTGTTCGGTGCACAGGTCTAGCAGATATCCATTGCCAGGAAGCTGGAGCTATGGTGGAGGATCGTGGACAGGGTGAACTCCATGGAAACACATCCACGCACAAGGGACGCCATTTGCAAGAGGTGGAATGACCTACGGGGGAAGGTGCGTGCAGTGGCCTCCAGGCACCAACATGCCATCATGAAAACTGGCGGTGGACCCCCACCTTCACACCCAGAGTTGACAGCATGGGAGGAGAAAGTTTCGCCTATCCTGCATCCTGAGGGCCTCACTGGAGTCACTGGAGGGCCGGACACTGGTAAGTCACCATTACTACCCTACCACCACCGATACCTGCATGGCATGTCACCCACTCACCCGGACTCCCTTCACCCCAACCCATCCCATACAGTGAACCACCCCCATAACCACCCTCCATTGTGTACCTCTGCATGCCCTACCCACTGTACGCACACCCATCCCAGCTCTGCATGCACACACAACAGTAATGCATGGGCAGCATGTATAACTACCAATCCCACAATCCACTAGCATACACTAACCAAAGGTTGGAGGACAACACCCAGCCCACAGGGAAAGCCAGAAATGCTGAGTATGTGACAGACAATGACTGTAACAAATCTCTCACATGTTCACTGGTACCCCAGCCAATGTCGGTGGCGAGCATGTGCCACGGCAACCCAGTCCCCGACTAGAAAATTCCCTCAGTGATGACAGCAACTCTGGATGTCCTGATCTGGATGATCTCCTTGGACCATCTGGCACCACTGGTCAGTTGGCCTCCACATCCCACACCCAGTCCACCACACGGACCCCCATCTGACTCCAACACCACATCACCCACCCAACGTCCCTAACCTCTGTCCCCAGGACACGTCGATCACTTGGGTGCCCACTTGTTCCAGGACCCGAGTGGACACCACATAGGGAAGACGATGAAGGTCCTGGTGTAAGTGGGAGTGGGCACACCGTTCAGGGGACACAGGTACAGATGGCCAGGCCCAGTGGGAGGTTAGCTGTGCGCAAGGGGGAGGCCCAACCCAGGGAACCAACTGCCATGGAGGCACTCACACATATGCTGATGGCCTACAAGCAATCCCAGGACATGATGGGCCAGGTGATTACCATCTTGCAGGAGAACCAGTGGCTGCAGGGGGTACACCACCATGAGGTCATGCAGCAGTTGTAGGGCTTAAATGCCAACTTAGCCACCTTTGCAGGGGTTCTGGGTGACATGGCCAACACGATGCATGAGTACACAGCACACCAGCGGGCACCTTCCACTAGCCAGTCTACTCATCAGCCAACAACATCTGCTGCTGCTAGTCAACAGGAGGACCTGCCACATCACTCACAGACCATCAGCACCCCTCCCTCTGCAGAAGGTGAACCACCCCCTAAATGTTCCCTGCGACAAAGACAGACACCAGAGGCTGTTGCAAAGACCCAAACCACTGCCAAGAAATGAACCCCTCCTGAATATCACCCTTGTGTGCCACTGAGACACCTTGTTCACTTTGGACTGCCATTGCTCCTTTTCCTGTGGACCCAGGGATACTGGACCTGTGCAACATACCAACTGGGCCACTACACTGAAGTTTACGTCTACCATCACCCACTCTATTGTACTATCCCGCCCTTTTTGTCACTTCAATAAACACCCTTGGACACAACGGAAGTTTCTGTGATTTATCATACAACAATATACAATGTCTGAAACTGCATTATCCTGTGCAAATGTCCTGTAATGTGTGAATCCATCCAACAAAAGTGTGCAAGCAATCTGTAGTTATCACATCAGTACACAGTTGTGACCACACCACCAACTGCAAAAAGATAAGCATAAGCGACAGTCAGTTGATAAGTGAAGGTAGTGCTTGTCACAACACAGCAGCCACACAGCACTTAACTGTAATGGAGGTATGAACAGAAGTACAGTCTTACCTGAGTATCAGTGGAAGTACTTCTGTATCATATGTGTCCTGTTGTCTACATCCTCCTCCTCCTCCACCTCCTCCTCACTGTCTTCAGTGTCCTCTGCTGCCACAGGTGCATTGTCTCCCCCCTCCTCCTGCAAGTAAGGCACATGGCGTCTGAGTGGAAAATTATCCAGCATGCAGTGAGGTGCCACTATCTGGCAGACCTTCTTAGGGGCGTAGAATGGGGAGCCACCAGTTACATTGAGGCACCGGAACCTGGTTTCAGTAGCCCAAATGTACGTTCAATAAGCCTCCTGGTACAACAATGTGCTTCATTGTACCTAATTTCTGCCCCTGTCCTCGGATTCCTCACTGGTATCAACAGCCAGGACAGGTTTGGGTAGCCGGAGTCACCTCGAAGTAGTGAGGGACACACATTACTCATGTACAGTGGCACATAGTACAACTTCAGGTGACATACATTAGGTGAAGACTCAACCTCACCTATGAGCCACACTCTCTGCCTCTGTAGTCGTGCCACCACCTGTGAGACACTGCTATTCCTCAACGCATAGGCATCATGCACAGATCCAGGAAACTTGGCAGTCACATGGGAGATGTAGTGATCAGCAAGGCACACCATCTGGCCATTTAAAGAGTGGTAACTCTTCCTATTCATGTAGACCTGCTCATTCGTCCTGGGGGGGACCAAGGCAATATGGGTACCGTCACTGGCCGCAATCACATGTCCCATGGCGTAGAATGCAGCCTTCACAGTGGGCAAATCTTCACTATGGGGGAATGAGATGTAGCTGCTCATGTGTTTTAGCAGGGCAGTCAAAACTCCTCCAAGCACATTTGAAAACATTGGCTTTGACATTCCTGCAACCAAGCCCACAGTCACCTGGAAGGAACCACTTGCCAGGAAGTGGAGCACTGACAGGACCTCTACTGCAGGGGGTATTGCTGTAGTACTACGGATAGCAGGAATCAGATCTGGCTCCAATTGTTGACACAGTTCAGGCCATAGTGATGAGACGTTCCTCCAGTGTAGCCAAGTCTACTAGGGGTCTGTACACGGGTGGTTGCTGCCTCCTCCGCAGTGGTAGGTATCTAGGTAAACCAAACATGAGATGTGTATGTGACTACAGGTAGTATGGACACACAATATCAGTACACAGAGCATGTATGTATGTAGACTGGAATTGTCCTGGTGTGTACCATCTATACCCATGACGCACATTTAATTGTCCGGCATGAGCACCAGCATTAGGAATTGACAACTGCCTATCCTGTATGCAGGGACAGGTGGAAGTGACCTCACTCTGCCGGCGTTTGGCATCATGGCAGAAGGCGGTCTGCACCGCTGTGCAACTCCTCATTGTTTAACATGGAGGTTTATGAGCACAGGAACCATTGATGATCAACGCCAGCAGTGACGGTGTTCACCGCCGCGGACGTGACCACCATTTTCTCTGTCCCACTTCACTTGATTCCTGACTCTCTACAGATTAAGAACACCACTGCGTGTGCTGCTGTGTCCTGTGTCTGGAACCCATAATGGCCCGTGCTACAGGGAAAGGGCCCCAGCTTTCACATCGGAGGAGTTGGAGAAGCTTGTAGATGGGGTCCTACCCTTGGCAGTTGTATGGGCCTCCAGACCAACAGGTGAGTAACTTATAGGTATGTTGGAAGACGATATGGGTGTATGCAGATGTATGTGTGTGCTGGCTGTGTATTATTTGGGGAGTGTATTTTTGCTGCATGCAATGCGTATGCAGAGGTACGGGTCAAGTGTGGGCTTGATGTGAGCTCAATGCAGTATGTAAGCCATTTCTGTTACAGAATGGAGTGCTGAGTTCATGATGTCCATTCATTTGTATTCCCTATGCAGGTCAGCGATCATCAGAAGAAAGAGTTGTGGCAAGCCATCGCCAACGACGTGCGGACCCTGGGGGTCCATAGCCGGCAGAGCACCCACTGCAGGAAACGGTGGGGGAACCTGAGACGATGGGCTCGGAAGACCGCAGATGCCCAGCTGAGGACGGCCTCCCAACAAGGGAGGGGTGCCCGTCGGATCCTGACCCCCCTAATGGCCCACATACTGGAGGTGGCCAATCCTGAGTTGGATGAGCGCTTGAGGCAGCACAGCAGCCACAAGGGAGTGAGTTACACACTGTGTGGTATACTTTTTTTGTTGTCTGCCATGGTGTTTGGGTGCAAGGGTCTAGTCAGTGGATGCCCCAATGTGCCAGTTTAGCTAATCTAGTGGAGTCCTGCTTAGCAATGTGGGGTGGTAGGTATATTTGATAATGGCAAGTAGCTGCCATTCCATTGCAGACATGGCTTAGTGAATCCCAGTAGGTGTGCATATGGGAGTGTTTAGGTTCATTTCTGCTGTTGTTCCCAGGTAATGGTTTGGCATTGTGGTACATACTGCATATTGTTAGTCCCAATGAGTGTTTGTGATGTGTATGCCATATGTGCTGTTGCTGTAATTGACCCCGTGCTCCCTTTCTTTCTCCCTCACCCGCACTCCTTTTCTCATCCTGTCCTTATGTGCATTAGCATCATCTGGCGAAGAAGCAGGGACACCAGCGAGTGGGAGAGCTGCAGCCTACGGGTCCCAGGAGGCAGAGTCCACCAACGCTGAGGGGACCAGAAGGGTGGGAGGGGAGCACCACATGGGAGACAGGAGCTGCAACATCTGACTCTGATTCCTCCTCTGATGGAAGTTCACTGGTGGTGATGGACCTCTCTGGGACCACCCCAGCTACTACATCTTCCGCCACCCCCCATACCAGCACCACCCTCCCAGTAGCCCCCCACCCAGTTGCCCATGCCCGCTCACCCAGGAGGGTGGGTGTCTCCTTCGCCCCAGTCACCTCAGGCCTTGCCCCAGTCAGCCCTGCTGCCCTCAGTGAGAAGGCTAGTGACCTCCTGAGATCCATCTCTGTAGGGCAGTCAACCATAGTGAATGCCATCCAGGGGCTGGCTTCCCAGATGCATCAATGCAATGCCTACCTGGAGGGCATACGCGGTGGCTTGGCTGCCTTACAGAGATCGTTTTAGGCTCTGGCTTTCTCTTTGACGGCAGCAAGTGTCCCTGGTTCTTCCGTCCCCCCGCCAACTACCTTTTCCCAGTCCTGAAGCCCTCCCCCCACCCATCCCACGCACACAATCAGACCAGCATGCACCCAAGACAGCAGACAGGATCGGCACAGGCATCACACTTCACTCCACAAGCGCACACACACAGCCAACACACGTAGCACATACAACAGCCATTACGTCCACTGTCTCCTCCTCTTCCTCCTCCCTCAAAGTCACATCAACACTCAAACCTGCAAGCACTACATCCTCAGTCCCAGATCCTGCCACCTGTACAACCTTGCCTACTGTCACCACTACAACAGACACGCAGACTAGCACCCATACATCACATGCGCAGTCACCACCATCACAACCTCATGCAGCACACCCACCTCGCTTGCAGACACCACCACAACATACATTCAAATGTCCTGTTTGTCCTCTCCCCCCGGTCCACACCCCTCCAAAGACACATAAAAGCTCCCACTCAGACACTCAACAGCCATTCACTTCACACACGCACACTGTTCATGCACCTGCAACCAAGTCCAGCACACCTACTCCTCCTACAACCACTCCCTCTGCCTCCACTCCCAAACCTCCTCACACAACCCTCCCCATTGAAAACATTTCCTTTCCAGCCTTGACCTCTTCCCTCTTCCTTCCCCCAGTCCTGCCCTAAGAGGAAGCTCCCTCTCCCCCAGCCCAGTACCTCCAGCTCCCAGTCCACTCATGTCCCTCCCCCTGCAGCTATACCTGCCACTAAGGGGCACAAGAGTGGCAATCTGGCCCCCCACTCCAAGAGTGCAGTGTCACCCCTGTGTTTTCATCACTAATGTTGCTTCTGAGGCCATGTGTCGCAAAGGCAGTGCCAGGGGTCGCAAAGGGCAAGTCAGTGGTCACAGCTGCAGCCGAAAATGGCATCCATGCTTGGTTGCCATCCGTTTAGCACTTCCTGTGAAGAAAAGGAGAAATCCTGAAGTTTTGGGGTTCTTTGTACTGGCAAATGGGCCCATTCATACCAAGATCTGGACACTTGTGACAACCCCCAATGCTCTGGTGAACCTGATTATTTGTGCTACAGCGACAACCGGCAATGTGAGACCTGCACTTCAAAGTACAGCATCAACAACCTGTGGTGACCACCAATGAGAAACTCCTGCAAAGTCAGTCCGCAACACCTGACAGGATCTTCATGAAAAAGTGATGACCATCCGCGACACCCGACCTGCTGTTTGTGCTACAGCCATGACCATCCGTGAACTGAACTCTTTACGCCAGACATTGAAAAGATACGTTTTTCAGCAGGACTAACTTGGTCCCTATATCTGGCCCGCACTCCATTGCAGCCAGCCTAAACTTTTGACTTTCACCCGGGCTTGCACGACCATACAATTGTGAGTGGCGTTTTGTGATTTTAGACACTATACTTACATTAAATCTTTTAAACTGCATATATCTGGGTCTGCAGGATGGATTATTGTTTTGGTGTCAATTTATTAAATGTACTTTATTTTTCTAAGTTGGTGTGGAATTTTTCCTGTGTTGTGTTTTCACTTTATTACTGTTTAGGTGCTACATAAATATGTTACACATTGCCTCTAAATTAAGCCTGACTGTTTTTTTGCCAAGCTACCAGAGGGTTAAGCACAGGTCAATTTAGTGACTTTGTGGCACAAGGATTGTTGGTGTTGCTAGAGAAGGGCTCACACCCACCTCAGCCAACAACACATTTTTTCACAGCGGTTGTCTTCATGAGAGAAGGGTTACACCCTGTCAGCAGTAATGTAGGATGAAAAAGACAATCTGGATAACTTGATCTAAGTTATAGGACATGGGCATTTTGAAAAAGCGTGTTGTGAACTCATCAGGAAAGCTGAGTGTTTTGCAGGATAATAGCTCCAATTACTGTTATATATATATATATATATATATATATATATCACAATACTGACTGTTATTGCCCAATCAGTCCTCCTATAGCTCAAGCAAACCTAGCAGATTGAAGCTGATTTCCATCGGCCTAGGGCTGTACGCAGTGCCAGTTGTATACCTTAATAAATATTTAGCACCTACAGCAATCTATCCAAGCACGGTACCCAATTTGCTCACAATTATCTCATGGAATGTTGCCGGCCTGTACAGACTGCTTCAGAAACCAGACAGTCTTGAATTTATATCAGAATATCTCAATAGGATATTATTTGCCATCAGTAACTTAGAGTCTGCAACCTATTAATTGTTTTATCAAGAATTCTCTAAACTGGCTATTTCAAGTAGTGCACATGGGAGGCCGACTGGAGGTTTAGCAGTATATGTATCAAATACTATCATGGTCAGTACAACACAGTTGAACATCGCCTGCGGATCCTTTCAAGTACTTATCCTCCATAACTTAAATATTAACAGCATAGAAAAAAATCGAAATTATTTTCATAAATGTTTCTTTACATATTCTTAACAAAGATAAGAAAGCAATAGTTTAAAAAAATCCTTGATGAGTTAGAATAATTATTTTTTCTCATCATCGGGTCGCAAACGAATCATTACGGAAAATTTTAACTTGGTCCTATTAGACAATAACCAACCTATCCCACATATCATTTTGCCCGTCCTAAAGGCTAACCTTAAAACGATAAAACAAGATTCACTAATAAAATGAATTGATAACTTTTTTAATAGCATTCGGCTACTTCCTCTCACAAGATGTAAAAAATATAACACAGTAGGAAATGTAAACTATTCCTCTCATGGAAGATGAGTTGTCTTTGATTACAATTATGTTCACCGTTTTCTTCTTTTCACATGCTCTGATTTTACGATCACAGAAAGATTTGACAGTGATCATTGCCCAGCAGTTATCGCTGACTGCTTCAAGAGCACGCGCTGGCTAACTGCCATTAAGCAGGTAAAATGAAAGCTCGGAGAGATTAAAGAGCATCATATGGAACGCACCAAACCTGGAAAGGCTAAAACCGTGACAAAACAACAAGGAGTGCCGGAAAATACAAGGCCTGTAATATAACAGGGTCTGACCTATTATTATAATGGCCAGCAGAAATAAAATCTCTGCAAAATAAAATGATTCCTGCCAATAATAAACCAGGTAACTATGAAGTACACCATAGCAAATCATAAGAGATGGTTCAGCCCGGAACTAAAACGCATAAAAACAAAATAGCAAAAAAAAGGGCCAACTTAACCAAAATAGGCATTCACCCCTCTTCCCCACTGCAAACCGAAATCCTTCAAATGGGATATGGGAAGAAAATATGGGAAGTGAAAAGGTGATACACCGAATCCCAGTAGTAAATTCTATTTAAAATAGCTAAAATGAAAAGATGAATGTAAGCTATTGAATTTTATCAATAAATTGGATAAGTTCCACTATGCTGAATTCGAACATGGAGTCTGTGCTGAATGTATGATGGAACATCGAATGCTGGAACCATGCATGCTTGAACAACGCGGTCGGAACAACGACTGCGTTGTTACTACGAATGCCTTTACAACGCATGCCTTTACAGCGATTTTTCGTTGTAAAAGCATGCCTAATAAAAGGCATGCGTGGGAACGGCATGCGTGGTTCTAGCATGCGCCCTCCCACCTGCCCTAAGGCTCAGAAGTACCCCACCCCTAAAACAAAACTACCCTAGATACCTCCCACCCACCCTGAGCTCTAAACTCTTCCCTGACCTCCCCCCCACCCTAAAAACAACCGATTGCCACCCTGTCCCTAAAAACAACCACCCCCAAAAAGCAAACTACTCAGACCCCCCCACCCCAAAACCACAAGTACCTGGACCCCCCACCCCCAAAAAACAAACTACCCTTATCCCCCCCACCCCCACAACCAAACTACCCCACCCCCAAAAACAGAAGTACCCGACACCCCCAACCACAACAAAACTACCCTGACCCCCCACACCTGCCCCTGAAAACAGAACTACTCAATCCCTGCCCCTAAAAACCAGAACTACCCGATCCCTCCACCCGCCCCTAAAAAAAAAAAACTACCCCAACTCCCCACCCCTAAAAACTACCCTCCAACCCTGCCCCGTCCCAACTTACCTGACTGCGTCCTCTCCTGATGCACTCTCCCTTTTTCTCTGCCTTAACCACGCATGTGCATTGTTCAGCACATGCGCGGTTAAGGCAGAGAAAAATTTAGTCATTGTTAAAGCAAGCATGGTTCTGCTTGCGTTGAAAATGTTGTCGTGGTTCCGGTGTCGTTGTTCCAGATGTTTCCCGTTTGTGCTATGGTATGGGAACACCATATACTGCAATTGTGCTCAGACAAGGACCCTGAATAAGATGTCACATTTACCTCGCATGAATATAGTACCAATTACAACAAAGAGTTTATCAACAAACAAAGTACAAGATTCACTTTAAAGCAGGGCAAACCAAGTGGCACCCCTGGACCAAACAGAGTACCTAACTAAATGTTAAAGGTTGATTTGTATTTTTGTGCATCATGGTTAACTCCTTTAAATAAAGTATAATTTCAGTTGTACCTAGTCACTGATTCCTGACATGGATCCATCCACCTCCCCTTTTTAAAAAAGGCAATCGGTCGGAACCAACCTGCTATTGCCTTACTACATGACAGGACACAGAAGCTAAAGGGTATGCAAGAAATGTACTAAAAGAATTAGAAGCATGGACAGAGAAAGATCGACTAGTTCCATTTTATCGGTCAGGATGTTGCACTGTACATAACATAGTGACAGTGTTGTTTTTGGCACATTGCACAAAAAAGTGGTCCTCTTTTTGCCTGCTTTATAGACTATTCAACAGGCTTTGATAAGGTGGATGGACATATTATGGTAAAAACTGCCTTCACAGGGAATTCCGGCAGTTTTATTGAGGGCTATAATATCCCTATGTTTGGACATTTGGGTACAGATAAAAATTGGTAAAGGACATGGGGTTTCAAAGAGAATACCCACAGATAGAGGCCTAAAGCAGGAATGTGACCTGGCTCCAGTTTCTTTCAGTCTTTATACAGATGATACCTGTGATTTATTAGGCAAAGCAAGATCATTTCCACCTAAAATACAGTATAAAATTCTGCAGTATGAAGACAACATCAAATTATTGGACCAAACATATTGGTTCACAAAAAACTTTAAACAAACTACAGGAGTACAATTTGAACATTGTGCTTACACTTAATGAACATAAATCAGAGGTAATGATCTCTGGGGAGGTACTCCGGGCCAGCAATTTTGCATTACACTGCTGCCTACAATTACCTCGGAGTCTGGTTGATAGAAAAATGGTACCCAAGACTTCACTTAGCAAATTTAAAACATAGAGGGGCCAGCCTCACTTTTGGCTGATGCAGATTTCATACCAAATTAATCAGCCCTACAGCCTATCCACTCTCAACTGTAGCTAGAGCAAAACTTGATCTGATCCAATGTAAAACCTATAGAAAATGAAAGATTTCAGAGTAACCATGGAGGAAAGTTTCAATTCTGTTAAGGACACGAAGGCGAAGACTATGCTCTGCTTTAATTTGTTTTTAATCTGCCTGTTTCAACATTTCAATTCACAGCCTGCTTGAAACACATTCCAGTAGGAAGATGTGAAAGGCTGGGAGATAGTTATATACATTAGGTGTGGGAGCTTCCCTTTTCGTACAAGTGTTTCAATGGTATGAAAGAGGCCTTTCTTAGCAGCAGTGAATGCTAGACTTCTGTGAGCCATTCAATGGTTTGTAAGCAGCTGTCTTTGCATGGGGCATGTAATGCCTCGGAAGCAAATTTGGCTTGCTGTCTAAAGGGAGTTCCAGTTCCCTTGATTAGACCTGCTTTCCAGGTGCTCTCATACTGAAGTTAATATGTTCCTTTCGAGCAGACTCAACGCTTTGTTGTTTCAAAAACATATGGCGCTTACATCTGTGCGCGAGACCTATACAGTTCAAGTCGCGAGGATATCTGCAGAGATTCAGTCCCTTTTAAGTACAAACTTTCCGAGACACTTTGAACTTGTGGGACAAATATTTAATGCGTAGGGTACAACTGGAATCGCGCATGTTTTAAGGCTGTTGGTTCTGGTTTCGATCACACCTTTTCCTCTATATTTGGCTTAATACCTTCAGCCATACACTCAATATTTTCGAGTGATTTCGGGGGATTTTCAATTACTTTGGCTATAATAGGTGGCATTCGGCTGTTGCTATTTTTCTGCACAATGGCTGTCCCTTCACAGGAAGGAGGACTGAAAGCGCTTCCACCAGCGTGACTATGTTGTGAACCCACGATGCAGTATTTCGCAGCACCACTACTGGAAGAACTGGAGTGCGACTGGTCTCTGTCATTTAGACCGGTTTTGGATTGTGTGCAGCGCGTGTGTTTCAATGCCTTTGGTGCCATTTTGACTGTGCACTGAAAGTTTGTCTATCTACGCGGTGCTTACTTTCCTTTGATGCTGATGTTCTCGCTGAGGGCTCATTACCAGACAGGCGTGCTGAAGGTGCGTTTGCTGCGGGAAGCTGTCTATGAGTTGCCCTTCATGGATAATGCTGCTCTTAACTCAACTTTGGGCACAACAAGGAATGCTGCTGCCTCAGCTGGAGCTCAGGCTCTGGAACATAAATGCTCTGTGGTTTTCCTTGGAACCGATTTGGATACTTTACCACCTGCTGCAGTGGAACATTTCCCAGCTTCAATTGTCCTGGATATAATTGATGATTTACAAGATGACATTGACTTTGAATTCGGTTTCATTGGTGCCACTGCTGATGTTTTAAATAGCCCGTTACCCCACGCTCAGGTGTCTTTTTAACTTGCCATTATTGACATTTATGTTTATATGCTTTTATGAATAGATTTTAATAGCTTTTTTATTTCATTTTTAGGCTTTCAGCTGGCAAGAGGAGGGTGTTGTATAGCTATTTTAGCCATATTTGAGACACGTTATTTTAGCAAACTAGGCCTGCCATTGTGCACTTTAGCCCAGTTACATTTTGATCAACATTGCTTTATTTTTCTAGCATTAGCTGCATTTGCGGTGTTTTTATTTTCTCTATGTGTTTGTTCTTTCGCCTAGGAAAGCATTATGTTCTTAGCACTGCATTCATTTCACTTTGAGCTTTCCTCAAGGCTGCAGTCAGATAGGGTTGCCGGCAAAAGTGGTACACTGCGATGTGTCTCCGACATTCACAGAAACATACACACCCTATTGTGGGGGCATTCTCTCAGAACATCAATTGTTTTATTATAAAACACTTCTCTGTCCCATACACGCTAGAGGGAGATTCCAGCCAGATGACCACGACTGCATGCTGATTGCTGAACGTCTTTGCTACAGCTCCTTGCTTGGACTGCCAAATCCCTGGCCTATATGAGGGGGGTGTCTTTCTAGACAACAGGCTTCCTTGCTCAAGTATAGGGGATGATGTCTTCCCAGGGGAAAAACCTGAAGGGTGGATTCGGGCTTATCACGCTGTGCTCTAATGTAGTTTAGGTAGGAAATATATATATATATATATATATATATAATGCCTAGTGACAGTATGGTGGAACTGTTTTTGTGTTTCACTCTCCTTGTCACAATTTTGATTCTAGTGTGTTTTCTCATCCTAGTTATTGCAATAAATTCCATTTTATCTAAGATGCAGTTACTTCAATAAACCTTATTGAACTATACTCTGCTTCTGTTTGTCTTTGCCTGTATGAGACTAATGTAACTGAGAGAAAAGGATGAGATCTGATCGACCACGATTCCCCTGAGGAGTCCTCTGTGTCATGCACCCGGTTGCCACAATCATCCGTGCTCTCTGGTGGAGACGAGGCACTGCTAGTTGGCCAGAAAAACCCGTATTAGGCCGAGAGGCATCACATGGTGTAGGATTGTACTCAGTACCCTACAATTCAGGTGATTCTGCCGCCCAAATCCAGTAGTCTCATTAGAATAATGAGAACCTACGTGACAATTACATTTTAGCAGCCTTCAACAAAATACAACAAAACTAACTTTCCCATATGTGTGAGGAAAAAGAACTACAGCAACACAAAAGAATGATGGACGGAGTGCTGAACAATGCAAACACTCACCACCAGTCACAGATCTGTGTTTAATCTATCATTTTTTTGCTCACCATGCCACCCCAGTTTGGACCCAGCCATATGCAAATCAGTCTTGACCCTGTTCCTCATGGGAACAGTCCAGCCCGAACTGCCAGGCCAGGTCCTCCCTGGACCATTAACAAGCATCCTGGGACCGGTTTCAGGGTATTGCCCTTCATCAGCCAGGCTAGCTTGAATCCAGTGGCACAGTGAGCATGGGACCCACGTCTGGGCATACCCTTCCCACTTAGGGCAACTTTAGCAACACAAAAGAATGATGGACGGAGTGCTGAACAATGCAAACACTCACCCCCAGTCACAGATTTGGTTTAATCCATCAATCTTTTGCTCACCATGCCACCCCATTTTGGACCTAGCAATATGCATATGAGTCTTGACCCTGTTCCTCATAGGAACATTTCAGCCCGAACTGCCAGGCCAAGTCCTCTGGACCGGAAGCAAGCATCCTGGAACCGGTTTCAGGGTATCACCCTTCATCAGCCAGGCTAGCTTGAATCCAGTGGCACAGTAGGTTGTTTCTGCAGGAGATCCACAACCTCCTGCTCTATCAAGGCCCCTTGGTTGTCTGCAGAAAGCAGCAGCATGGTTGAGAACACTAGACTTAAGTCCCATAAAACTCTATGTGGAAACCCTTGACGGTTTGCAAAACCCACGCGCCAGATGTGATCTTCTCCCAATTGTGAATGAACTGGGCCAACCTGCCTCCCACCATTAGTCAGGAAGAATGCCGGTCTCTCACCTACCAGGGCCTCGAGCTGTCCTTTGGAAGAGCCTCTAGGGGGTTATGACCGGGGTGTCCTCTGTGGGTGGCGAAGAACTTCCACTGATGGGGATGGACCTGCATCTTTCTGGAGCCTCTGGGAGGGCCATGTGTATAGAAGCAGCCAGCCAAGTGCCCTCTGGCACGACCAACCCGATAAATACATTTTGGGGTGGAATATCTTCATGATAGAACCTTGCCCCGTGTCCAGTGAGGCAAATGCGGCAATGAATTTTCTTAGCACCTGGATAAAGGGCTCTCTAAAAAGTCCTCCCTGTGCCACTGTCCTGGCCCCTGAGGTCGTCAGATCCCCTAACTTGAGGCCAACTTTAAGCAAAATGGAACAACGCCTCTTGGCGGACAGGGCGCAGTTTGCATTCTCTAGGAATATCACTGCGCGATGTGCCCAGCCTTAGATGGCCTCTGGGGAGATAGTCTTGAAAGAGGCCTTGGCCTCTTCTGCCAGATACAGAATCTTGGTGAGGGGACCATTGACATCAAGGAGTTTGACCTGGCAGGAGTGCCAGGACCTATCTATACCCTTCTTGGGGTCCCTGATAAACTTCTGTAAGAAGGTGGGCATATGGGAGTCTAACTCGGGGGTGAGGGCCACCTTACACGGAAGGGAGGGGTGGGGATATTTGGCTTTCAGGCATGCCCTGACTTCCTTATCTAGAGGCTTCGAAGGCAGCTTGCCACATATTTGGTGACTTTGTCTGCTGGGGTCCCATTCCAACGAGTGGGGATGAATGAGGTCATCTGGCATTAACATGCTTGAGGGTTCCCCAGCGTCCTGATGGTCTGGGGACCCTGAGGGGTCTAGACTGGGGAAGGACACCAAGGGCGTGAGGGGCCTGCCTCATTGGGCAACTCCACCTCATTGTCCTTGTTGGGGTCAGGGGACAAAGGGGGCGCATCCGGTGCACCAAAGGCATCTCCCATCGCCGTGGGTGCATGCCGCAAAAGAAACGCGTTAGAAAGCCCACAAGTCTACTCCTGTGTTGCCTTTGTGTTTGGCTGCTCGCCTCTGTGAGGGGGGAGCCCCCGGTAAGGGACAGGAGTCCTCTGACAAATGTAGGGCAACTGGGCAAGCATAAACTAGCTCCAGCAGACGGCGCTCTAGAGGCTGTACACCACATGGCTCTGCCTGGTGAATAGAGGCGTCCACTGCCTCACAAAATTCATCTATAGGAAGGACCTGAATGGACTGTTCTGCCACATATTCTTCCACCATAGCCTCTGAGGGTACCAATAGGGGCCTGCAAATGTGAGCGTGTGATAGATAGGTGCTGTGCAATAATATACCAGCATGAGGACCTGCCTAAATAATGGGCGCGGGGGAGGACCTGGCAATAGACACAAGCTGCGTAGGCTGTAAATTCTGAGTTATATGGGAGCTAGGCAAGGCTAATGTGGCAATGGGCAAGCCAGTCTGGTTTTGGGTCACACTGCTGGTGAAACGGGTCACTGCACTGGGGCCAACTCACCCAGAGCCTCAAAAGATGTGAGGAAAAGCTCCCTGGCCCCTGAAACAGCGATGTAAGATTGAGTATGGGCTGGCAATTGATATGGACCCTCACCGCGTGAGTCACGCTGCTTCCTAGAGTGTTGGAACACTTTTATTTTCAGATTTTACTCACCCAATTTGAAACAGGCGCCAGGGTTTCCAGGTCGTTTGGGGAAAGTGCAGACTCTGCAGGGATGCAAGCTTGTCAGTTACTCTTGATCTGACTAGAGCGCGTCCCCTGAAGAGCAACAAGACGTATCCGCAGATGCGCGCCACCTAGAGGCAGCCGGCTTCATTGCAATCATGCGGTCCCGAGGCTTCACAGCTGCCGCGAAAGGCGCGTTGAAGTGCGTCCCCACAGCAGCTGAGAGACGCGGCGCTAGTGCACAAAATCACATGCAATGAGAGAAGCGACAAAGATACTTAGCTAATTGATGGAGAGCAGGAAAGAAAGAGAAAGATATGCAGGGAACGTCTGCCTATATGGGAGGATCTGATTGATGATTGGTTGATTTGTTGTAGTTCTTTTCCATTAGACTCATGGGAAAGTTAGTTTTGTTGTATTTTGTTGAAGGATGTTGGAAGCTAATAAACAAAAGAAAGCGGAGAATAATCCTCGCCTCTGGTCCTGACATAGAATTGTTCCATCTGTCAAACAGCACATCGAGGACACAGCTGCAACTGGAGTTTGAACTACTAACGCAAGACTTAGCTGGCAGGGCAGTTTTTGTAATACTGCAATCTAGCTATCAACTCAGTAGTCGGCAGTTTAAAATATACCATTATATTATTTGAGAAAAAAAACAGCAAACCATGGGCCAGCTATTTGATGGAAGCGATTCAAGCCCTCAAAATCTACCATAAATGGGAAAACCAACCGACTAGGATGACCCTTAAATCTATACTTAAATTACAAGCAATAATGATCAGTCAAGAGAAAGATAAGCTTGGAGTTTACAAGAACAGATTCTCATGGAATCTCACAATTCATTAAATGCTCAGTAGTATTTAATGGAACATCTGCGCCAATCAGCACAGCAGAAAATCCTGAGAATTAGATTCTTGCTATTTCCAATAAAAGTTTAGATCATCATGAGACTCGGAAACGTATCTCGCTTTAAGACTCAAGATTGTGACTATAAATATGAGTTGTTTATTCATCTCATTTGCTGCTGTCAAACGATCAGTTCAAGAGCGGAAAATGTACATAAAACAGACAATGCTCATTAATAATTTGAGAAGCTGCAATGAGAAAGCAAGACATTGCCTGAACACAAAGAATATATATGAACTGTCATTAAGCAAAAAAAATCCTGCATCTTTTATAAGCTAATCCATTCAAATTCTAACTTCTTTTATTGGTCTTTAGTATAAATTAATCTGTTTCTCATGGAAAATAAGTACAATTTGTTGTAAATATTTCCTTGTTTTCTATCCAATGATTTTAACTAATCAAATGCAATTAAATGTTACAATTATATCAACGGCATCATTTTAATTGTGCTTGAATGTTATTTTGTGGATGAGACTTTAATGTTAGGGCACGTGTAGAAGAAGCAGAGTGCATGTGGCAGATAAGGATTTTGATATAGAAGTGGGGAGACACAAAAGAAGCTAAAGGGGAAGTTGTACTCTTGAACGAAACCTCTTGTTATGTGTTGCAATTCAGGTTGTCCTGGAAGCAATAAGCACGTGTTCTGTGCACATCCGAAAAGCCTTAGAATTCCCAGCACTGTTTTACACTGAAGCGTGGTGCAGTACTGATGATGCACCATGTTCTCAATATACCCTTATCAGTAAGGAAGGAAATGTCAAAGCAGTTTGCTCACTTCTGCAGATTTAGCCATTTCTTTAAACCAATGTAATTCCTGTTTATTAACAAAACCACCCGAAATTTATAATTCAGATGTGTGTTTTACTTCATGCTGATGCCTTGGGTGGTGCCTCACAGTGTGCAAAGATGTCGATCGGTTGTAATGTGCTTTCTTCTAATAACAGGCCCACTTATTGCCAACTCTGTTGCTTCATTGAGGACAAAACAAAAAGAGTCGGAATCTCACTTAGACCTTGAAGACACTGAAAGAAGACAAAATAAGAATCTGTACCCAGGTGAGTAGGATGTACAGCATGCACTTCACTGAGAGCTGCAAAAGAATGTGTGTCCTCTTCACCATCAGTCACATGCCTAAATACTGAAATGCACTCACATGTTGTATCTAAAATCACATATGCACATACTTCGAATACAGAAGTATAAAAGATATGGTGCAGAGTACCTCCTGTAGTTTTCTATCCATATTGTTTACAGTCTAGGCAAGAATAGCTGTGGGAAAACGGCGAGGGAGATGCAAGGCCCTGCGTACTGCCCCTTAAAGAAACGAATGAGAAAGAACGAAATGCAGCCATGTTTCCATAATTCTTCTGCACTATTTTGGAAGCACTCTGAGCCGTTGTTGTTATTGGGCATTGGCATAAAATTTTCATTTTTTTTTTTTTTTCTGACGTGATAAGTAAAACGGAAATGCAAATGAAATGTTTCCTAGGGTTCTAGTCCACTCTTACTATGAAGGCATTTACTTTATGAAAATTCATTGTTTAACCTCCCAAATTGACATGCAAGCAAAGAAAATTCCCCTGTCAAAATATAAATACCTTAAAGCTCAAACTGAGCAAATACTTACTACACAACAAACACATATACAAAAATATATAATTTATAAAATATAAACACATATTGTAATAAATAAAAATATTATACACACATAATGCACAACATAAATTGAACACACAACTGAACTCTGAATCAATACATAAATTTAAAATGTAAATTAATACATATGTTATTGGCATTTTCTACCATACATCATCAGATATTAGATCCATGCATATTAATGAAAATGTCTAAACCCCAATTTGGTGAGAAGTATGCTTTGTTTGCTCGTTGACGCGTTCCGATGGATAAAGTTATGGAAACCACCTTCTCCGGGACAATTAATTTGTATATATGTTGCTTAATTAAAATTCCAACAAATTATAAGAACATAAATCATATTACACAACATCAGTTATATACATATGACAAATCTTAATATTGATACATAGTTTTTGCACAGAAAACACATAGGGCCTCATTTTGAGTTGGCGGATGGGAAAGCCCATCTGCCAAACTCCCATCAGGGTGGCCGCCTGCGTGGCTACCTCACTACCAGAGGCGGAAATACTGTAGCCAGCAGGGTGCTCCAACACCCTCGCAATGTTCACTGAACATTGTGAGGGTGCCGGGCAGGGGGACCCCTGCACCTGTTCTCAGCCAACCTTTTCATGGTGCTGACCTGGTGGATTACTATCTCCGCCACTGCCAGGCCGCCGGGATCCATGATCCTGGCATAGCTGGCTGTCTCACCGCCAGCGTTGTAATGTGGCAGTCTTGTAATGACCCCATAGTCTAAAATTACTCCCCTATAAAGTTTAGAAGTAATTTCAATATATTATTGTGTAAACAATTTGATTTTAATTAAAGAGAGGAAGGAAGAGTGAGCGGGTGAAAAAGAGACAAAGGAAAACAATAAACAACCTCATCCTTGTGCGGGTCTATGCAAACAGCATTACTTCCTTCCAAAGCAACAGCAACAGGGGTTGCATACTTATGAATATTTATGAGTTTTCTCTTCATCTTTCACAACATAAATCGTATAGCATCCTTTCAATCATTTGAACAACATCTATGCCATTGTATACTCTGCTCCTGTCCAATATGCACAGTGTAGCTTAACCTACTAAATTACATCTTTAATCACCTATTTGGATAAAGCCTCCTCATACAACAAACATCCAGAAAGTAACACGCACGGTCCTCAAATTGAATAACTGTCAGCTGTATATAAGAGTAAAGAAGGTTTCCTATAAGTTAATACAAGCCCCATTAGTAATATTACATTGTAGTGGATGGAATGTATCTGGTGTGCATATCTTACTTACTCACAAGTATAACTGCAGGAATAATGAGCACCGGTGGTCAGTCCTATAAATCAACCGGCTTCTCCCACTTCACTGCCAATAACTGCTCAACAATTCCGTAAATCATATAAACAATACATTATTAGTGAAAACAAATATATTCCAGAACAACGTTAATCGCGATCCCATAAAAAAAAAACGAAACACCCTCAATACTCATTCAGGATGAGTTTGATCAAGCAGCAGTTCTAACTCCCACATTTTTCATCATGCAATAAAGTCCATGACATCTATATAATCAATGCCATTGGGGTGCAAATCTTATTAGCATTATGATTCTCACATGGCGACGCAGAACCTATGCAATTACTTTACACAAACCACAAAGTAAAAACGCCCACCCACCACCAGAGTACATGTGATGGTAACAACACCACGTAGTGCATAACAAGGCCTCAACGGTCCTTCCCTAGCTTGCCCTGTGATCTGAGGAGGGTCGCCTACAACTGTTAGTCAGAGGAGTCTCAAATATGTGGGGCAAGTCAGTTCCCTGAACTCCCCAAAGAGTAAGGGAAAGTACCAGAGCTCTCTCAAAGAGTCTCCTTGAGTAGTGAGGAACAAGGAAAGTTTCTCCACCCGCAGTGCATGCCATTGTCTATGAAGCCATCCTAGATGTGTTGGGAGTGTGTTGGTGCCCCCAGTGAGCGAGGAAGATTTATAAGGCTGCCCTTAATGCCAGTCCGATCTGTCGCCCCCTGAATGCCTTGAGTGTGAAAGTTAGGGGAGTAGGGAGTCCCAGGATGACATGCGCTGGGAATCATGAAAGCTGAGTGTCAAGGTGAGTGTCATTATCACTCAGGATTCCTTCTGGTAGGTGTATCAATGTCCCAGGGGTGCCACAGTGCCTCCAACAAGCATCGCTTTGAGTAGGGTCACCTTTCTGCAAACGTACTGGGGTAAGGTACCAATACGTGGTGATTTTTATGGCTGTTTCAATACTGGCTGTGTTACGCGCCATATGTCATGCTCTATAATGCGCCTTCCACTCCTTAGTCATGAGCATCCTCCCCAGTCCCACTTCCCAGCGAACTTGGCCTGGCGAATTAGACGACAGGGAGGATTGTTGTAATATGTCATACAAGTTGGAGTTAAGGTGCTTGTCTGTAGTCTTACAGATAGCGCATACTCTCTGACTCCGGGAGTGCACAATCATCCCTCAGTCGCTTGAGGGAAAGCAGGTCCTCCTCATCGAATAAGTGTCCAGCAGAGTGACGGCCAGCACTTAGCCAGTGACAATCTGAGACCTGATTTAGGCCAGGCGTGAAAGCTGCGTTACCCACTATGGGAGTCAGTGGGGAGGGGAATGTGATGAGGCCCCCATGCTGTGCAGTCAGGTTCCTTACTTTCAGAATTGTGGGAGTGAACAGTGAGGAATAAAGGCCCCATGGTCTCTGCTGTCGTGTCAGGAATGGAATCTTCCAAAGGGAGGTGCCCGCAATTGCTCTGTCCATAAACAACCAACATTTGTCAGATTGATTCCTTGACCACTCCACCAGGTAGCGGAGTTGGGCTGCTTGATAGTATATTAGGTTGTTAGGAATGCCCAGACCGCCTTTCGGTGGCGACTGATAAGTCAAGGCCCGATCATGCGTGGTCCCTTCTCTGCCCACACAAGATGATGTATTTAGCTCTGTAAGACTTGGAGCATACAAGGTGGGGGCTCGATTGGCAATGGCCTGAGAAAGAAATCGGACTCTCTGAAGCACTATCATCTTTATGGTTGTTATCCCTCCCAGACACGAAAAGGGGTAAAGTTTCCATTGTGCCAGTTCTCTCTTTACTTGCTGGCTGGAGGAGGGTTCCATAATTCAGAGTCGATCTCTCTCGAATGGTTGGGGCAAGCTGTATGCCCAAGTATGGGATGGCAGTTGATTGCCATTGAAACGAATATTGGCTTGCAAGGAGCATCACTGTCTTTGAGGGGAGCGAGAGATTGAAGGCCTTGGATTTCTAAATATTTATCTGAAAGCCTGCCGCTCTGCTGAATGCCCCAGTCTCCTCTACAAAGGTGGAGAAGGCTGTTTGGGGGTTGTCCAATGCGACAATAACATTGTCAGCGTAAAGGGCAGGGGCATACTTCTCCCCTCCAAAAACAATGCCTGTAATGCTTGGATTGTCCCATACCCGCTGGGCAAAGGGCTCCATATGGAGAGCAAACAGCAGGGGTGGAAGTGGGCACCCCTACTGTGTCCCTTGAAGGATGGGAAACAGAGACAATATCAGGTCGTTTACCCATACAGTAGCCCTCGGTTGACTGTAGTTACTTGTGATCCGGGCTCGAAATCTAGGCCCAAAGCCCAAATTTTCCAAGATAGCCTCCAAGTATGGCCAGTGGACATGATTGAATGCCTTCTCCACGTCTATGGCCAGAAGCATAATTCCACGTTGGGAATGTTTTTGGCTTAGTCCAGCAAGTGTAGGATTCACTTGGTATGGTCACCACACTGTCTTTGAGGGATGAATCCCATCTGATCTGTTAGGCCTGGCATCAGGGGATTCAGTCGAGATGCCAGAATTCCAGTGAGCTGCTTGTTATCCACATTCAGGAGGGATATCGGTCTGTAGGACCCACATTGCTTGGGATCTTTCCCCGGTTTGGGGATCACCACAATAGATGCCTTTAACATGGAGGGCGGTACTGTACCCGGTACAATTATCTCATTAAATAGTCTGGTCAAGATGGGCACTAGGCTATGACAGAACGTTTTATGAAACAGGGCTAGAAAGCTGTCTGGTCCTGGAGATTATAGAGGCTTTAATCTTGTGATAGCTGATATAACCTCCTCTATTCTGATCAGGCGATCCAAAGACTCTGCCTGTGCAGCTGTCAAGCAAGCCCTGCGGGGGCTTCTAAGGTATGAACCTGGACCCTCCCCTCTATGGGTCTGGGAAGAATAAACATCCTCTTAAAAGCTACAGAAGGCAGATGCAATAAGGGCATCTCCCACTATTTCAGTGCCATCATGGGTCAAGAGAGACTCAACCTCCATTGCCTGTTGGCCAGCAGATGTCCACATTTATTTCCTCCTACATAGAAGGAATGACAGAGTCTAAGTAAGGCATATTCAGCCTTGTCCATATCCAAGCCAGCAAGTTGTGCCCTGGCCTCTTCTATCTGTCTCAAAATGTGAGGCGCGCCGGTGCACTTGTGTATTCTCTCCAGCTCTAGCACTTGTTGACCCAACAGTTCCCTCTTTTCCCTCCAAAATTTGTTATCAACGATGGAGACTGCTATAAGCTCACCTCGGATCACTGTTTTTAGTGTCTCCCATAGAAGGGAGATGAAAGTGCCCTCCGTGTTGTTGATTTCTAGGAAGTTGGTAATGGCTTGGGTGGTCTATTCCACCACCTTGGGCCTCTGGAGGAGAGTTTCTTTCATTCTCCATGGCTGAGATCTCTGCTGCAAAGGTGGTAGATCTAATACAAGAGAAACTGCTGCATGGTCTGAGAGGGAGTGGGGCTCTATCTCTGTGCAAGTT
Source organism: Pleurodeles waltl (assembly GCF_031143425.1). Taxonomy (NCBI): domain Eukaryota; kingdom Metazoa; phylum Chordata; class Amphibia; order Caudata; family Salamandridae; genus Pleurodeles; species Pleurodeles waltl. Next base: position 172,069,497 of record NC_090437.1, read on the forward strand.
CTAGGTCCCCGTGGATCTCAAAAAACGATACAGTCAGGGTTATATCTTGTGGGTATAAAGTGTGTAGTCCTTCGATATGGGGTACAGTTCTTGCCATAGATCCCTAAGCCCCAGTTCCTTTACCCACCTAGGCCCCCCTCTGAGGATATAGCGCCGGTCCCCCCGTATTGAGACTCAGACATGTCAAGCTTGTTATGAAACACTAGGTTCAACCCCCCCTGAGCACATTCCTGTCATGATTAGACATAACCTTCGCCAACCCTTGGCGAATGAATGTTTTTTGGTCGTCGTTGGGCGTGTGCAGGAAACCCACTATAAAAAGGTGATTCCCACATGTGCACCCTGTGCGCCAGCAGGGTACTTTGATCTCCGCCAGTTTGTCACCCACCTTCCCCCGGAAGGAGCGAGAAACTAGGAGAGACACTCCAGCAGATTTTCTTTTATATATCTTTATTTATGCTTTTATGTTGTAACCCTTAAACAAAATGCAATTACGTTGTAACACTTTACAGTTTTAGTGTATATTCAGTGATCAAATACTATCCAACATGTAGATTTTCTTACTACACCAGTGGGTTCAGCCAAAAGCATTACTATATAATGAGGACGCTCCTGATATCCTCCCGAGCCCTCCACCTTTGATCCTTTGATACAGTTTATATCTCCTTCACCCTATGGCACTTATAGCACATCAGGAACTTGCTGCATATCCATTGGGGTTATCTCTATCTGTGCCCTGAGTTCTGCCTCCCTCGGGTTCTCCCATTTCTTTACCAATTAGGTATTTCCTATAAGCTCCCCAATATTGTTTAGGTCTGCTGGTTGGAGGAGTTAGCTCATTGTGTCAGTGTGCCATTCCTTTACCATCTGTAGTGGCCCTCGATCCCATCTCATGGCTATCCTACGCTTAGCCAATAACAGCCCCTTAGATATCAAGTGTCGATCAACTTTCTTCACCTCCCTATCATAGCTTAGCAGCGCCAGGAGGGGTGTGCGCGCCAGTTGCTGTCCTCCTATACTTTCTGATTCTGCAAATATTTAACCCCAGAATGGTTGTATGCCCCTACAAGACCATGCCATATGTAAAAAACCTGCCTGTTCTTCACCACATCGAGGGCAAGTAGCCTCTTTACGCAATCCATATTTATAAAGTTTGAGGGGTGTAAAGTTTACCCTATTTATGTATTTGAAGTGTATCAAGCGGGGCATGCTGTTTAGGGAGATCCTGGATATCATTGAGCAGCAGTATCGCCACTGCTCGTCAGTTAATTGTATCCCCAGATCTCTCTGCCATTCCATTCTAACCTTTATCAGCTCGTTCTCACGTGTCTTCTGCATATATGATTAAAGTCTAGACACTAACTGACTGGGTTGCCTATCCGTAATAATCATAGAGAGAGACTGCATGTCTGGTGGTTCCTGCAGCTCCTCGCCTAGAATAGCACCTATTGCGTGTCTGGCTGTGTAATAGTGATATTGCATTAGTGGGGTCGGTGCTTGCACCCGCTCTTTTATCATTGTCGTGGTGCGCATACTGCCCTCATAGAAAAAATCTCTCATTGTCTTAATATTTAATGTGTGCATTGCCTCCACTGCTTTTTTGTCACCCCCCAACGCATACCATTCACACCACTCCAGAGGCACGTGAGGGGAGTCGAACAAGGAGAGCCCCTGTTTGGTCATTAGAAAATGCCAGGCATGTACTGCAGTGTTTTAAGGAAGCAAACACCCCGTACCGGTGGGACGCTGGTTGAAATATCCTAATAGGCAAGGGATGTGGGGCAGCCATCTTGCATTCTAGTTTTAGATATGGCAATTCCTGAGAGCCATGTATCCAGGTGTGGGCAAACATGGCATGGGTTACCTTATAATGCGTCTCTAGATCAGGTGCATTGAGTCCACCCAACTGGTATGGCAGGGTCAACACCCGCCACTGCACTCTCGGCTGCTTTCCTGCCCAGGCTAGTATTTTGAGTAGGGTCCACAAGGTTGCAAAAATTGCCCTCAGCAATAGTGTCGGGTGGGCTCTCATTATCCTAAATGAGACTACTGGATTTCTAGGTAGCAGGATCGTTCGCGGTGTGGGGGACTGAGTCTAACCCACTTGGAAGGACCTCTGTCACCCTAAATCCGGTTTTGCTCCGGCTAACTAGCAGTGCCTCATCTCTCCCATGGGGAAGGGATGATTGGGCAGCCGAGCGCATGACATCTTTAGAACTTCTCAGGGAAGTCGTGGTCACTCAGATCCAAACCAGCTCTCTCATTTACAGTATGATCTCATATACAAATGACAAAGGCAGTTTAAGTTTTATATATTGTTTTAATAAAACGACTGCATTTTAGATATTAACCCCTTCGCTGCCAGGCCTTTTCCCCCTCCTGTGCCAGGCCTTTTTTTGCCTATTTGGGGCAGTTCGCGCTTAGGCCCGCATAACTTTTTGTCCACATAAGCTAACCAAGCCAAATTTGCGTCCTTTTTTTCCAACATCCTAGGGATTCTGGAGGTACCCAGACTTTGTGGGTTCCCCTGAAAGAGGCCAAGAAATTTGCCAAAATACCGGGAACATTTTGTTTTTTTCAAAAAAATTGGAAAAAGTGGCTGCAGAAGAAGGCTTGTGGTTTTTCCCCTGAAAATGGCATCAACAAAGGGTTTGCAGTGCTAAACTCAGCAGCTTCCCAGCTTTCAGGAACAGGCAGACTTGAATCAGAAAACCCAATTTTTCAACACAATTTTGGCATTTTTCTGGGACATACCCCATTTTTGCAATTTTTTGTGCTTTCAGCCTCCTTCCAGTCAGTGACAGAAATGGGCATGAAACCAATGCTGGATCCCAGAAACCTAAACATTTCTGAAATGTAGACAAAATTCTGAATTCAGCAAGGGGTCATTTGTGTAGATCCTACAAGGGTTTCCTACAGAAAATAACAACTGAAAAAGAAAAATATTGAAATTTAGGTGAAAAAAACATAAATGTTTCTCTACGTTTTACTCTGTAACTTTTCCCTGCAATGTCAGATTATCGAAAGCAATATACCGTTACGTCTGCTGGACTCCTCTGGTTGCGGGGATATATAGGGCTTATAGGTTCATCAAGAACCCGAGGAACCCAGAGCCAATAAATGAGCTGCACCCTGACGTGCGTTTTCATTCTATACCGGGTATACAGCAATTCATTTGCTGAAATATAAAGAGTAAAAAATTGCTATCAAGAAAACCTTTGTATTTCCAAAAAGGGCACAAGATAAGGTGTTGAGGAGCAGTGGTTATTTGCACATCTCTGAATTCCGGGGTGACCATACAAGCATGTGAATTACAGGGCTTTTCTCAAATAGATGTCTTTTTTACACACTCTCCTATATTTGGAAGGAAAAAATGTAGAGAAAGACAAGGGGCAATAACACTTGTTTTGCTAATCTATGTTCCCCCAAGTCTCCCGATAAAAATGATACCTCACTTGTGTGGGTAGGCCTAGCGCCCGCGACAGGAAACGCCCCAAAGCGCAACGTGGACACATCCAAATTTTTGGAAGAAAACAGAGGTGTTTTTTGCGAAGTGCCTACCTGTAGATTTTGGCCTCTAGGTCAGCCGGCACCTAGGGAAACCTACCAAACCTGTGCAGTTCTGAAAACTAGAGACCTAGGGGAATCCAAGGAGGGGTGACTTGCGGGGCTCGGACCAGGTTCTGTTACCCAGAATCCTTTGCAAACCTCAAAATTTGGCTAAAAAAACACATGTTCCTCACATTTCTGTGGCAGAAAGTTCTGGAATCTGAGAGGAGCCAAAAATTTCCTTTCACCCAGCGTTCCCCCAAGTCTCCCGATAAAAATGATACCTCACTTGTGTGGGTAGGCCTAGCGCCCGCGACAGGAAACGCCCCAAAGCGCAACGTGGACACATCCACATTTTTGGAAGACAACAGAGGTGTTTTTTGCGAAGTGCCTACCTGTAGATTTTGGCCTCTAGCTCAGCCGGCACCTAGGGAAACCTACCAAACCTGTGCATTTCTGAAAACTAGAGACCTAGGGGAATCCAAGGAGGGGTGACTTGCGGGGCTCGGACCAGGTTCTGTTACCCAGAATCCTTTGCAAACCTCAAAATTTGGCTAAAAAAGCACATGTTCCTCACATTTCTGTGTCAGAAAGTTCTGGAATCTGAGAGGAGCCACAAATTTCCTTCCACCCAGCGTTCCCCCAAGTCTCCCGATAAAAATGATACCTCACTTGTGTGGGTAGGCCTAGCGCCCGCGACAGGAAACGCCCCAAAGCGCAACGTGGACACATCCAAATTTTTGGAAGAAAACTGAGGTGTTTTTTGCGAAGTGCCTACCTGTAGATTTTGGCCTCTAGCTCAGCCAGCACCTAGGGAAACCTACCAAACCTGTGCATTTCTGAAAACTAGAGACCTAGGGGAATCCAAGGAGGGGTGACTTGCGGGGCTCGGACCAGGTTCTGTTACCCAGAATCCTGTGCAAACCTCAAAATTTGGCTAAAAAAAACACATGTTCCTCACATTTCTGTGGCAGAAAGTTCTGGAATCTGAGAGGAGCCAACAATTTCCTTTCACCCAGCGTTCCCCCAAGTCTCCCGATAAAAATGATACCTCACTTGTGTGGGTAGGCCTAGCGCCCGCGACAGGAAACGCCCCAAAGCGCAACGTGGACACATCCAAATTTTTGGAAGACAACAGAGGTGTTTTTTGCGAAGTGCCTACCTGTAGATTTTGGCCTCTAGCTCAGCAGGCACCTAGGGAAACCTAGCAAACCTGTGCATTTCTGAAAACTAGAGACCTAGGGGAATCCAAGGAGGGGTGACTTGCGGGGCTCGGACCAGGTTCTGTTACCCAGAATCCTTTGCAAACCTCAAAATTTGGCTAAAAAAACACATGTTCCTCACATTTCTGTGGCAGAAAGTTCTGGAATCTGAGAGGAGCCAAAAATTTCCTTTCACCCAGCGTTCCCCCAAGTCTCCCGATAAAAATGATACCTCACTTGTGTGGGTAGGCCTAGCGCCCGTGACAGGAAACGCCCCAAAGCGCAACGTGGACACATCCAAATTTTTGGAAGACAACAGAGGTGTTTTTTGCGAAGTGCCTACCTGTAGATTTTGGCCTCTAGCTCAGCCGGCACCTAGGGAAACCTACCAAACCTGTGCATTTCTGAAAACTAGAGACCTAGGGGAATCCAAGGAGGGGTGACTTGCGGGGCTCGGACCAGGTTCTGTTACCCAGAATCCTTTGCAAACCTCAAAATTTGGCTAAAAAAACACATGTTCCTCACATTTCTGTGTCATAAAGTTCTGGAATCTGAGAGGAGCCACAAATTTCCTTCTACCCAGCGTTCCCCCAAGTCTCCCGATAAAAATGGTACCTCACTTGTGTGGTTAGGCCCAGCGCCCGCGACAGGATATGCCCCAAAACACAACGTGGACACATCACAGAAAACAGAGCTGTTTTTTGCAAAGTGCCTACTTGTAGATTTTGGCCTCTAGCTCAGCCGGCACCTAGGGAAACCTACCAAACCTGTGCATTTTTGAAAACTAGAGACCTAAGGGAATCCAAGATGGGGTGACTTGTGGGGATCGGACCAGGTTCTGTTACCCAGAATCCTTTGCAAACCTCAAATTTTGGCTAAAAAAACACATTTTCCTCACATTTTGGTGACAGAAAGTTCTGGAATCTGAGAGGAGCCACAAATTTCCTTCCACCCAGCGTTCCCCCAAGTCTCCCCATAAAAATGATACCTCACTTGTGTGGGTAGGCCTAGCGCTCGCGACAGGAAATGGCCCAAAACACAACCTGGACACATCACATTTTTTCATAGAAAACAGGGCCTACCTGTGGATTTTGGCCTCTAGCTCAGCCGGCACCTGGGGAAACCTAGCAAACCAGCGCATTTTTGAAAACTAGAAACCCAGGGGAATCCAAGATGGGGTGAATTGTGGGGCTCTGACCAGGTTCTGTTACCCAGAATCCTTTGCAAACCTCAAAATTTGGCTAAAAAAACATGTTTTCCTCACATTTCAGTGACAGAAAGTTCTGGAATCTGAGAGGAGCCACAAATTTCCTTCCACCTAGCGTTCCCCCAAGTCTCCCGATAAAAATGATACCTCACTGGTGTGGGTAGGCCTAGCGCCCGCGACAGGAAATGGCCCAAAACACAACGTGGACACATCAAATTTTTTCATAGAAAACAGTGCCTACCTGTGGATTTTGGCCTCTAGCTCAGCCGGGCCCAGGGGGGGGCAGAAATGGCCTAAAATAAATTTGTCCCCCAACCCCCCTGCCCCCCCGGGAGCGACCCTTGCCTATGGGGTCGCTCCCCCTGCGTGACATTGGTGCAAAAAAAAAAATCCCCGGTGCCTAGTGGTTTCTGCCCCCCTTGGGGGCAGATTGACCTACAATCGGCCAATCTGCCCCCAAGGGGGGCAGAAATGGTCTAAATACAATTTGCCCCCCAGGGGAGCGACCCTTGCCTAAAGCGTCGCTCCCCATCTCTAAAAAAAAAAAAAAAAAAACCCACACAAATTTTTTTTTGCCCTGGCGCCTAAAGGTTTCTGCCCCCCCCGGGGGCAGATCGGCCTAATACCAATAGGCCAATCTGCCCCCAGGGGGGCAGAAATGGCCTAAAATAAATTTGCCCCCCCCAACCCCCCCGGGGAGCGACCCTTGCCTGCAAGGTCGCTCCCCTTGCGTGACGGCGCATAAAAAAGATCCCTGGTGCCTAGTGGTTTCTGCCCCCCTTGGGGGCAGATTGACCTACAATCGGCCAATCTGCCCCCAAGGGGGGCAGAAATGGTCTAAATACAATTTGCCCCCCAGGGGAGCGACCCTTGCCTAAAGCGTCGCTCCCCATCTCTAAAAAAAAAAACAAACAAAAAAAACCCACACAAAAAAAAAATTGCCCTGGCGCCTAAAGGTTTCTGCCCCCCCCCCGGGGGCAGATCGGCCTAATACCAATAGGCCGATCTGCCCCAAATGGCCTAAAATAAATTTGCCCCCCTCACCCCCCCCCCCCCCCCGGGGAGCGACCCTTGCCTACAAGGTCGCTCCCCTTGCGTGACGGCGCAAAAAAAAATCCCTGGTGCCTAGTGGTTTCTGCCCCCCTTGGGGGCAGATTGACCTAAAATCGGCCGATCTGCCCCCAAAGCGGGCAGAAATGGCCTAAATACAATTTGCCCCTCCAGGGGAGCGACCCTTGCCTAAGGGGACGCTCCCCATCTGTAAAATACAACAACAACAAAAATCCCTGGTGCCTAGTGGTTTCTGCCCCCGTGGGGGCAGATCGGCCTAATAAAAATAGGCTGATCTGCCCCAATGGGGGGCAGAAATGGCCTAAAATAAATTTGCCCCCCATGGGAACGACCCTTGCCTAAGGGGTCGCTCCCCTTACGTGAAAAACAAACAAACAAAAAAAACTCCCTGGTGTCTAGTGGTTTCTGCCCCCCTTGGGGGCAGATTGGCCTCATAAAAATAAGCCGATCTGCCCCCAAAGGGGGCAGAAATGGCCTAAATATAATTTCCCCCCTATGGGAGCGACCCTTGCCTAAGGGGTCGCATCCCACACCTAAAACACAAAAGAAAACAAATAAAAAAAAACAAAAGTATCCCTGGTGTCTAGAGGTTTCTGCCCCCCCTGGGGGCAGATCGGCCTATTATTAGGCCGATCTGCCCCCAGGGGCGGCAGAAAAGGCCTTAAAAAAAAATGACCCCCTGGGAGCGACCTTTGCCCAAGGGGTCGCTCCCTTCTGTCAATTACATATAAAAAAAAAAAAATCCCTGGTGTCTAGTGGGGTTTCAAAAGCCGGATTGCAAGCAATCCGGCTTTTGAAACCCTCGGAGAGACTTCAAAGGGAAGGAAATACATTTCCTTCCCTTTGAAGCCCCTCCGGGCCTCCCCCACGTGATCGAAAGAGAAATGCTGAGCATTTCTCTTTCGATCGCGCTGGAAGCTCTGCTTCCAGCACGATGGGGGAGGTTGTGTGATTGTCAGCTCGCGCGCTGACGTCACAGGGGGGGTGGGGGGGGTTGGGGGTTGAAGGGGAAGGGATTCCCCTGTCAGACCTGACCTAGGGGGGTGGGGGGGCGGCCCTCGGGAGGAGCGCTAGCGCTTCTCCCGAGGGCAGCATTCAGGACGTAATGGTTACGTCCATGGCGCCACACGGGCACTGCCATGGACGTAACCATTACGTCCGTGGCGGGGAAGGGGTTAAGGCGTGAGCCGCAATAACCAGAACCATACAACACAGTAGGATTGAAATAGTCACGAGGAGAGTGAAACATAAGAATAACGCTATCATGGTGTTAACAATTTCTACTCTCTCTCGGCTAGTTCTATTTCGAGCACAGCATGTTAAGCTTCTAGCTTGCCTTTCAGAGTTCCCCGGAAGACATCAACACTCATACCTGAGCAAAGGCCTGTGATCTTGTTCAGCATCTGCAACGAGGCAGTCAGCGTCTAGTTGTGGTTCCCTGGTCGGAATCTCCCTCTTGCATGTATTTGGACAAGGAAGTGTTTTATAACTAATATGTCAGCGTGATCACAAAATGTGCCTTCGCAAGAACGCCAAAGACTAAACTCCTACCACGTCTATCGGCAATGTACCAGTCTGTATCCTTGACTGAAGCACAGAGTAAACAGGAATGTGTTATTGAGAACTCTAGTGCTGAAGTAGGCTAAACAGTGTGATATAAAAAATAAAACAAGACCGTAGAACTGGTTATTTGAAAAATAATAGTACGAAGCCGAATAAAAAGCATATAGAGCAAGGTTCACAGAGGCTCTAAGCTGCAAGCAAAGGAATAAAAATACATCCAGGGCAAAGTGCACAAAGGCCTAAAGCCTGAAGCTAATGCGCAAAGGATACATAAAACTGACCACACTACAATAGCATAGGGATATTCTGGAAGAGGAATAGAAATCTCTGGAGCACCACCATTTTCACGAGGGCTATTCGTCATATCAATGAGAGCGGCAATATGATCCATCTTTCCACATCTCTTGTCAGCGTTTTAATTGCTGCATCATAATTATCTGTCATTACTATCTTGGGGTCCGTGTGGATTCGGATTCCTAAACATCTAACTGATCCTGTTTCCCACTTAAGGGGAAAGTCCATGTCTATGGGATTCATAGCTGGCATCATGGGGAACACAATGGATTTGTCCCAATTGATCCGCAGACCAGAGAGGGTGCCATACTTCATAATCTCTTGCAATATCGGTGCTAGGTTATGGTTCGGGTCTCGGATATATAGTAATGTATCGTCTGAATATATGGAGATCACTAAGTTGTTTCTCTGGAATCTGAGGCCACGATGTCCATGCTACTCCCGTAGTGCACATGCAAGCAGTTCCGCGACAATCACGCACAACGGGCAACAACGGAAACCCCTGTCTTGTACCCCTGGTAATATGTATTACATCCGATACCGAGCCATTAATTCTGATCTTAGCCAATGGCTTTTTGTATAAGGTGGGCACCAATTGTAGGAAGAAGTCTCCCACCCCCAATCGGCAGGAGACCGCTGTCAAAAAATGCCACTCAACAGAATCGAAGGCCTTCTCTGCATCAAGGAAGACCGCCACAGCTCTTATCTCAGGGTTCAAGTTCTGCATGGTACCGAACACTGTGCGGGGATTCGCAGTGAGATTGTGGCCTGGGATAAACCCTGATTGTTCTGGTTTGATAATTTTGGATATAAGCGTGGCCAACCGGTCTGCTAGAATTTTAGCGTAGATTTTGGTATCAACATTTATTAATGATAATGGCCTATAGGATGAGCATTGCAATGGAGATTTGCCAGGCTTCAGCAATGCAATGAGCATCGCCTCTCACATTGAGGGCAGCTTCACCCCAGCTCCCGTCATCTCTTCATACACTCTCTTTGAGTGTGGAAGAAATAGATCCTGGAAGGTTTTCTAAAAATGTACTGTTCGCCTGTCTGGCCCTGGTGCCTTCCCCTATGCCATACCCTTAAGGGCTTTGCTCAGCTCTGCAGTGGTCAAAAGCGCCATAAGGGACGCCCTATCCCCATCTGACAACCATGGCATTTCGACATGCATCAGGTAATCTGATATGGTGTCTTGATTTGGGGCAATTTTAGATGTATAGCGGGCTGCATAATACTCGCGAAATCTATTCACAATTCTCTCCTGATCCATGATCATGCTACCATCTTTGTCTGTATTGCCATAATTGTGCCTTTTTCTCTACTGGGGCGTGTTATGCCTGCTAGTACCGCCCCCGGTCTCTCTCCCTCCCCATAGATACGGACTGTTGCATATTTCCCCATGTGTTGGACTTCCGTGAGTGCTGTGTCTTGAAATTCTACTATCTTTACGTGTATATGGCCTAGGAGGTGTCTGTCTGCCGTGAGCAAGTGTTCCTCCTCTAGCTGCGCAATTTCTTTCTCCAGATGGGCCAAACGCCTGCGGATTGATTTCAGGAACTCTGCATGTTTTTCTATGGTAATCCTGCGGATGTACGCTTTGGATGTTTCCCATACCATGCACATATTGTCTACGGAGCCGCCATTTACCTGAAAAAAGTATTTAATTGCAGTAGTTAAGTTGTCGCTAAAAGCCGAGTCTAATAAATATGGGGGAAAGCTCCACATGAACGGGGACATTTTGTTCGGACCCACTGCTATCTATATTGGGACTGGTGCATGATCTGAGTATTTTCTGGGCCAGAGGTCTATCACCTGTTTGCGGTTGGCGATGTTTTTAGAGACCAGCCAGAGGTCAATTAATGTATGTAAATCATGTACTGTTGAGTAGTGGGTGAACCCCCATTAGTGGGGTGTCTGTGTCGCCATATAACCACCAATCCCAACTCCGCCGCTATTCTGTTCACCGCCTTGGCTGCGGAGGCTGTTTTTCTGTGGGTACCCCCTGATCTGTCGTGTAGTGGGTCTAAGTTGCAATTGAAATCACCTCCCCATATCTGCAGAAGACTAGGTCATAATAAAATTAGGGGGTATCCAAATTGGGGCCATATATCCCAATTATGAGAAAAGTGAAGTCCCCTTTGCTGCAGCGTGCCACTATATACCTGCCGTTGGGGTCCTTTGCGAGCTCCAGAGACAACCCAGAGTGTTTTGCTGCCCATATCAGTACCCCACCAGGAATGGGACGTGAACCCTGTTGCTAGAAACTGTCCTTGCATTCTCCTGGAGGTGAGCATGGCGCTATCTGGCGTCAGGTGCGTTTCCTGTAATACAGCTAAGTCGACTTTATGCCTTCGAAGGTAGGCCACTACCTTCCTTACTTTTCTGGCGTCGTTTAACCCTGTAATGTTCCATGTTATCATTCTCACAGTGTGTGAACCTTTACCGATGTCTGGTTCCGAATTATAGTATATCATTCGGCACTTGGTGTACATGTTATTGTTTCAGCCTTGTTTTGTGTGTGAGTCTGCAATCGCTCTACTAATGCAACAGTCCCAACTCCTTGTAGGTCCCCTCCCCCACCCACAGCAGGCATTAACCCAGTTCACTCGTCCTCAGTTGTGTGCCCCCCCCCCCCCCCCCCCACCTGCCCGTTGAACAACATAACTTCCCCTTGATTCAGTAAGTGCTCCACATGCTAGGGTGGATGGTCCTTATCTTCTGCTTTAAGTCGGCCACCTGCCTTATATATTTGGCCTAGTATCTTGTTTTTGCATGTCCTATTCCGTAATACCCCTAACAGTATCTAGCTTCTCCTTTCAACTGCCAGAGTTTAATGTGCAGTTTAGACTTTCCAAATCATATTATTTGCCCCCGTTGCATTATTGTCAGCCCCATGAGCCCCTCCCCCAGTAAGCGCAGGCATAGTCTTGCGACCTCCAACTGTGGTCTCTGAATATTCTGGTCCCAACAGTCTCATGGGGGGGTGTCCACCATTTCTCGTCCCCCGGCCCGCCACCCCTCCGCCCCGGCCATCCGCCGATTCAGTAATTAGGTGAGTAGTTTATGGTCTGTGAAGAGAAGTGGCTTGCCATCCACCACCACACATAGTTTGGCCGGGTATAGCATGCGGTATTCCAGTTGTAGATCTCGCAGCTGTCCTTTCCCTGGGAGGAATTGTCTTCTTGCACTTGTTGTGTGAAGTCTGGGTAAAGCGAGATTGTCATTCCTTCATGTTGAAGTGTTTTGAGTTATCTTGCTCGCCACAATGCAGCATCTCGGTCTCTGTAGTTCAGTCACTTCGCTATTATGGGCCTCCGTGGGCCCCCAGGGGGCGACCGGGCTGCCAGCGAATGGTGTGCTTTCTCGACCACAAATATATTGGAAAACGTGTTGCATCCCAACAGCTGAGCAAGTAGGCGTTCTATGTATCTTTCCATGTTGTCTATATCTGTGGACTCCGCTATGCCCACAATGCAGAGGTTATTTCTGCATTATCGGGCTTCTAAATCATCTACTTTCATCTGTAAAGCCACCAGCGTTTTACTTGCATTTGTCTTCTTGGAGATCACAGTTGACTGGCTTGCCTCTATGTCTGAAATGCGTCTCTCTGACTGGTCTAATAGTTCCACATGTTTGTCCAGCCTTTCTGTCATCCTATCCATTCTGAAGGAAAGAGAGTCAATCTTACTGTCAATTTGAGCCAGGCTTTGTTGCATTGCGGCCAGTATCTGCTTCAGCTCCGGTTCTTCCTCCTGTATCATGTCCTCTCTTTCAGGTGGTGTTGCCGCCATTCGCTTCCCTGTGGTTTTCTGTGTTTTACGTTGGTCAAAGTGCAATTTAGTTTGTTTTTTGTCGTTTTTGCCCATTGCTCACGTCTTGGCTGGTCCATGGGACACATTTGCGTCAGTGATGCTGCAGGAGGATTCCCTTGTCGTGGGATGATCTTCCTGGCCCTTTATATTTCTGCGTTGATGGTGGGCTCCGTTATTTTCGGCCCAGTGATATCTGTGTCCTGCGTACTTCCTGTGCGAGTGGCCACTGCAGCTCAATGCAAGGGGCAGGCCTCAGGTTGCCCTGCTCAATGTTGTGCCAGCACCCTCTCGGGCCTTCTGTGTGCTGCCTCCAGCGCCCCCGTTACCCCTCTGCTGAGCGCTCCTTCCCATGCTGATGTTCCATCGCTGATCTCACCTCCCACTCACCTGCATCAGGCCAATCACAGCAGTTTCTAGTTTATGGAAGCTTTCTGCGGCCTCACAGTGAGGAGCGTGCAGCGACTTACTTGTCGGGGCCTCTTTTCGTGTTCTGAAGGCCTCCGCTCTGTCCTGGCTTTGCCCTAAGCTGCACGGGCTGCCTCCAGAGTTTCCACAGCCCCCTTGCTGAGTACCACTTCCTGTGCCAATGTTCCGTTGCTGGTCTCACCTCCCGTCTGCCCGCATTGGGCCAATCACATCAATTTCTAGTTTATGGAGGCTCTCTGCGGCCACCCAGCGAGGAGCGCGCATTGTCTTACTTGTCTGGGCCTCTTTTTGTGTTTTGAAGGCCCCTGCGCTGTGCCGGCCTCGCCCCATGCCGCGTGGGCTGCCTCCAGGCCTCCGACGTGGTGTCCACGTCCCAGACCTCCGCGATCTCAGGAGTGCCCCGGGAGCAACAATTTTCATTTTTTGCGGGGGCCTGCACGGAGTTGCTGGCGGTGGTATGTGCGGTAGGGGTCACAAGTCCCTACGGCCTCAGGATTGTGTGCCGGATTGAGCGTGGCAGGCGCAGCTCCACTAGTAAGCGGCCATCTTGCAGTTGGGCAAGCTCTGCCCCCACTTCAGCAGTTTTAGTGTCCAAAGATGAAAAAAACTGATATGAGAAGATTCAGGATTGAGGTCTGTGGCAGTCTCTAGGGAGCAGGTTCGTCTCCTGCAATAGGCACAGGTCAGCTCCAGATACGAGAGGATCACTCAGGGCCTAGTTGGGTTGTTAAGCCCCTTTACATTGAGAGTGACAACTTTTAACTTATCATGTGTTAAGGGGGATTAGTTGTGGCGCTGAAGTCCTGTCCAAAGAGTTGACCCGAGAGGTAGGGATGTAGGGAATTTATGGGTCAGAAACTACCTGGCATGATGTGCGTCCACTAGAAATGAATGCACCCTCCTCAACAGTTAACAAAACAAGAATAACCAAAACATAACAACAACAACGATGAAAAGCAAGGGATGTCCAGCATAGTCCCACAGGGTAAACAAGTTGCGGGATTCGTGACTCTACACAACCTCCATGTCCTAGCCCTGCACCCCGTCCCCTGCCCCTCCACCTCCAGCCGCCCAGGTCACAAGTACCATCCTGGAGCCCCGTCTCGGTCATTCAGGATCTTGCTTGTCAATTTCTCTCGTCAGCGACTCCAGCACCTCTCGCTATTCCATTGCCATAGACTCAGGGCCCATCCTGTACTCACCTGGGGAAACCCCTCGCCACGTGAGTGCTTCCTGGCCCTGCGCTCTTGTAGGACGGCCTATTGGCCACCCTCAGGATGTGCCTCAATCTGCAGCACCTTGAAGGCTTCTGTCATGGATTGTAGTTGGTGCAGGTTCCCTTCCCACCGAAAAACAAGAAGGAAGGGCTGGCCCCAGAAGTAGGTTATTCCCTTGTCACAAAGATGAGTGGTAACAGGGCAGAAGTCCCTCCTCTTTTGTAGATTAATCGCCAACACATCCTGGTATATAACCAGTGTGTGTCCTCTGAACTTCAGGGGTTGCCGGTCCCTTGCTTTGCAGAGAATTGTTTCTTTGAGTTGAACATCATAGACGTAGACTAAAATATCCACTGGATGGGGGTTTGCAGTATGCGGTGGTCCAACCCTGTGGACCCTATTGACTTGGATTTCCTTGTCTGGAGCCGTTCCGAGGATCAGGATGAAAAGGGACTTGACATAAGTGGCAGTATCCTACTCGGCGTTCGCAGGGGCACTTTGGATGCGTGTATTATAATGCCTGGAACGATTTTCAAGGTCTTCTGTGTGGGCCTGTTAGTCAGTCTGCTGTCCGTGAAGTTGTATGAGTTCTTGCTGGAGCTGCTCAATGTCTTCATCTCGGCTTGTCTCATGATTTTCTAAGGTGGAGACCCTGTCACCCATATCCACCAGCTCGCGATGGACCTCTTTCAAGATCCTAAGACAGATCCTTCTTCACAATGTGCAGGTCTTCCTGCAGGAAGGTGAAGAGGGCTTCTAGAAATGTACAGGTCACTTGGCTCTCATCATTCCCCCCCATCAGTTGGTTGTTTGAGGGGTGGAGGGGGGAGGCCCATCCTCCTATCTGCTCCCAGGAGTTTTAGATAGCATCTCTTTTAACATGCGGTCTTTCTTGGCTCGAGCTGTCGCCATGTCTCTGTGACTGTGTCTCGTCCGCTGGGGAACACCACAAACCTTCACGGTCTAGGAAGCTGGCTTGAGGAAGAGGAACACTCTGTCAACAAGTGTGGTGGAGCACCTCCACAATAATTTTACATCGGCCCCTCTAGCTTCCCCAGGTCTCCATGGGGACAGATACGAGGCGCTGTGTCCAGTATTAAGAGGCGCATTGTGGGTGGATGTCAGAGGGTAGCAGCTGTCCGCTGCAGGGTTTCTGAGGTATCCGCATTGGGCCCCAAAGCACGTCTCTTGCCGGCAGCCCTACGGTGCTTGGAGCATCCGTTGCATTGAGCAGGGTAGCGGGCCCATGTGCGGCGGGCACAGCTGCAGCCCGCTGGGCAGGGGTGACTGGGCAGCTCTGTCTCAACGGTGGAGGGACAGGAGTGTGCAGAACCCCACTGCTAAGGCTCTGCTAGCTTCCAGGATCTGAGTTGCTAAGTGGCCATGCTGTCCTGCGCTCCCAAGGGTCCCAGAACAATCGTAGCAGTATTTGTTGATGGAAACTTGTGGCGGCCCCCTAAGTCCAATCCGTGAGCCCAGCGACAAGTTAGCCAGCTCGCAGCCTCCTCCCAGCAGGTGAAATGCTCAGTAGTTGGGGAACCCCCCCCAATCTGACCCTGTTAAGGTTGGGCCTGTCTGCTGATGCCTGGGCACCTTTCTCTTAGTGCGTGCTGAAGGGGGCGCCAAGGACCTGCCACTAGGCCTCAGAGTTAAGCACAGCAGGGCAAGACAAGCCAGGTGATAATGAGGTAGCCCACGTGGCCTGAAAGAGGCAGCCCCATTCTGTCAATGTAAGCGGGGGTGCCACCTGCAAAAGACCCTTATGGGGTCAGGAGCTCATTACCAGGGAGCCTGGCAGCTCTGGGGCCCACCGCATAGACAAGGAGAACGCATGGCTATCTCACCCAGCCGTGGACTCACAAGAAGGCAGCCACGGAAACCACCCTGCTGCACAGCCGTAGTAAAGTATCCCAGGTCTCCGTCAAGCGCCATCCCAGGGCCGCACCGCAGTGTGGTGTCTCTGGAGGAGGGCTTCAGACCTTTGGCGACCTCTGTGTGCTGTCTTACCCGTGGCCTCAGACTGCCAATACGGGGCCAACCCCTACAGCCATCATAAGGCCCACCGGGTTGATTTTCTCTCGGGTTGGGTGCTTTTGTCACTGCGCTTCAGCCCTCGCTCCAGTCACCACAGTTCTCCCGGAGCTTCATCAGTGCAAACAGCAAAGGTGTGGGGGTGTTCCAGGTATTTTTAATTGGCTGGCGGCCGATTCCCTCGGTGGCAGGGACAGAGCCACGAGTAAGCATGTCCTATTCGACTGCCTACTTGGCCACACCCACATTAATGCCATTCAAAGACATTAATTAACGGGATAATCAATTGATTAAGGTCATTATGTTACATAAAAAGCAAGTACCTAAGTACCCAAATGTAGACTTATAAATAAAAAGCAAGAAGGGCAGCAGGGGTAGAATAGGATTGCACACCACTTATGTTTTATCATGTTAAGACATAGTTACCATTTATGGTGCTAACCAGAAAAATATTTTTTGCCTTTTGTGTCAGATTCCTGTACACCAAAAAGTAAACAGAAAAAAGCTAATCTGAAATAAGTTGCACATTGTTTAGTTAGATCGCGGGCCGGGCAGGCAAAGCCGGACCAGGTAGGGCCCCCGCGATAAGTGCCTCCCAAGTGCTGGACTGGTGGAAGCAGGAGGCTGAACCTCTCTGATTAGCTATAATAATAGTAAAACATGTCAGGGATTGCTGTTGCTCATTCAAGCTTTGCTTGGATGGCATTTTACCAATCCATCACCGTAATAATGTGCCTGGAGTGGGGAACGGCTTTTGTCATTTTACAATGCGCTGAAGTCCTGCCCATTGGCATTTAGCCAATCCTATGCTTAAAGATTTTGCTGTACAAATGGCAGAAAACTCTGTCCCTTTCTAGCTCAGAGTGGAAGGCACTGTGCTAATCCTATGCTTAAACATTGCTAGAAAAGCAGACAATTGAGGTGGGCAAATCTAGAGTGTTGCTGGTGTTGCAGGGTACTCCTTACTTGAGGTACTCTCCACCTAAACTTGGGAACTACCCAGAGTTCTCTTATTTTTTGCATAATTTATGCGTATATATATCAAGGTTGGTAATATTAGCATATTACCTGCCACCACCACCTCTTGGTCAAGGTAAGTATAAGATTGTTAAATTACCTCTACATCCAGTTAGGTAGGCTTTCCTTGCGAAGACGTAATTAAGTCAGTGTAGTGGATATGATATTTTTTATCATACAGCATAACACATGCAATATGGTGAGGGTATCCGGTCACTTGATCGCTCATATCTGTCATTTCTAGCTAAGGTATTTTAAACACTCGGTACTCTGTCCCCATAGATAACACCCTGTTGAACATTATTTTGTGGTCATGTACTTACATTTTGTTTTCAAATGATAGGATATGTGGTTCCCGAATCTGTTGTGTCATTTGGCATAAAAGAAGATAGGCGGACCTGTTCAGTGGATAGTCAAGACACTTTGAGAAATGTGAATAACAACAGTTTAGTAGGTGAGTATGCAACTTTTAAATGTTTTGACCAAAGAAATAAGATGTTTCAATGACCCATTCATCGTGTCCGTTTCAGTGCATCTATAAATTGGCTCCCGCTGCTCTTAAGAATCAGAGGGCCCAAAAAACATTCTGCTGTCTTCTGCTTTGACTGTATTGTTGCCCTAAGATTATCACTAGATAAGTCTTCTTGCAGGGTATCTACAAAATATCTCTGATGATGATTACAGTGGCAAGGCCCTAATTATGGGTCACACCCTATTTGCTGAAGCTTTATGTATTGCTTTTCGTGGTCTCCTTAAAATGATATTGTGTTCTTAACCTTTTCCTCTCCAGTTTATTGACCCATTTAAAAGAGTGGGCGTGAACCTAAGTCAAAAGTTAATCTGTGCACTCACCACTTAAGGTTAGGGCAGTGTCACTGAATGGATATGGGGACTGATTCCGTACCTCTTCTTTCAAGGCTTGAAATAAGAGTGACCAGTTTGGATATTATATTTCTCTCCTGATGGTGTTTTATGAGTCCATGGTTGTGCAGAAGCAGGAGTGAGCACAGAGCGACTTCATGATGAAACACAATTTCCTCCGCTGATAAACTGGGCCTTGCTTTCATAGTGTATTGTTTGACAGTCAGACGTTCTTATCTTTAGAGATTTAACCAGGATTTCTGTTCCTAGGCTACAGTGAGCGATGATGTGGAATCAGTCTTTCCATAGCAGCACATCCCTTGTGAAAATGTGGAGTTCGATTTGCATTGCTTCTGGAAGGCAGTCATTTTTGGCATTTTGTTGGAACTTGTCATTTTAGGCAGTTCATTAGCCCTACATTCCATTTGTTGCTTTCAATATTGCATGAACTTTAGATCAGAAATCTTACAGTGGGAAATGCACTCACTATAGTTTTGTATACAGTGGGGAGACATTGATACTCAAAGCAACGGATATTCCATAAATAAATAATATTTCTTTATACAATACTTCGTACCACTTGAACTTGTGGCGTTCCAATCACTGCAATTCTCAGAGGCTGCAGTTGACACACTGCGCAATACTATTGTCATAGAAGGTGAGGCCTTGGTCAGAGTATGTGGTTGGAGTTAATAACCGATTGTATGAGTAGTTTCTTCTTCTGCAAATCTGCCTAACTATTTAATTACCAAAATGTTAAGACCGATTCTGCCTCTGCTTAGCCACCAACATCTACAAAGTTACATCAGAATCTTTGCAAAAATTAGCATTAGTAATTGCATTTATGCTTAAAAAGGTGACCATACTGATAAACAAGACAGGGATGAAAAGCAACTTGCTTAAAAGGTAGCCAAATGCGCAGAACGTGACTATAAACTCTCAAAAAATGATGCTAATGGGCATGTGGCACTGACATGATAGAGCGTTGCACTGCTACAAGAGACGACAATGTGGAGGCTGTAGTAAGTTAGGTCTACTTCACAGCCTTCCCCACATTGAACATGACAAAGAGAAGAAATAGGGCCATGTAGTAGGATATTAAGAAGGAGGCCGTGTATGTTGCTCCTTTGTGTACACTAGGACACATCATCACAATGTTCATAGGTGACTTGGCTACTAGTGGCAGATCAAATAAAGAACCTGTTCTAAAAATTGTATTGTGAATGGCCAGAGGAAACACACGTTGAAGTGCAGGGAATGTGGAAGACGTTTTTCATTCAGCTGCCGTCAGGCAGCCCAAACTTGAGATAAACACATTTATGCAGTGAATCACCACACCTATGTCACCATCAGAAAATAGTCACAATAAAGACCATACACATGCAGCAAATGTGACAGCCAGTTCAGGCCCTGTGATTGGCTGAGGGGATGACAACAGTGCCAAAGCGTACCTTCAAATTGATAATACCCTTGGAGCTGTGTCAGAGCCAGCGATATTAGTCCAAAGATGCACCTGTCAGAATTCTTGAAAATGTGCGGTGAACAAAGGAAAGTCAACATGCTTTACTATTCTGTATGTTAATAAGAATATCATTTGCCTAGCACGCGGAGGTGTTTGAATTACATTCATGCCATTCATAGAGTGTAGGCTGAAATGAAATTCAATTTGGGGACACTAGCCCAGCAGACAAAAGATCTAATGTTGTGAACTTAGGAATGGCTTTTTATCAATTTTCCTCCTTAAGAACACCATAAGAAAACGCACAAAAGTATGTTCTCAACCTTACGGTACCATCAGCAAATACCACAAAAAAAGCCTACACATAAAGTAAACCACTGGAAAATGCACACATGATAAAAACAATTGATGCTGCAATTGTATATACAGCTTTAAAATGTTACCAAGTCTCTACTAGTAGACGCGGGAAGAAATCAAATAGGTGCATTATATTTTAATACAGTAGCAATGTTAAGGACCTGTCAGTTTATACACTTTAAAAAAAATAGAAGTGCCCTTTTCTCTGGGGCAATTCCTGATTCAGTCCAGAAATGTATGCACCCTTCAGCAAACACACAGGATTAAAAAATGTTGACCTTTATGGTGGTATGTACAGCCATATTGAGATCAGTAGCAATGGGCTGTATTCACAAAGGCAATTCCATATGTGTATATTTATTCCTGCATCTAGGTGTAACTTCCTATGATGCAGATTATAGTGATTGGAGTCATGTTATGTATGGTAATGTTGAACCAACGATGCTTGGAATCACTTGCTCTATACACTTAAGGCATTTGTAAAGTTCTGAGGGATACTTGGTCCTGGCCCCTTGATATACCTCCGTTAAAAAAAAAAAATGTTTTTGAGATTTTCATTTTTGCTTTTTGCTTTTGGATCATTATAGAAGTAATTTAGCTTGGGTAAACATTGCTGATCAGGGCTCATTTTCTTCTGGATGATATTTTTAACAATGGCGGATGTGTTGCACTGATGATATATTTCAGAAACCATGAGACCTATATACTTCATGTTGGTGTCAAAACAAGTTCTGGGGGTCACGTTGTCTTACAGAGACAGAAAATAGCTCCTCAGAGCAACCCGCCTGCCATTTTCCAAAATGGTGGCTCTGTAATAAAGTGTTTTATCCATCATATTGATAATTTACTTTAATATTGTTTTTGTTTCAGGTTTTCCATTGATTGAAATTTTTAAACATGAGTGAAGCAGATGGTAGCAGAGGTTGTTTACCTCCTAACAGAGTGTTGCAAACTTCAAAATCTGAGGGCTGCTTCAACACAGAAAAATATGTCTTTTGCCAAACTAATCCGAAAGAAAATCTAATATCAACTGCGCCTGTACCAAAGAGAGTTTAAGATGCTGCAGAAATACGGCATGATGAAGTTCACAAAAGATTGAAACTGATGGGTGTAGAATCAAATATTTGATCATTCTAGCAGCAAGTGCTAAAAGTCATATTCGATTGGAAAAAAGCCTGGAAAACAATTGTCAAGCAGAAACCAGTGAATCACAACTAGAATCTGAGTCTTCTGAGAAAGCAACGACAACCAAATCCAATGCCCGTCCACTTAAGAAGATTGATGGCTACGCCTCATCCATCTCCAACAGCTGATCAGAAATCAGAGGCTCTTCAATGTGTTAACTGAGTATGTGAGTCTCAAAGGGCAAACATGTTTTTATCTGCAGCTAGTTTCTTCCAAGATGAAGTTTTGTATCTGATCTACACAGCAAGGTGAATGTATTTGCAACAGATTTTTATGCCCACCTGAACTGCATGCGTGCATCCATTCAAAAATATGAATGCACAATGACCCAGCCTTCAGTTAAGTTTGCACTCTTTGAAAAAGCAAGTTAAGTTTTAAAACCACTCCTGAGTGCTGGATACAGGTTTACACTCAGTGAGATCAAAGAAACAAATGGTCAACATTAATGAAACGGTATTGAGCCATAATAATGAAATTAAGATTTTTCTGGTCTGAATGTACAATGGCAGAATTTGTTTTTGTCAGTCTAACAAAAAGAATGACCCACTTATGGTGTTCTCAGCTGATTTGACTCCTGAAGTTATTGCTACCAAAATAAGATCACATGATACAGTAAAATCAGCAGGAACCCTTTTAGGAAACGTCCTGAAATTTTTAGATCTTGGACTTAATAACAAATTTTGCAATGCCCTAGAGCTCAGCTGGAGTCAACAAGAATGTCTGATGTTGTCTTAACATTTTTTACATCATTGTTTAATATCCGCAAAGCAAAACTGTTAGAAACTAAAGTTCTTGAGTTCGGAACAGAAGCTGACAACATTAATGATGGCTTGGAAGATGTAAGCAAAGAAGTGGAAGAAAATCCCATAAACCGTTAGGGTTATGCTGTGCAAATGTACTGTCTTTTCCAAATCATGTTATATGAATTGTATCATGGTAAAAAGAAAACTCAGCTACACATGATGACTGCCCACACAATCTATGACAAGTGAAAAAGTTGAGAGCTAATCATTTCCATGAGTAGGATTGGTGTATCAACAAGTTATAATGACATAGTACGGAGCAGGAACATGTTAGCAGCTCATGCTGTAAAATCTTGTGAATCTGACTGCACACCAAGTCACTTTACCAAGAAAGGATTTGCAATTTCTGCTCTTGATAATTTTGATTTTGAAGACAGATGTTCTTTGTCTGGAACATCCAGCACACAATATTGGCTTGGCATTTTCTCAAGACTGTACCAATGAAGTAGCTGCTGTGAAGCAGGCTGTGTCAGCTGTAGGCATAAACAAACTAAGCTGCAAACTTATAACTCAACTGCCTTGCCAATGTGTGCAAAATCACCAGGGGCCATAGATACATCCCAGTCTACCAGAAAGTTTCAAAGTGGCTGAGCACATGGATCTTCTTCAACCTGATGCTGCGATTCGCAAAGCTGATTTAACTGAGTTTATCCTACAGCCTATTTGGTGCGGACTGAAGGATGAAGAAAAACCAGTTCCCCTGTGGGCGGAAATTTGTGCTCCGATTTCCCAGAATACTGTCCCACTGAAGGTTGAGCTTTTACAAGTAATACCATCTCCATTCACAAACTACACCACAGTCTACACAGCTCTAAAAAAAGTTCCAAAATGTGCATGCTCAGCTTGAAGACCAGCCTATCTGGTCAATTTTCAGTGATGAAGGTGGTTTCTGTTTCGTAGCTGACATTTTTATGTGCAATCCAAAAGATTTAGTGATCTTTATCCAATGATGGGGGCCTTCCACATGACGAAAGGTATGTTGCGGTGTGCAGGAAGTTATGTCAATGGATGTGGTATAGATGATGCACACATTGAGGCTGAAATCTTAGGACGCAAAACTGTCCAGTCAGTATTGAGCTGAACTCATTATGTTAATTTGTTAGAAGATATGCTCATCATATCGGAGGCTTCTGAAACATTGCATTGGAATGCTTTCTGGAACACGAATGACAAATTAGGTTTTGCATATCTTGTCTCAGAAGTGAACAAGGCACATGGTGCACTTCATTCAAAAGACATAATGCAAAGCCAGGCAAAGTTCAATGCAATCAGTCCAAAATCAAAATACCTGAAAACTAAGTTTGTAGATTTTCTCAAAGAATGTGAAGAAAAATCAGAACTTGCAAATATTGGGGAAATGTTTTACACTTGATAGCTCCAGTGAAAAACGTGGTACATGCAGGTCAGAAAGGCGATAGGGAGCTGCATGTGAAGACTGTGGAGTCACTGATTACTGTGTTACCTGAATTCGATTGCATAAACTATCTGAGATGTGGGTCCTGGTATTTGGAAAGAGTGAAGAAGCTAGAGGTGGAAAAAAACATACCTTTACAGAAAATTAATCCAAAGACATTTTGTGGTGAAAGACAGAGAGGGAAGGTTTAATGTTGTGGCTCTAGATATGAAACTGTAACAGATGATCCAGAGATCACAGAAAAGCCCCAAGGTAATTGTTGGTCAGACGCATAAAAGTGAGTATGTTGCTCAATAACAGCTAGTTTACCATGAATTCCTTTCTATTTGCAATGTTTTCAGAGAGATGACAAATTCAGAATTAATGGACCATTGTAAAACTGTTCCTCACCACGAACTTGTGCGAAAGAGAGGGGAATGTTTTAATAAACAAGTTTTAGCCTTCTTCATTTCATGCAACAGCAAGAAAACCCCTTTGAAATGACTGAGCCTCTGCGACTACACCACTTCGTGACCAACAATATGTGGTTAATGATATAGAGACACATCTACTAGATGTCCTCGAACATGGACTGAAACTGTACGCAGAACTAAAGCAGGGGCGATTTGTAATGAAAGAGAAAAAGCTGTTTGACATCACTAAAGCTGAATTTCCATACTTTAGTTGCCATAATAAGAGTTTCGTCCATCCAACCACTACAAAAATGGCTGCAAAAAACAAGTTTTGCAAGCACATAGAGAAATAATGTAGCAAAAGAAAAGAGTGAATTTATCAAGGACATTCTGTTGCATGATCTTCTTCCAACAAACGCATTATTTGATAGAGATGCTGCAACCAAACTAGTGAAGCACAAACTCGTACAAGAGCTCTGGAAAAAAAACTTTCACCTGAAGATTTTCAATTTGAAAAGGTGTCCTCATTGAAAACTGCTGTTGTTGAGGACTATATGTCACAATTGCGAATGCTCAAGATTTCATCCATACAAAACTTTGGAGAGGTCATTCAGACTGTTCTACAGATATCAAAGTCAGTGTGCACCTTGCAAGACCTGCACATTGTATTTGACAGTTATCTTGAATTATCGGTCAAAGAGTGTGAGAGAATCAGACTAATGTCTACAAGTGGAACAAGGGACCTTGCCTGCATCAAAAATCCGACACCTGCATCTGTGCAACCTGTTAAATTCTGGTCATCGAACAAGATGAACTTGGAGATGTTAATTTGCCAAAACATTGCTGATGCTTCAGTGAACATTGAATTTTCAATTATTGCAAGTGGAATGATTGTGAATGAGGAGTTTGTGCTTGCAGAGAGATATTCAATAGCTACGGGCCATATTGTTCAAGGACTTAACACAAATTGGAGGAAGCTGACCTTCATGTTGGGCCACATGTTGAGTGGGCTGTTTGAAATGGTTCCAGTCGATTAATTGCACTGTCAAATGACACAGATGTTGTTATTGTGCTACTCAGATTTGTTGCAATGTTCATAAGTCAAGGATTTTCAGAGTTATGGATATGTTGTGGAACAGGCGAGAAAAGACACTTAATCTCGCTACATATTCTGTACAAGAAACTTTACCCAGAGATGCCTAGTAGTCTTATCAAGGCACATATTCTTACGGGTGATACTTACTATGAGCAAAATTGGAACAAAGTTTGGAGCTTTCACTACTGAACTTATGAAGTTTCTAAAATAATTTTCTGAGACAGAAGAATAATGTGACTTTAAAGATGTGGAAAAATACCTTGTACATGTGTGGAAAACAAGTTTTGACTGTTAATCATTTGATGAAAATCATTTGATGATCTTTGGTACAGTGAGTTCAAGAGATCAGTCCTGCTAAGTGAACTTCCACCAACATCATGGTCTGTGCGTGGACACATTAAAAGAGCATTCTACTTGATCAGAAGATGTGTAAATGTTTTGGATCATACATATGTATAGAAAGATCTGGATGAATTTTGTTGGGAAGATATTAATGGGGTGCTTAAACTTACAACATTTGTAAAGCCTCTACCCACAGAACTTCCATGTGCATGCACTTGCAAAACCTGTGCTACAAAAAGATGTCCCTGTCGATATGCCCTTCTCAAATGTTCAACATTCTGCAAATGTAACACAAGTGATTGCTGCAACAAATAAATAAAGTGAACTATGAAAATGTGTCTTAAACAGGAGTGACAAACATTATTGTTTTCATATTCAGCATAAACATTGTTTGGTGTTTACATAAAATGATTAAAAACCATTATTATTATTTGTTTCATTTCTATATATGTCTCTTCTTCCTCTAATATAGCTGCTATTTTGGAAAATGGCAGAGGGGTTGCTTTGAGGACTTATTTTCTGCCTCTACTGTATAAGACTGCTTGACCCCCAAAACCTATGTTTTGACACCAAAATAAAGAATGTAGGACTTATGGTTTCTGAAATGTTACATAATCACTGCAACACATCCCCCATTTTTAAAAATGTCATCCAGAAAAATTTGGCCTGGATCAGAAGTGTCTACCCAAGCTAAATTATTTCTCTAATGATCCAAAAACTCAAATCAAAAATGAAAATCTTTGGGCAACATTTTTTGTTTTTACAGATGTACATGAGGGTACTCACCAAGTTTAGTCCTCTTCTTGATGCTAGTGTCTAACATCAATGACATGCTTCACCCATCGAGTGGAACCAGCTCAAATGATGATCTGCTCCCACTGAATCTTCCACAGTGTCTGTTTGCCACCTGCACCCACAAATGCCTTGTATGATGCCAGTGTTATTTATAGACCCTATTTTGCTAAGTGGTTTCTGCTACCACTTTTGCCTTTTGAGTAATGAGGCACATCGATCAGATTTTGTTGTGAAGCTTGTCTTGTGTACCAGCCTTTCCAAATATGTTGTGTTTTTTAATTGAACAAGATATTTACAACATATTGAGCTCAGTAACAGGAAATGCCATTTTCTGTCTACCTTCTGCCATGTTTGCAGTGGCTAGTGAAAGGCCTACTGGTATCAGCATTGATGCTTCAGTGTCTTTCACGCAATTTCTGCTGCCATGTTGAACAATTGCTTTACCTCTGAATTTACAATCATTGATACTTGTGCAGGCTAAGCAGTGGGTTTGCTGCCACATTTGTAAGTTGTTCTTTTTTGTGTCACTTAACATGTTCCTCTAGATGAGTCCCTTAACCTCGTTAGTTTTTTACAGGACAGAGAGGGGCTCATTTACAGCACAGTGTTGGAGTGGCAGAGGTCCTGATCTGATGATCTGGCAACCCGTGCCGCATTGATAGATCCCACCGTAGGAGAGAGGATAATTCAGTGAAAGTGCTTCTG
Source organism: Pleurodeles waltl (assembly GCF_031143425.1). Lineage (NCBI taxonomy): Eukaryota > Metazoa > Chordata > Amphibia > Caudata > Salamandridae > Pleurodeles > Pleurodeles waltl. Next base: position 172,096,298 of record NC_090437.1, read on the forward strand.
GTGACATGTTGGTTGCACTTTCAGTAAGGTTGCTGAATGCTGGTCAGCCCACATTCTATGAGGCATTAGCCAACCGTCCTGCAAGTGTAACAGGCACACCTGATATAAATAAAGTCAGCTTTGAAACACATAACATAACTCAGTGTCTCTCGCACATTTAGAATTCTCATCTTTGCGTGCAGTGCTCATTTTTCCCTGCACTGAACTGTCATTCCATGTGTGGCAGCCGTTGATAGGAATGACAAGCACCAGAAGCTCTTCTGCAGCATCTGGCCTACTGTGAAGTTACATCAGATGGTGGAACCGCCTGAGGCACAGGCGTCCGATGCTCCACCTGTAAATTAACCTGGTTTTAGGCATATGGTCCATTACTGCCCACCTCTAAATGAAGCCCAAAGTCACTTGCACAGGTTTGGGCAAAAGCCTATTATATAAAATAAGGACATTTGAACATAAAGACTTGGAAGCCAGAAGCCAGAGTGTAATAAGTTATTGTAAGCTTTATAATCAGCATTTATTGTCTTTGTCTAGCAAGCAATACAAATAATACTCCTGATGAATTGGATATAAGTGGACAGGGAATTCAACATCTATCACATCATCAAGATTCAGGGAGAAGAGAAAGAAAGGATTGCCTCAAATCAGATGAAAGAGGTATGATACATATGTGCTGCTCTGCTTCATAACACATTGCATGCTTCTGTTGTTCTCCCAGATGAAATTCTGAAATAACCGCTTCATGGGATAAGTATGGTAATTCGAAAAGTAACCCCTAGAGTAAGTGAAATCTGATATGAAAATGAAAGTTCATGTTATTATGTGACCTGTATTTCAATGGGTTTGGTGGTTTTTAATTTCTAAATTAAAGCAAACTTTGTTTAATCTGTGCCGCCCTTTAGAAAGAAATATTGTTTCCAAATAATCTAGGTTTGAATCAGTGCTTTATGAATCTGGCCAGTGAGACCTGCAAAGGTTTGCATTATTTACCCCTGCAGTGGGTGAATAATGTAGTACAGTCAGAAGTTTTTAAAACATATTTCACATAATATGAACCTCTGCTAGCCTTTGAGAATTGTTTTTTAACACATTGCATTGCTTTCCTTGCATTTACAACTCAAACACCTAATCCATCGGTATACATAAAACGGTCTCACTTTGTTCCCATTATAGTTCATGGAAACGTTCTTCATACTTACACAGAAAAATTTAGAAATGCTCATCCACCAGTTTGAGGAACTTGTTATGTCTTCTACATGTGCCATTTGATCAAGATCGTTCTCGGTTTCACTGCTAGTGATGCCTTCAAGCCATATTAACATAATGTGATCCTCTGGATATGCCATGATGAACCCTACTCAGATTCTCTATTGTTACGCATACAAGGGCGTCCCTAACTCAAGTACACCTGTCTTTCTGCCTTCGCACACCAATTCATATTTGCAAGCCAGGCTCCTATCTCCGGAGCGTTCATACTATCCTGTAATGTAGCAGTATCTCCGTGTGCGTTCGCTAACCCTACTTCACACAACAATTTGTTATAGTATGTTGGGACCTCTTGACCTCACATAGGATGATCTTAGGGCAGAGACTCTTTATGATCTCCAAATGTGTCATTTGTTCTCTTATCCTGTCCTAGAACTTTGGTTTCTTGAGGCACTGCTTTGTGATAAAATAAAAAGTGCTTCCCTGGCCACAACGGGTTAAGCGTACAACATTTTTCGTACTCCCAAACTTCTGCAGCTCTGTGCTTGTTTCACAGTTCCTGTCAATTCCCAGTTAGACCAGTCTAAAGCCTAGTTTTATTGCTACTTGTCTAAGGTATATTAATGCCCTGTTCCCATGTTGTATTGTCACTTTGGCTCATATAATCTTCACATCTTCTTTTGCGGTGGTCAAGATTGTTTAGGGTTTTATTTATAAGAGCAAGGGTTCTACTTTTCTAACTAGTAGTTCTGCCAATACCTTGTTCCTCATAGGCATACAATCCTGGATCTATTTTCCATCTAGCACAGTTTCCCCAATGCTTGCATCTTTGTATGTATCTAAATACTTCACTCTTCAGCAAGTGTGTAGTCACAACACAGTTGTAGGAATCTCTTTAACCCTTTTGGATCCAAACGTGACGACCACTGTGGAAACCTTTGTAGGTATTCAGGACTAAGCAAGATTTACACGCTCAGAACAGAGTCTTCCCTTTCACTTTCCATTTCAAGTAAATGTTTGCTGTGTCCACCTTCCTGGTACACATCAACATCTGAACAAATAGTCCACTGTACTTTTCCCATTCACAAACCAGGGATGTGCAACATGGACACCTACTGATTTGTGAGTCGGAATGCAATTCTTGATGCAGCTATGTACAAATAGGTCATATCACAAATGTACATTTGTAGGAGATCGCAAAACAATTATCCTGATGAATATAAAATATGTAGATAGCAGTTTATGAACATCTGTCATTGGGTAAAAATGCATGGATGGAGGCCTGGAAGGTAGAGTAGATCTTCATCTGTGCAGATGGGGAACATTTTTAAAAAGCAGACTGCCTCCATTAAAGAGACCGGTGTTGCTTTGAGAGAAAAAAAAAACATAAGAAATTGAGAGTGCAGGCTCTGCTTCCCGCAAGGCTGCTGTCACCATTCCTAAAGGGAAACATGACCCGTTTTGACAGCTTTCCCTCTGTGAATTAGATACCAGTCCCGTTGAAGTATCGGTATTTGATCAGTGGCTTGCTACCAAAATTACGGTCACAAGCCACTGATACATTTGTTTTGCAATCATTATATTGTATTGCACCATTTATTTAGCTCTTACTACCCCTATATGGGGTGCTGAAGCACTTGCCTACGTGTGTAGCACGCCTTAACACGTAGAATGGTTGGAAGGATGTTGTTTTTGTTTTGATCTTATGTGAGAAGTGTTACATGTCCTGTGTGATGTCTTCCAATATGAGGTTATGTGTTATGGAGTGCAGGACATTGCAGTATGTTGGATGATGATGTGTAAGAGACATATGCACAGTTTTATGGTTTTCAGCATGCTTGTATTTTTGAACCGCTCTCTAGGTCCCCTTATGGTGTTTCATATGATACAATGTACTTAATATTTACTGCACTTGGTTGTCCAGTCTGAGATTTTGTATACAGTTGTGATCCTCAGCTTGACATGGTTAGAGGGAGAGAGAAGTGGAGAGATTTCTGGCGGAATTGAAATTCGTCCCAGGCCTAGTTAGGATACGCCTGAATCTATGGCTACTCTTATGTTTCTAACCTCTCTTGATTTTGTTGGAGGCTTTACATTGGCAAAAAACGTTTGGTTATAAAGCCCAGTTTTCTTGATTTAGAACTTTGCTTTGCATGTTTAACAGGTACCACTTAATTTATAGTTTTATTTAGATCAGCAGAGTTGGGTTTCTAAATGATGAGATGCGGTGGAAAGGCGAATGAGTGCAGGTTTGACAAATCTTTTTTTAAGGGAAAAATATCTTAATTATGTGTGGTGTCTTTTGTGTTGCATCATAGAGCTCTCCTCATGCCTGCAACACACAAAGAGAACATTTTGCCTCATGCCCCTTTTTAGCAGACCCTTCCACAAAATATGCAGAATCAACAATAAGTTCTGCAATATCAACCATACATTGCTTTCCAAAACCTTGCAAATATTCCTCTTCAGTACAGTGCATGTAGCTCTTCTCGTTAGTTTTCTTTTCTGTGCTTGAACAAACATACTACGTTATGGTGTCTTCTTTCCTAGGATCTTCTTGGTTTCCATTTCCACAAATAGATTCTCAGCACCCACTAGGTTGCTCCTCATATTGTTCTCCTATCCCTTGCATATAAGGCTCCTCATAGCACAGTCTAAAGGAATTACCCCTCACAGGCAGTTCAGTTAAGTTGTTCTTCAGACCACTTTCACCATCATTCCCCTGGAACTCAACGAATTGATTTTCATAAATGTTCCTTGTTTTTAGCTTGACCTTTGTCACCACGAATACTTTAGCTACTCAAGATACCCATTAGTCCCCTGGTGTAGGAAAGTACCATCTTGCCTGGCATGTTACCCCCATATTTCACTGTATATATGTTGTTTTAGTCTATGTGTAACTGGGACCCTGCCAGGCAGGGCCCTAGTGCTCATAAGTATGTGCCCTCTATGTGGTTCCCAGAGATTCGACAAAGTAATCAAGGTTTTAGCTGCATAGATGTAATTGGCCTTTCTGCTTCCCTCAGTGTCAGTCTGGTTATGGTTTCTTTACTGTGTTGGTCAAAGTGAAGAAAATAGTTATATACTATAATTAGTCCTCCTCCTACCACTCACTTCCCAAGACCTTTTTGTTTGGGAATTTCAGATTCATGCGTGGATATCAGTACTTCCACTGCCCTCCCTCGAGAGGAAAAGGTGTCTTTCAGGTGGTGATAGGTAATTGTTTCAAATGTAAAATTTCTCTGTCAAGCAAAAAATGTTTAAATCTGCAAAAAACACAAAATGTATAGATTAGTTGAGATTCTTCCATAATTTCCTTCCCCTCTGTCAAATAATCTCAGAAATCTCTTTCTCTAAGCAGAATCTTATGTATTATACGTAGTGTCAATTGCAGATTTATGTAAAGGGGGAATGGGCGGATGGGAGTTGTTGACTGATCTAATTTCCTTAATCCATGGGGACAGATATTTGGGGTTGGATGTAGAGGGAGCCCCAGTGTTCCAATTCTCAGACATACTGCTCCAAATGCCTGCTGATCTGGAGTCAGCCTCTCCTTGCCCACCAACATGTGATGGCAATAAGCTAGTAAATGTAAACGCTGAGTGCAAAATGTCCTCATTGTGAGTAGAAGATCGCTGAGAGAAAGTTTGAAGGGCTAGGCTGATCTGACTGGAAGCACAGCAGAAATAGAGTTTGATGGAACAGACATGACCAAATGTATCCAAATTAGCTCCGCTATGTGGTCCCGAGGAGGGTTCGGTGTATGTAAAGTGAAAGCCTTATCTAAACAACTTTATTTTCAAAGCTTTCTTGAAGGATGGCAGGCTGCTAAGTGTTCTGTGGGCTTTTTCAAGGCCTTCCAGAAATGTATTGTCAGTACTGTAATGTTATAATTTTTGTAGTTAAATATTGCCAACCTCAGGTGCAGCCTCGGATCCAGGTTATAGTTATAACTCTGTTTATTAATTTTGTGTCATACAAAAGACAAATCTAAATATGTGCAGTTGGATGCCAGGTTTCTTGCACAAAGGAATTGCCACACCTGGATTGTACAGTGATCATGACTCAATCAAACTTCTCACGGAAATGACATGTCCACATGTATGCCTCATTTTCGTTCTAGATTGCACTAAAGTTAGTCCCTGGTCCCCAAATTTTGAGGCATTTCTTATGCACTCCCCAAGCCTTGTATACCATTACTTCCAATACAGTATCCATGCCTCTCACCCATTCCATGATTGAGGAGGCCTGCTTTTCCCTCCAGTGGTACGCCATATCCCTCTTCACCACCATGTACCCCATAATCACCAAAGTATAAACACTACGAGGGCCACCATTCCTTACCTGCAGATATATTTTAAAACTGCAACCTATGTAGATGGAACTCTATTGCAAAGTCCTGAAATGATGTGATGAGGCCACCCCTCCAGAGACCTGGAAGGGTTGATAAACGTATTAAGTCCCACCAAGATAACTCAGAAAGTCCATTAGTCTGTGCTAGCCACGTACCTCACCACAGAGGAGTCACAGCAGTTATTGTTTTAAACCATTTAATGTGTTTGAGCCCTGCTTGCCAGCACAGAATAAGCAGTCTAGTTACTGGAGGTAGAGAGGGGGGGGGGGGGGGGGGGGGGGGGGCTTTGCCATACAGTAAGTTCAGCAATCTGTAGGTACTGAGCAGCCCGAACTCGAGCATGTGAGCACTGTCTTCTCTGTCTCTCTCTATAACCATTCATTAAATTGGAACCATCTGGGAGGCACAATAATAAAGCTTAACATTCGCCCAGCCCAACTGCGCATCGTAGATGGACAGATGATGTTTCTGAAATAATACACACAGGACTTTACCTGCCCATACATAAGTGCAGATTTGGGTCTGGAGGTCTGTAAAGCACATAGGCAGCAGTATAAAGAGATAATGTTAGAAAACATATGAAAAGTGAGGAAGAAAGATAGTTTTAAATACTGCACAATGCCCCACCATTGTGAAAGGTAGGGCAGCCCACACTTTGAGGTTGTTTTTAAGTTTAACCATCAGTGGTGCGACATTTAGACCCCAATGCTCTGATTGAGATTGCGTTATAGTCATACCCAGATATTGGAAACCGCCTTCTGCTACCTGGTTAAGGACCACCCTTTTGCAAGTTCACCCTGAGACCGGGAGCATATCTATAAACCGCTGGTATTACCATGAGGCAGGGAATTATGGTAGAAGGCGGCTTGTCATACAAAAGATGTCGTCTGCATTTTATTTTATTTTCATGATCGCCCTGCCAGTGGACACCCTGCAGACGGGTGTTTACTCTTATCCACACTGCAAGTGGTTCCACAGCGCGAAAATCAGCAGTGAGCGTGGGCACCCCTGAAAGGTACCTCTTTGTATGGGAAGGATGAAGACAGCACACCATTGATCCCTGACTTGTGTCCATAGTTTGGTATGTGATGTTTCAATCAGATGGAGAAAACAGAGGCAAAATTGCATCTTTTGCAGACCTGCCAACATAATAGGCTAATGTACTGTATCAAAGGCATGTTCTAGATCCACCAGCTGGAAGACACTGTCCTTCGTTAAATCGCCTGCCTGCACGATTGAGAGCTACATACAGGCAGTGTGGACCATGTCAGGTACTTCTATTTGGCATAAAATCTCTGGACTTCCTGGGCCAGCAGGTGCACAATTCTTGCTAAACAAGTAGCTAACATTTTTGTGAGAATCTTAAATTCAATATTTGTTAATGATGGGAAGCACACTCCTCTGGTTTACCTTTTAAGCATGACTGTAATAGTGGGCCTTCTTGGATTGTAGGGCAGTGACTTTTGGTCATACGTGTTGTCATGCAGTGGCTTTAAGTGGGGGGTTAGGAGAGAGGAATACCTCTTAAAAAATCGAATGAAAAGCCTTTGGGGCCAGGGGTTTTACCTGATGGTAGTGAAGTCATGGCTTGCGAATCATCTTGCGCCTCGGCTTGTGAAGCACGCGTTGGTAGATCACATACAAGAGGATTATTCTGTTAAACTATGGACAGCAGGTGAAATGCGTACATTGCACATTAATGGGCTGCATATTCAGCCTCTATACAAAGCGCTGCCCTAAGTGCCACTACACTTACCGATTGAATGGACAGGACAAGTCTGCTGAGGTTGACTTTGTGTGCCAGCCAATAAATCGTTTTTTCAACCTTATCCCCTATTTCATACACTCTCCTTTGAGAGCAGAGCTAGCGGAAGTGGGTCGAGTCAATGAATTTTTGCTTTACAGTAACCTGGGTGAGATGTAAGCTAGGCCGAGTCCCTGTGTGGGGCTAGTAGCATCAGTGTGGTGTAAGTGTGAAATTTCCTTTTCCAGTCCTAGCAGTTAAGCCTCGCGATCTTTTGTTTTCCCTTTAATAAAGGATAAAGAATTACTCCTGCTGACTGTCTTAAATGCTTCCCAGAGTAAGAAGATACCGTACCTTTGTTAAGTGTAAAATACTCAGTAATGCTATAACGGATATAATCACTAAAAGAATTGTCTTACAACCACCAGGCTTTTAGACGAGGGGATTGTCTCACTCCACCTTTCGCTTTATGTATTGGTTGGGGCAATTGTGGCGTAATTCGAGATACCCCTTTGGACTATGCCTGTGTGGATGATATTGGTAACTTCTGTTAAGGGGGCAAAGAGGTGGTCAATACATGAGGAAGTGTCCTGCAGGGGTGAATAATGTCTGTATACTGCCTAAGCTCGTGGTGTTGCAATTTCCAAATCACCACAAGACCGAGCACCGCCATCGACCAATGCAGCCGCAGTGGTTGGGCTTACACTGAATGTGAGCCAGAGTCCATATGAATGCTCTTTATAGCATCAAAGTCTCCCTGGCAACGGTTGAACCCGGCAGAGACTCTGCTTACATCTGTGAAATGGCCTTCAACGTTGAGTCTAGTAAGAGTAGGAGCCTGTACACACTAATTAAAGTCCAAGGTGGACCCCCCACAAGCTCCACATCATCACATACCTACCCAAGGGATGAATAGACACTTTATGTAATGCAGGTTGAAATGTTTTCTTTAGAGGGATAGCCATCCCCTGGAGCCACAGGTTTAACCAGCATTGGTATACTCTAGTGTAGTTGTGTATAGAAAGGAGCAGTTTTATTTCCATCACAGGGCCGGCTTTTATGCTGGTGGCGCCCTTTACGACAGTCTTTTTTGGCGCCCCCCACCACATGATCACCTCATCGGATTCACTCACTACCACCCAGCAAATATGCCCCTCATCTTTCCATAGGCCCCCTTTCACATGCATTCTTTTGTTTTAAAGCACTTGTAAAGGCTGGCTTTAATAATCCAATCAGCTATCCACATAAAATATAGTTCTGTTCTTTGCAGCAGACAAATTAACCCTCTGTGCCACTTTATGGTGAGTCTAAGCTGCCGCTAGGCAAAACTCCCATCTCGCTCCCTAGCCAGAACATTATTCATAAAAGGTATCTTGACATTTTTATTGATTCCTGAAGGCTGGATGCACAAGGAACCTTTCAGCAGGTGCTTCTAAATCGCAAGTTTCGTAAGTCTTTTCTAAACACATGGCCCCCCTCCCTGAGGTCAGTGTCGCCCAATCCAGGTCAGCACCCGGTGCAACTGCACCGCTCACACTGCCCTAAAGCCAGCCGATGTCCAACAGATGAGTCTCCTGAAATATCAGTACAACTGGATGAGGTCAGTGTCCCCCAATCCAGGTCAGCACCCGGTGCAACCACACTGCTCACACCGCCCTAAAGCCAACCCATGTCCAACAGATGAGTCTCCTGAAATATCAGTGCAACTGGATGAAATCTCTTAATGCAGGATATCATCACCCCTCTTTTAAGCTGATCATTAAGTCTATTACCATTCCAAGATATTACGTGGTCGCCCCCTAAGAGGTCAGAGGCTAACTTGGCAGCCAAGATCCTGAAACCTATGTGAATGAATAGTGTAATGATATTCCAGCAGCCCAGGCCATGTAACTAAAGTGAAATGGAACTTGGAGGTCAATCAAAGCGACCCTGAATCAACAACTTCCCATACCCCCTCCCAAATAAACAAAGGGCTGAACCATTTGAAGAATGGAACAGAACTATAGCCCATAATAAAGAGCACTTCAAAAAAGTGTCAATGGCGGAAGGTTAAACAGGCATGATTCAATGTCACTGCTTATTAATATTAACTACCACCCACAATAGAAGACATCCGTACATTGACGCTTAGACAGATGACCAGCTTGAAATACAGACTGAAGATCTAAGGAATGATGAATTATCCCCAAGGACCTGCACACTCAGACTTCAGAAATGCTGATCCATTGACCCAGGCACTGCTGACTACAAACCGACTAATCTCCTGAAGCCAGCCAGTCAAGTAGCAGAAAGCCATTCAGCTCAATATTCATAGCTAGTTTGATTAAGGCCAATTAGGCAGCATTGGAGATGTAAAGTCAACAGCCATATTTCTTTCTGCATCAGGAACGTTGCCATTGAGAGAATGTACTTCGTCACTATGTGATATGATCCCTTCCCTCCCTGCCCATTGCATCCGGGCCCTCTATTAGGGATGGGTGTGCTGCTTCTGAGGACAGAGGCCCCTCACATTCTTCTCCGGGGATTCCATTCTGGAAAGGACAGGTCGTTCCTCATTCCAAGACCACGCCTGTTCAGGAGATTCAAAGATGTGCAAATTGTTGTCAAAATGTTCTATTTTGCTGGAAATATCCGACTAAAGCGCAGTCCCATAGCGTGCAGATTTTATGCTTCACTACATCATATGAGTTTGTTGTTTCTTCACTAGCTTAATGTAATCCCAGAAATATTAAAATTTTGTGAGACTCAAGTAACATTTGGCAGTTTCCTGCTACCCGGAGAATTAAGTCTTTTTCACTATAATTCAGTAATTAGGCTGTCATAGTGAGGGTGTAGTGGGGCACACCAGGCACTTTGCGCAGATTCAAGGAGCAATGCGCAAGTTCAATCGCGAGATGAGGGAAAAATGGAGAACAATTCTGATTTGATTTCAGCAAGGTCTCCAGGAAGGCCACAGCATTACTACCTTTCAAACCTTTGGGGAATACCACTAGTTGGATATAATGACACATTGACCATACCTTGGCATCTTCTGCCTGACAGGATTTCAGCTTGCCCATATCTTACATAGAGGCTTCTTATGCAGCAAGTCGCCACTCTGCCTCTGCGACAGGGTCAGTTGTGTTCCTGAGGTCTTATCATAGAAGTGTACGCTCCAATCTAACTGACTTAATCTGCTTCTCAGGGGCTCGCTGCAAGGGTACAATAGCCTGGAGTATGACATCTGTATTAGCCGTTGACGTCTGTGGTGGGTCCTGTGTTTCCATGTTCTCCATGGTTACAGGATGTCACTGAGAAGGGCTAGTGCTGAGCGACCTACCAATTTATCCAGCCTTCCATGTTTAGTTGCCATACTTGTCATCCTTGATGCCAGGCAGGTGCCTGTAAGGCCTAGAACGGATGGTCTGGTAACCCCACTGCTCACCGACCACCCATATTCAGACGGTGTCTTAACCAGAAAGAGGTTATGCCGGATGGTTCACCCACAGACCTGTCAGCACTAGGGACTGGGTGGCATTAGCAGACAGGGAGGGTCACCACCTCCACCCGTGACACAGGGGAGCACTGGATCCCATTGTCAATCGGGAAGGCCTGCTGTAGCTCCAGCCTTCACATGGCGAGGTAGACTCCCTATTGGTTGCTGCAGGGCACCTCAGAAGCCAATAAGAAAGGAAGGCCTGGACACCAAGATACTTGGGAGCCAGTGCATTTCCCACCAGCATCAGTCCATGTCTTAAAAGGAATTTTCCAATCAGCCACACAGTGCCTCTTAGTGCGCCACCAGGTTCCGTGCAGATTGGACACAGTATGCTCCATTGCAGTCCACGTCCTGGCAGTGCCCTTAAGTCTATCCCCTACTCAGAGTATCACTTTATTTGAAGGGATCACACTCACCTGCCATTTTTGCACGCTCCATGCCCCCTAAACTAGGGCTTCTCAAGAAAGGGACCAGTCCCACAGGATTACTGCCTCATCCTCTCACCTTCCAAGCTGCCAAGGATCAGCCGCACCAGATCCGCGGGCTCCAGTCGGGGGGGGGGCATCCACACTCCACAAGTCAGACAGGCTCTCACGCACGAGCCACATCTAATCCACAGGCACTAGTCAGATCATGGCTGTACTCCGTTCTCAGGCGTTGTTAATTAAGGTTGCTGTGAGAGCCCCACACCTGACATGTGGGCCCTGGCCTGATTGCAGCTACTCCTTGGTCCCAGTTGCAACATATCTGGGTGAGCTCAGCAAAATCCAAGCCACGGTCAGATGGCCAACATAATCCGTGCCCTAGTCATAATAAGTAGCAGCAAGCATATTGTTCATTTTTTGGGAGAGCACAGCAGGAGCTCTACAGTCATGTCCACCATCATGCTCGTCCAGGCCATGTCCTCTTGGATCCAGGGTTTAAAGATATTCTGCTTCTTTATTCTCTGAGGCTGTTAGCAGTTAGGCCATTTTCGTTCTCTTCTGTTTAGAGCTGGGTTACTGTGATCTGCTTCTTTAGCACCAAGCATAATCTGTCCAGTTAATTTTGGATACTCCATAATTTTTTACTGCCTTCAGGGCCTTAAGAGTTTGATCCATCTAACAGAGCAAGAGAAACCTTGTTAGCAACAAAAACTAAAATGTTCTCTTAGTAACAGCTGTGAGCTGACATGCGATATCAATATTGAAAAGAGGTGATGTTTTTTTCTTTTCCAGTGTGGAGTTAATGTTGCATCCAAATCCTGAAAATGAAGAAAATAGTGCAAGAAAACAAAGTAATGGATGAAATGCTTGAATTAATCTTAGCCACTGGCAATTGCTCAGAAGCATCCCAATCCATCGCTTTTTGCCCACCATACCGCCTCAGTTTTTACCCAGCCACATGCATCGGCACTCGAGCAACATCAATGAGTAACGATTCTTAGACTGCAGGCAACAATATAAGAAATTATTCAAATACAAAAAGATTTTTCCACATAATCTTTGGGAGACCTCCTAGATGCAATCTCGGCGGGAAATGCAAAATCATTTTGGGAAATAGTTAGGTGGGGATGCGAAGGACCCTCAAAAAACTTGGAACTGAACATCAGTCTACAACTCTGGGTAGATCACTTTACCCCTCTGTACCGAGGAGAGGACAGTATTACTCCTGAAAGCATCAATGATCTAATAGGTCATAAGCAAGTGTTGGAAGGCAGTGATCACAACTCAAGCGAGACAATGTCGTTTAAGAACTGCGTGAAAATGACGCAATGGTCCTAGGTGTATGAATATGAAACAATGGTTCAGTCACCTTCCAACAGCTCTCCTCAGATTAAGCCCGGATAGATGATTTACGCTATACCCCGTGCTACGGTGTCAGTGCAAGAATTTAGTGAGAAAGGAATGGCGCAAGTCATTCACAAAAAACGCACAAGGCGGCAGGCCCAGACAGAATTCTTTTGGACGTCTATCGTAATCATCTAGCCTTATGGCTACCAGTCTTAACTCGTTTGTACAACAGAGTTTGGTTCCTTGAAGAAATCCTGCCATCATGGAGAAAATCAATAATTGTTCCAATAAATAAAAAGGGACCATAGGACATGGTGTGCAACTACAGGCCAATTTCACTGCTTGATAGTGTCGGAAAGATTTTTGCCAAACTGATACAATCTCGCCTAGACCAGAGGTTAGAAGAAGGGGTTTTACTATCAACATATCAAGCTGGCTTTAGGAGAGGCCGAAGCACAATAGATCAACTCTTCTAACTGAATAATATCTTTTCTTAAAAAATTCCCCGCTGTACTTGGTATTTGTTGATCTTCAAACAGCATTCAACAGCGTGGTCTGTCAAATAGTATGTCAATGTTTGATGAAAATGGGTATCCCTGGGAATATTTTAAGGCTGCTAATTTTTCTGTACACAGGAAACTCCACAAGGGTCAGATATAGCACGAGAAATGACAATACAGCAGAGATTTCAATACAGCGAGGTGTTAAACAAGGGTGTGTTCTTGCTCCAATCCTATTTAGCTGCTACATAAAAGAAGTGGGTCAAAAACTGAAGAATCTAAACCTCGATGTGGCGAAATTAGCTAATGAAAGTACACCTATTTTGCTTTTTGCAGATGATGCTGTGTTACTGGCAAGAACAGAGAAATCGATGCATCCTCTACTAAAGTGCTTGGAGTCTTTTTGCGCATTAAGGAACTTGACGAGCAACGTTAAGTAAAACAAAATTTAGGATTCTCAATAAAAAACAGACGTCGCGAGCTACCGTCAACTAGCGACCTATTACTACTTACGGTGCAGGGTGGATGATAAATTGGCCTGGAACCTGTAGGAAAGTACCAACTTGCCTGGCATGTTACCCCCATTTTTCATTGTATGTATGTTGTTTTAGCCCTTGTGTCACTGGGATCCTGCTAGGCAGGACCCCAGTGCTCATAGTATGTGCCCTGTATGTGTTCACTGTTTGGTGCCTAACTGTATCACTGAGGCTCTGCTAACCAGAACCTCAGTGGTTATGCTCTCTCTACTTTCTAAATTTGTCACTGCAGGCTAGTGACTAAATTTACCAAATCTCCTTGGCCCACTGGTACACCCATATAATTCCCTTGTATATGGTACTTAGGTACCCAGGGTATTGGGGTTCCAGGAGATCCCCATGGGCTGCAGCATTTCTTTTGCCACCCATATGAAACTCAGGCAATTCTTACACAGGCCTGCCACTGCAGCCTGAGTGAAATAACGTCCACGTTATTTCACAGCCATTTTTCACTGCACATAAGTAACTTATAAGTCACCTATATGTCTAACCCTCACTTAGTGAAGGTTGGGTGCCAAGTTACTTAGTGTGTGGGCACCCTGGCACTAGCCAAGGTGCCCCCACATCGTTCAGGGCAAATTCCCCGGACTTTGTGAGTGCAGGGACTCCATTACACGTGTGCACTATACATAGGTCACTACCTATGTATAGCGTCACAATGGTAACTCCGAACGTGGCCATGTAACATGTCTAAGATCATGAAATTGTCACCCCAATACCATTCTAGTATTGGGGGGACAATTCCATGATCCCCCGGGTCTCTAGCACAGAACCCGGGTACTGCCAAACTGCCTTTCCGGGGTTTCCACTGCAGCTGCTGCCAACCGCTCAGACAGGATTCTGCCCTACTGGGGTCTGGGCAGCCCCGGCCATGGAAGGCAGAACAAAGGATTTCCTCTGAGAGAGGGTGTTACACCCTCTCCCATTGGAAATAGGTGTGAAGGGATGGGGAGGAGTAGCCTCCCCCAGCCTCTGGAAATGCTTTGATGGGCACAGATTGTGCCCATCACTGCATAAGCCAGTCTACACCGGTTCAGGGATCCCCCAGCCCTGCTCGGGCGCGAAACTGGACAAAGGAAAGGGGAGTGACCACTCCCCTGACCAGTACCTCCCAGGGGAGGTGCCCAGAGCTCCTCCAGTGTGTCCCAGACCTCTGCCATCTTGGAAACAGAGGTGTTGGGGGCACACTGGACTGCTCTGAGTGGCCAGTGCCAGCAGGTGACGTCAGAGACCACCTCTGATAGGCTCTTACCTTTCTTGGTAGCCAATCCTCCTTTCTTGGTAGCCAAACCTCCTTTTCTGGCTATTTAGGGTCTCTCCTCTGGGGTATTCTTCAGATAACGAACGCAAGAGCTCACCAGAGTTCCTCTGCACTTCCCTCTTTGACTTCTGCCAAGGATCGACCGCTGACTGCTCCAGGACACCTGCAAAACCGCAAAAAAGTAGCAAGACGACTACCAGCAACACTGTAGCGCCTAATCCTGCCAGTTTTCTCTACTGTCTCCTGGTGGTGCATGCTCTGGGGGTCACCTGCCTTCACCCTGCACTGGAAGCCATGAAGAAATCTCCTGTGGGTCGACGGAATCTTCCCCCTGCTAAAGCAGGCACCAAAAGACTGCATCACCGGTCCTCTGGGTCCCCTCTCATCCTGACGAGCGTGGTCCCTGGAACACAGGATCTCTACCTAAGTGACTCCCACAGTCCAGTGATCCTTCAGTCCAAGCTTGGTGGAGGTAAGTCCTTGCCTCCCCACGCTAGACTGCAAACCTGTGTACTGCGTAATTTGCAGCTGCTCCGGCTTCTGTGCACTCCTCCAAGGATTCCTTCGTACACAGCCTAGCCTGGGTCTCCAGCCCTCCATCCTGCAGTGCTCAACCCTCTGAGTTGGACTCCGACGTCGTGGGACCCTCCTTTGTGACTCTGAGCAGGCTCCGGTTCACAAATCTTCTAAGTGCCTGCTCCGGTACTTCTGCGGGTGCTGTCTGCTTCTGTGGGGGCTCTCTGAGTTGCTGAGTGCCCCCTCTGTCTCCTCCTCCAAGGGGCGACATCCTGGTCTTTCCTGGTCCCCAGCAGCACTCAAAAACCTCTACAGCGACCCTTGCAGCTAGCAAGGCTTGTTTGCGGTATTTCTGCGTGGGACCACTTCTGGAGCCTTCAGAACACCATGGGACATCTTCCATCCAAAGGAGAAGTTCCTAGCTCTCTTCGTTGTTGCAGAATGCTAAGCTTCTTCCATCCGGAGGCAGCTTCCTTGCACCTTCATCAGGGGTTTCCTGGGCTCCTGACCCCCCCCGGACACTATCGCGACTCTTGGACTTGGTCCCCTTGCCTTGCAGGTCCTCAGGTCTCGGAATCCATCTTTAGTGCTTTGCTGGTGTTTGTGGTTCTTGCAGAATCCCCCTATCATGACTATTGTCTCCTTTTGGGGTAGTAGGTGTACTTTACTCCTACTTTTCAGGGTCTTGGGGTGGGGTATCTTGGACACCCTGACTGTTTTCTTACAGTCCCAGCGACACGCTACAAGCTCCCATAGGTCTGGGGTCCATTCGTGATTCGCATTCCACTTTTGGAGTATATGGTTTGTGTTGCCCCTAGACCTATGTTCACCTATTGCATCCTATTCTAATTCTACCCTGTTTGCATTACTTTTCTTACTCTTACCTACCTGTTTTGGGTTTGTGTACATGTAACTTGTGTATATTACTTACCTTTTTACTGAGGGTACTCACTGAGATACTTGTGGCATATTGTCATAAAAATAAAGTACCTTTATTTTTAGTAACTCTGTGTATTGTGTTTTCTTATGATATTATGCTATATGATATAAGTGGTATAGTAGGAGCTTTGCATGTCTCCTAGTTCAGCCTAAGCTTTGCCATAGCTACCTTTTATCAGCCTAAGCTGCTACAAACACCTCTATTCTACTAATAAGGGATAACTGGACCTGGCACAGGGTGTAAGTACCACAAGGTACCCACTACAAGCCAGGCTAGCCTCCTACAGAACCCAGAGGTATATAAAAGCAATATCTCCCTGGCCCAACAAGCCGGAGCTGTATTTAGCTCTACGGGGAACCATTCTGTAAGATCCGCACTGCTAGTGTATAGAATGAAAGCGAGGGCTGTTGCATTGTATGGTGCGGAGATCTGGGGATTTAAAAAGATCCCAGCAACACAAATAACTGTAAACAAATTTATATGACAACTGCTCTTCCTAGGTTGTGGTACTCCTATGGATGTAACAAAAACAGATTTGCAAATGGGAAAAATTTAAGACTATATAGCATTAGCTCCAATAAGATACTCAATTTGTATTTGGTCCAATGAGGAATTGAAATCATACAAAGCTGCAATGATTGATATCATGAACTTACAAAAACATCAAAAGTTGTCCTAATTCAATCTCATTTCAACCACTTTGGCTGTCGTAGGCTTGGAAGAAATTTGGTTTCACCCCAAAAAAATCACGAAACATAGCCTCTCTACAGTCAGAAAGGCATATTGGGACTATAAGACTTTAAGGATCTGTAATTTACCTGGCCCCCTGTTAAAGTGCTACTTTTGACTTAATCAAGAACTTATCCCAACTACCTTCATTGACCGTATCTATCCTGAGGAAAAAAAGTTCTCTTTATTTAAAAATTCGCATGGGTACGTTACCGGTGCTTTCAGTGATCAAAAAGTGGCCTCATGACTGCTGCCCCTGCACCTTTGGTGTTCAAGAAACATTAGTTAATTTTCTTTTATTATGTCATTTTACGATTGAACTTCGAAAACTGTATTTACAACCACTTTTTAAAAAGCACAGTGTCAGGAAGTGTAGGGAAGCTGAAGTGCCGTGCATGCGCTCTGATGTCAAAGATATTGTGATGGCTGTTTCAGCATATATCTTGGAGGCATGGAAATTAAGATCATCAATTCATTTACAGCTCTCACCATCCTAATAACTGCAGTGTTAACAGTCTGCCAGTATTATCCTGTAACAATAGCTTTAGTTCAGTTGTGTTTCATAGGTCCTAATTTCTTTGGGCAAAATGGTGTAGGAGGAAATATATTTATGCAGTAACATCCCGATTTCAGACATAAAAGGTGATTCTTAAGTTTTTTTTATCTATAAAGTAAGCGCTGTAGGCAATGCTGTAGAAGATATCGTAAGGCAAGTATTCTAGAACACTACTATTTTTGGGGATTTAATTACATGGTCCTGCCTTATCAGTTTTAGGACACGTACATGTAATTTAAGCTTCATCATACTTGTATTGAGCTGGTTAGTGCATCATGTGATAAAGTAATGGTATGATCTGTTACCCATTGTTGCAAAGTATATATATAATTATTTTAGGTGTTCTTAGCCCTATGTGATGGTGTATGTGCATGAACTGATCGTTAATTGTTGTTTTATTGACAAGTTTGTATTTTAATATGTGACTTTTAAATGTACTATGAAGTGACACTTTTTACTTGTAATTGTGAGTTTGTTATGTGTTATGGCCGGTTAGGCTGACAACAATAAAAGTAAAGTAAGATCCAGCCATATGCAAATCCGTCTTGGCCCTGCACCAGGGGAACAGCCTAGCCCGAACTGCCATGCCAAGTCCACCCTGAACTGGAACACAAGCAACCCAGGACTAGTTTCATTCTTATAAGGGCTCATCAGCAGGTATAGCTTGGTTCCAGTGGCACAATGAACAACATTATACTCGAGATGACCTCATCCTCCATGATCTTGATTGGGGAAAAAGAGTTATATTACAGAGTGTAGAAATGTTTAGGGTAACCTATATTTTTTCAGCAGGAGCATTAATTTTACATGCCTTTGACGTAAAGAGCAAAGTTCTAAATAAAGCATTTAATTTCCTTTGATTGATGACCTGTACTTTGTAGTGTGTGAGTCATCATCTCTGGGTTACTGTAAAATGATGTAGTCAGTTCTAGGTTTATTTTGTCCTAATATCGTGTTTGATGGTGTTGTACCTTAAATTCAACAGCTTTCCTCTCTTTCTGTTGTGCAAATCGTTTTTCTCACCTACATGTATTCTTGTGTATCCCCATGCCACTTACTACTTTACGATTTCGGACCACTTGCCTATCCTTTCTCTCAGTCCTATTTCCCTCTTTCTTCATGTCACCTAAACAGCCACTCCATAACTTTCTGAATTGTCTCTGATTGCCCCAAAAATTGGAAATCAGTTTGCCTGTTTTTCTTCATCGTTTTCACTTTTCATATTTACATTCATCTGTTTCTAAAAATAATAATCATTAAGCCATAATACTCCATGTAACTGTATTGTTGCTCTTTTTATTGTATTCAGTCTCTGTGCCAAATTTGTGATTGCTTCATTTTCGACCAGTATGTTTAGTACTTTGTGCGGTGCAAATAGAGTTAATACATGTACAGAATTGAAAAAAATATTCACAATGTGTTGCCTAATTATTTCATCTGGTTTTCCATGGGTTCTTGGTGAATTTGGACAGGGTGGGGATAGGTACACCAAAGAAGAGCTTGAAGTAAACAAGCTTAGTTTGAAAATACTAAACTATTCTTGCTCTATGGAGTGGTACTTTTGTTTCCTTGAAAATACTGTAAATATCCACCATCGATTAAGAATAATATTATGTTGTCTTTACAGCTGCTACTATTTATATCTAGAACTGAAATGTTTTTACTTTCTGAAATATGTTATGATGCTTATCCTGTTCAGCAGGAGATTCATTTCAGAGAAAAGGATCTGAAGAATTCTACATCTGCAGACTGTAGGGAACATTTTAAGGGAGTAAGATATAGACCAGATAGCTTCTTCATTACACATACACCAGGTTACAAGCAGGTAGCTGTGCAACGTCCTCACCAGGAACAATGTTTCAAGAGTCAGGCATGATAACCAAGCAACATCTACAAAAAGTGCAGCTGGGGAAATTTGTGGGATAAAGGAGAGCAGATAATTTAGGAAGACATTTGTACTGTGAGAGCAAAGACCAGGTGGAAGACTACATAATAGAATCTGTGGACTCTTAAACACCAAACAACACACATTGAAAGCCTTGGAGATCTCAGTTAGCAGCTGTGATCAAATTCATCACAGTCGAGTGAATACAGTTTTAGTGCAAAAACAGAGGTTCGGTTTCACAAACCCTTGGGGAGTAAACCCCACAGAAAAAGTGGGGAGTGTGCAATTTAAGGCATGATCTGCCTTTACAATTTGTGACACACACAAAAACGTCAGTTAGTGGTCATTCACAGACCGCTTCCACGTTTACCACTGCAGAAATGGTCAGAGATTTGCTCAAGGCAATGACTGAGCAAACCCCTTTTCAGGTTGAAAAGGGGAATGGAACACCTCAGACTTCATGTGGGTGTAGGCAAAGACGTTTCTCAACATCAAACTGTTTTTTCCAGTGTAGAAAACAATTGGATGATATAAGGATTTGGGTGTATTATATGATTGGATGATATGAGGATTTGGGTGTATTATATGATATGGCTGTGGGGCCTTATCTTGGAATACACTTGCGAAAACAGTCTGTAGTCCAGTCAGGCTTGTCTGTATCACCTTTAGCTTAACCCCGAGTAGTTGTGGCTTTCAGCATCTAGGCTTAACAAAGAAACTTAGTGTAAAGCATTTAACAGTACCAAATAACGAAATAAGAAAGTCACCCAACCCGAAAGAATCACGACACCAGTTTAAAAATGCACAGTATAGTTTTATGAATTTTTAGAGACCTTGATGCAAAAAACACACTGGAAGGTTGAGGAGATACAGATTTTAGAAAATATCAATACTTCTAAATGCATCTGTAAACAGGCATTGGTCAACAATAAGTTTGTAAAGTTTGTCAGCTACTCTGGCCGGGCTTGGGCAACCAAATCGATAAGATGGAGTTTTTGGGGGCCAGAGAGGATACTTTGGATAGTTACCTGGCCACCAGAGCATTTTAAGGCAAGTTCCAAACTTTACAGGACGATTGCCATTGAATTCAATGGAGTGGTCCTGATGCTGAGAATATAGGTGAAAAGATGTGCAAGGATGCCCCCGTTGTGGTGCAGTCGACGGGGGTGCCTTTGTGGTTGATCCTCAGTCCACAGGTGACATGGGGCGACACTGGTCACAGAGGTCGGGTCCCTCGAAATCCTCTACCTTGCAGTAGCTGGCTAGCCAATCCTGGACTATGGGTCTCCTTGCACCGCAGTTGGATTGAAATCCTTAGTTGAGGGCTAGTGTCCCTTGTGGGCAATGAATCCGGACTTGGATAGTACTCTGCGGTCAAGCAGACTTGGGTGCAGCTTTTGGGTATCTCTGATTTGTCTCTTGGCACGCTCAGTGACTGGTAGTGGCAAAACTTCTGCGGTGGGTTCCAACTTGATGGTTTGGGCTTCTACAGCTCTTTTGTCCCTGGAGTAGGTTCTAGGGGATCAGCCAACTGATCCTTGGAGTCACTGCTTTGATCTGGGTCAGGGGCCAGATACACAGTCGAGACTTCACTAGTGGATCAGTTGCAGTCCTTCCGACGGTCCAGCCTCTCTTTGTGCAGGTTCAAGGGCAGCTTGGCAGTCCTTCGATCCTTTATCCAAATCTAACATGATCTGAGAGGCAGGGTGCCACATTTATCCAAGTAAAGTGCCCTGGGGGTCCCGCGCAATCACTAGCCAATGGGCTACTAGGTCCTCTCCGTTCTGGTGACATGTTTCCAATGTGTGGCATCTGGCTATTTCAGAGTGCACTAGTATAGACACTCTTAACATGTCTAGACCCCTCTTCAGTCATCAGGAGCTTGGTAGCCCACCCTACAGGTATGGCTACCTCAGGACTACATACCCATGGGAAAACCAGTTTGGGCACTGGCTGTTCCTCTTGGTCCCTGTGTCCAGCTTGTCTACATAAACAAAAGGCAGCCTGCTCAGAAGTGTAATTATCTTTGCCTAACCAAGACAGCTTCCATTTTGAAGCTCGCCTTTTGGGCTAACATGCAGACTGGCAGTCCTCAGAGAGGAGGTCACACATTGCTCTGCAGCAACTGTCTTTGTTCTTAAGCCTAAGAATCGTTCGCACATCTCCCCAATATACAGCTCCCTGCCATAGGCCCCTCCAGGCCTTCCTTAGAGAATGGGAAGGCTGGGGGGGTGAGGCCGCAGGGATTAGCAGCGGCGAGGGAAAAGGGAGAAGAAATGGAAAATGGACGGTGAGGAGGTGGGGGGAGGCGGGAGGGGCCATGGGGACGCAGCGGCAAGGGAAAAGGGAGAAGAAATGGAAAGTGGAGGTGTGGGGAGGCGGGAGGGGCCGCGGGGACGCAGCGGCAAGGGAAAAGGGAGAAGAAATGGAAAGTGGACGGTGAGGAGGTGGGGGGGCGGGAGGGGCCGTGGGGATGCAGGGGCTATGGATGGAAAGGAGGATGGATGGAGAAGGAGGCGGCGCGGGGCGGCGCGAGGAGCCGAAAGCGTGCGAGCCAAATACTCAGCATTGTATATATGTGGGAAAACATCCGGTGTGCAAAAGAACACATCCAGCCTGACATTTAGCTTGTGTAAATAGGAGAAGTACGAGTAGTCCCTGGTGTCTGGATGTAACCGTCGCCAAGCATCTACCAAGCCCCAACGTGACTGCCAGGATGTGAATTGCCGCGCCACCCTAGTTAGTGGGGAATCATGCAATGGGGGGGTGCGAGCGGTCCATGTCTGGGTTTGACACACAATTAAAGCCCCCCCCAGAACCAGAGGATGCTGCTGGTATGTGGCCAGGAGACCTGATATGCGTGTAAAGAACTCACCTTGGTCCGAGTTTGGTACATAGACATTAATCATTGCTAACTCTCTGCCCTCTAGTCGCCCCCTGAATTGCCACAAATCGCCCCTCCGGATCAGTAAGACTATCCAATAGCTGAAATGGGACCCCAGCCCGTATCCATATCAAGGTCCCCCTTGCAAATGCAGAATATGTAGTATAATATACTTGGCCCCTCCATCGCTTCTGTATAGCTTTCCCCTATGCTTGTGTTAAGTGCGTTTCCTGGAGCATTGCAATCTGAATCCCCCTCCTCTGTAAGTATGAGAAAACCTTATACGTCTTGACCATCGTATGCATGCCCCAGATATTCCACAAGGGGAATTTATATGAATCTAACGTAGCCATACCACTGCGTCATCCATTGTTGTTCTTGTGCCCCACACTGTACCGCAATCAATGATTGAAATCTCCACCTTCCTGCATCGCTGCTCCAGCTCTGCTGCTACCTCTCCCTGTGAATCACATGGCCAATAAACTGAACCCAACAATTAACTTCCCAACTCCCCATCCCCAGGACAAAAGTTTGAATGTCTCTCATCCAAATCCAGCAGTTACTTCAGCCAGTCTATTGAAACTGGTGGGGAGGGGTGGGGGGTCCCCTAGTTCATGGAGAGGAGTATGCCATATTGCCTATCCCCAACCCCGGACTTCTAAGCTTGCGGGAGTTTGTGGACACAGTCCCCCCTCTGACAGATTTAGCCCTCTCCAGCCGCGTTGTTCATCGCTGCAGGGGTACAGGTCATTGCTGTACGACTCGTGGTGAAAGGCCACGGCGTTGATGGCATTCAGGGAAGTCAGTCCACCACAGTGACACCCTTAGAGATCTAAGCGGAACCATCTAAAATTGGGCGGCTCTTGCCACTTCGCGTGGTGCCATCTGAGCCTCCTGACATTCCCCTTCTGTAAGTGTCCCTACATTTCTTTCCCAAGCACATTGTTTTGAATTTGTTCCAACTAGTGATGACGAGTCTGTGAAGTTCTTCCAACAAAGTAGTTACATAGGTTCTTTTACTGGTATGGGAACAAGTCTAGCTGCTTAATTTTTAACTTTTTACTGTGCGTTGGTTTTTGGGACTCTTAAGTGGCAGAGAATCACATCTTTAGAGCTATGACACTCAAAAAAAGTTTGCTTTTTTGCTTTTTATGACTTCAACAACTTGTAGAGGGAATGAGATTTCCATGTTGAAAATGGACACCTATAATTTTGACTATTGGAACTGTTCCCAGAGAGGGAGAACTGATAGAAAGGACTCATTGAGGGTAGCCAAAGAGATTTGGTTCTGTTTGGGCTGAAACGTCCTCTGCATGGTAAGCAACGTGTACCCCTGTCCTCAGTGCCCAACTGTACTGTTGTCTGGATCCCTAATGCTGATATTTTTGTCATAGGCAAACATGGATCATGCGTGTGCACCATGACATAGGCCTGTCTCATTGTTGGTGTCTTGTTGGACTGGGAGGGATGCCCAAAACACTACCCTCATAGTGGTAGACGGCTACTGGAGTGAAGCCTACAGGCTTACTCACCTTTTACAATATCTGCTGCTATATGCTTATCTCACCCTTGCCCTACATCAGGTGAATGTGTAGTGTGTCATAGCACAGTAGTAGTGACTCCGCATGGTTGTATGGTTCCCTGGAAAGGGTACAGTACAGGGATGCAGCAGTACTGTGTAGTACATGTGAGATTAGTGCATCTGCTGACTGTATGTATACCTGTGTGGAACACATGACATGAAAGATGTGGTGCTGTGCAGTGCATGCACAAAGCATATGCTGGGTGCATCTGTGCTCGCATTAAGATCAATACATGAAGGGTGAAGTGTTGTGCAGCACACATGGTCAGTGCATGTGCTGGCAGTATGTATCTGTAAATAACACACCCTGATAAAAGTTAGAAAAGCTTCAGTGCTGAACAGTGTGTGCAGATTGAGGTATGTGTACAGAGTGCATGTGTACTTGCACAGGTACATTGTATGGAGTTAACAGTGCTAGACCAAAAGTGCACTGTGAATGTGCACTGAATATGTGCCTGCAGTGATATATTATATGGAGGTTTGGGAAGACCAGGCCTGCCTGGTGAAGACAAGAGGAGAGAGGAATTCCCCCAGACATATTTGTGTTTTGCTGCATTCCTGTGAGCTGGGTGGAACACACCTTGGAGGGAAAAGGAAGGGACTCCTTTTACGCATGAAAAGACTACTCTTTGGTTCAGTGATAGATCACAAGGAAGGAGCCTGGACACATCTCAGGGAGGGATATGGAGCTGATGCACATATCACTGATGCAGAAATTACTGTGCCTGACATCCAGGTGGAACACTAGTCACTCCCATAAATTGTGTTGGGGGGAAATAGCTTTGGAGAGACATTATTCACAAGGAAAGGAGAAAAAGATAAGTGTCCATTTCAAAAGAAGCACAGGTCCACCATAAAACTTCAAAGACTCAGACCCTAAATCACAATTAGTGTCTGGAAAAGCACTATAAGAAGGGGAGGTTGAGTCCCTAAAAATTAGTCATCTGCCAAGCAGCCAGATGTGCCAAGACTGGGGGCCAAGGTCTGCTAGTCTTGCTAGATTTCCTGTTGGGTGAGGGGACATCACCCTGGACACTAAGATCACCTGTCCTGGAGCCTGGAACACCATCACCTGCCTGCTTCCTAATACCAGTGTGTCCAGTGAGGAAAACGAGTGCTTCGAAGGGAGCAAGTTCCAGTGGAGAGCCCTGCACAAAGGTTCCCTGAGTGAGGTGCAAGGCTATGCACCGATTGGGCCGTTCCCTTGTCCAGTATCAGCTCTGGTTCCCTCGCATGCCAGGAGACGGCTATATTGTTCTGAGCCATATATGAAGGGATGGACGGAAAGCACCAAGCCGCATCACGATGACTCCCTATGCCAGAGACAGTCACCTGTGAAATGAATTTGGTCCAGGAGCGTGAGAATTTTGACTGCTGAAATCGGCAATCATAAATGCCAGGAGGGGCTGCCATAGGGAGGACAAGCGCCTAAGGAGATTGTGCGTTTGGATCGTGATTACCACGGCAACCCTGAAGTATCACTTTGGCTTAAAGTTCGGGTCATCTCCCAGACCAAAGGAATACTTCTGTGAGCAGCAGGTCGAGCCCACATGCTGTGATCTACACCTGATAAAGTCCCCGAAATTCACCAAGATGCTGTTGAGGACGTTGCACCATCATTGAAGCTCCATTCAGGAGCTGGAGGATCACACCAGTACACCCTTTCCTCATTCCGCCCCCATTCTACGGGGAAGAGCAACTTACCTGTTCTATCCCCTGAGCAGGAGCCGCTCTGACTACTGGAGGAGACCAACAGAGCTGCTTGACAGAGAGAAACTGTGCTGCCACATCCATTGCAAGATCCTTACTTTGTTTTACAGGATCTAGGCTTGTAAGCATCCAAGGAGAGGCCTCTCACTCCACTGCTGAACACTGCCATACCGCCGGAGTAGGGAATATTGGAACTGGATCGTTTGCATGTGTAGAGTTAAAAATAAAATAAAATACTTATTTTTCTATAAAAGTGAGCATTGGACTGGACACTGATAAATGGGTTGCACTATTTGTAGTTTGAGTTATGAGTTGTGTTTACTGACCTGTATTCACATCCCCCATGAGGGAGTTTTGACTGCTCGACCAGAGCTACCACTGAGAGTCAAGTGAAGTAGGGGTACTTAGCTGAGTTGCTCAGGACCCATAGTAGGACTAGCCCTGGGACATCAAGAGTAAAAAGCCTTAGGCACCACTGTTTGGCCAAGTAGACCCTGCATGCCCCCATCTTCCTCTGAAAGGGGTTCTGACAGGCTCCTTTCTTTCTAGGTTCTCAAATAGAAACAAGTCAGTTTCCTGAATCTTTCTTTACCCCAAGCTGTGAGGTAGGTGACTTCAGCTATACAGTGAGGGCAATCCAAAGAAGAACTGCTATGAAGGAATAAGGGCTGAATTTGGGGTGTTAGCCAACCTGCCTGGTGACTGAAGGAAGACAGTGGTGTGGATCTAAGGCAGATAAAGAGTACAGGAGCAATGTTCAGCACTTTGAGCAGGAGTAAAACAGAGTGATGAGGAAAGGATGGGATTCCCGATGACTTACCAAATACAATATATCTTATATATAATATATGCTCCCTTTATTTATAAACACATAGCATACCTAGTACTTTCGTGAAGTAATACTTCTATACACAGTTACTTCCATATGTGAATATGGTGTAGCATCCTCAACCTATGTAGCAATTCCCCTTTCCCATGTGCATATGAAGCTGTGAACAGGACTAAAGACCTTGCTTTCTTGTTCTTTTAAGGATGCCTACCATTGTCCTTTAGATACACACACAGAACTGCATCTAGATGTGCAAATGAATATTGGGTTTTAAAAATAAGGAATTAAACTTTGCATCCTGTAATTTCATACACATATACTGTTGCACTCCTTCAGGTACACCTAGGACCTTTTTGTGGAAGGGACAGAGAAATTATCACACAACCCTGCATAATTTACATACTGTAGTTACACAATTCAGTGGCTACACCATAATCTTGGGTGTACAGTATTCTATTTCTTTCATTAACTTGAACTATGTATACATGAGATAATGCTGTATTGCCTTAAGAATATCATGACAAAGAATATTGGTCCTATGTCAACTTGAATTTCTTATCCATAGAAAACAGCATCCAAGTATATCAATGTTTTACTCCTCAGCCTTCGACAGTACTCTTTAAACTTCAGAGATTTTTGACATATGATTATTTGTTCAGCAAATCACAGTTTACGTGAGGGATGCAAGGACAACTTTACTATGCAGAGCTAAATGAAGGATGGCTGTTGTTTCAAACCATGGATATGTTTCTACCTCCTGCCCATACAGTTCTAGGTGCCACTCCGCTGCAAGTGTTTAAGATGAAGACACACATATGTGACCCATAATTCTAATTCAGGCCTAGTAAAAAGATGTTATTAGTGCTAAATATTTTTTTTGTTTTTTTCCACATTAATTCAAGAATACAACATACTTACTGCTGGTTTAGATTCCCAAAGGAAACACATTTTTCGCCACCCAAACCCCTAACGGGATAAAGAAAATACCTTGCCTAAAGTGAGATTTTATAAGTCAATTTATATTTATTACATTTTTCACTTTTAAAGAATATCTTTTTGAATAATTAAAGATGCGTCATGATCATGACCTAAAACCGTACAAATGTAATTTATGTTAATCTATGCAGCCACAACCTCCCCAGTGCACTGCTCACGACCTCACATGTGACATCCCAGTGGCATCAGTTGAAGACATCACACATTACATCACGATTGCCATCATCAGTGACATCAGTGAAGGTGCTCAGTGGCCATAGGATGCAATCATTCAGGCATTGAGCACTGGAACTGGCGAGGTCCAGTGCGTAGAGGGATGGTTTTCAGAGTTCAGAGCCCACTTCAGTCATACCCAACAGGCTATGGGCATTGACGCTGGCTTTTGCTTAGGTCTTGTGCCAGACAGGAAACTGTGCTAAGCACAGCACCCACATTAGCAGTGGGCAGGGCTTAGCTGTTCATTACCACAGGACATTGGCAACAGATCCTGGCCTCTGGCCAGGCTGACTGTTGATACCCCTACTCCTAGCGCCGACGGGATATGGCCTCAGGCACTGAGCCTAGCACTCCTTCTAGCAGGTGCTGGTAGGCACTCAAAAAGTGCCCAGTGTGTTCTCCCTGCAGGGCCACACCTTCAAAAAGGCACAACTCCTTCCTCTGCCACCTGTCCACATTGTTTCTATGGTTGGGCCTTATTCACAAATGTAACCTAACACTTTTGATATAAGTTTGCTATTTTTTTTGCACTTGACAAACTACGAGTGTAGTTTTACGTGCAGTATCTTTACGGCTGCAGAGACTCTCCTATCTTTTCTTGCGCAGAGCTCTCTGCAGTCATAAAGTTACTGCACCTAAAGCTACACTCGTAGTTTGTGAATGGCAAAAAACATAGTACACGCATCAAAAGTGAAACTTTACCTTTGTGAATAAGGCCCATTCTTTAAAAATGTAACTGTTGTTTGTAGGGTCACTTTTTTAATGATGTGTCTTATTATTTGTTTTTATATGTTTGCGGAATTCCTTCTGTACATTTTAAATCATCCTTGCTGCAAAATCCACGTTCTACTGAAATTCCTCTTTAATGGAAAACAGATGTTTTGTGAAACTGCTATATGTTCTCCTTTCATAGCATTGTGAATACAACACCAATTCACAGAGTGGCCTTTTGGTCATCTCGTTGTTTATCATTGGTTGGCTGTTTTGGCAATCTCATTTATGGGTTTGTATTTGATAACTTATATTCTAGTATTTGCCCCTTTCTTGGAGATTAGGTTTTTTACCATCCTTTTGATTGAACGACTTGTATCCTTCCATGGTTCATACCAGGAAACTACTTTTTTTATTTTGTCTTTGAGCATTCCATGGAGTGCGTGTGTTTTCTTCCCTCCGTGCTATTTCCCCTTCTTTCCCATCCTGCACGTTCTCAGTGTTCCTCCACTCCGTTCTCAGCTTGTGCATAAAAGCACAGCAAGAAGATTTTTGTCAGGGTTTGACTAAAGAACAGGATTTTTTTTTACTGCTATTGTTTTCTGTCATGTATTCTGCAGATTGCAAATAAGTCCCGACAATGGCACACAGAAGCAGCATTTGTGACACTAGAGGAGGGGCAGGCTACAGCACTCACTAAGGTGGCATTTAAGGCAAAAGGTGTACTTAGCATGATTGAAAGAAGTTGCTTTTCCATTAATCTGCTTCCTGGACCGTGGTCAGTTCCACTTCTTTGAAGGTGAGTCTGACATCTTTGAGCATAGTTTCAAGGTGTCAGACAGTTTACACATTGTGAGACTTACACTTTTGAGCACAGTGCCACTTGCTGTTCCACAGCATACTGCTCTTAACTCTGATGTGGCTCCATTGAATGTAATAGGATGTGATTTGCTGTGATGTTATGATATGGTTTCCTGCGATGTAATTTTGATGATGTAACATGATAATTGGTGGCTTTGAAAGCTGAAAACCCTACCTCTTTCTGAGTTAAAGAATGTGGGCAAGTATGAAATCAGTGAGTGAGGGTAGTGGAAAACACCAGAGAGGGATAAAAATAGAGAACCTGGCATAATTAAACAAATAAGTTTCAATTTTTTTTTTTTCCTTTAACTGAGAAGGTGATGATTGTCCCACAGAGCTGCAGGTAGGGAGTTCCTCAGTTTTAGAGCAAAGAACGAGAACCGTCAAACACTGTCCTTTTTAGCGGAACCTTGGCACATCCAGGGCGGTGGTGTTTTACAGACTTTTTCTCTTGCATCCATATGTGGGAAATGAAGGACCAGGACAAAACTGCAGTCAATATATGGTTAGAAACTATAGGTTTTAATATGTTTTAGAATCTTTTATTATATTATGCATGTATTTTCCTTTTTTACTTACTTCACTGATGTTACCTCTTGTTATGCCATCAAAGGCATAGTAGCCATTTTCCTGTTATTTCACTAGCGACAAAGGGCATGTAGTATTATCTTCGTCCCTTAGTAGTTTGATAAATGTTTGTCACTTTGTTTTTATACCTGTGTGTATACTCAGTATTTTGTATTTTAATATTGCATCTTCTAATATCATATGTTCTTTTATACTAAATTACAGAAGATACACCTTTTTCAGTAGATGCTCAATTTAATATAAAAGAAGAACAAGAAGTCTATTCCTTGAAAAACCAGCCTGATCAAAGAGCAAAAAACATTAATAGCACAATAGGTAAGTAATCTCATGCTGTGGAGGAACTGAACAACTAGAACGTTTTGACATAATAAAGCATTTTAACATATAACACATAAGGCCTGATTCAGACGAAAAATCGTAAACCTCTTGCTGTAGATTTACAATTGTAATTGAAGTAATTTAATGATTTAAATTACAAAACATTTTTGTAAAAAATTGTGGATTGCTTCACATTTTCACGATTTATGCTTGCCAAAACGTATATGGTGTATGTTTACATCTGTTTAAAGGCTTGGCAAAGTGGATTGGCATTTGGTGAGTTTTTTTTTTAAAGAAAATATGTGTTTGTGGCATGTGTAGCTGTAGGTACACACGTTCTGCAAACTTCTGCCATTTAGTGTTAGGCGTGTAGGTGTACAACTTGTTTTTCTTCAAAGAAGTCTCTCGATTAACAAGTTACTGGGACTCCTTTTATGACTGGTATTGTGCCTGATCATTGGCTCCATTGTTAGATTGTTTTCTTCTTCCATCGGGTTCGGACATGTGTTGCTGAAGCTCCAAGTCAATGTCGCGTGGCGTCCGTCATTGGGGCCTTCCAGTGCTTCCACTACCATAGGCACAAAACAATTGTGCTTGCAGTTTGTCTGTCTCGGTCCCGTCTGGTCTATTTTGGGATATTTGTCGGCACTTTGGCGGGGTTTCAGCCCCCTCAGCCTCTCTCTTCGGCCACCCGCTTTGAGAATGTGCAGGCCGTGATGGAAAGGACCCCCCCACTTCAGTATTGCCCACAGTGCCATCCCACTACTTGGTCTGAAACCTCTGCTTTTCATCGGAGCATGAGGCCTCCTGCTCTGCTTGCCTTGCATTCTGGACCAAGAAGATCTTCAGGCACCAACGCAACAGATGACTTGCTGAGAGCAAGATGATGCAGCGGCAAGGTGGCGACACCCCTAACATTTTCAGTGCAGATGTCAAAGAAGAAGTAGTTGCCTCCGAATTGGCAAGTCAGGCAGCCTATTTCAGTCCAGAACCAAGCTCTCCTTTGAACTCCAGAGGGCGGTGTTAAGCTGCCTACACCATGACATCAGAAGACTCCGACTGTGAGTACTGTGTCCCATCATTCACACCAACTGGTCGAACATCGTCCTTCAGAAGGCTGGGTGTCGAGTCCACCACTGGCAACAGCCATCAAGGCTGCCACTGCATCCCATCCTTGGCCAGCACCGAGATAATGTCTCAGAGCGGACTCCGACTGATGCCAAAACCACCACATGCGACCCAGCCTTCTTCAGCGTCGGCAACACCCTCAAAGCCTTCCAGTTCCTCAGCTCTTGCGCAACCTTGACATTCAGAGCTGAAACATACCTTGACTCCGAGACTGTCTATGCAGTCGAAAAAGGCAGCAAGACCAGCTTAGAAGCTGAAGCACCTATTGGTGCAGACTCATCCACTCACAGCGCCTTTTTTAACATGCTCAGAGGACCTCAAGGCTCCCATCTTCAAGCGCCTCTAGGATGAGTTGGAAAGTAGTCAGAGGAGACTTTTTATCCACCCTCAAAAGGATAACATTTTACAAAACCACCACTGAAGTTGCAGGACATTCTTCCTCGTAAAAGGAATGTAGCTTTGATGAGCAGATTGCATTGGACCTGCCACCTCTTTCCAAGCCCCAGAAACATTGCGATAGGGGTGCCAGACGCTTACCTTCTTGACCTCTTCCTCCTCCGCCAAAACCACCTATCCCCATCCTCCACCCCCACCTCATGGGCCACTTCCACCAGCTTTATCTGAAAAGTTCTCAGATTACTCATATGGGGAGGGAAGCTTGATAGATGTTATGGACCCATAAAATGCTGTTTGACCCAGAGTCCCAGGATCATCCTTGGTGTGATTATAGTGTGGTCACTACAGGTGACAATGACCCTGACCTGTGTCCCCTACAGATGATACTACTTCATATCATGAGGTCATTTACATACCATCACTGAGGAGAATTACTTTTTAGTGGAGACGCATTCCCGCACATAGCACATAGCCCAATTCCTGCCTATGCTCAAGGGCATGTCAAAATCCACCCACAATGTGTTTAGAGACCAGGTTAAGGCTAGAGTAGTCACACCCAGGGTTGATAAGAAGTATAAGGCCTCCCCTTATATGAGATGGTAGCTTCCTATGGACTCTCTTGTTGTGCACACTGCTCGTAAATGAGGAAAAGCCCAAGGTACTGGGGATGCTCTGCACCAGATAAGGGAAGCAAGAAAATAGATGCAGCGGGCAAACAAGTGGCCACACAATCTGCCATCTATTGGCACATCTTTAACTCAGTTGGCCTCCTCTCAATGTATGACTGAGCTAGGTGATGAGATGGGGAACTTATCAAACATCTCCTTTGACTATTATAGGCAAAGGGCTCAAGAGCTGGTGGCTGAGGGCCAGACCACCCTAACACCACCATCAGGTGTGCCCTGGATATGGTAGACACAGCCGCCAGGTTTATTAACTCTAGCATCCTAATCCACCACCACGTCTGGCTCTGCGTCTCTGGTTTTAAGTCAGCAATTCAACAGCATCTGATCAACATGCCCTTTGATGGAGAACACTTACTTGGACTTCAAGTTAATCAGATGCTTGAGAAAATAAAACAGACACAAACACTGCTGAGGCGATGGAGACCCTCTAGACCATATCACCATGGAAGTTCTTTCTCCACACACAGTTTCGGGGCAGTAGCAAGGCCACCTCAGTGGAAGCCTCCATCTCCTACCAGGAGGCAACATCAGAAGCAGCAAGCCTCCCTTGCTTATTCCAGGGGTACCTGCAGAGGAAATAACTCAAAGGACAGGAGTAGAGCTGGTGCAGCAAAGGGAGTCTCTCCTGCCAAGCAGTGACTCCCTCTCTTTTCCCCCCAATCACACACTTGTCAGGGGTCGCATAGAGGGTTTCCTTACCCAATGGCAATACATCACCTCTGGCCAATGTGTATCATACAACATTTCTATTGTCTGGAACACCAAACATTCCTCCATGTAAATATGTGCACCTGCTCCAGGAAGAGCTGAAACCACTGCTGCTCAAAGGGGCTTTAGAGCCTGTCCCGCTACACCACCACGGCAAAGGAGTACACTTCCTGTATGTTCTCATCGCCAAGAAAAACGATTCCCTCAGGCTCATCATTGATCTGAGCCCCTCAACCAACAGACACATTCTGTCAGAGCAGTTCCACATGGTCACACTCCAGGATGTCATCCTATTGCCAAAGCAAGGAGACTCATGACCACCCTCAACCTGAAGGATGCCTTTTTCCGCATCCCAATCCATCCTGTCCACTATCACTACCTCAGATTTGTGGTAAGTAGACAGCACTTTCAGTTCAATGGTCTGTCCTTCAGGGTAACTACAGCGCCCAAGGTCTTTACTAAATGCCTTGCAGTGGTAGCCACTCATCTCAACAGGAAGGGCCGCCTCGACATATTTCCATACCTTAACAACTGGCTGATAGAAAGAGTGAGAGCAGGTAACAGTGTCTCGCCCACACTAATTTCACCTTAGAACTCTGTCACAACCTTAGCTTCATCATGAATGTGGGAAAGTCCCACCTCCAACCACTTCAGATACAGCCAATCTTCAATTAGGTCACTGGGAAAGCTTATCTCAGCCCTCCGAGGGTTCAAACCTTTTGCACCACAGCCTCTTTTTTGACCAAATTGTTAGTTAATGGTTACAAAAGTGATGCCTCTCCATGGCATGAAGGCCTCTTGATTCGCTGATGTTTACCATGCTCGATTACTGATGCTTCTGCGCCAGGAGTGCCTAAGTGCTCAGTGGTCATGATAGGGGGCTTGGGGAGGATCTAATGTTGATTTGGTCCAACACCCCTCACTGTCTGCAGTTGTAAACAGCAACAACCTGTTTCAGGGCAGGCCCGTTCTAGACCTACTCCATTAGTGCCTGTCATGTATTCCCTTTGGAAACAGGGTGGCACATGCTCACCTCAACTATCCAAGTTAGCATAGAGCATTTGGCGCTGCTGGTCGACCACAGGGTTCACCTGCTAGCGGAGTGCCTTCCGGGAATGAACGAGTTTGGGGACCTACTCAGCAGGATGCAGCAAGAAGTCCATGAGTGGGAACTCCACACCCTAGTCCTATTCCTGTACTTTCAGCATTGGGGGCTTCCCAATGTAGATCTCTTTGCAGCCTCAAAAACGCAAAATGCCTAAGCTTCGCCTCCAGGTTACTATTCCTGCAGTTCATAGCCAATGCAGTATGGACAAAGTAGTCAGGAATATTTGCCTATGCTTTTCCTCTTCTCCCACTTCTCCTGTACATGGTCCGGAGGCTAAGACAGACGTCTCTCAGCCTCATACTGGTAGCTCCCACGTGGGCCAGGCAGCTGTAGTTCACAACCCTTCTTGAGCTGTCAGTAGTCCCACACAAGAAGCTTCCCAACAGGTTGGACCTTCTCACTCAGGATCAAGGTAGTGTCAGGCATTCCAACCCCAGGCAGCTTAATCTATCAGTTTTACTACTGAGATTTTAGAGTTTGGGTATCTCAATGTTTGATGGCATGTATGGCTGTAGATACACATGCTCTGCATACTTCTGCCATCTAGTGTTGGGTCCAGAAAGTTGCAAGTGGTTTTTGTTTGAAAAATCTTTCGAGTCACAAGGTAGAGTGACTCCTCTTGCTGGCAAGGCACATGGTCTTAGACCCCCATCTTCAGATTGTTTTCTTCTGCTGTCTGGGTCCGGTCGTGTTCTCTTAGAATCCCGGTTTGAGACGGTATTACGTTTCTTCCATTTAGGAAAACCTTTACAACAAGTCGGTATTGTTATCGATCACGTGTATCTTTATCCCTTTGTTTTTCGGGATTGAAGAAATCTTTGTTGTATCAAACTCTTCCGTTCGAGGGCCGTCCTTTAGGGCAGCCATTTTCTCCATCCTACATGTCTGAGAATGAAAGCCTGATGGAAGGGATGCCTTTCAGTTTCTGTCCGAAGTGTCACTCCAAATCCCCTCGGACTGATCAACATCAGGTCTGTAGCCTCTGCTTGTTGCCGGAACATGGGGAGAAGACTATGAAACCTGCCAATCATTCTGGTCAAAAAAGACTCTTTGAGACATAAGAGCCCGTCGCCTAGAAATGCAGAGGCAAGAAGTTGAGGAAATGAGTGACATCTTCGGTATCCAAGACACCGTGTCCGACATAGAACAGGAGCAGGACACCCAGGAGACTTCCGCTGCAGAAGAGGAGGCGGTTTCCATTCAGGACTCAGACTCGGAGACCGTAAAGGCTCTCGAAATGCAGGAAATTTCTCCAGGTCAACAGAGTGAGTAAACAACCCCCTGCTCTGCCCAAAAAAATCACCAGTTTGGAAGCAAAGGTAATTGAGCCGCCGCTACCTTCTGGCCATGGCAGGCTACAAAAGACTTTTTCAGATGCCCCAACTTCAGGCTCACCATTGAAATCTAAACCAAAGATAACAGCTTCCATCCCAAACTGAACGCCAACAGCTCCGGCGCCAAAACCTTCTACATCCCCACTTGGTGCCCACTGTTTCAGCATCAAAAAGATTGCCTTCCTCGGCTAAGACAACTTTGTCACCAAAAATTAAAAGCGCTTCAGCACCGAAAAAACTGGAACGCAAACTTCCGGAGACAAAAACACCAACAGAGCCAATTCTTCAAAAAATGAAGCAACATCTCCAAGTTAAGCAGTCGCAGCTTCATATCCATCCAAAACAGGAAGAGTTCTGGTTAAAACTGCTGTATCCACTCCCTCCAAGTGACAGCTCACTTTTGAGAAGTCTTAGAAACACGTATGCCTCCAATTAAAAAAAAGGATAATGGACAAGGACTTCAAAGAGGTTCAACCACCTCTGCCTACATCTCCCCCACCAACCACGCCGTCACCTCCACAAACTCCTTCTCCACAGCATTCTTAGGGTAACCCTTTAGATATTTCTCCAGAAGGCTCACCTGATTGCTTCCAGGATACTCAAGACACGGGATGATACAGCACTCTTTCAGGCTGACATAGACCCTTGGTCTCAGTATGATGTAGACACATACACTGATCCAAATATAGAGGCTTACCCAGGTAGACCTTCACTACCTGATGACACCACTTCTTTTCAAGAACAAGTGGGGAGGGCAGCTAATACTACCAGGTACCCCTTCCATAGGGATCCTGTAGAGGATGATTATTTATTTGAGACACTAACTGCCTCACATTATCCCACACAATACTTCCCCATGCTCAAGGGCATGGTAAGACATGCTGACGATATATTTCAGGACCTGGCTAGAGCCCGTATTATTATCCCAAGAGTGGAGAAAAAATACAAGGCTTCTCCCTCAAATCCTATCTTTATCAAAGGTCAAATTCCAGAAGACTCTCTAGTTGTGTCAAATGCTAGGAAGAGAGTTAATTCCCAAGCTGCTCAAGATGCTCCACCCCCTGATGGAAGTAAACTCATTGACACCTTAGACAAGCGGGTGGCTTCTCACGCGGAAAATCACTGGAGTATTGCCAATGTGCAGGAACTCCTGCCAAGATATGATAGTCACCACTGGGACGAAATGGAGCAGTTACTCCAATACATCCCAGAGGAGCACAGGAAAAGAGGGCAAGAAATTGTTAGCGAGGGACGATTAATTTTCAACAGTTCCATAGGCTGTGCTCTGGACTCTGCTGGTACAGCAGTCATACATATCAATATTACTGTCCTTTTATGTCTGCATGCGTGGCTACATATTTACGATTCAAACGTGGTATAACAGACAAAATTAAATGTACCATTTGATAAAAAGCCTCTTTTCGGTCCGCAAGTAGATGAGGTGTTAGAAAAGATGAAAAAGGTCAATGAGGTGGCAAACTCCATGGGAGCCCTTCAACTTCCTGCTTTTCGTAGGCCTCAATACAAGTCAGCCTCTAAATCTTCTTCAGGTGAAACATCTTCATCCTACAATAAAGGTCAGCTGCACACATCCTCTCACAGAGGTTTTTACAGGGGGTTATATAGGGAAAACAACTACAGTGGTAGAGGTAAAACGCCGTCCCCTCGATCCTCTTTTACTCTCTAAACAGTGACTTACTTCAGCTTCCCTCTGATTATCAAACACCTGTAGGATAGTGCATTCAGTTATTTCTCTAAAAGTAGCAACAAATTACAACAGATCAATGGGTATTGGATGTTATCCAACTTGGTTACTGGCTGGAGCTCTGTTCCACACCTCCAAACAACCCACCTCATTGTCACAAACTTTCACAGGATCACATCACTCTCTTCAAACAAGAAATACAGTCTTTACTAGCAAAAGTGGCAATAGGACCAGTTCCTATTCAATATCAAGGAACCTGATGTATTCCCTTTACTTTCTCTTCCCCAAGAAAGATGGTTCACTAAGACCCATCCTAGCTCTTAGACCTTTAAACCATTACATTATATCAGAACATTTTCAAATGGTAACACTCCAAGATGTGCTTCCCTTTCTACAACAGGGCGACTTTCTATCAGCACTTAATCTAAAAGATGCCTATTTCCATACTGCTATACACCCAGCATACCGCAGGTATCTCAGATTTGTTATAGAAGGACAATACTACCAGTTCAAGGTGCTCCCATTCGGAGTCACCACAGCTCCAAAAGCGGTGGTAGCAGCTCACCTGCGCAGACAGAAAATTCATGTGTACCCATACCTAGACGACTGGCTCATCAAAGCCAGCTCCCTCAAACAATGTTTCAGCCACATTCAAGCCACAATAGACTTGCTTCACCAATTAGGGTTTGCAATAAATTTTCAGAAGTCTCATTTCACCCCACTTCAGGTACAGCCTTATCTTGGGACCATAACAACACACAGCTAGGCATAGCTTACCCAAATACAGCAAGAGTACAAAACTTCACAGCTTCTTCAATTTCCCTCCTATCAACAAGTTACAGTGAAATCAATCATGAGACTTCTGGGACTGATGGGTTCTTGCACTGAAATAGTGCCACCTTCACATTTTCACATGCACCCATTGCAGGATTGTCTATCCACTACAACCACTAGAGCATGTTATGCAGCAGAGTGGAACGCTTTGTTCACCATTGCATTTCTAAAAACTGGGATCCTTTCCAAGTGTCAGTACAAAATATAATTTTGTATCTTCTCTATTTGCAAAAAGTAAACCTGGCACATACCTCTACAAGATTACATTTAGCAGCCATAGCTGCTTATCTTGAAAACGGACAACATTATTTTTAAAATCCCTGTTATAAAGGCTTTTATTGAATGACTGAAAAGAGTGATACCCAAACGATTACCTCCATTTCCTTCTTGGAATCTTAATACAGTACTCACTAGACTTTTGGAACCACCTTGTGAATCACTACATTCATGCCCTCTGCAGTGTCTTTCATGGAAAGTAGCCGTCTTAGTTTCAATCACTTCTCTGAGACGTCTAAGTGAGCTTCAACATTACAAGAACCATTTTTCCAAATACATGAAGATAAAGTGGTTCTTCGCACTAACCCAAAATTGAAGGTAGTATCTCAATTCCATCGCAATCAAACTAGTGAGAAGAGCCTACACACGTAGACGTGAAAAGAGCGCTTAGGTTCTATATTGATCAAACTTAAACATTCAGAAAGACAAAACAAGTTTTTGTTGCTTTTTCTCAATCATATAAAGGTAACCCTAAATCCATCATAGCACAATAGATTGTTAAATGCATCCAAACTTGTTACGCAAAAGCTAAGAGGCTACTACCTATTACACCTAGAGCACCTTTAACACGTCAGAAAGGTGCATCTATGGCATTTCTAGGGAACATACCTATAACTAAACACCACTTGTGGATGATTTGTTTAGCACGCCAACAAGCCAACGTACTCTGCATACTCTTTCTCAAATCTCTGTAATATCCACAGGTGAGCTTCCAGTTCTTGGGAGGCACTGCTATACAGTCTATTCAGAGCATTTGTATCTACAGCAACACATGCTATCAAAACAGAAAATGTTACTTAACCAGAAAGCATCTGTTTGTGGCATGTAGTGCTGTAGATTAATGTTCGCCTGTGGCTGTTACAGTTTTTTTTTCTTTTAATATATACATTCCCATGCATGGTTATTTCACTTGCTTTAACACTGTACTCCATATACACCGCCTGAAAAAAATCTGAGGATGGAGTTGAGGACCATGCACATTGCCAGCAAGAGGAGGAGTCACTCTACCTCGTGACGTGAAAGACTTTTCGAACAAAAACAACTTGCAACCTTCCAGACCCAACACTAGATGGCAGAAGTGTGCAGAGCATGTGAATCTGCAGCACTGTATGCCACACAGAGATGCTTATTGGGTAAGTAACATTTTCCTTACCAACTGATGCATGTCCATACTTAAAGAGGCTTGGTATCCCACCACCTGAGCCTGCTATGCAGCAGAGTGCAAGAGGTTTGTGCACTACTGCTTACCCAAGCACAACAATTTCCTTAAGCTTGCAGTACAAGACATTGTCTGCTACCTTTCACATTTACAACTCTCAGCCCTAGCTTACACCTCTATTTGCTTACATTTGGTTGCGGTAGCAGCATACTTGCAAAACAGTGAATAGTCTTTCCTGTTCAGGATCCCTGTCATTAACGCCTTTGTGAGGGCACTGAAAATGGTTATCCCTCCTGTGTTGCCTCCAGCCCCTTCCGGGAATCTTAATGTAGTCCTAACTAGGCTCATGGCACCCCATGACTTATGCCTTCTCCAGTTCCTATCGTGGAAGATAGCGTTTCTAGTTGCTACTACTTCACTCAGGTGGGTAAGTGAGATTCAAGTCACCACCCTCGAAGAACCCTTTTTCCAAGGTTCACATAAACTGGATAGTCCTCAGAATTAACCCAAAGTTTTTGCTTTGGTGCTCTCAACCTTCCACCATAACCAAACCAATGAACTTCTGGTGGTCTTCCTGCACCCACTCCGTAGCGGAAAGAGCGCTGCACATGCTAGACGTAAGAGGGCCCTCGTGTACTAAATTGATAGGATGAAAGCATTCCATAGCACTCAGCAGCTGTTTATCGCCACACTAAACAACACAAAGAAAGTGCTATTTCTAAAGCAGGGATGGTGTGCTGGCTAGTCAGGCCAGTTCAAACCTGGTATGCCTGAATGGCTCAACTATTAGTCCCACCGAGGCTTCATTCTGCGTGAAAGAAAACTAAATCTATGGCTTTTCTGTGATACATTCCACTAGCTGACATCTGTAAGGCAGCTACCTGGTCCACACCACGCACCTTCACTAAACACTACTGTGTGGATGTCCTAGCTCGTCAACAGGCCCAGGTGGACAAGGCTGTAATGCGTACACTTTTTCAGTATTCTGCAACTTGATCTGGCTAGCCACTGCTTTAGGGGATAACTGCTTTACAGTCTGTGCTGAACATTTGTATCTATAGCTACACATGTCACAAACGGAAAATGTTACTTTGTGGCATATAGTGCTGTAGATGCACATGTACACCCCCTCCCATTCCAGAAGCTTTTAGGCTGTTGCAGATATGGTCAATCCAACAAAAAAACTCACATATCCTCTGCTCAAATGAACTCCTAATAATACTAATACTGTGCTCATATTTTCCTATACTAATCCACCACTAATTCCTCTTGGGTTCCGGAGTAGCGTTCTACTTGCCAAAAATCGCTTTGACGCCTCGTCAGGGGTAGTAAGCACTATATAAATACAATTACAATATAATACAATTACAGTACAATATGTGTAGATATCTGCTTATATGTTTAGATGTCTATATATATTCTCTGTTTTTTTTTGTCTTCATACACACTTTTGCATGGTCATATCAGTTTCTGTTCTTGTTCCATCCTCACCCGCTGTGCAGAAAAACAATCTAACAATTGAACCGATGATCATGTGCACTTGCAATCATAGGAGGAGGCACAATACCTCGTGACTTGAAAGACATTTTTGAAGAAAAACAAGTTGTACATGTCGGACCCCAACACTAGATGGCAAGAGTACGCAGAGGATGTGAATCTAAAGCACTACATGCCACTTTCAAAAAACCCATAATGCAGCTTTTTGAAAGGCATACTGGATCAAAAAGTTTGCTTTCAAATTTTACATTAATCTCAAAGTCTTTAGTAATTTTATCAGATAAAAAAGCAGCACTGAATAACACTAACTAGCATACTACTTTTCTGAAATAAAATAGTAATTTTGTTTTGTTGCAAAACACGTCAAATTATTCAATTAGCTTGCTCCTTTTCATAACCATTTGCATGTTTTAGCAACTGGACGAATTGCTTGGAGTTTACCTTTTTGTAGCAACCATAACAGTGGTCTCAAACTTAGCAGTGAAAGCACTACAAACGGCGCTAAAGTGGCTATAGCACTATACAGGAACCACATTATTAATCTGCAAGGTCCTTTGGAAATTACGGACGTCCCAACACTTGCGGGAGGAGGGGTTGAGAAGAGTTGAATAAAGTGTCAAATGAACAGCCAAAAATAATTTTCACGTATGTTCACTGGTACAATAGATGTTGCAAACTACTATTAATTCAGGTATTTGTTCTACCGTTATACTTTAGATACACACTGTTCCATTGCCGCATTGCCTCTGCTGCTTTCAGAAAACACATTAAATCACAGGGTCTCTTATGTGTATGGCGAACCTTCTGGCGTGGCCTTGTCTGGACCTTCGTAATGTTCAAGTATATCTGTTCAAGCAGCCGTTGGTTGCTTATGAAACCGGTCTCATATTGTGTGATGGCAGCTTTGGGAATACCTAGATATACTTTGGTTTATTTGCTTGTACTAACCATGAAACAATGGGAGAGTGGGAGGGAATTGCAACTGGATGGCAAACAAATGCAGTATGATGCGGGTAGGAGGCAGAAGCTAAAAATAAAGTAAAGAAAATAGTAGCTGAATCTTGACTACTGTGGAGTGCACATTTACCTGTATTTGTCAAAATGTAGGAAAGTACCCTCTTTCTTGGCATGGTTACCCCAATTGTCTGCCTGTTGTCATTGTGTTTGACTGTGTTCACTGGGATCCTGCTAACAAGGACCCCAGTGATTATGCTCTCTCCCTTTTAACTTGGTAACTTGTACCATTTTCTCCCCACATTTGGCATACTCATGCCCCCATGTAAGTCCCTAGAATATGGTACACAGGTACCCAGGGCATTGGGGTACCAGTGGATCCCCATGGGCTGCAGCATGTATTATGCCACCACTGGGGATCGCAAGCAAAGAGTTCTGCAGGCCTGCCATTGCAGCCTGCATGAAAGCATGCACCCTTTTTCACCATAAGTCACTGCCCACAACCACAACCAGAACACACCCTGCAAAAATACCCTCACGCACCACACCAACGCCACCCACCACAACCACCTTAACTGCCTGCTCCTCAACATCTGCTCCCTTCACAAACATGCCATAGAA
Source organism: Pleurodeles waltl (assembly GCF_031143425.1). Taxonomy (NCBI): domain Eukaryota; kingdom Metazoa; phylum Chordata; class Amphibia; order Caudata; family Salamandridae; genus Pleurodeles; species Pleurodeles waltl. The sequence goes on from NC_090437.1 coordinate 172,138,873, forward strand.
CTCTGGGACCTCATCTCATCACACTCACCTAACATCGCCTTCCTCACGGAAACCTGGACCAACCCCTCCTCAGAACCCGACATAGCCATAGCCACCCCCAAGGGATACAAACTGCAACACAAAGACCGCCTCAACAGGCCAGGCGGTGGCATCGCCATCCTACACAGAGACACCATCAAAGTCACCACCAGCTCCCAAGACACTATCGACAACACTGAACACATGACCTTCCTCATCCACATTAACAACAACTCCACCATCAGAGGTACACTAATCTACAGACCACCCGGACCACACCCCGCCTTCTTCACACAACCTCTCCAAATGGATCACTACCTGCGCAGACACACTAGCCCCCCTCAGAAAACACATTGCCACCGCTACATCAAGAACGCCCCATGGTTCACCCCTGAACTCCAAGACTCCAAGCGCAAATGCCGCCAAGCTGAGAAAATATGGAGACTAGAACCTTCCACAACCAACTTCTCCACCCTCAAAACCACCATTCGCCCCCATCACCAACTCATACGCACCGCCAAAAGAGATCACTACAAGACACGCCTTGACAACAACTCTCAAAACAGCAAAGAACTCTTCACCATCATCAATGAACTTGCCAAACCCAAAGCCAGCAACATAGATCCCACACTCACACAGCCCCTATGTGACGCCCTTTCCAACCACTTCCTCCACAAAATCCTGGACATCCACAACAGCTTCATACCACACATACCCACCACACATACCCCTCACTCACCCAACCCAACCCCCACTCAGGACCCCCCCACCACACTCTCCACATGGACCCCCACCACACACGAAGAAACCGAAAAAACCATGAACTCCATCCACTCCGGTTCCCCCTCCGACCCCTGTCCACACTGCATCTACAACAAAGCTAGCCCTACCATTGCCCCCATACTCTACAACATAATCAACTCCTCTTTCGACTCCGCCACCTACCCAGACCCCTGAAAGCACGTGGAAATCACCGCTCTCCTAAAAAAAAAAACAAGCCGACCCAGAGATCCTCTCCAACTACCGCCCCATCTCCCTCCACCCTTTCCCTGCCAAGGTTGCAGAGAAATTAGTCAGCACCCGCCTATCCCACTTCCTCGAAGCAAACAACCCCCTTGACCCCTCACAATCTGGGTTCTGCAAGAACCACAGCACAGAAACCGCCCTCCTCGCATGTACTGACGACATCAGGACCAAAGTCGACAAAGGCGAGACAGTCACACTCATCCTCCTAGAACTCTCCGCAGCCTTTGACACCGTCTGCCACCACACACTCTGCACACGCCTCCACAACTAAGCGTTCGCCACAAAGCCTTAGAATGGCTCACCTCCTTCCTCACCGACCAGACCCAGAGAGTCCGCCTTCCGCCCTTCCACTCCAACACTACCAAGATCACCTGCGGAGTCCCCCAAGGGTCCTCCCTCAGCCCCACACTCTTCAATACCTACATGATCCCCCTAGCCAACATCCTCCTTTGCCTCCCCCGCCATGAATGAATCTCTCCACACCTCAAATCCCTTCACTGACTCCCCATAGACAAGAGAATCACATTCAAGATCCTCATCCACGCACACAAATCCCTCCACAACACCGGCCCAACCTACCTCAATGATAGTTAACTTCCACACTCCCACATGCAACCTCCGATCAGCCGACCTCGCCCTAGCCACAGTCCCCCGCATCCAACGCACCACCACAGGAGGCAGGTCTTTCTCCTACCTCGCCCCCAAAACCTGGAACTCCCTCCCCACTGACCTTCGCAAAACCAATGACCTACTGGTCTTCAGAAAGAACCTCAAGACATGGTTGTTCGATCAGTGACCCTCCCTGCCCTCCCCCAGTTTCTCCCCCCCCCAGTTTCCCCTCCCCCAGCGCCTTAAGACCCTCACAGGTGAGTAGCGCCCTCTACAAATTTCTTTGATTGATTGATTGACTGCACCAGTTCACTATAAGTCACCCTTATGGCAGGCCCTCCTAGCCCAGAGGGCAGGGTGCAAGTACCTGTGTGTGTGAGGGCACCCCTGCACTAGCAGAGGTGCCCCCATGAACTCCAGTGCAATTTTCATGGACTTCGTGAGTGCGGGGACACCATTTTATGCGTGTACTGGACATTGGTCACTACCTATGTCCAGCTACATAATGGTAAATCCGAACCTAGGCATGTTTGGTATCAAACATGGAATCATACCCCAATACTGTTGCCAGTATTGGAATTATGATTCCATGCACTCAGGGGGTCCTTAGAGGACCCCCAACATTGCTCCTACCAGCCTTCTATGGTTTTCCAGGCAGCCAAGCTGCTGTCACCCTTCAGACAGACAGGTTTCTGCCCTCCTGCTTCTTGAACAGCTCAAGTCCTGGAAGGCAAAACAAAGGATTTCCTTTGGGAGAGGGAGGTAACACCCTCTCCCTTTGGAAATAAGTTTTACATGACTTGGGAGAGGTAGCCTTCGCAAGCCACTGGTATGGTTTGAAGGGCACATTTAGTGCCCTCCGTGCATAAACCAATCTATACCTGTCCAGGGACCTCCAGTCCCTGCTCTGGTGTGAAACTGGACAATGGAAAGGGGATTGACCACTCCCCTGTCCATCACCACCCCAGGGTAGGTGCTCAGAGCTCCTCCAGAGGGTCCCTGGGTTCTGCCGTTTTGAATCCAAGGTTGACAGGGACCTCTGGGAGCATCTGAGTGCATCCATGATGAAGAGTCTGTTTACAACATTGTTTCCACTGCTCCTTCCAGCTTCTGCAATTTCTCCGGCTGTGCATCCTCTGTGGGTGGCAAGTCTTCAGTCTGCACAAGAAGGAAGAAGGAATCTCCCTTACAGTGAAGGAGTCACTCCCCTGCATCCGCAGGCACCAGCTGCAATGACGACCGGTTGCATGGATCTTCTCTCATCTTGACCTGCGTGGATCCTGCATCACGGGTAGTGGTCCGGAGTAGTCCTTTTGGTCCTCTCTGCCAGCTATTCAACTTTGGCGGAGGTAAGCCCTTGCCTCCCCACGCAGGACAGTACCCTCATGCACTGCAACTCTTGCAGCTGCCAAGGCTTGTTTGCACTTCCTCCAAGGGATCTTCAGGCTTCATGTAACCCCAGCCCTCAGCACTCCTTTCTGCGACTTACAGCCCTTGGGGTGCTTCTCCTGTGGCTTGGGACCCTTCTCCAGTAGTGCTGTGTGGGCTCCTCTGTGACTCCTGGTTCTTTGTCCAGTGGGCCTCCTGTGGGGTCTGCCTCTTCTTCTCTGGACTCTACCTTGCTGAGGGTCCCCCTTGGACTCACCCGTGGGTTGAATCCTCCTGGGCCTTGCTGGTTCCCGGCAGGTATACTTTTGCTTCACTGCGACTTCTGCCTTTGCCAAGGCTTGTTGGTGGCTTTTCCACGCCCCTGACCAACTGCAATCTTCTATCCGGCGTGGGACGTTGGCTGCATCCCCCAGGAACTCTTCTCCTGCTCCAGGGCTGCATTCCTGACCGTCTTCGTCTCACTGTCGACCAACTCCTGCTTCCACAGCTGGGTGGGTAGTAGCTCCTACTCCTCCTGGACTCTTCTGTGACTTCTGGAATTGGTCTCCTTCTTCCACAGGGCTTCCTCTTCAGAAATCCACCTCTGGTTTCTTGCAGTCTTGTCTGGGTGTTCCATTTTCTTCTTTCCTTCCTTTTGGGTGGTTTGAGGAAAATCTAGTAATTTACACCTTTTCTCCTGGTCGCTGTGGGGGTTCCTAGTACCCCAGCTCCCCTCTACTCATTCCACTTACCTAGGTGGGGGTTCTGTGTTTCCATTCAATTTTTTTAGTATATGGTTTGGGTTCCCCCTAGGGTCACTATTGTCTAATTGCATATGCACTGTTTTCTATCACTTTCTATGCCTATTGCTGATTACTAGTGTATATATTTAGTGTGTTAAACACCTCATAGTGGAGGGTTGCCTCTCTAGTACTTTGTGGTATTGTGTCACTAAAATAAAGTACCTTTATTTTTGTAATACTGGGTGTTTTCTTTCATGTGTGTAAATGCAGTGGGACTACAGTGGTATTCCATAAGCTTTGCTTGTCTCCTAGATAAGCCTTGACTGCTCATTCGCAGCTACCTCTAGAGAGCCTGGCTTCTAGACGCTGCCTACACTACACTAGTAGGGGATACCTGGACCTGGTATAAGGTGTAAGTACCTCAGGTACCCACCACACACCAGGCCAGCTTCCTACAGTCAACATTTGTTTATTTGTTTATTTAGGTGGCACCAGGGTCTGTTTATAGGGATTGGTAGCCCCTCAGATTCAGTAAAAATATAACTTTTACTGGACATACACACCATTTGTCACGGGGTGTATCAAAAACAGGTGGAACTTACACCAGTCCAAGATGCTGCCCATATCTATCTCTAGTGGCCATGTAATATTACTTACATGTTGGGAAATCAGACAACCATCCCACCCCTCTGGGGGTTACACATATTTGATCAAACACTGCTCAATAAAACCGGGGGGGGGTGTGCGACGATCCACCAAGAACAATTTTGCTCAGTGTTCACACCTTGGGATATTTGTAGATCACCTAACAAAGCGGACACATTTTTACCAATTGGTGAACTTATCATTCTAAGGTAGAAAGATCACCACTGTGGGTCATTAACTTGGGCTCATATTCCACCTGCATAGGCAACCTCTCCACTCCTGAGGAGGCAATGCCAGGGTACGTTGATTGGTGGAGTCTAAACGACATCCTTGTGAGCATAAAGTTGGGCTGCGCATTATAATGGGCGGTTAGTGAGTCCTATGCTTTGTACTCATTTTATGACCTTTTCTACTATATCTTTAACAGGACGCTGTCAGCGACCACTGTACTCCCCCAAGAGGAGACAGGAAAGCTACCTCAATTGGTGGGTGCCCGTCCACGCTCTTCAACATAGTGTTTGAAATCTTTGTTTGTTGTCACACCTGTGTGTGTCACTTGTCTTACCCATACCATTGCTTCAATGGTAAGTAGGTGGTTTAAGTGATCTCTTTGTTTTTTCTTTTACAGGTCAGCTGGTCCTTCACAAAGAGCTTTGTGTAGGTACCATCACACTATAGCAGTGGTTTCCAAACATTTTTCAACTGCGTCTCCCTTGACCTGTTGGCCATTGGCCGCGACGCCCCGTTATGTCACTTTTTTTATGGGTTGGGGGATGTAATCCAGACTTGGAGAGCACTTCCATTTTTCTCCCTGCAACAGGGACTTGTCTTGAGTGACGTGGAGTACGCACTGCCAGTAACCTTTCTGTCACGCTCTTTCTGCCTGCCATATCGCTTTCTCTTTGCTCCTGGCAGGTGAAAAAAATACCAAAAAAGCATATTAGCATTTTTTACATCGGACCCTGCAGCACCACCCACACTTGCAAGTTCCACAAATGACATTAGACCCGTTTCAGGCCTCACTGAGAGAAATATATTCTCCTGATTCTTTTTTTTAAAACCTCCAACTTTCCTCTTTAATGTTGGCATGTATGTGATTTTATGATTACCCACTTTTCCTGAGTAGCTGAAGGACACGGACAGCAATACCACTCCATCACTGTCCTGATTGTGCCTGGTCCTGCCTAAGCGGACACTCTCTTTATTTATTAGGCAAGACGTCACGCGCTGGTCCAAACCATTCCACATGCTGACAGGTGTGGCTTCCATAACTCTCCCACATGGCATTTCCACCTGGGTTACTTGGGGCCGCAAATGCACATTACAAAAACCTAACAGGCTTGATTTATTTGCACAGTGATTCTTTATTTTTCATTTTACCTTAGGGCTCCGTTCTGAACGTAACGTCTTTAGAAATGAGCTGTACGATAGTATGAAAGAGAAAGAATTGCAGTGCAAATAAATCAAACTTGATAGGTTTTTGCAGTGTTATGATGACAATTGTAAATCCCATCATGTTTGATTTGTTTCCACTGCGATTCTTTCTCTTTCATACTACTGTGCGGCTATGCTAGCTGTACGGTAGTATGAAAGAGAAGGACTCGCAGTGGAAACAATGCTTAATTTGAACCAGTGGTTTCTGGTGGGGGGCACCAGCACTTATTTTTGAGAACCGGCAGTTAGTTTTCTCCATCAGGCATTTACTGCGAGCAAAAGACACATAAGGGAAAGACGAAGGAAGAGAAGGACGGAAAAGCTCCACACTGGGAGAAAGCAGAAAGCTTGCAAAAGTGAGCTGAAGGGGCAGGGAGAGGCTGTAAATAGATTGAAGAGGTCCAAGATGGCTTTTGGATTACCGCTACCTCAGTATTCTGTGCTTGCACACTTAATTGCAGCAGCCTCGTGTTTCAGAGGAGAGCTTTCAGGACTGGCATGTTTTTATTTACAAATTAAGCACTGAGTGGAAATAAATCAAACTTGATGGGTTTTGCAATTTACAACATAACATTGCAAAAACCTAGCATGTTTGATTTATTTGCACGGAGTCTTTCTTTTCTATACTAACTACCGTATGGCTCAGTTCTAAACGTAACGTGTCTTTAGAATGAAGCCATGCAGTAGTATGAAAGAGAAAGAATTGTACCCTACCTAGGGGAGAGGGGGTGGCACCTGCCCCAGCCTGACAGGAGCCCGGGGAGAAGCAGCAGGACCTGTTGGATGTATACGCCTCCCCTCCCGCCCGCCTACTGCACCTGACAACACCCCTTGAAGTATGTGTGTGGGCTGGTGTTGCCACCTAGGGTCCAACACAGGGTCACTCGGCCTTACGAGGCAGGAGAATCTTGGACTGTGGAACTCAACAACTGGAGTAGCTGCTTGCTAGACCTGAACTGCGGGGGACCGTGCAGCCCTGGACCCGTGATACGTAATACAGTGGGCCAGCGGAGAGGGGTGAATATGGGCAAATCAAGAACCAAATCTCAGGGTCCACTACAGGAGCTCAGTGAGACCCACACTGCTCTCAAGGATACTGAGGTGTCCCTGGAGCCTTTGCCCCAAACCTGCAACATATGTTGGACAATGTCCTTGCCGCCATTGTAGACAAAAAGATCACGTTCCAGAGGGAGATTGGCCCAGTTTCAGCTGAACTTAGTCTGTTGAGGACAGATCATCATAAATTGGCTCATAAAGTAGAGGAGTCAGAGGGCGCAGTCTCTGAACTGCAGCTGGCCAAGAAAGCCATGAACAAACAGCTACAGGGGTTACCTGAGTGGGTGAGGAGGCTTGAGTATAGGGCTGAAAATGTTGAAGGCCAAAACCAGTGGAATAACATACAAGTGGTGGGCCTTCCTAAAGGGGTGAAAGGCTTGCACATGGTGGCATACTTGAAAAATTGGCTGAACAATGTTGTGACCCGACACAGTGCACTCATTCTTTGTGCTTGAGAGAGCACAACGTGTCCTAGAGAGGCCCCCAGCCCTAGGGCACCCGCCCCGGCCAGTCGTTGCCAAACTGTTATATTTTAAAGATGGAGACACCCTCCTGCAATTGGTGCGGGAAGTGGACCTGTTCAGAGTTGGCAATGGCCAAGTGATTCTCTTTGCAGACTATACGGCTGCTGTGCAGTCCAAACAGGCCTCCTTCCTTGAAGTTAAGAGGGCACTGCAGAAGAAGGCATACGCTACTCGCTCATGCTCCCAGCAAACCTGAAAATCATTGAGGATGGTGTTCCACACTTCTGCCAGGATCCTGAGGAAGCGTGGACCTGGCTTTAAGGGTACAGAGCTGGAGTGAAGAGGCCCCACTAGTCCTGCGGGACTGAGGAGAGAAGAGGAGGAGGAGACGACACTCATGGGGAGCCCAGCGCTGCAGTGCATTGGTAAAACCTACCCAAACACAGGAGGATAGAGACAGAGCAGCAGCACTGCAAGTGAAAGCAGAGATCACTGAGGCCAAGACCACAGACATGGAGGGGAATTCTGCCTTGGGTGCTGGAACCGGGGACTCAGAGACAGAAGGATCAGAGTCTGCACTGGACCTCCCTCTAAGGGTCGCTCCCCAGACGGCAGACGACCTGTTGTAGGGGACATGCTGTTGTTGGCTGGGCACTGTGAACATTTTGGTGGCTTTTTGGGGACAGGAGCGGAGGCTGGGCCACACTGGTGGTTCCCCTTTCCCAGTGACTGATGACATGGAACATTAGGGGGCTGGGAGCCGCAACCAAATGCCACACAATCCATATATACCTTAAAAGAAAGGGGTACACATAGCTATGCTACAAGAGACACACCTCACAAGTGTAAAAGCAGACCGATTATGACTGTGCTGATGAGGACAGATAAAAGCCACTATATATTCACTGTATACACGCAGGGTACTCATTTGGGTGAGGGGGTTCTGTTAGAAATGGGATCTTTGGTTGGCAGTCAGGTTACCCCTGTCCAATTAAGGGCCCTCACTCCAGTCAGGGTAAATTACACACAATCCAAATTATCCTGTGCTCACCCTCTTGTAGCTTGGCACTGGGCAGACAGGCTTAACTTAGAAGGCTATGTGTAAAGTATTTGCGCAATAAATCATACACTAACACAGTGGTTCCCAACCTGTGGTCCGGGGACCCCTGGGGGTCCGCGAAGCCTTCTCAGGGGGTCCGCGAGAGCCTAGAAAATTGAAAAATATTGACAAATTAGGTCCCCAGCTTCCAGTAATGACTCAGATGGGGGTCCCCGGATTCCCATGATGATTCAGTGGGGGTCCCTGGGTTCCATTAATGTTAAAGTGGGGGTCCACAGAAATCAAAAGGTTGGGAACCACTGCACTAACACCATATAGCACCACAAAAATACACCACACAGTGTTTAGAAAAATATATAATATTTATCTGATGAGATGCAGATCAAAACAATTAAAATGCAAAAAGTATATGTTGCGATATCACTGTAAAAGTGATATAAAGTGTCTTAAGTCTTTTAAAAGCAAACAAAGTATCTTTCATGCACAAAGTACCTGGTTCACATGAACAATCTCTGCAAAGAACCGCAGAGGAGGAGATGCGTGGAAACAAAGGAGTGTGCATCGATTTCTTGGGCCGCACATGGCGATGCGTCGTTTAGTTTTCATGCAGGGACGGCGCTCGGTCGTGAATCCCCTTCGGGTTGTGGGGTTTTCAGACGCCCCGGGGACGATGCGGGGATTTCCTGCGCTGGCTGGATGAAGTCACAGGAGCTGCGTCTATTTGGTGGGCGTTACGTCTAATTATCTCCCGCACAGCAGGCGCTGCATCGATTCCCTCTCTGGAAGTGGGGCTGCGTCATTCCGGCTCAGCTACGCCTCGATCCGGTGGGCCATGCGTCAAATTTCCGGTCACTACACTGGCGCTGCGCTGATTTTCTCGATGCGAAGTCGGGCTGCGTCGTTCTGATTTGGCGTGCAGGCCAGGCTGTGCGTCAAATTTTGCCGCACAAGGAATCCTTCTTGTAGAGATTGAAGTCTTTTTGGTCCTGAGACTTCAGGGAACAAAAGGCAAGCTCTATCCAAGCCCTTGGAGAGCACTTCTTCACCACAGCCAGAGAGCAGCAAGGCAGCAGGGCAACAGCAAGGCAGCAGTCCTTCACAGAAAGCAGACAGGTGAGTCCTTTAGGCGGCCAGGCAGGTCTTCTGGGCAAGATGCAGGTTCTGGTTCTGGGTTCTTCTCCAGGAAGTGTCTGAGTTGGTAGGGGCAGAGGCCCTGTTTAAATAACAAATGTGCCTTTGAAGTGGGGGAGACTTCAAAGAGTGGCTTAGAAGTGCACAAGGCCCCCTTTCAGTTCAATCCTGTCTGCTAGGGTCCCAGTAGGGAGTCTGGCAGTCCTTTGTGTGAGGGCAGGCTACTGTCCTTTGACATGCAAGTGTCAGGCCCTCTACTCTCCCAGCCCAGGAAGAACCATTCAAAATGCAGATGTATGCAGTGAGGCTGAGTATGGGGTGTGTCTGAGTGAACGCACAAGGGAGCTGTCAGCTAAACCCAGCAAGATGTGGATTGTAAGGCACAGAAGGATTTAAGTGCAGGGAAATGCTCACTTTCTAAAAATGGCATTTCTAAAACAGTAATATTAAATCCAACTTCACCAGTCAGTAGGATTTTGTATCACCGTTCTGGCCATACTAAATATGACCTTCCTACTCCTTTCAGATCAGCAGCTACCACTCAAACAATGTAAGAGGGCAGTCCCAATGTTAGCCTATGAAGGGAGCAGGCCTCACAGCAGTGTAAACACGAATTTAGGGGTTTTACACTACCAGGACATGTAAACTACACAGGCACATGTCCTGTCTTTTGCCTACACAGCACCCTGGCCTATGGGTTACCTAGGGCATACCTTAGGGGTGACTTATATGTAGAAAAAGGGGAGTTTCAGGCTTGGCAAGTACTTTTAAACGCCAAGTCGAATTGGCAGTGAAACTGCACACACAGGCCTTGCAATGGCAGGCCTGAGACAAGGTTAAGGGGCTACTTAAGTGGGTGGCATAATCAGTGCTGCAGGCCCACTAGTATCATTTAATCTACAGGCCCTGGGCACATATAGTGCACTCTACTAGGGACTTACAAGTAAATTAAATAGTCCAATTGGGTATGATCCAATGTTACCATGTTTAAAGGGAGAGAGCATATGCACTTTAGCACTGGTTAGCAGTGGTAACGTGTGCAGAGTCTAAAAACCAGCAAAGACAGTATCTAAAAAGTGGAGAGAGGTAGGCAAAAAGTTAGAGGTGACCACCCTAAGGCTGTCAGGTCTAACAGGTTCCCTTTGAGGCCACGACTGTTAAAGTTGGTAAGGAGGGTAGGGCTCTGGTAGAGGGCCAACTGTGTAGAAGGGGGGTGGTTTTGTGAGCGTGTATGCCCCCAACCAAGGCCACACCCCTTTCCTAAGTTCCCGGTCGACACAACTGGGCCACTTGTCGGTGGAGGCCCTGATACTGGGGGGAGATTTTAACTGCATGCTGGACACTACCCTGGACAGATCGACCCATCCATTGCCTTGAGCGTTAGGCCTCAGGAATGCAGAGAACATAAGGGGTTGGGTACCACCCTGCGACATGGAGGACGTGTGGCGCACTCCACACACTACTCAGAGAGTACTCCTTTTAGTCTAGCATATATAAAGTGCACACTAGAGTGGACTTTGTCTGCTTCAGGGGAATGTGCTGCTTTGTGGCGCATACTGAGTACTTGGGTTGCACACTTTCAGACCATAGTCTACTCTTCTTGACACTACAGCACCTAAGATCCCGACACAGTGCGTACAGTCCTTTATTATTTCCCTGGAGCGTCGCTCCCCTGATGCGAGCCACAAAGTACAACAACGTTTTCTTTATGTCAGTAAAATGTGTTGCTGTGTCCATCCAGCCTGAGTGTCCTTGAGGGTGGAGGCGGCCACTCCAGCTGATTGACAGCAGGGACGAGGAATGGCCAAAAGGTAGATGTGCGCATGTCAGATTGGATGGTTTTCTATTAACAGCCAGCCCGACATGTGCACCTTAGGCTTCCTCAAACTGTACTGTGTTAGACAGCCAGCGGGAATGCACACACAGGCCTCCAGCTTCATATGGAGCACTGGGTTGGCATGCTCCAACCAGTCCTTGTGCTGCTTTCATGCTTTTTGCTACCATAAACAGCATGAAAGCAGCGCATTGATTGGTTAAATTAGTTGGTCCCATGACCCCGTCCTCGGAACCACCCTTGCTACTTATGACTGCCAAGAGTGAACCATCTTGCCCTTTGTTGAACAAGCAACGAGGGTCAAGGTCGTAGAGAGCATGCAATACTAAGGAGGGCCAAAGTTTTGCAGATTGTAAAGTAAGTACCTTCATCGGTATGGAAAATGTCTTGGAATTTATCATGCTAGTTAATTTTGCTCCAGATGGAGGGTTGTGCGGAGCAACTTCAAGCTGTGGTTGATCAGATTGTTGAAACTATGGCTGTTTTGTTGCAGAGTGCCTGGGGGCATGATCAATAGAATACGGCTAATCACTGTGCAGCTTTATTTTAAAGCCACACTGTGATTTCCCATTTTTTCCAGGCAGCATATGTCACATGCAAGAGTTTATTCATCCTCGTGGTCGGTTTTGTCACTGCTATGATTGAGTTAATGATTGAACTCATGAAGCTTTCGGCTGTGGGTGCTTCCCTGAGGCATGGTTCGTTTGTGGGTGGCACACGCCTCAAACTGTTGAAATGGTTCCCACAGAGTTTAATTGAGCCAGAGTTACAGCACCTGGGATGTAATTACTGTCAGGTATTGAGCACAACCGCCACGTATGGGTTGCTTCTGGAGCGGACATAGCTCTGCAGGGCAAGCTTTCTCCCTTAGTCGCTTGTGGCTGGCAGCAAAAGCCTAGCCAAGACGCCACGGCCTTGGGGCAAGCAAGGGAAAGGACCTCTTTGACTGCTGTTGGGGTAATAAAACTGTTTTCGGGTAATGTGGTTCCCGGTGCCACTGCACCGTGACCTGCTGCACCCATGGTAGCTGCGTCCCTGGTCAGCTGTAGTTTTCACTTTTTCCAGTCTCCACCTGCATTTATTTTGGAGTGTTTTAAGATTAAGAATGGAGTGCAGTTAGTTGAACGGACTGCCTTTTGTTGCAAGGGTCTGGCAGGAGTGGCTCATGGCTGGCACAGTGTGAAAGATGTGTAGGGGTGATTGATACTAGGAGTACATCTTTCACTGCAGCAACTGACTAACCCCCGGGGAAGGTAGTCGTGTTGCATGAGTGTTTGACAGAGTGAAAGGAGTGCTGAGTGACTGCCACTGGGCTCAGTGTCCCCTGCTGCAGAAGGAGTGGTAGAAGTTACTGACTCACCTACGGATTCACCTACAGCTGGGAGTGGCTGGTACTGTGTGAAAGGTTAGGGTATGACTTGCAATCTGACAAGAAACGTTCTTTTTTTTCTACAGAGCAATAGAAGATGCTGGCACCCTAGTGTGTAACTCTCTTCCACAGGGCAGTGCAGCATCAGTGACCCATGTCCGTGGCATAGAAGATTGGCACTAATATACAAGTCTTGTAAGCTAGAGTTTTGGCAGTAGCTGCTGCCTCCATCCAGGGAGCCTTCCCTGGTGCAGGCACTGTTTTGAGTGCCTTTTGGTGCAATGTGTAGCAGCAGGGACTGGAACAGTCTTGCTGCAGTGTGTGTGGCACATGCACTTTGTGGCCCCCCGTCTCTCGATGTAGTTTATGGCAGGATGGTTGGCATTATCTTGGTGTAGGTTTTGTAGCTGACTGTGTGGCTGCTATCTCTGTGTAGGGTGAGCTAGAGGTAATTGGCACCCTTGATGCAGGCCATGTGGCTGCTGTGACTGTCTTTCTGGCAGAGAACTCCTTCATCATCCAGCGTGTAGTCACACTTGCATACTCCGCTCACTCCTGCATCACACTGCCAAAACTTTCAAAAGTCACCAACCACCACTGCGTTTAGGGACACACTGCTTGAGCGGATAGGTCAATACTTCACAGAGAATGCTGGAACTGCCTCGAATGGACTAGTAAAATGGGAGGCCTTTAAGATTGTGGTACGGGGGCACTGCCTCAGTCAGATAGTGGTGATACGCTACATACCACCAGGCTTGACACCACCTGAGGCCATGGAACAGTATAACACGGTGATGGAGCATCTTCGCTGCCATAATTACAGTGATAAAATAGCTGTGCTGATGAGGAAGAGGGGAAACCAGGATTATTATTAGCCCAGTTGATTCAACCGAAAGGTAGCATCAGGACCATCATGCGTATGATGTCCAGAGGGGCACACTTCAATCATCCAAAGATATAAATTCTGAGTTTTGGGACTACTATGTCTCCTTTTATGGATCTGTATGAATGGACCACCTGCAGGTACCTGGCATAGTTCTGGCCTACATTGAACACCCAAAGATATAAACTCAGAGGTCTGGGACTACTATGTCACCTTTTATGAGTCGGTACGAATGGACCACCTGCAGGTACCTGGCATAGTACTGGCCTAACATTGCGCTTCAGAGGCTCTTGGCGGGGGAGGCAGTGTGCACTGGTGTGACCAGTCATGGCCCAGGACAAGAAAGCTGCTGTAAAAGCCATAGCCACTGGCAAATTGGTCCTGACGGGCTCCCCCTGGAGTTTTACGGGACGTATGGCAGTGTTGGGTCCTAAACTCAAAATCATGTGTTGGGAAGCATTTGAGCTGGGACACCTCCTGGACTCGACCAGAGAGGCTCTGGTTGTGCCATCACCAAAGACTAAAACACCCAAGGCGGGTACCGCTGACTTTCAATCCCTCCCTATGTTCAACACCGACTTTAAGATACTGAGCAAGGTACTCTCCTCCAGACTAGGGTCATGCATGCAGGGTCTGAGACACCCAGACCAGAATGGGTTTATCCCTGCTCAAAATACCTCCTTGAACCTTTGCGGGATGTATAACATTGTACACAACTGGAGTTCGACAGACTGTCCCCTGGTCATGATCATTTCAGTGAACCTGGAGAAGGGCTTTGTCACTGTGAGATGGGACTTCCTGGAGGCAGTCAAGAACCAGATGGGACTAGGTGAGGGTTGGATTAGGTGGGTGCACCTGTTGTACTCTAAAACCCCAGCTAGGTTTATTCATACCTTAGAAGGCATGGGATCCACATAGCGCTGCTGCAGTAGTATCACCTCACACTGTCGAGGGCACTAGGCTGCAAGGGTGCTGGCGGGACAACTATTTGTGACTCATTTCTCCGCATATGCCTGAGGGGCTCTTGTTTGGATTAGACCGGGCAGCCCATTTGTGGTGGAGGAGGGGGAGGCGGACACTGAGGGTCGGTTTGTGTTTGTGCATGGATGCTTAGAAGGGCGCATGCTGTTGCTGGAGTCTGTTAATGCAACAAACACGGACCAGGCCACTTTTTGCCACAGACTGTCTGGAGTCCTCTCCCGCAGGAGTGGCTTGCCATGGCTCGTGGGAGGGGATTTTAATAGTGTCCTGGACCCTGATCTTGACCGGTCCTTCTCACCATTGCATACCGTGCCTGCGGTGGCTGCAGCGCATTTACTGCGAGAATGGCCTCAGCACTGGAGGTTGGTGCACTCATGGCAACACTGCATGCCAAGGCGAGAGTCTATCCATTTTTCTCAGCCCTCCACCAGCTACATGTGCGACTTGATAGAATACTGTGTTCAGACAACCTGTGCTCTGTGATGCTAAAGATGGATTACCTTGGCCACACACACTACAACCACAGTCCCCAACTCCTACAAATGCTGTGGGACACATCCGTCTCTGCTGTTCCCACCTGGCGGCTGCGGCCGGCGATGCTAGAGGATGTGCCCTTTAGGTCGTCACTTGGCGCAGCCATTGCTGAGTATTTTGATCATAATGCTGGCACTGCCTCGTCTGGACTCTTTGAATGGGATGCATTCAAGGTTTACATACGAGGACAAAGCCTGGGCACACCATGGAACATTTGTAAGTCCATTGACCGCAACTCAACAAGAGTGGAAAAAACACTGTTGCAATACGAAAAATGCACCATCCAGGACTCTCTGGGGATGCGTATACTAGAAGATAAGAGGGCAGAACACTTATCCCTGATTGAGAAGATGCGCTGTCTCAATTATGCAGCACATTCGCCACGCACAGATGCCGCGGCTGATAAATCGGGCAGGTTATTGGTCTGGTTAATTCACCAGGAGCAGGAGTTCACCTCTATTCTAGAGCTATGTTCGGTGACGGGCAATACACTGCACACCCGGGGTGAGATACACAATAAGCTGACTCATTACTACGCAACCCTGTACCAATCGAGGGCACTGGCGGAGCTTACAAAATGAGGAGTTTTTTTCCATGCTTCCGCTGCCATGCCTCACAGAAGAGCAGCGGGAGGAATTAGATGAGCTGTTAACCTTAGCGGAAATAAGGGACAGTATACGTGCATTGACTACTGGCAAAACCACGGGTCCTGACGGCCTTCCGTCAGAGTTTAAGAAGACATACTCCTCTATGATTGCACCTTGCCTGCTGCGGCTATTTAAAGTAGCCCTGTCAGCGGCGTCTCTGACAGTATCCCAGTGGGAAGTGCTGTTGATTTCCCTCCCTAAGCTAGTCAGAAACCCAGCAGAGCTGGGATCATACAGACCTCTGGCGATGCTTAACATAGATTATAAAAATCTGGATAAACTAACTGTTAGAGATGCGGTTGTCGCCTCTGGTACCTCACTTGATCCACACTGACCAGAATGGCTTTGTGCCGGTGTAGCACTTCCCTGAATATCAGACACCTGTTCCGAGTCATGAAGTACTCTGTGCAGGACTGGTCTTGCGCAGGCTGCCTGGAGCTGGACTTGAAGAAGGCCTTCGATTGACTGTAATGGCCCTTCTAGTTTGCTGTGCTGCGCCGGTTGGGTTTTGGCCCAAGCTTTTTAAGACTAGTGAGGCTGCTGTATACGCATCCACAGTTCAGGATTATACCTGGCTTAACTATCTCGGAGCTGATTGAGGTCGGCAGGGGGACTCGGTAGGGTTGCCTTCTTTCCCCGCTGCTGTTTTCGCTGGTGATGGAGCCCCTGGCGGCAGAACTCCACCAACTAGGGGAAGCCTGGAGTATCCCGTTAGGGGATGGTAGGCATACTGTGTCCCTGTAAGCAGACAATCTCCTCCTGTATTTCAGCGGCATTTCCAATATTCCTGAGGAAGTTATAGAAGATTACTGCAGTGATTTGCCACAATGTCAGGGTTGCATATCAACTGGACGAAGTCATGCCTTTTCCCTTTCAGCCCTAATCGGAAAGATCCTGGTCTTGCTTTATCGGGTGTACTCATCCCCTGGCAGCCCAGGACGTTTTGATACTTGGGCATTAATGTATACCATATTTCAGATGACCTGCGGAATGGAAACCTAAAGCATCTATTCATGCCCAAATGACCTTTTGGCAAACACTGCCGATCACTGTGATGGGGTGAATAGTACTTCTGAAAATGGTGGTCCTCCCCGTATGCTTTCTTATTTCTCCAACCTACCATTGTATGTTCCGGCTAAATTTTTTAGAGAACCTGGAGTCCAGAATTAGGGAATTTGTTTGGAACAAAAGCTGCTGTAGGGTGGTACTAACAAAATTATACTCCCCACTGGAAAAGGGTGGACTGGCAGTACCTAGCATGGAGCAATACTATCTGGTGTCCCATCTGCAGTGGGTGGCCAGGTGGCTTTCTGGACTCCAGCTATCAGACACAGCAGTGGTGACACAGCCCTGGTCGCTATTGGAGGTGTTACATCAGTTCCACCCGGCTGCGTGAGCTAAAGCACCAAACTTGCTCCTGGTGGATGTGGCGCACCATTGTTATTGTAGGAGTCTGCGCCTCACACACACACACAGTCACTCCTTATTCACTGGCTCTGGCCCTACTGGGCATGCTGCGCAGAATGCGATGTACGACTTCTGCGATGCTGGAGCCTTGGCACGCTGCAGAATTGCATGCACTGGGAGATCTATACACCGAGGAAGTACTAACCCCATTTGATACACTAGCAAAGGAGGCAGGCCTCTCGCCAGGACAATTCTTATTGTATAACTCCCTGATGGTGTCGCTGTCTCGGTACTGGGGGGGGACATTTCCACTGAACCACCAATGCACCTCTTGATACAATACTTGCATGTTATGGGACGTGGTGGCCATTTAGTACGATGGCTAACAGATTCACTATGAACACACCTGTGCCTCACTACGAGCTGGTTGGTAAGGTAACCTGGATAGGCCCTGTATGCATAAAGAATGGGAAGCTGCCATGAAAAGCCACACTAATATTCTGCGCAATGCACTATTTCGTCTGATCTAATTCTATATCCTCCATAGAGCTTACCTTACATCAGCGGAGATTAACCAATACTTTCAGCACATGGCTACAGCTTGCCCTCACTGCGCATTAGTGACGGCCGACTTGTTACACACGCTGTGGTCTTGTCCCTCATTAGGCACTTACTGGTGTGAAGTGTTGATGCAACTATCAATTTGCACGGCACACCTGCAGCTAATCACGTGGGAGACGTATCTTGGGCCTTTTCTTCAGAGCTAAAAAGCATAAGGCGTACACGAGATTTCTAGATCTGGGCCTCTTGACGGCTAAGCGACTCATCACCAGGAGATGGAAATCTGCAGACCCCCTTCGATAGAAGGATGGCGCTGCAGAGGGAAGACAACTTGGGACTGCGTAAATTTTCCTTGGTCTCTAGCTGGGATGAAATGTTGCAGGAACTCCGGGAACAGGAACAATGATCTGATACAGATGCTGTGCATGCGGTGACCGTGCTGGTCGCAGGGGTTGGGTTGGATAGGCACGGTGGATTGGCAGTGCCCCCACTGGGTGACATGCTTAGCCCTCTCCCCCGGGGGCTGGGGCTCGATAGAACAGGCTGAGTGGGGTCCTGCGGTGGTGCACCAGTGTGCTTCTTATGAGTGACTGGGTGAAGATGCAGCAATGTATGGAGGGAAGAGGGACTGGTGGCTGGGCGGCGGACTCTAGCCAAGGTTCCTGTTGTATTGTTGTATATAAAAGTTATGCTGAATCTTAACTCCTTTGCTGTGCGGTGTGCGACAGCCACCTGCCAAAAAGATATACTGATACATTATCTCTTTCACGCCGATAACCACCCCGTAAGTTGGTGGCATGTGATATATCATAATCCTAATGTACCATCACTTAAGCCCTGATTGTATATCCTAACTGACAATAAATGCTGGGTTTACTACCAACCAAAATGACTGGGGGGGTCAAAGGAAAACAGAAATACTATGTCCTAGATGTTGTAACTCTAACTCCCATACCGTAATTGACGTATGTGATGTATACTTGCATTTTTCTGTATGAAAATGAAATGTAAAAAAAATCCAGCAAAAAAAAAAATAGGGTGAAAATGGGTCAGATAATTTTTTATCGCTATGACATCTACTGAGGTACAAGGCAGGGTTGCCCGTTGTCCCCACTACTCTTTGCTCTGGCCATGGAGCCACTGGCTGAATACTTTCGGACAGAGCGTAGGGGCAGGGGACTTATAGTACTGGGTAAGAAACATATTATCTCCCTTTATGTGGTTGACCTGCAGATCTACCAGAGGAATTGGGGCGAAGATATCACTTTTGCACTGCGTCTGCTTGAAGAATATGCAGTGGTATCGTGCTGCGGGTGAACAGGAACAAGACATGTATTTTTGCCATGAGGTGCGAGGCCCAACGACCCGTGGGCTGCCCGATGGACATCCTTTGGGCTCCCTGTATCTTTAAATATCTGGGCATTCATGTATACCATGATCCTACTGCCCTTCAAGAGGGCAAACTGGGCAAGGCAATTCGATCACTGAAATCTTGCGTCCCCTTTGGGCGCTCCCAGAAGTTGCCTGTAGTGGCGCTGATCGTGTTGTCCAAAATTGTTATGCTTCCAAGGCTACTTTACTATTTCACAAATTTACAGGGGACAGTACCGGTGTTGTGGTTTTCGGAAGCTTGATTCCCTCCTATGGGAGCTTATTTGGGATGAGGGTCGGCACTGGGTCTCACTGTCCACCCTGAGGCCTCACCGAGACCCACCCATGTATTTCAGGTCAGGACAGGTGAGCGCCTGGACTGAGATGGGGATCGTAACCATGAGCAAATGCTACCAGCTGAACGCTCTTATCCCACTGGAGGCCTAATGGAGCAGCTGACACTGCCAGTGTGGCATTTTCTCACCTATGAGGCACTCACATTCGTGTTCCATGACCTCTGGGGCCAGGACAATAAGGTGCCTGCATTTCACTGATTTTGCAGCACCTGCTGACGATGGGAGTGGCACTGCACTTAATCACGTGGTTCTATTGGGCTATAAACATGATGGCCGGGAAGCCACTGACAGCTTTGGGACAACGATTGGTGGCAGAACTGTGGTGCAACATCTCAGATGCCGACTGGGGCAGGTGGTTGGCATACCCCCAGAAGGTGTCCCATAAGACAGCCAGTATAACTATACACACAGGACATACATGACTCCATGCAGTATAGGGATAATTTGTGGTAGAGGGCCCAGGTCATGACGTCTATGCGCAACCCAAGATGTGGATTTCAGCCACATGATATTGGGATGCACCCAGCTATGGGGTTACTGGGGAGCCGTCCTAACAAGACTTAGTAAAACCCTGAACTGCACGCTAGAGAACACCAAATAAGGCTGCCTCTTGGAGGCCTTCCCCATGCCTGCGCCCAAAAAAGTGTGGGAATAGGTTTCCAGATTTGGGCTTGGTCCTTGCAAAGGAAAGAATAGCCATGGCCTGGGAAGACGTTGGGGGTGCTTATCGAAACATGGACTGGGGATGTAACGCTGTGAGCCCAAGCTGAGGAGAGGTCATTACGGACAGAAGAGACAATGGGTGCCTAGGTGCTCTATAGCAGACCTGTGTATGGAATTATTTGAAGAGTGGGAAAATCCGTCTGATGTATAGGCACCGTCTGAGAGCCCACGTGGTGAGGATGGAGACACGGTTCAGTCTGTGGCAGAAGGCGGAGACGTGGAATCGGCGGAGAGTGTAGGTGAGGAGTGACTACTCTTGGATCTAGAGTGGTGCATAGTTTTGCCTGTGGGTGTTCCATGGGGCTTCTCGCTTCTTCCTCTCCCCTCACCCCCATGCCCTGTGCCTTTGGTTCCTCCCCTAATCCGCAGGAGCGAGGGAGGGGTGTGGGCATACACATCACCTTCAGTTTTTGATGCTGCCATAGCTCACCCCTGAGACTTAGTTTGTAGGTAATAAGTTGGAGTAGGGCATGATGACTGATTCAATTAGTGAAGTTATGCACAACACGTGTGTGAGCGAAAAAACGTCCACTGGTAGAGGTGCCTTGAATTTAGCATATGCCCTAGCTGCTCCTAAATAGATGGATGGCTGTCTGAGAAACGCAGTTAGTGTGTTGGTAGCGACTGGTGGCAAGACCAGGGGCCATCACATGACAATGATTGATGATTGCAATCTTAGGCTATGGGCGCGGGACTCAATGAGATCATGTTAGAACTATAACTTTTTCACTCAGTGGGATAAGTATCACCTCAAATGTATATAGGAGATGTACGTTGAACATATCTTTATTGAAAAAGCCAATAAAAAAATGTTTAAAAAAATATATATATATCTACTAAGCTTCAAGCATTCTTTGAATAGAGTCTTGCATCAATAATAAGATATCTAATATTGAAGAGGCTGATTTTGGGATTGCGTTCAAGCTTGCAGCCGAAAATTACCTTGAATAATTTCTAAAACAATTTGCAATACAATCTGCTCGTAGGTAAGACTGAGTGTCAAATGTGGGAGGGATGTCTCAAACCATCATGTCCTTGTCTCCTCCTCCTTCAAGCGGCACAGTAGAAAACAGACTAGGGCGTTTTACTTTCAAGCCAGGCTGTACAAAGCAACCTATCAAGCAAAAGCAGTTTTCCACACCCTTTCCAGTGGCATCACGAAGTGGGGTGAGATCAGAATGCTTCACTGACTCCTCTCCACTTTGCGAGGAGGCGGGAAAGGGTAGGATCAAGGAATTTGTAACCAGACGTCTGTAATCATGAAACATGTTGTTTTCTGATGTCAGGTTGCATTCAGCTTCACTTTTCATTTATGCATGCAACTTGACACTGGTTCAAAGCTTGGGCTCCAGTTGACGGAAGAGGAGTTCAGGATCACATGTATGCAGATTGCAGAGATGGATGTTGAGGTACTCTAAATGTGGACATAAAGAATGTTCGGTGATCTTTGAGAATGCAAAAAGCAGGGGAGTTTGGGCCTGATTTAGATCCTGGCCTAGGGGAATACTCCGTTGTAGACGTGACGGATATCCCGTCTGCCGTATTACAATCCCATTATGTCCTATGAGGATGGTAATAAGGCAGACATGATATCCAGCATGTTTGTGATGGAGTATTCCCCACCGCCTGGATCTAAATCAGGCCCTTTGTCTGAATTTATGAGACTGCAGTTGCCCATAGCCTTGTAGTGGAGTGAAGGAAATATGGGAGGGAGAAAAAACATAATTTTTACAATTGCAAGATCACTCTCTGAATTATATGCAGCACGTTTTAGGACAAAGGTAATACTTATTTCAAATAATTGAAAACTTTCACGGCAGAGACCCTTCCAAGCTGGCACTGGATTGACATGATTTTTGCCCACGGAGTCCATATGATGTGGCTACCCATTGAGCACTGCCCGCTAGTGTGCTAAGTGTAGAAGGCAAGATGATGCTGCGGTAGGTGTAGGTCTAAATGCTTGTGTTTCAAACTAAATTGTGACACATTTTTGTAGTGACCAGTCTGTGTTGAGATATTTCGGTATTGCACTGAGATTGCAGGTGCAGTATGAAGTTGGCTCTTGGCAAGTCCTACCACTTGTGAAACTGTTAACATTACTGACTATAGCATTGTTGCAGCATATACTTAAGTGATTTTTTTCCCTTCGCAACACCATGGCACTGCATGACCCAGAATGTATCATAGCTTCCTTTTCTTAAACCAATTGGTATACTAGTTGCATATGGTTTCATAGCCTCCACTGTGTGATATGTGCGTATGTGGCCTTCCATGTGACCTTGCTGTGAGTCTGCACTTCCATGTATGTATGTTTATGCACACTTATCATGCTATTGATTTTTCATTCATGTGGGCCCACTGTAAAAACATTCCTAAACTTGATTTTCCTTTACATATTTATGATGTTAATTATGCTTCATCCAAAATCAAGATGTGCTCCTAAATGCATTACACAAATCTGCTAAAGTAATATATGCTTTAGCAGTTGCTCAAATGGGTGTTGCCTAACTAGAGAAATAAACCTCTATAAGTGTTTATTTATTAAGTACCCCTTAAGAATTGCCTTTTGAAAATGTAGCCTCAGAGTCAGTGTGTTAGGTAAATTGTGTCATTAAATGTACCAGATTCCAAGCACCCTATGCCCCTAACACCTCCCCCTGGGACCGGCCTTGGTAGACTTGGCTTTGCTCTGTTCAGTTTCAGGCATGTGATTCTGCCACACCATTTTGGAATTTCACCAGCAGCCACTGATTGCAAGTCCTCTCCAAGGAGTGCTTCTTTGACAAGGTGAAGAAGAAAACCTTGAGTCCTTTCCTATAGCTAGAGAGAAGTTGGTCTTCCATTGCTGCTTCAGATCCCATATGGTCTAATGAACAAGAAATAATATCTGAATTGTCTCCAACTGCAGGAAGCTCAACTGAAGGAAGGTCCGGAAATTAAAAGGGTTTTATCACAAAATTATGAATGGGGGCAAGTAATGGAGATGACACATCAGCCCTGCTAAAGTATTAGTTGGAGAGTCAACATACACACCAGCAGATCCACTGGTTGATCTAATATCTTTTAGAGAAACTAACCACTTTGCTCTACCTTCCATTAGTGCCTACCCCACTTTAATAGACCGGACTGCTCTTACTGGAAATTTGCTTTTATAATGAAGGCCCTTCCTTTATAGTTTAAAACTACAAAGGTTCATAGTTGCTTTCCCTAAAACTTTGGCTTGCTTTTTTGTAGAGGAAGGGCTAAAATTCAAAAGGTCCAGTACTCAACTAGAAGAATTTCAATAACTTTTTTGTAGCATGAGAGCTAAATTTCAAAAGGTCTGATACTGAAGTAGAAGCATTTCAGTAACTTCACCACTGGAAAACCTCTTTGGCAGCTTAATAAAAATTGTGCTTTTATTGTCTAAGCTAGTGATTGTACTAAATGTGAGAAGATCAACAGCTTTTTTATTGACAGCCTTGTGTTTTCCACACCACCCATGGAAGTCTGGCATCAGGTGATTCACATGCCGTACAGGGAGGCCACAAGCAGCACCAAATGCTGCCTTCGTCCCCTACAAGCCTGCACAGGATCCACCATATTGCCCATGAGCCGCTTTGCTCCAGGCCAAAACTGTGTCATATGTGCAGGAATGACTCCACCTTGCTGCTTCTTTGCTGACACTTGGATGCCCTGGCTCCCAGAGAAGCACGCAAAGCACAGCAATATGAACTACCGAAATAGCAAGAAAGCAGGAAAGTGGTGTCCACAAGGACGTTACAGGGGGCTCCTTTGAATCAGCAGGCAACTGGGTCAATTGGGCATAGCAAAGTTACAGCAACTCAGATGCAGGGAAAGGGCACAAGTATGTCCGCCCTCTTCTTCGACATGATCCGACAAGGTAATCAAGTGCACACACAAAACCTGTAAGTGAAGGCATGGCAAAAATACAGTCTTCATGTATGCACTGACTTATCACCGATGTGAAAAAAGAAGCTTTATGCAACGTTGTGCGTGGTAAATTTGTCACTCTTGTTCTGTTCACTTGGAAGAACCAAAATCCACATTTAACTCTTGAAAAAAAGAGTACATATCATTGGCTTGCAGTAAAATGTGGGTAGACACATTGACCGGTATTAGGAATATTTTTTGCATATTTTCTGAAAAAGTATAACACCATTAGAAAACTATATCAGCCAGTACTTCAAAATTGTTCATTTCAAATAGGCCCTGTCCTTCTCATTGACACACCATTGTCTACTCGTTTCCAGAATGAAAATATCAACAAAGGAAACTGAGTAATTTTATTTTGAGATCCTTAACTTGAAAATAAATAATGTAGTACTCATACTAGACCAACACACAACTTTGCTTTCTTTTGACCCCTCTTCCTCTAGTTCCCATTCCAGATAAAGCCAGGATAATGCCAGACACCTGTGTCTTTATATATGTCATGTGCACCTGAAATGTTTCTACCAAACTCTATTTAAAATGCTTCTTTTGGAATGCAGTACTATATACGTGGACATGTTTCTATAGAAAGTAACTGACTAATCTTTTATTTTAACCCAGCAGGTGATGGAAACCTGAAAGGACAAAGTCAAAATATAGATTCACTCAAATCTATTGAAGTGACTCAGACTTGCAGTTCTTCATCAAGACAATCAGATGGAAAAGTGCTACAGAGCCCGGACGTGATAACAAATTTTAGAAGCCAGCTTTGGGCACAGTATAATC
Source organism: Pleurodeles waltl (assembly GCF_031143425.1). NCBI lineage: Eukaryota > Metazoa > Chordata > Amphibia > Caudata > Salamandridae > Pleurodeles > Pleurodeles waltl. The sequence continues at coordinate 172,163,812 of NC_090437.1, forward strand.
AAGGACTGGAAGATAATCAAACAACTTGGAGCGAAAGTAGTTTAAGTAATCCACCTCATCTCAATTTGCAACAGGCTCCCATCAAAAAGGGGATATTGTATAAAGATGATAACTGTGAAAGTAAGCTGTCTAATACCGAGATTACTACATGCCTGTTAAATGCACAGCGAAACGAGGAACTATACACGTATGTCAACTATGATAAGGGTTTCAGTCACAATGGACAGTTTACAAGACCTAAGAGACTCCATACAGAAGTGGGTCTACAAGAGAGACCATACACATGTCCAGGTTGTGACAAACGTTTCAGTCTAAAGTGTGACCTTAATAGGCACTCGAGAACACACACAGGTGAAAAACCATATGCATGTACTGATTGTCATAAAAGCTTCAGCCTGAAAGGTGATCTTAATCGGCATCAAAGAATACACACAGGAGAAAAACCATACACATGTACAGACTGCCAGAAAAGTTTCAGCCGGAAATATATTCTCAGTGTACACAAAAGAACACATATTGAAAAGGGAACATGCCAGAGTGACATGTCTGGAGGGTTTTACTAAAATCAAAGCTATTAGACTAGAACTTGTGACAGGGGAGACAGATGTTTAAGAATAACTCTGATGTTACTAATAATGCAATACATAATAATAACATCTCCTGTGATATATGTCATCTTCCCTAAAGAATACAATATAACCTACTTGTGGCAATGTGGTGAAGCTGCTGCCTGCCATGATGTTCTGTTGTGCTGCGGTGGCTATTGACACTACGCATTAGTACCACAAAAACATGCTAATTTGTGAAAAAATATCCAATAAATTGGCAGATTGTAAGTAGTGAGAAGAGCTGACATTGATGGATCATTTGTGGGGTTGTTTTTATGTAAGGAGATATGTTTTGTGTACTATGTGCATTTGGACTTAAAAAGGGCTTTGGTTAGTTGCTGAATATACTTTGTAAGAATCAAGATTCTTTTTTTTTTTTTTTTGTCCTCATTTCGCCACCCTTGCTTTGGTTAAAAGGAAAAGGCAAAAGCCGAGGCACTTATGATATGAGTCCAGATGTGCGGTCCACATCGTTGCCGGGCCACCCCACCTGTTCTAGATATTGCACTTTTCCCAATCGACTGCCATCGACCAAGTCTTATTATTTTCTTCAAAACCTGATCATAACCAAAGCAACACCCAATAAGGTGAGGGGAGATCTAATCATTGGACTGAAATTTCAAGAGGCGATCAAACAAAGAAACCACAAAGCATAAGTTATATGACTGAAAACTACTCAACATTTGTATGCTACTGATACACATTTTGCCAATCCACCCAAAAATTATCTCTTCTAGTCAGAGGACCACATTGTTCCATTTTACACAATCGATTCGCTGATGATTGCCAGTCTTTAACAAGGGGGGGCAGTGGATCAACCCATTTACGACATATTTCTCGTCTAGCCAAAAGCATTAATACAAACAACAAGTGCTCCTGTTGTGCTGATAATTTCAGGTAATTTGTACCCGGGTCACAAACCCCAAACACCACCACAAGAAGGTTTATTCTTACGTTTACATCAAAAATTACCCTCAGAATATTTCCTATATCCTCCCAATACTTATTCAACATTGCACATTGCCAAAACATGTGAACATCGTCTGCATTGTCTTCCCCACATCGCGGACAATATTTCTTAATTTTCCCAATAGCTGTTAATCTAGCAGGTGTCCAATAAACCCTATGTAGTGTAAACAAATGGTTTTTCTTCAATCCCGCAGGTTTAGTAGTAAACCAAAGTTCTGAACAAGACTTCTGCCATAGAGCTGCGACTTCTAGGGTTGGAAAAATCTTTCCCCATTTCAACACAGGAAGGGAAGGGGCATTGTCTACTGATTCCAACAAAGCATGATACCAAAAGGCAACTTCTTTTTTAATTGTAGTCAAGTTTAATTTCTCTTCCCATATGCTCCTCCCTAATTCTCCCAATCGTCGAGAATTAACCCAGCTAGATAATTGAAGATACTTGAATTTAGAACTTGTCCCCCTAGTACACTCCTGAAATGCAGACCAGGTTAGCAAATCAGAACCTTCAATAATCTGACCCCATCTTACCACCCCGCTAGTTCTCAAAGGGATTGATAGTTTATCGGTAAGACATTCAGGAGTACCGGGAGAGTCCCAAATAGGAGCAGAACTGCAATAATAAGGTATCCCTAGCACTTTCCGAAGATGGATCCAAACATTACAAGCCTGTTTGGGGAGCTTCAAACGCACCTTCTTAAAATACTTTGGGTGACCAAATTTATATAGGAAATAGTCCGCACCTCCCTCAAGGTGTGCCGTCAAAGCTCTCCAAACCAATGAATACTCTGACTTCCTATTCCATAACATTCTGGTGTTTTTTAATTGAAAGGCCAGATAGTATCTAAAAAAATCTGGAGATGCAATACCACCCCACTTTACTTTTCTACTCATCTTTTTCCAAGAGATCCTCACTCCCTTGGAAGCCCAAACAAACGAGGATAAATCTCCCTGCAATTTTTTAAACCAACTCCTCTTAAACTCTAGTGGGATTGTGTTAAATAAAAAGGTAAACTTTGGGAGTATACACATCTTCAAAATATTAGATCTTCCTATTATAGAAAGTGGAAGAACAGCCCATGCCTTTAACAGCTTTTTAGTATCCCTATAGGTTGTATCAAAATTTAACTTAGCTACATCATTTAGATCGTTTGTGACCCGAATTCCCAAGTATTTAATCTCTTGTTTAACTAAAGGAGAAGCATAAACCAAGTTCCAACACATGATTTCTGTTTTTTCTGTATTTATACTATAACCTGAAAATCTACCAAATTACTCCATCAATGTCTTGACAATAGGTAAAGTAGTCATCACATCACTAGTGTATAGCATAAGATCGTCCGCATACAATGCTACTTTCTTTTCCCAGTCCCCAATCCGAAACGGTGGGATGTCCTTACAAACCCGTAATAAAGTTGCCAAAGGTTCAATGTATAGATTAAAGAGCAAGGGAGATAAAGGACACCCCTGTCGAGTACCCCGAAAAATCCTAAATTCCTGTGATAACTGACCATTAACCAAGATTCTCGCCAAAGGGCATCTATACAATTCTCTAACAGCCCTAATAAAAGGAGAACCCAATCCCACTTTTTCCAGCACGACCCCCAAGAAAGACCAGTTCACACGGTCAAAAGCTTTCTCCGCATCAAAAGTCAGAATCGCTAATGGAGCCTTTTTTTGTTCAGCTAGATCTACTGCAGCAAATAACTCATGAGTTAACTCGTGGAGTTGTCTACCCTTCATAAATCCCTTTTGATCCAGATGTATCACGTTACCCATAACCTTCCCCAGTCTCCTAGATAAGATCCCTGTATACAGTTTATAATCCGAATTCAACAATGAAATTGGTCTGTATGATGAACAAGACATTGAGTCCTTACCCGATTTTAACAATAAACAAATTATAGCTTCTCTCCAAGAATTAGGTATCTGTGCCCCTTCTACAAGCATGGAGTTGAATAACTCCAATAAAATCGAAATAAGATCTTCCCCCAGTACCTTGTATAACTCATTCGGTAAATTATCTGGACCAACTGCTTTCCCTTTCTTCAAAGCTTTTATGGCATCGACAAGCTCAGCCCTACTTATCTCGGAATTCAACACCAACTTTGCTGAATCATCTAGAGCTGGAAGATGCACTTCTTCCAAAAAAGTCCTAACAGACTCCTCTGAGCTTACCAAACTTTCTGAATACATTTCCTGAAAAAAAGACACAAATGCCCCCTCAATCTCATCTTGCTCCGTACAAATCTGATTCGTAAAATCTGTTTTAACCGATAAAATATGCCTTTTAGAGAGATCTGACTTAACCTTCCAAGCTAACAATTTACTACAACCTTCTCCATATTCAAAATGTGCATATTGACTACTTTCCCATTTCAACCTGTTACGCTTCTCCAAAAAACAATTTAGGTCGATCCGAACTTTATCCTCTTGGCGTATCAACTCCTCAAGTAATTCTTCCTTCCCTTCTCTTCGTGCTTTATGGATTAGAGCTTGAAAAGTATTTAAGGATGCTTCCATGCCCCCCACCTGCTTCCTTTCCTCGCGACGCTTATATATTGCTAGACTCACAAGCCTCCCTCTAATATATGCCTTATAAGCATCCCAGACATAGCCTAAGCTTGCTGTTCCTCGATTTAAATAGAAAAAATCTCTTGTGTCTTTCTTTAACACCTCTACTATCGAGTCATTTAAGAATAAAAAACGGTTAATTGTAGTCCTAATGCCCTTGCTTACAACCCTGATATCCAAATGTAGTTTTACAGCTGAGTGGTCCGAAAGGTTTGCTGGGTTGTGAGCTACCTTTATCACCTCTGAACATAAACTCTTATGTAGTAAAAAAAAATCTAATCTGGATCTGTGTCCATATTTTTTATTGTGGAATGTGTATCTGTCTCCTTCACCCCCTTTCCAGTGCCATATGTCTATCAAACCTAAATCCCGCATGGCTTGCCTCACTTGTGCCCTTGTTTTAGGTGAATTAACCGTACCCCTGGGGGTTGATTTATCAAGAACGGGATCTGACAGAATATTAAAATCGCCACCTAGTACTACTGGGTACCTAGCTAACAGTAAGATATTAAACAAATCTTGAAAAGGCGTCGGATCATCCGAATTTGGGCCGTAATAACCTGCAACTGTTACCCAGTAGCCACATACACACACTTCTACCACTACCCACCTACCCCTAGAATCTACTTGGACCTCTCCTATCTTAAACCTTAAAGAATTTTTGAATAAGATTGCCACACCTTTAATCGTGCTAGATTGAAAAGAACAGACACTAAATGAGACCCAATTCAGTCGTTTAACCCAACTCTCCCACTCCTCTCGTTGAAGGTGAGTTTCCTGCAATATAATAATATCCTCCTCAGCCAATCTTAAATATTCAAAAATCTTCCTCCTCCTCTGTAGCACCCTTAGACCATTAACATTCCAAGAAAGAAATTTTAATCGTAGATTCCCATACTTAGTCATACCCAAAAGAAAAGAGGAAAAAAAAAAAGAAAAAAAAAAAAGAAAAACTTGAACACAAAACCTCCCCTCTCCTATATAGCAAGTTTTAAGGACTTTCCTATTTTTAACATTTTCTACCCCCCTAACCCAAACCCAACCCCTACACCTAGTGCCACCCTCTCCCTCCACCAACACCACCACACACCCAACCCCCCCCCCCAAGGGAACCCTCCCTATCTCTCCTAGGATAACCATCCTGTTAACCCTTATTTGAACCCTCCGTCGGACGGGGAATCCCTAGATCTTACTGAGACGCCTTAATCTGTTCTATAAACATACCTACCTCTCCCGGATCTCTCATATTATACATTTTATTTTTCCACATAATACGTAAAGCAGCTGGAAATCTCAATTGAACCGTAGCCCCAAGGGAACGGAGCTCCCGCATATAATTTCCCAATTCCCACTGCCTATCTAGTGTAGCTTTAGAGACATCTGATCTTATACGGAATGACCAATCTCCCCTAGAAAAGGCTCCAACTTTAAGGGCTTCAGATAGGATTCTCTCTTTAGTTGTATATGTACTAAAATTTACCAAAATCCTCCTGGGGTTTTTCCTTCCGGGGTTCTTCTTGAACGGATACCGATGGACCCTTTGGATATCTTCCTCTAAATTAAGCATTGCTATGCTTGGGATAACCTCCTTGATTAGAGCGAGCACATATGTTTTGATATCCTCCCCTTCCAGTCCCTCAGGAACTCCCAACAGCCTTATGTTGTTTCTCCTCATGTTATTCTCCAATGATTCAAGCTTATCCTGCAACATAAGAATCAAGATTGTTGTAGGTGCTGGGTTTCCACCATCTATGCAATGTGTCAGCTATTTGGGAAATATATAAAGACACAGCTGTCTGGCATTATCTGGGATGGGAACTAGGGAAAGAGGGGTCAAAAGTAAGCAAAGGTTACTCATTGCTGAAGATCATTGTTGTGTGTTAATTAAAGTAGGTGTACTTTGAGTTGTCAGGTTCCAGGTTGTCGGGGATTGTTACGGAGGGTATTTAGCACTTCAAGATACACAGTACTTTGGGTTTGGTGCTGAGTTGTGGTACTTGGACAGCGATATGAATTAGAGAATGGTCTGGGGTAATCGTACTAGAGCTGACTAAGTTATGGGGTAGTGACCAGACTGAGATCAAAAGGTTTGCCATGTGAGAGAGTAAGGAGTATATCAGTGTTTGACAGTGAACCGATGCTGGCAGAAAAGGGTATAATGTTGATGCTTCCGGAGGTCAAGGTGACTAAAAGCTAGGAAAGGGATTTCATATGGGGCAGATTGTAGGATGGGTTCAAGGTTTTTAAAGAGTAAATTGGGGTGACAGATGTCTGTCAGAGTACTACTCTGTGGGGTTCAAAAGGTTCAATGAGAGATACATCAATATCCTCCATGTGCAGACAGCTGAGTGAGAAATTAAGAGAAAGAAGGAAGGTGGTGGTTAGTGTGGAGTGTGCTTGAAGTAGCAGTATATTTTTGGGCAATCAATGTTTCAGAGATGGCAATAAATTGGAAGGTTTGGGAGTGGGTGTCGGAAGTCGTTTATGATGAAGTTGGTTTCATCAAGCATATATCTAGCTCTGAAAGGGCTATATTTTAGTGGTGTAGCAGAGGTTCTTTGTTAAAGTGTGTGAAGTCTTTCTTGTGTATTGAGTTGTGGGGTGTGATGCGGTTATGGGAGACATGCTGTGGCATTAATAGAAGATTAAGTAAGGGGCTGCGTGGTATATGAGTAATTTTCTGATTTGTGTTTGCCTTGCCTTCCCTAGCAACGCTAGGGAGGGACAGGAAACATGAGAATAGTGGTTGTCACGTGTGAGAGAATTTGGCATGTTGTTCAAGACTTTTTTTTTATCCTTAGAGTATATGAGAAAATGAGTGGGTACATACTGTTGGGGAAGTAAAGACACAGTGACAGATGATGTGAAAACACCCCATATCTTTATTTGGGTTCATTCCACAGCAACAAATCCAACTGGCTGTCGTCTTGATTTGAGTGTGATTTCCTACTAAACAACTTTTCCGCTTTTACTTTGGATTGGGGGTCAGTTGTGCATTGCACAGGTGTAAGGTGTTTCCAATATATGTGTATCACAATCCAAGTATGTAATTATGTTGTAGTGCTGTCTGCATTAGCATGTGATTGATTTGTTTATGCTGTTCTTATCTAAGGATTTGTACTTTGTATATTGGTGTTGTGAATGACAATGCTATTGATTTGGCAGTGTTTCGCCAATGACATAACATTGGTTATGTTTTGTGCACATGGAGTGTATGGGTGTGGTGTAGCTTCTACTGTCTGAGTATAATCATTTGTTGGGGTCTAGAATCATAGTGATAGTGTAACTGTTGAGTGGTGAGTGCTTTTGGGTAACTGATAAAAGCCAGAATACGCGCAGTGTGTTAGGTACACGTGGTAAGGACAGTCTGTGTTTTCAAAGGATGGTGCTTGAGATGCCTTTGGTTTGGGCACATTGTGACAATTTCAGAAAGAGTTGTTCTCTAAATCAGGGTAGTTTTCCATGCATATGTAGTGCAAGCAGGGCCTCCAAAAATGGTGAGTAGTAAGTTCGATAGGAAGGAGGCCAGGTGGTGACAAATTAAAAAGAAAAACACATATGTGCTCTCTCAGGATCAACATCGCATAAAAAGAAAAGGTAAAGCAACTAACGAGAATCAGCATGATTTCAGAATGGCATTGCAAAATTTACAGTATAGCCAATATGTATGGTCAAACAGAGTACATTCAAGAGGAATGGTAGCAGCCGAGTCCTGGAGTAGGTTTTCGATCAGAGGTAATTTTTCCTTTGTAATGATTGAGGGGCAGGAGCATTATGTTGTAATGATTTCCTGTAGTTTGCTTTCTCGTGTTTGTTATTGTAGAGTTTCTGAAGGGATTGGTAGCTCAAAATTGTGTCTGCTTGGAAATGGTAGATATGAATTTTAGTGGAGGAAGAGGTGGAGTTGAAGAGTGGGGGAGTGGAATGTGAGACTGGAAAAAAATGTAGTCTTCGATGTGCAGGTTATCAAAAGAGGCAGGCGCAGGTTATCAAAAGAGGCAGGCTGTGAAAGTTTTAATGTTGGACTACTATTAATGATTACCTATCCCACCAGTTACTCGTACAGTGTATATGTTATTTCTTTTTTTGAGGTGTGTGTGGTTCGAGAAGTCAACAAATTAATCTACTTGTGAACTGTTCGTGAGCTCTCAACATTGTTCTCTGTACACTCTATATTTCTCTAGGCAATTAGTATCGATTAGGTGCATAAAGTTGGACTTCCACAAGCTTTCAATTTAATGGTGAATGTGGTGGATATAGCGTAAAGAGAAAAAGGCTCTGGCTGTTATAAAATCTTGAATTTTGCATACAAGGAAAAAAGTGTCATTCACGCCTAGAATATTTTGCAGCAATAAGAAAATATTGTTATAGATGAGCTTTTAGGTCAGGTTGTACATGTGTAGTGCAGCAAATGGCTATTACCAACCCTGCGAGGCAACTTGAGGTCAGGGGAGTGCGTAATACATAATTCCTGTTTTAAACAATATTTGTTTCTGATTTATCCAGCAGAGTATGGGTTCTGCAATGAATTGTAAGGCATTCATAGGGAGTTCAAAATAGAGTGTTGATTGCTCCACTGAAGAGGTTAAAAGTGTCCAAAGAAAGGTTTGGGTCTTTAGGTAAGTAATGCTAGAGTTTTAGGGCCAGATGTAGCAAACCTTTTGCGCCTCGCAAACTGCGAAAAACGCAGTTTGTGAGGCGCAAAAGGCCAAACGCGATGCACAACCGCAAATTGCAAGTCGGTACCGACTCGCAATTTGTGGCTGCGACTCACAAATAGGAAGGGGTGTTCCCTTCCTATTTGCGACCGCATCGCCATGCAGAGTTTCTTTGGGACCGCGAATGCGGTCGCAAACCAACTCGCAGTTACCATCCACTTGAAGTGGATGGTAACTCATTCGCAAAAGGAAAGGGGTCCCTATGGGACCCCTTCCCCTTTGTGAATGCCCAAAAAAAAAAAATTTCAGAGCAGGCAGTGGTCGTATGGACCACTGCCTACTCTGAAAAAAACGAAACTAAATGGTTTCGGTATTTTTTCTTTTTGCAGCTCGTTTTCCTTTAAGGAAAACGGGCTGCAAAAAGAAAAAAAAACTGCTTTACTAAAAAAGCAGTCACGGACATGGTGGTCTGCTGTCTCCAGCAGGCCACCATCCCTGTGAGTGCCTAGACTCGCTATGGGACACCTTTCTGCATCTCGTATTGCGAGTTGCAATTTGCGAGTCGCTATGACTCGCAAATTGCAAGCCGCAATTTTTTACTTACCTACATCTGGCCCTTAATTCTGTTAATAGGGATTGGAGGAGATTCCAGGGTTCTTAAACCAACGAGTGGATCTAGTAGTACTCTTAGTAGTGTTTGAAATTAGAATGTTGGTATATATTATTTCCTTTGGGATAAGTTGCTTTACGTTTCCTCACCTTGTTCTTTTGTGTTGAGAATGATTTGTCACCTTATGGAATAATGAACGGATTTATCTCTTTAAGTATAGCTGATTGGGTGGGCATATTAGCAATGGTGCTGAAATAGAGATGTGCTGGTTTTCTCCTTGGTGGATGGTGTGCCCCACAATGTTTCTATAAAGTACTGCGGAGAAGAGCCAGTTTTTGTTTCTTTTTCCAGATGGGAAAGTGTTTCTCTTTGTGGAGGTGTTCTCTCTGTGTTGGAAGTGTCCATAGTTGAGATATCTTGACTGAAAACCGATCTTCCACATATTTTAGGGAAGGGATGGAGAGGAGCAATTGCTAGGCTGAGCTAACGTGGCCCTTAGGTTTGCACATGGCCATTTTGGATTTAAGGAGTTTGGGGTCAGTTTTACATATGACTATGTCACTAATTGCTAGGGAACCAAATCGGATTCAGTGGAAAACTGGCAGTCAGTGAAGGGCATTAAGAGCTAGTGTAATGGGTTGGGAGTGTTTCTTGTGAAGTAAAAGACTTACGGGTGCATTTGAACCCTGTTTAGTCTCTAAACTATGTAGGGTAGGATGTCTTGGTGTTGAATATGCATAGTCTAGGGTATGTTGAACAATGGACATTACTGTGGTAACTCGTTGAGAGAATGTTAGTAAGAGGTGATTTATATAGCAGAGATGAGTAAAAAGAGGTTTTGACTATTTTATTGACCAAAGACAAAGGTACATATGCCAGGAACGTGAAAGTACCTTAATGCATCTTTTGAAAACATATTTTGAAGATAGTGTGTACATCTTTAGGAATTGTTTACATTTAGGCAATTGGGGCAGCATGACTTTTCAAGAAATTGTTTTGAGGCGAGACATGATTGTCATACTACTTTGCATGGATGAGAGATGTCCAGGAACAGATCAGAAGTGAGGAAGGTAGTGGGATGAAATAAAACGTGGAGAGGAAACCTCCCAGAAGGGGACACTTAGGGGGTCATTCTGACTTTGGCGGGCGGTGGAGGCCGCCCGCCAAAGTCCCGCCGTCAGAATACCGCTGCGCGGTCAAAAGACCGCCGCAGTAATTCTGAGTTTCCCGCTGGGCTGGTGGGCGACCGCATGAAGGCCGCCCGCCAGCCCAGCGGGAAACCCCCTTCCATGTGGATGCCGGCTCCGAATGGAGCCGGCGGAGTGGAAGGGGTGCGACGGGTGCAGTTGCACCCGTCGCGATTTTCAGTGTCTGCTTGGCAGACACTGAAAATCTTGGTGGGGCCCTGTTAGGGGGCCCCTGCAGTGCCCATGCCATTGGCAAGGGCACTGCAGGGGGCCCCAGGGGCCCCACGACACTCGTTACCGCCAGCCAGGTTCTGGCGGTCAAAACCGCCAGAACCAGGCTGGCGGTAAGGGGGTCGGAATCCCCATGGCGGCGCTGCCTGCAGCGCCGCCATGGAGGATTCCCTAGGGCAGTGGGAAACCGGCGGGACACCGCCGGTTTCCCGTTTCTGACCGCGGCTGTACCGCCGCGGTCAGAATGCCCATGGATGCACCGCCAGCCTGTTGGCGGTGCATCCGCGGTCCCCGGCCCTGGCGGTAGTCAACCGCCAGGGTCGGAATGACCCCCTTAGTCTTTCAACTCTTAAAACCTATTCTGGACAGATCAGAATTATGGTAGATGAGTGTGGGCATGAAGGCAAGAGTTAAAAGGGACAAAGCAAATACACCGACGTTTGGAAAAGCCAGATTTTGTGGTTAGGAAAGACTGCACATACAGCGGCATTGGTGGGGGGGCTGCACTAGGATCAGAAAGGAAAGATGTCTGAAGTAGACCCTGGTACTCTATGGGATCGGACTACGCAATAAAGCCAGATATGGGCAAGCAAGCAAATTAAGTGCCATTCCCTAAGGTCTCAAATCTTTATTCAGATAAAAATATCCATAAAAGAAACACACAAATAAAGTTCATGCAAATAGGTCACCAAAACATTCACAGATTTAGAATAAGAATAAAATTCATACATAATAATCACAAAACATTCACAGTTTAAATGAACACACACATCTACAAACGATAAATAGCCAGCAAAATAAAAATCATTATCATATAATATCGAGTAAAATTAGGATTATTTAACGTTATCCCTACAACAAAAGAGCCCCACCATGACAACACAAAACTGAAATCCTCAAATAGAGAATAATAATCACCAACATTAGATTGCTTAAAATCTGGTACCCTCGTTATTCTACTTTATATGTTAAAACATCTAGATGTGAAAGCAGTTTTCTTCTGTGACTAGCTTGCGAGATGTAAATAGATACGTTATGGCACAGAGCCACATTACAGAGATTTCGGATAAAATTAAAAGCATCTTTATAATAAATAATTTTTCTTCAAGTTAACAAAAAATAATAAAGTGGACTTTAGACTGATTTGACTTGCCATCACACTGGCATCTGGGTAGCTTTGGGGAAACAAAGACCCATTTTGGGGAAGGCATCCATAAAGTGGAAAGGGCCAACTCGCAATCTGGTAAAATAAAGTCTATGTTAGGTGTTTGATACTAGGACAAGATAGCTCTGAAGATTTAGTTGCACAGGGCCTGAAAGAAACATTGCCACTGTATATTTAAAGCACTCTCTTGGTTTCCTTTTAGCCGTCTTTTTCCCCGTGAGGATCAGTTTTAGATCGTTCTTACGATATTGTAACACACTGACAGGGTCCTTATGTTCCCATCCACTTCCTTTAAAGGAATATCCACATAAGCCAGCCATGGAATTCTCGCTGTGTACTCCAAAGTCAGGCAATCTGCTATCACTTCTCTAGTGAATTTACTACCTGCTTTACTCCAGATGCAATGCCACAGGGTAATGGGGCTTATCTGCAGTACGTCCTCTAAATAAGGGACAGCCAGTTCTTTGTAGACTATGTAAGAAGAGGTTGAAACGGGCACTGCCAGTTATCTACATAAAAAGAGATTCTTCTCTATCTGTAAAAGGTTGCACCTTGTCAAGCCCCACAAAGAGGCCACGTAGGTAAAACTAGGTATACATTTACTTTTATATAAGAGCAAAAGTTCTGTGATAGGCTTATTCTCAATTTTAGCTGCAAATCTAAAAAGGGCTTCTGAGGCTTTTATGAATTTCTGTTTTGCTGCTTTCAGAGGTGTCCCCCATTGTCCGTTACTAGAGAAATAAACCCCAGATAAGTAAAACTTTCTATTTCGGCAAGTACTTCTTCCTTAATATGATGAGTTTTCTTTTTAGGCCTCACATTTCCACAGATCATGGTAAATGTTTTCTTTAAGTTAATTTTCATGTCCCTGTCCTCCATGTACGAAACAAAACAGTCAATCAACAACTGTAGGCCATCAGCAGTTCTAGAGATCAGAGCGGCATTGTCTGCATACAGGAGGATGGGGGTTGGACGTTGGCCATCTTTAGGGGCATCTGCCTTAATCTTCAGCAGGGATTCGTCCACCCTATTATGATGTAATGAAATAAGTAAGAGTGGGGTAAGGACACAGCCTTGACGGATCCCTAGTGTTAGTTTGGAACGTGGTCTAACTTCTCCCCTTAACCCATAGTGTACCTGTGTAGTTAACTGTACATATAGTTCTGACAGAAAAGTCACAATCTCAATAGGGGCTCCCATCTTCGTCAATGACTGCCACAACTTAGACTAATTTACTGGATCGAAAGCTCTGCTCAAGTCAAGCTCAAAACATAAATGAATATGACCCTCTTTACCCAAAGTGTATTTACTTTTTAGTAAATGGAGAATAATGCATTGTTCATAGTGCCCATGTCCTCTCTAACCCCATATTGGTAATCTGTTAAAATCAGATTTTTGTGTCACCCAAGATTCCAACATCTCTAGTAGGACTCTGTCCATTAGTTTAGCTGTCCAAAAGGGATATTTGGTGGTAACACTTTGCGTCCCCTTTTTTTTCAAATTGGGACTATAATGCTCCCCTCCAAGAGAAAGGCAGATATCCTCTAGCTGCCGCATTACACACTTGTGTCAATATGGGAGCCCACAGGTTAATACCGGATATAAATGTGTCTATCCGAGCCCCACCAGGGCCTGGTGCCTTAGCAGACTTTTCTAGGGCAGAAGTGACTTCTTCTAAAATGATGGATTTTAAGTATGATGGTCCTACATGGCATATTACACCAGAGGAAGAATCCAGGACTTTTTTGTCTGGGTTAAAGATTCTGCTGTACAAGCACTTCTACCCTCGGGGCTGATGATTCCTTTAGAAATGGCTGGTTGACAGTTCTCCAAAAGAGAGTGGCATCCCTTGTATCAGCTGCCTGTTGTAAGTTAGCCCATGCTTTCTCCTGCAATTCCACTTTTCTTTTTCTTAGAGCCTGCTTATAGAGGAATATCATGGTTTAGATCACCTCTCTATTTCTAGGATAAGTTTGGAGGGCCTACTTCTGATTCTGATTTGCTCGTGAGCAATCTTGAACAAACCACCTAATGGGTCCCAGCTAATCTTAAATTACTTGCAATTGCTGTTAATATTTTGGTAAAGGCTGCTATCATTTGGCAGGGAGAGGAATTGAGATCAATACAAATGAAGAACTCAGGGGAATTGTCATTGATAACCTTCTTTAATAGGGCAGTTCCATTAATATTTGTCCACCTACAACTGATACCATTAGTTCCCTGGGTTTCAATGTGTTCAGCAAGTTGTGGCAAAATAGTCCACTGAGTCTTAATATTAAGAATCATCAACAAAGAGTGATGGCCACTAAAATGGCTTGGATTGACCCTAAAGGATTTCACCAATCCCATTGCAATTTCAGAGGTCAAAATATGATCAACAATAGAGCCACCATGGCTACCTTGCAAGATGGAAATTGTTGTTCCTTCACTGTCCTGAGTGTGTTTCATGAACTCTAGCTAGGTTATATTAAGGGCCTCATCATGTAGATTATGTGGAAAGAGTGTTTGGAAAAGTACCATGGATGTTTGTGTAACCACAGATCTTAGTATTGGGCTTATCGCAGGTGTTGATATTAAAGTCCCCAACCCATATATATACACAATTGTCTGACACAGAATTCCAGTTCTCTCCCTTGGACATCAATGACCTTATTCCTCATATTGTCACAAACATTGTTATAAAAGGTAATTAGATCAAAATTCAGTTTCTCTAAGGGCTGAAGATGAAATATCTGCAAATAGGGTGAACTGGAAAAGGACTTTTTCTTACCGTTAGGGGGGGGTAGTGGATATTAATAAAGCTAAACCCCCTCTTAGCTCATCCGTAGTTGGAGGAATTAGCTTGGTTGCTGAATGTGTTATACCCATCTAGGTGAAAATTCCCCCATCTGCCAGGTTTCCTGTAGGCAGACCAGTCGGGATTACTTCTTCAAGTTAACCCAGTCATTGTTCTCCAACTAGTTTTTAACGTCTACAATATTCCATGACCTGATTTTAACTTTAGTACCCTCACTATAGGAGTTTGGGGACCCTGGCCTAACCACAGGGGTATGATCGGCTGTATTTCTATAGGATACAGCTTGCATGACAGTATTCCAGCTATTAAAGTTATCCTCATTTCCACTGGAGTCAGGTAAAATCTCCTGGCACTGAGCTTTTAAAGTCATTGTGCTTCCCCATTTCCCCAGGCGATTGTGGCTACCCAGTCAATAACAATCATTAAGGAAGGCCAGAGGGTTGTATCTGTTAGAAAGATCCACCTCCCTTGGTGCTGGGTGAGACACACCTCCAGCTTGAGCTGGACGCCTGGGTAACTGCCACTGGTTTGATTTTGGGGCTTGAACCATGGACCGAGGTCTATAGAAAAAAAACTAAAGGAAGGGTCTTAATAAAAGATGAAAGACTTTTACCATCTGAGCGTCTGAGGGAAGCAAGGAGTCTCTCTGCCACAAGTGGGCTTTTAAAGTTTATAATAATACAGTTTCCCTCCAAAGTTTCCTTGTCTTTGCCTATCCAATTTACTAATTGAACCCTATTAATCCATCTTGCAACACAGGCTCCCATCATACAATACTACTTTAGCCAGTGTATAATCTTGTTCTTCAGCTGGATAAAGCTTTAAGTTGAGCCAACCTTAAGCGGGGGAACGTTTCCCAACATCACAACATAAGGGGTAGCTTCCATTGGCAGATTTAGTATAACAATGTTTATTGAACAGGGGTGCGTTATCAGCCTTGTTAGTGTCAAACCGAGCTTCTTCAGTTGGACCTTTCAAGGTAACGTGGCCAGTCACAACCCCTACTGATCTCTCTGGCCCCAACAGTGCCTCTACGGGCTGTTCTGGCTTCTGAAACATGGGTGACCTAACACTCTCTTATGTTAGGGACCTGTGGCGCGTGAGGTAAAATAGGAGGCTCATCATTCCGATCAATATGTAACTTGGTTGTTCGTCCCTCTACTGGGTCATAAACAACACCATAGGGGAGAGATGGGGCCAGGTTTTGGCTTTGTACTTCTGTAGCACATGCTGACCTCATTGAGGTTTGAAAGTGTCAGTTTGATTGCTGCTAGGCGTGTACAGATTGGGTCTAATTTAGCGTCCAAAGCACCAATCAGGTTATCATACAGTAAATCCATTAGGCTTTCCAACTTGTTCTTCTTCTTTGGTACAGTGGCGTTAATCCTGGGGGCTGAGTGGTGTTACTCTTTGAGCGTTTAGATATACTACCCATCTCTATTCTCTTCCTCTTTCCTACCGCTTCGTGTCCCCTGTTTGCTCCCTCCAAAACTTAGGGCTCTAAAGGAATAGGAGCCTTGTGTAGTCTAAGTGACAAAGGGCGTTCAAACACTCCAGAAACCTGTGAAGTTGACCAGATAATCTATATCACCATGGTTTCCCCATACTTCAACTCTTTTAGTAAAAAGGCCAGGAAGGGGGGCACTACAGACCCGTGAGCTCCAACTAGGCAGCCAGGTTACGTATAAATAAGCTTTATTTGACAATTGAGTCATAAAAGCATATAAAATAAATCATCATAAGCTAAAACATTCAAGTGCCAAAGCCTAGACATCACGACCTAGACTTAAACATCAAAAATAAGGTAAAACTGTCAAATCACATTTATAAAGCCATAAACTCATAAAATAAAATAACCCAGGGGACTAAGACTTAAAATATGGTAAACAGTAAAGCTGCATCGCTAGGTATCACAAACAAGGATCACTTAATGAGTGTGCCAAACCAATCAGCTTAACCTGTCTACACCAAATAAAATACACAAAAACATAACCCATCATAAATGAGAAATCAAATAAACCAACACAATTTGGTCAAAATACAACTCCAGATAACATTGATGATCAAACGTAAGTTAAAACATTAAGATGCACTGAGAGTCCTGGTTCTAATGGCCCAAATCCAACACAAGAAGTGTGCTACAGCACAAGGATCGGGGTCAGACCTAAGGATACTCAATACGGCTACTATGAGTGCCCAATAGCCTACAGAGTGGCTTTATCCATTTAGACTGTGCTGAGATGTAACCTGAACAGGCAAAAAACACACGGCCAACTGATTCTAAAGAGATGTTACAAGTTGGACATAAAAGGTCACCATTTAAAGCCCACTTAACAGAAAATGTCCTCAAAGGAAGGGAACGAACCCTGAACTGAAAGTATATTTTCCTATGTACGGGAACAGTGCTAACATCCCAGTAGGGTTCAAGATGGCAATTGTTTTTAAAATCTAAGAATTTCCCAGCTAGGGAAAGACTGTCAGCTGATTGGGCCTCAGTTTGCCTGAATCAAAGCCAGTAGCATTTTATGACCATCAGCTGATAAGAGGATTTTCCCATAGGGGCTGTAGGCCTATAGTAGTTAGTAACTTTTTGATTTGTCGGAGCCAATGGATTTTATTATATGTATCAGCCTTTAAGGCATTCTGCAGGGCTATTCTATAATGAGCAATTCAGGTTGGGACCACAGTCTTTGCCAAAACAATAAAGGGCAAAGTGTGGCTTATCGACGATTGTTCTCCTTCCCAAGTCAAGCAATAAAGGCACTAATGGTGTACTAGCAGAGAGGCGAGTCAAGCTCCTCAAAATTGCATCTCTGCATTTGCAAGAGGGGAGAGATTAACAAACCCCCACAGCTCCAAGCCATACAACACGGTATTAACTGCTTTTGCATCATATATTTGTGGGGGTTGGCACAAGTGATTTAGTGTATGAGGAGGTGTGGTCTTTGATTTTGGCACCTGCAATTTGCTTCTGCTTTAGGATCATTAAATCAATTTGCAGCTTCCAAGCCAGAGTTGATGATAGAGTGAGACCCAGATAAGTAAAGACATTTACCCTTTCCAGGAGGGCACCCCCAATCCAAGTCTTTTCTTGGTATGTTTTTGTTTATTGAGGACCCTAAACTCAGTTTTTGGGAAATTAATTTCAAGGTCTCGGGCCATACAGATTTTCTCAAAGTGTGGCAGCCGACGCTGAAGGCCACTAGGCGTCTCGGCAATAAGGAGAGTATCATCCTCAAATAAAAGAATGTGCATCTTTTATTTTTTCCTGTCAACGTAGAAGCATCTGAAGGAACGCAAGAAAGAAAGGAAAAAAAATAAAAAAATTAAAAATTTAAAAATAAGGAAAATAAAGTAGGGGCCAAGACGCAGCCCCTTTATTATTGGAAAACAATCAGTCCACTCCCCCTGGCCACCCCAATGAACCTGGGCAAAAGTGCCCTCATGTATACGGATTAAAACAGTGAGACGATCCTGAGGCTTACCCATGTCTAGACGTGCCTGCCAGAATTTATTCTGAGGAACCAGGACGAATGCTGATTTGAGATTGACAAAGGCAACAAACAAGCTGCCTCCGCCAAGCTCCACCGTCCTCCAAAACAGTAGCAAAAAGCAAACGACCTGATCTATGGCAGTGATTCCCAACCTTTTGACTTCTGCAGATCCCCACTTTATCATTACTGGAACCCAGGGACCCCCACTGAATCGTTAATGGAATCTGGGAAGTCCCCAATGAGTCATTACTGGAAACTGGGGATCCATGCCTAAACATTGTCGATGATTTGAGCAGCAAAACAATACACACAAAATGCAGAAACAAGCATTCCATCAATCACATACACACATAACACATTTTATTTAATTTTCAAACAAATAGAATTTTTTTTTTTATTTTAATAGGAAGGTTGGAGCTTTTCTAAATTCAATTGAAGCCACACAATGCCCATACTATATTCTGTTTGATGCACCTGCGCTGCTCCCACAAATCAATCTAACAATACTGATTACATTTTTAGCCTCCACCTTCAAATTCCATGACATTTACAGTAAGTTTTTAAATTTCCCATTGTACTTTTAGACATTCTATTTCTATACACTTTAGTAATCTGTTAATATTAGTTAATTTTCTAAGCAGTTATGGACCCCGACCCCCCGAGGAGGCTTAGTGAACCCAGAGGGATCCCTGGTGCACAAGTTATGACCCACTGACCTGTGGTACATATTTTGCTACAAAACCTGGCGTGATAGGATGACAGGACATCATTAGCCTCAATCCATTCCTGTATCCTACCCAAGAGAAGACATGTGAAAATCTTTTGTGCATAGTCAATTAAGCTGATTTGCTGTTGATTGCACAGCAGGGATGTGTCCCCATTCTTAGATATGGGGATGACTTCTGTGCTACCTTCCAAGAATCTGGTTTGGGAGCTCTACAAATATGGCATCAGCCAGTATAAGAAAGTACCGGGACCAGTTTTCCCCTATTGTGTAAAAAGAGGTCTGCTGGTACTCCATCTGGGCTGGGCATCCTTACCTCTGGGTATGGCATCCAGGGCTAACAGGAAATCTGCAAGTTCAAAGGGAGATGCTTGTGGGCCAATGGCATTGTCGGTAAAAATAAAACATACTGATCCCTCGCTTTAGGCAGCAGGAAGGTTGGAGGAATGTAGAGCAGAAAAATATTCCACCCAGATATTAGGAGCAATGTGACTATGAGCAGTGGGGCAAAACCCCTGCCTCCCCCATTTGACCAAAGGCCAGAATTGGAGCGAGTCTTTTGATGAGCATGCTGACTTCAAGTCCTGCCACCTTTATTGATCCCATTCTTTTAGCTCACAGTTGTGCCAGTTGGTATGACTTTCTAGCTGTACAAATCCGCAAAATATCTTTAGATCTTAGCGCTGCTCCCAACTGCCGACCTGCACACTTTGTTGTACCAAGTCTTGGCTCTATTAGAAATCTTGCTTGGATTGGTGTATATAACTGTAAAATGATAAATAACCTTTATGAACAGCAATAACAGCCATGCTACACTTATTGGGCAAGATCCTGCAGTCAAATTGGCCAGACAAGACTGAAGATCAGTACCTATTGAACTTAAATCAGGAGACTTGATAACTCAGGACCACTTTAAGTGGCATATATCCTTAGTAGTGTATAAGTCCCTGGTACTAGCTGAAATTTGATGACTAAGTTCCAGCTTGGGGCAAAGAACATTTATATTAAGACAGAGGGGATTGTGGTCCCTTTCGACCCTAGACTCAACAATCATGTTGTTGAGTAGTGGACACAGATGGAGATCAATCAAAATATAATCAATGGGGCTAGAATGAGTTGAGTTATCAAAGGTACAAGCCTCACCCCTATCAGATTTAGATCTGCCATTCACTGATCTCAGCCCATATTCTAGCAGCAGGGACTTCAACTGGAGAGCAGCCTCAGTCCACTTAGATATTGAGGGTAAATCAAGGTGTGGATTACCCCAAAATCTCATCCTCCTCTGCCTCCTGAATGCCATTGTTCCTGTCTAGAAGTTCAAAGGTGGTATTAAAGTTCCCTGCAAGTATTATAAGCGATTCGTCCCAATGTTTTTTCCCTAGGGATTCTTCAAGAGTTGCCACTGTAGATGATCTAAGCCCTCCCCTAGCCTCTCTAGCATAAACATTGTAAATATCAATGAGACTTGAGTGGTCTGTCATGATACTGACAGCAAGAATGTCAGCGAAGTTCATTGGAATCTGTCTAATTTGTAGGTCCAAATTTAGCCAAATCCAAATTATTAGGTCACAAGCTGGTGTAAAGAAATTCATGTAACCTGGCTTAAAAATCTGATCTGGGGACCATGTTTTCTGTTGCAAACAGATATCATCTGCCTCTTTTTTAGTTGTCAGACCAGCAATATTCCAAGAAATTGTCAAAACCCTGTCAGTGTCCTGTTAGAAGCGGGCAGAGAAGGTATATCTCGTGAAATCAAAACCTCATCGTTTGAGATTACACCTAGGCTCTACCACTCATGCTAATGTTAAGAAATAAAATGTTGGCCACTGTATCTAACTAAAGAAAAAGAATAATCAAAAGGATGAACAATAGGGACTTAAACACAGTCAGCTGTCACTGGTCAAATGAGTCCGGCAACAAGAGGTTGTTTGGGGGAAAACTGAATTTATCCCAGACTCTGTCAATCAACTGCCTTTATTGGTTAATCCACCACAGAAGTTATAGAGGGAGTGCCCCTATCCTAAGATTGATAAGGCTCATGGAGCCTAGGTTTAAAGTGAATATTTGTGTTGAACAGGGCAGAAGTCTGCAAATCAAACAGCATCAAAATCTCCACTAGGTCCTTAGAGGAAATGCTCAGCTCAATAGTATCATAAATGGAGTCCATTTGCACCGAGAATTTCATCTCCTATGATAGAGCGACAGCCTATCTCCTTCCTGATCAAATGAATGGATTTGTTTATTAGGGAGTCTTCACCCTCTTTGTGTGGGATTTGAGTACGTTTAGAGACATTAACCACAAAAATCCAACTCCTAGTTTGAGAAAAAAAAAGAGCCCTGCTTGAGATTGACATATTTTGGGGTTGCTACAGTGTTCTTGGTTTGACCAAATTCTTTCTTGTGGTCAATTCATGAATCCACAGATGTGAAGCACGTACAAGAGGTTCCATCTTAGTGGGGTCCCACACCACCACTCTGTCACCTTGCTTCGAGTGATTGGGCATAAATTTGTAATCTTTCTGGCAGGGATGTTTGACAGACTCCAAGAAGTTGCGACCCCGCTCGAGAGCTGATTATCACAGTGTGGGATACAGGGTTCACGACCAGTAGCTGTTCTTTTCTCTTGCAACGATTTAGGAGTTGCACTGCCATGGTTTTGAGTCACCCCACCTCCTTCTTTAATTCCCCAATTTGTTGGGTTAGAAGGGCTATTCCTCAGTTCCTGAAGGTGGCATGGTTTGTGCTGAGTGTGAACCTGCATTTGGATGCTGATTCGATAAAGTTTGTGCCAACTGAGTAAAAGAAAGGAAACGATTAATGCAGGGTATAGAATATGAATGTGTAACATCATTCATGGCATTGTCTCTATCTTAAGCACAAGATATTTGAATTAAGGGCAAATCGCTAGCTTTGGTTTTACTAGAATGGCCTTTAAGATATCTATGTATAGTAGGGGGCAGGGAGGTGAGTTTGCTAGTCGGCCCAGCGGTTGCAATAACATCTTGAGGGGCTGTTGTCTTAGAAATTGCACCGTGACGTGGTTAGTACGTTTCTCAGTAGACCCTAGATGTACCTGAGGCAACGTTTTTGGACCCCACAAGAGTCTCCACTTCCTCTATTAGGAGATCATTCTCCTTCAGTGTACAATTACCACCAACAGGTGTGTGTCTACATTATTTGGCAGTACCATGCGCTACATATTGTGCTTTCAGTTTGCCCATAATTGAAAGAAGTGTAATTAGACCACTTCAAAACAAGTACACAAGGCACCTGATACTGATGAAAAATGGCAACAGAGGCAAATAGATACCCACCATATAAATATTCAAGTTGCCTTAGGTCGCCTCAACTTAACCACATCTAATTAAACTTGCTAGAAAGAGCACATAAAAAATTAGTCCCAAAACTTTGTAATCCAAACTCAGGTGAAGCAGCCAAGAGAAGTGGCCCAGCTAGCCTCCTCAGGGCCCTGACAAGTGCGGATGGGCCCACCCTTGGCCTCCGCTTTGCCCAGGCACAACCCGTGCTAGTCCCTTGATGCAGGGCTGCAGCATGCCTTATATCCGTTGTTGAAACACGTCTCAGTTGTGGTGGCACAGAGGATTATGGCCACTGTAGTCCCCAACACCGATGTGAGTGACCACAGCAGCTGGTACCATCAAGTGCTTTGCCCAGTTCCAACAATCTATGCAGATCCATGCAGCAGATGTCTTAGCCAGATCCAAATAGGCTGGGCAGCTCCATTTTGGTCTCTTTGTGGCAGCTAACAGTCATGCAGCAGGAATCACAGAAACAGGCGCATCCAGGCTACCCCTTGTACTCACTTTGTGTCCCGGTAATTACCAAGCCAGTAGGTCAGGAATGGCTAAAGAACCGCACCACAGTACCCTCCTTAATGAGTTGGTAAGGTCTCACCACTCTATAAAGATCTCAACAGACTCAGTAGGCAGAAATCCAACACCTGTTAACCACGGTACGGCTACTCACATATGGCTGTGTGTGTTAGTTTTAAAAGGAAGAAGGGTAAAAAACGAGGCCACCACCCAGTGAGCGGATGCGGAGGGTGAAAAACTGGGCCACCAACAGGTGAGCGGATGCAGGCTGCATTGCAAGACAAACTAAGAAGGGTAGACACAAACCCTACCGGCACTCCTGAGTTCAACAACAGGATAAAGGATTAATGCCTGGACCAAAACCAAGAAAGGGGGCCATCCCATGGTCCTTCGGGCACCGAGGGGCATGAATGGGCCTGCCCTTTGCCTTGGCGCGGCCCGCGCTGTGGAAGGTGGAAGGGCGATTAAGAGCATGCGGTGCTAGGAAAACAGGCACACCCGCTCCTCAAGTAGCACAGCACTATGGAACAGAGTCCCGAGGAACAGCCAAGGCCTCTCCTGTACGTCCCATGCAGCAGGAGGTGGTACGGTGCTTAAGAGCGTGTGGCACACAGAAAACAGGCATGCCCCCTCAGGCAGCACATCAGTATGGGACACCAAGTCCCATGGAACAGCCAAGCACCCTCTTGTACGTCCTGCGCTGCAGGAGGTGGTTGGTTGTTTAAGAGCGTGCAGCGTGGGAAAAACTGTCATGCCCCATCCTCAAGCAGCACAGCAGTATGCAACACTAAGTCCCCATAAACAGCCAAGCCTTCTCCCATACGCCCCGTGCCTCAGGAGGTGGTAGAGCGCTTAAGAGCACAGACGTGGGGAAAACAGGCATGCCCCTCCTCAGGCAGCACAGCAGCATAGGATACCGAGTCCCCAGGAACAGCCAAGCCTCCTCTTGTACGTCCCATGCCTCAGGAGGTGGTAGAGCGCTTTAGAGCGCGTGACGTGGGGAAAGCAGGCATGCCCCCTCCTCAGGCAGCATAGAAGTATGGGATACTGAGTCCCAAGGAACAACCAAGCCTCCTCCTGTGTGTCCCGTTCCGCGGGAGTTAGTTGGGCGCCTAAAAGCATGTGGTGCAAGGAAAACCGTCACAACCTCTCCTCAGGCAGCACCGCAGTATGGAGGGGCCCGCGGGAAGCAGGAGCAACGCTCGAGTCTTCCCGTGGGCTCTTTCGGGAAGGAAGTGATGGCGCGGGACCAGGATTGGGCAACAGGTAAGTGGGGGTGGGTTTAAGGGGTGGGAATAAAAGGGGTGTGGGGTGGAGGGACCAGCCTCTTTCCGCACTGCCCATCGCACAGTTAGTTTGGCCGGTCCCTAGGGAGTTCTTCGGGGAAGCAGGTAGTATGGGTGCGTCGGGCGGGGAGAGGCTGGGGGACAGCCTGAGTTCTTTGAAAAGCCTTTGTCGGTAAGCGCGTCCTCCTTCCCGCGCAGGCTGGATTAATTTTAAGGGGCGGCAGCGCGCTCCGTTGCGAGCGGCCGCGCCCATTTCTTTTTGCTGCCACATGTTTGTTCCTGCACGGCCGCTGCAACGCGGCAGCTGCCTCCCGGAGGCAGTAATTAGGCCACCAGCGGCTCGCTGGGGCCTCACCTCCAGGGCTGTTTGGGGCCCACAATAGCGGCGGACCGGATTATGAACGTTCCGGCCGCGGGGGCACAGATAAATAAAAAAAAATAATAATAATAATTACAGGGAATAAAGTAGGAAAAGCATATTGAGACGCGCCTCTGGGGCTGCTGTTAGGAAGCAGCCACCACGCAGGCAGCTGCGCTTTGGGGCCACAACCATCGGCCTGTAGGGCCTAAATTAGTTATTGGTGTATATACAAAATATATATAAAAGAATAATATATTAATTTGTTAGTGGAACACATAAGCAGATCCAGGACAGCAACCCAACAGGACACCCTCATTTTCAGGAAAAGGGGCAAGGGCCCAGGCAGGCGGCAGGGTACGCAGGGACCCCATAGACTTACCAGTTACACCTTTTTGTGGACCGCAACAGGTGGGTGCGGACAGGCAGAGTCAGAAGGAACCTCCTCCCGGCGTCATGGAAATCAGCCACGATGTGGAGGCAGTGCAAGCTGCGCTTCGCATTCTTGGCGAGGCGGGCTGACCTCCTCAGGCCTGGGGTTCTTGAACAGGCCTGGGTGGGGATGGTGCGGCTGACGCGTGCCGCGTCCGGCCGAGTAGCGGCGGTGGTAGCCGCATGCACATCCCCGGAGAGGGCCAAAAAGCCCAAAAAAGTGGCGGTGGGACTGGCGCGTGGCGCATCTTCCCCCACCAGCCAATTGCGAGACTGGGAGGGCCCCGTGGTCGAGCCAGGCCCCTCAGACGATGGTATAGCGCCAGTCCAGCAGGCTGGGGGCATCGAGTTACTTCAGGACCAGATTTTGGTGCAAGGGGCCCCCGCACAGAAAACGTTAGTGCAGGAACTCCCCGCCCCCATCATAGAACCTACGACAATGGACCTGTCCCTACCTAGGGGCGGCACCAACTCGGCTGGGGTCAACAATAATACAAAAAAGAAAGGCAAGGGCCCCAGACACATGGGCGGGCAGGGCAAGGGCAAGGCCAGTAAGGGGCAGCCCAAAGAAGTCGGGGGGGAGCGGGGAGGCTGAGCCCCTCGGCCCCCGGACAGGCAGGCTAGATGTGGGCGAGGCATGGGACCTAGAGGCCAGGATCAGGGAACAACGCCGCATAGTAGCAGAGACAGAGGACAGGTGGGCCCAATTGTGCATAGAGCGGGAAATGCCCGTGCCACACGTCCGGCAGCTAAAAAGGCCAGCAGACAGTACAGGCAACTTAGGAAACATGCCACAAGATGCCGGGAGGGGTAGCTGGGTATGGGTTCCGAGCGGTAGGGGGCAGGAGGCTGGGGGGGACGATGGTTTAGGCAGCACGATGGGAGTTAGTGGCGCATAAGGCCACGCTGTGCACAGAAGGGCAATGCCAATACAAGAGGTTGGCAGAAAGAAGGGGATGCCAACGGGGCGCTACACGGCCCCTGCACGTTGGTTGGAAGCGCTAGAGAGGTCCCCGACGGCCTTCTCTACCCCGCAGGAACGGGGGCAACACAGAGATGGTGGGCGCCATGAGGGTCGGGATGATATCTCCACTAACTACACGATGATGAGTGGGAGTGTTGGAAGAAGGATGGATGTGTGCGAAGACGATGTGCTGGAACTTGACTATGAAGAGGAGCTGGAGGAATGGGAAAAGGGGGAGATCAGGGAGACAGAGGTACATAGCATGAGGGGGAGGGGAAGAGGACGCAGGAGCGGCGCAAACCATCTCTCCGCTTCTATTTTTCAGGAACAGGACATCAGCAGTGGTCCACATAAAAGGAGACAAGACCAAGCACGGGGCCGAGGGGCCCGGAAGGTTTCACGGCCTTTGACTACACAAGGAAGAGGTAAAGGGCAATGGTGGTCGGTTTGGGGGGATGGGACGAAAGGGGATGACGCTCCGATTTGCAGGTCCGTGGGGGTAGGGGACGGTTCGATACTTGACCCATTACCAGCTAAAGATACGCAGGGCGTTGTGAAAGGCACAGAGTTACAAGGCAGGGCTTCAACCGTGGGCGAGGGCGGGGACAAGTCAACGGGAGAAAAATCAGGGTTAGAGGAGAAAGAAGGTGCGGAGCACAAAAAAAGGCTTCCCTACATGGGTTTGGCCATGCCATTGGGCTCACACGTAGCGGAAAAAACAAAGGCCAGAATATGGAGACATGAGTATGTAGACGTTTTTAAACTCCTACACAGGGATATACAAGCAAAAGAGGGGTCTAAAGAAGAGGAGTGGGAGCTGGCCCGTAGGCCGAGGGTGCCAATTAATATGGATAATTGGACACCAGCTTTTTTGATTTTTGCAAGCATTTATTGCGAGAAATACCCTGACAGGGCTATAGCACTATTTAAATATATGGACATTATTATGAAAGCGCAAATGCATTTTGGGGGCTTTGCCTGGCTGAGTTACGATGAAGAGTTCAGAGCCCGATGATCATCAATCCAGACAAGCCATGGGGGGATGTAGACCCAGAATTATGGATGCAATGGATGGCGTCGTCGCAGTCCATGGTATCGACCCATACGGCCAGTGGTTTGCCGGTGGTTTATAAGCCGTTTCAGGCACGTCCCGTCCCGGGAGGGGAGGGCGTGGGACAGAGAACAACACCCAGCACGACTGGAGCTTGCTGGAACTTCAACAAGGGGTTCTGCTCCAGACATCCTTGTAAATTTAAACATGACTGCTCCAAATGCGGGGGCCGTCATCCGGTCACACAATGTTTTTCACTTTCCAGCCCTGCTGAGCAATGGAGGGCTACAAAAGGCAGAGGGACACAGGTCGCTCCTGCTCCAAAGGGGGCCTACGCCAGTTAAGTTAGATTTCATCATACCATGGCTGCACAGATACCCGGATAGGGCAGCTGCGCTTAAGTTAGCGGAAGGTTTTCAGGATGGTTTCAGGGTCAGTTACCAAGGCCCACGGGGGAGGCGCTGGGCATACAATTTGCGGTCTGCAAACAGGTGGTAAGAAAAAAGTTGGACAAGGAACTATCATTGGGCAGAATTGCGGGCCCATTTTATGAGTGGCCGAGCCAGGATTTGATGATCTCCCCACTGGGAGTCGTGCCAAAGAAGGCCCTGGGTGAGTTCAGGTTGATCCATCACCTGTCATGGCCGGAGGGCACATCTGTTAACGATTTCATTGCAGCAGAAGACACCAGAGTGGTGTATGCATCTGTGGACGATGCCATTAAATTGGTCAGGGCGTGTGGCTATGGGGCAGAACTGGCAAAATGCGATATACAATCAGCTTTCAGGCTATTGCCGATACACCCAGGGGATTTTGATTTGCTGGGGATGCAGTTTGAAGCAGCAATCTATGTGGACAGGGTCTTGCCCATGGGTAGCGCGATTTCATGCACCCTGTTCGAAGCCTTTAGCACCTTCGTGCAGTGGGTCTTTGTCAAGAAAAGTGAGCATTATGCGGTGACCCATTACTTGGATGATTTCTTGTTCGTAGGGAAAAAGGATTCGGGGTATTGCCGGAAGCTCTGACAAGTTTTCAGGACATGGCGCATCAGATGGGGGTGCCTTTGGCACCCGAAAAGACTGAAGGCCCCGCATCGGTCCTCACCTTTCTGGATATTGAGTTAGACTCCATTACAATGACGGCCAGACTACCAGCACAAAAAGTACAGGACATGCTGTTTTTCTTGGGTACAGTGAAGGAGGCACGAAAAATCGATTTGCAACCAGCTCAGAAGCTGTTGGGGTACCTTAATTTTGCTTGTAGGGCAGTCAGGGGGGGAGGACGGTTTGCAGGCGATTGGGGTTGTCCATGTCAGGCGCGGTGATGCCACATCACAGAATAAGAGTTTCAATGGGACTCAGAGAGGATGTTAGGGTGTGGGAAACATTTCTGAAACAATTCAATGGGGTATCCATGTGGTTCTGTGAGGAGGACAGTATGTCAGGTGCAGATATTTTCAGATGCGGCAGGAGCACATGGTTTTGGGATTTTCTGGGATGGCAGATGGTGCGCAGAGGCGTGGCCAGCACTATGGTGACAACAAGGGAGAAGTATTGCTTTTCTGGAATTTTTTCCCCTTTTGGTGGCCATGGAAGTATGGGGACAGGAGTTAGTAAATAGGACAGTTTTATTCAGAATCGACAACATGGCTGTCGTGGAGCTGGTGAACAGACAGAAGGCGAGAGATCTGAGGGTTTTGCGCTTGTTGTGCCGCTTTATGTTGCAGTGCTTATCCCTGAATGTGATCTTTAAAGCTGTCCATATACCAGGTGTTTTCAATGAGATTGCGGATTCCCTGTCTCGTTCACAGTGGCAGCGTTTCCGCAACCTGGTGCCAGGAGCAGAACAGACCAAGATATCGGTCCCGGCAGACATTTGGGAATGGGGGGCATGATGATCACAGGGCTGGTGGAGATGTCTTTAGCGGAATCCACTCGGCGAAGTTACCGGCTGGCCTGGTTGGATTTTCAGTATTTTGAGCGGTTTACAGGAAATTTTTGGGGACAGAGCGACAAACAGCTAGAGCATCGGGCGTTGCGCTTCGTGCTGTGCATGATTCAGAAAGGTTTATCAGCAGCCGGGGAAAATTGGCAGGTGTATCGTTTTATGGGAAATTGTTTTATGATCACGGCCTGGCAAGAAACGATCTGTTGGGGAGGATGTTAAAAGGTTGGGGCAGAATTAAAGCAGTAGAGGGTAGAGCGGCCAGGGAACCCATTGATTTTGATTTGATACTGGAGTTGTTACACGTACTGCCGATATGTTGCGCAGACGAATACGAGTTAGCACTTTTCCGCTTATGTATGGTGTGGATGTTTTTTGGAGCTTTTCGAGTGTCAGAGTGGTTGGGTGTTGGGGCAGCGGTTGGTATACACTACAGGGAGGTGTGCGTGCACAGCGATCGATTGAGGATCTGGCTTAGACGATCGAAAACCGACCAGCTAGGCAGGGGAAAGTGGGTATGGTTAGAAAAAGGGGGCAATGTGTTGGCCTGCCCAGTTACGAAATGGAGCAAGTTTCAATCCTCATGTATGTCGAACAGGGAAGCTGGGGTTTTTGTGCACAGATCAGGGTCCAAGCTCACGAGTTTTCAACTTTTACGCGTATTGAGGATGGTGCTGGGACGTACGGGCCGCCGGGCCATGGATTTTGGCACACATTCGTTTAGAATTGGGCCAGCTACGGCTGTGGCGCATTTGGGTTCGGACTGTGCGAAGATCAGGGCGATAGGCCGCTGGAAATCAAGGTGTTGTGAACGATACGTTAGAACCTGAGATGTGAGGAGTGACAGCTGCAGGGTTTTTGGACAGGGGGGGGTTATATTTAAAAACACATGTTACAGTTATTTTTCCATTGCAGGAGATGCGTTTGGTCCATCGCAGGGCAAGATGGTAACATGGCTGGTTGGCCATTCATTTGTCCACTGGGCAGCGAAGTTCGTGGAGAAACAGATATATGTTCGGGCCCTGGGACTATTCAGCAGGCGTCACGAGGTGCTATGGTGGGGAAAGAGCGGCATGCGGTGGGGTAACCTGCTTCCTTTCAGAACAGCTAACTTATTGAACTAGGGATGTCCGGATTTGTTAATCATCCATTTAGGAGAGAATGATCTGGTAAAATTATCAGGACTCACGCTACTGCAGCACATGCAGAGAGACTTGGAGATTATCAAGCAAAAACTGCATGGTACATGCTTGGTATGGACAGAATTTGTTCCCCGTAGAGTGTGGAGAGGGGCAGTAAAATATGGAGCCATGGAGCGGGCTCGAAGGAAGCTTAACAGAGCGATGAGGGTTTTTTGCTGGGCACAAGGGATAAAAATACTGAAGCATGAGAACATTACAGAGCAGGAGGTAGCACTATTCAGAGACGATGGTGTTCAGCTGTCCACACTAGGAAATGCATATTATCTGACAGATCTGAGACTGCTGGTTGAGGAGTTGTGGGGAGAGAACTTGTGGATTACAAACAAGAAATGAGAAGTCCTGGTTGCAGTAGAGTGGCCTTAGGGGGGGTGGGGCAGCAAAACGCCAAATGGGTTTGTGCTGGTCGGCAGTAGATGGGGGAGGGTGGTGAGTGAGATGCAGGCTTGGCCACCCTTCCAGGGAATAAACAAGCAGGTGAAGGCTCTGAGTGGGGGTACACACGAACCAAATGGGGCATGAAAGGAAAAGGGGAGTGCGTAGGGGAATGGAAACAAAATAAGGGTTTGTAGGGGAATGGATGAGCGAGGAGATGTTAAAGGGAGGGCGTTATTAAAGTTGCGGTTTACGTTTTAAAGTTAAGGTTATGTTGCTTATGCAATCCTGTCCTAATAAATGACCTTTTACACTAAAACAGTTGTCACGGAATTATTTCCCGATGGGGCACCGAGTCCCCAGGAACAGCCAAGCCTCCTCCTATATGTCCCGCGCCATAGGAGGTGGTAGGGCACTTATGGCATGCAGCGCGTAAAATACAGACACGCCCCGTCCTCGGGCATCACTGCAGTATGGGACACCGAGTCCACAGGAACAGCCAAGCCTCCTCCTGTATGTCTCGCGCCGGAGAAGGTGGTATGGTGCTTATGGGCAGCACAGGAACGTGGGACACTGAGTCTACAGGAACAGCTAAGCCTCCTCCTGTACGTCCCGTGCCGTGGGAGGTGGTAGGGCATTTAAGAGCATGCGGGGCAGGAAAAACAGGCACGTCCCCTCCTCAGGCAGCATAGCGGTATGGAACACTGAGTCCCAAGAACAGCAAAGGCTCCTCCTGTACGTCTCTAAGGTAAAAATAAAGGGCCTGCAAGAATAACACTTTCAGCAACAACAATGGATGAAGTCCAACACTTAACCTATATATTGAAAATCTAAATTTTTGATTTCAGCATTAACCCCAAATAAATTAAGTTTAAAACACCATCTTCAAAATTCCAATGTTAGAACATTCTCCCATGTTTCCTAACAACTCTTAGCTACAACTAACTACATCACTGGTTATGATCTGTCTGACCTATTACAATATAGACTTTATTAGCGGGTTGATATATCTTTGAGCAGGTCATAGACCATTGTGTCAAATTGCACACCGACTGGTGGCAACCTTGTCCACGTATGCCACTGATATACTTATCAGTGGCATTTTAGAATGGCTATTCACTGGACCTCACAAAATCTTCAGTCTAATGAATAATATTGAGGCAAAAGTCATTTTGCAACCCCCTGGAATGCTTGTGAATGTAGGGCTGGAGGCCTGCAAGAGAGAGGAGAACTCTGTCCTGCGTTTGAATTCTTAATTGAGAACTATTTTCTAAAGAAGCCTGAGCTCTTTAATAGTGTACAGGGTGCTTTAAAAATGTTCACATTGAAGGAAAGGCACCTGAAAAGATTACAGTGATCCCTTGGACCTCTTTCTGCTTTTACCAGGGTCCATAGACATGATTCCCAAAAGGGATGCTGTCTCATTGTTACAGCTTTCCCATTGAAAATCAGTTATCACACCAAAGTAGGTATCTGTAACTGATCAAGGATTTATCATTGTTATATACCCTTGCGATTCTTAAATAGGAATCTTAAATAAAATGTAAAATGTAAATTAGCACTTGTATAGCGCACTACTCACCCGTTAGGGTCTCAAGGCGCTGTACTCATACCGCTATGGAACCCCTCCTGGCTTTTCCCTGTGAGGCGCCCACTCCTGAGCACCCCCAGGGTGAAGCCAGGCATCCAAGCGCTGTTGGGGCCGTTGTGGAGATTAAGCAAGCTATTGCCCAGAGTTGCAGAGTGGGACCCATGAATTAGATTAGGCACCGAGGCGAGAATTATCTGGTCAAGGGGAATTGAGCCCAAGACCTGCCGAAGCGGGACTTGAACCCTGGTCTTGAGCCAGATCTCTGCTTCAGGGTCTGCCGCTCTAACCATTGAGCCACACTTCTCTAGGAGGGGACGTCCCTTACGTGATCCTCCTTTTTGTTTTTGGTAAATGGTCACAAGCTCTTTTGTGAGTCAGAACACTTTTTTGTGATTTTGAATGTCATAACCTATGGATCTGAAAAAAAACCTTGGTGAATTAGGTCCTAGCCTCCCAAAATTCTTATTAGCAGACTTTAGTGTGTTGAGAACCAATCTGTAGCTTAAACTGAAATCCTTTCTCTGGCTCCTTACAGAGACGCATATGAGATGAAGAATGCTACATTTATTATCAAAGCCACAGGCTACTTTAAAAAACAAGCAAATCACTTTGCACCATTCGGAGTTTTGAGAACGGCAAAGTCTAAGTCAGGAGCAGACATCAAAAACATGGAGGGAGACACTTGAGAATCCAAGGACCAAAACTATGTAACACCATAATCCCATCCCTGAGAACACAACACAACTTACTTTGACTTAGGAAAACTGAAAAATATTACTGTTTAGGTAAGCATTTGAACATGGGTGTGATGGCATAAACAAGGTGCCTTCCCTTTCAAACTTAGCCTTACCCACCAACTTTAAATCTTGTGGATCATTGTTAATGCTTGGTAATTTTAGTGATGACCTATACTTCAGTTCAGTATATCACCCCAAACAAAAATGTACAGAATATAATGGTGTTCAAAGAGTATATATAAAATATACACAAACTGACAGCTGTGATACAATCACCAGAAGTCTTGAGGCTATATGACTGATCTTAACTTGTAATGCTGCCTTTTGTATATGCAAAGCACTCACAAGTTGACATTATGGGGGTCATTACAACATTGGCAGTAAAAGGCGCTTACCGCCGTGCAGAAGACCGCCAATACACCGCCGCGGAAATCCGCCACAGCTATTATGACCCACATCTCGGAATCCGACGAAATTCAGACACCCACATAAGACCGCCACACCAAAGGTCAGTGATAAACTGGCGAAAACAAATCCTCCACCGTCACGCCAACAGAAATACGCCCATGCTATCACGACCCACGAATCCATGCGGCGGTCTTTCAACCGCGGTAATCCATTGGCAGTACACACCGCCGCGCTCAAAAGACACACACATCTCCAAAACACCGCCACATTGGACAATTCAAAATACACACACCTGATACACATACAAACACCACTCCCACACACCCAACACAATATAAAACACACACCCACAAACCCCTACGACCAAACATTTTTGACGAAGGCCAGAGAAAGCACAGCATAAACAACCCCACCACACAGAGGCACACAACACCATCACCCACACAACATCCACGCACAAAACACCCCACACCACTACACATCACCACACTCATCACCACATACACCACCCCAAACATCACCTACACCACCCCATGGCACGGCAAAGACACCCCAGGTTCTCAGAGGAGGAGCTCAGGTTCATGGTGGAGGAAATCGTACGGGCAGAGCCGCAGCTATTTGGATCACAGGTGCAGCACACCTCCATAGCTAGGAAGATGGAGCTATGGCGAAGAATAGTCGACAGGGTCAACGCAGTGGGACAGCACCCAAGAAATCGGGAGGACATCACGAAGAGGTGGAACGACCTACGGGGGAAGGTGCGTTCCGTGGTCTCCAGGCACAACATCGCGGTTCAGCGGACTGGCGGCGGACCCCCACCTCCTCCCCCACAACTAACAACATGGGAGGAGCAGGTCTTGACCATTATGCATCCTGAGGGCCTCGGAGGAGTCGGTGGAGGAATGGACACTGGTAAGTCAAATCTTAACTATCATATCCCCCACCCTACCTGCATGCTATCACACACCCCCACCCCCTCCCCTATCACTCCAACTCCTCACTAATGTACTAATAACACAAACCACCCATCCCAAGACCAAGCCCTGCATGACACAACAAAGCATTGACACCCCCTCACTAAAGCATGCCCACTGCACATACCCATAACAGCCCCCCAACCATCATCACACAAGCCCCCACACAGGAATGCTAGCACTGGGGTACACGCTCACCCACCCATTGGACACCATGACACACACAGATGCAATAATCATGCTTTTACACCCCTGCAGGACCACTACCTAACGTCACCAGACAGGAGGGTCCAGACATCTCCACCCCACCAACAGAAGAGGGCCACAGTGATGACAGCAGCTCTGGCCAACTGGATCCAGATGACCAGCCCGGACCATCGTGGGCCTCGGGACAGTCGGTTCCCCTCGCACAGGCACAGCCCAACACAGACCTTCCACCCTCTGGAAACACCAGCACAGCACCCACCCAGCGGGAACATACCTCCGTCACCAGGACAAGTCAATCAGCTGTGTGTCCACCACTACAGAGAACCCACCACCCCAACAACCACAGGGACCTGGGGGCAGTGGTAGTGGGCACACGGTCCAGGGGACGGAGGCCCAGGAACACAGGGGAACTGGGAGGGCTGCTGTGCGACGGGGGCGGACAGGCCAAGGGAACCCACTCTCCACGAGGCCCTCTCCTCCATCATGGGAGCATACCACCACTCCCAGGAGAGGATGGATACGATCCTGGCCAAGTTTCAGGAGATCCAGCGCCTGCAGGAGAAACAGTATTTGGGGTTCAAGGAGGAACTCAGAACCATCAGCTCCGCCCTGGGCACCATCATAGGGTTGCTGAAGGACATACAGAACACCATGAGGGACACCGTGGCACTCCAAGGGGCCCCTGACACTAGCATGGACGATGAACTGCCCACCACCTCCGACGGCGCTAGTGGACAGGACGCCCCGCCACAGGACCACCACCCCCCCTGCAGACGGAGAACCACCCCACAAGCGGTCCCTGAGATCCAGGAACAGGACAGAGCATGATGGCAAGACCCCCGCCAAGAAATGAGACCACCCTAATTGTCATCCCACTGTCCCACTTTGTAACCCTGTCCACATTGGAACTGCCCCAGCTGCACTTCCTATGCCCATATGGGCAGTGCACCTGTGAGACTAATAGACTGGACTCTGCCATGGACATTCCTCCACCATCACCCCTCACCATATTACCACCCCCTCCAATATTTAGCACTTCAATAAACACCCTTAAAGCACAAAACAATCTGGAGTCAGTCTGTGATTTAGAAAATGTGTATTAGCTATGACAGTGACAAAATCCATTCTCAAATGTAATGTCAACATACCTATGTCACACATCACAAGTCCATGAAGGATGCATGCAGATGACACACGTTGGTAACCACACCTGTGAAACCGTAATGGAAATGTACAACTCAGTTACCAAATACTGCTTGAAATTGACAGACAGGATAGAGGTAGAAGTGTGAAAGTACATGTAGTAGTCAAGAAAGTGTTCTCACCTGTGTGTCACTGGAAATATTGCTGGATGACTGAGTCCCTGTTGTCAATGTCTTCTTCCTCTGCTTCCTCCTCATCACTGTCCACAGGCTCCACAGCTGCCACAACACCGTCATCTGGACCATCCTCCTGCAGAAAAGGCACCAGGCGTCGCAAAGCAAGATTGTGAAGCATACAGCAGGCGATGATGACGATGATGATCTGGCACACCTTCCTTGGTGAGTAGAATAGGGAACCACCTGTCATATGGAGGCACCTGAACCTGGCCTTCAGGAGCCCGAAGGTGCGTTCGATCACCCTCCTAGTCCGCCCATGGGCCTCATTGTAGCGTTCCTCTGCCCTGGTCCTGGGATTCCTCACTGGGGTCAGTAGCCATGACAGGTTGGGGTAACCAGAGTCCCCTAATAGCCACACCCGGTGCCTCTGGAGTTGACCCATCACATAAGGGATGCTGCTATTCCGCAGGATGTAGGCATCATGCACAGAGCCAGGGAACATAGCATTTACCTAGGAGATGTACTGGCCTGCCAAACATACCATCTGTACATTCATGGAATGATAACTCTTCCGGTTCCTGTTCACCTGTTCACTCCTGTGGGGGGGGGGGACCAGAGCTACATGGGTCCCATCAATGGCACCTATGATGTTAGGGATATGTCCAAGGGCATAGAAGTCACCTTTAACAGTAGATAAATCCTCCACCTGAGGGAAAACGATGTAGCTCCGCATGTGTTTCAGCAGGGCAGACAACACTCTGGACAACACGTTGGAAAACATAAGCTAGGACATCCCTCATGCCATGGCCACTGTTGTTTTTAAATACCCACTTGCAAGGAAATGGAGCACTGATAGCACCTGCACTTGAGGGGGGATTCCTGTGGGATGGTGGATTGCTGACATCAGGTCAGGCTCCAACTGGGTACACAGTTCCTGGATTGTGGCACGGTCAAACCTGTAGGTGATGATTAAATGTTGCTCCTCCATTGCCAACAGGTCCACCATCGGTCGGTACACAGGAGGATTCCGCCATCTCCTCACATGTCCCAGCTGACGGTGCCTAGGAAGGACAACAGCGACCACAGAGTCAAGCAACTTAGAGGTATGTACCCACAGCTACACAGAACACGAAACATAATCCAAAAAGTTGTCTGTAAGTGTGTTGAGTCCAGGCTTAGGTATGTGTGACGCAGTTGAAAATGAAGCCATGTGGGCCCCCGAAATGGCGGCTGCCTGACCTCTAAAGTAGGACAATGGGATGTGAGGTAACTGCTTTGGCGTTGTTCACCGTCGCGGTAGGCGGTTGAAGACCGCTGCGCAATGCTGCATTGGTTAACATTGGACCCTATGGGTCCCAGGAGCCAATGACGAAGTGCGCCGGCGGTGATGATACGCACCGCCGCGGACGTGACCGCTATTTTCTATCTGTTCAATCACTCGATACCTGATCTTCGACAGGAGAGGACCTATACTGCAAGTGCTGCTGTGACCTCGGTCTGGAAGAGACAATGGCTCGTGCGTCTGGGGAAAGGGCCCCTGCCTTCACTGTACAGGAGTTGCAGAAGCTCGTGGACGGGGTCCTCCCCCAGTACATGCTACTCTACGGTCCTCCAGACCAACAGGTGAGTACATAGGGTGCAAGTTGTTTGGGCTATGCATGGGTGGAGAGGGCTGGTTGTAAGAAGGAAGGGGGCAGAGTTCTGCGAGCATGAAGGACTGTGAATGCAAGTGCCACATGGCAAGGGCAGGGATGTGGGCCACTCACTTCGACAGTGCAGTTGGTAATGACTTATCTTCTTCCCCTGTACATGTCATGTAGGTCAGCGCCCACCAGAAGAAGGATATTTGGCGTGCCATTGCCAAGGACGTCCGGACCCTGGGAGTCCACCAGAGACGGAGCACCCACTGCCGTAAAAGATGAGAGGACATTCGCCGCTGGAGCAAGAAGACGGCGGAGGCTCAGCTGGGGATGGCCTCCCAACGTGGGAGGGGTGCCCGTCGCACCATGACCCCCCTTGTGTTCCGGATCCTGGCGGTGGCCTACCCTGAGTTGGACGGGCGCTTGAGGGCATCACAGCAGACACAAGGGGGTGAGTACAACATCATTCTGCGGACTTTGCGCGCAGTGAAGGTGTCTGGGTGGGGGAGGAGGGCTATGGGTTTCCCTAGGCCAGGGCGAGTTCCGTAGGCTAGGCCCCTCCGTAATGGAGGCCATGTGGCACTCCACCCCACCTCTGTAGAGTGCCAAGTACAGGTATACATGCCCCTGTGTCATCTATGTGTGCTGAAGTCCACCATAGCCATGTAGGCCATATCCCAGGAACTGCATCTGTAGAGCCCAACAGCACGGCGTAGTGCAGGGGGCGGTTGTGTCTGTATTGTCCGCCATCGGTAGCGGTAAGCCATGCACTCAACCTGTCTTTCTTCTGTTGTTCCCCCCCCCCCCTTTTTGTGCTCTCCCTGTTCTTTTGTGCATCAGCATCATCAGGCAGTGGTACAGTTGCACACAATGGTACAGCTGCATCCCACATGGCCATGGAGGGCCACACCACGGACTCTGAATACACCAGTGGGATGGAGGGCGAGGGGAGCTTCACGGCGGTCACCGGATCAGCAACCAGCGACACAGACTCATCCTCCGATGGGAGCTCCCTTGTGGTGGCGACAAAATCTGTGCCCCCCACTTCTACAGGTACAGCCGCCACCCCCCCTACCAGCACCGCCCTCCCAGCAGCCCCTCAGCCTTCGCCCCGTGCCCGCTCACCCAGGAGGGTGGGCATCACCTTCGCCCCAGGCACCTCAGCCCCTGCCCCTGTCACCTCTGCTGCCCTCAGTGAGGAGGCCATTGACTTCCTCAGGTCACTCACTGTTGGGCAGTCTACCATTGTGAATGCCATCCAGGGTGTAGAAAGGGAGTTGCAACACACTAATGCATTCCTGGAGGGCATTCATTCTGGTCAGGCTGCCCATCATCAAACCCTGCAATCTCTGGCCTCAGCACTGATGGCATCCATTGTCCCTGTCTCTAGCCTCCCCCCTCCAACTTCCTCCACCCAGACCCAATCCCCTGTACCTCTACCTATCCCAAGCATCAGACCAGCCTGCACACATGTCAACACACAAGGGAAGCTCAGGCAAACATAGGCACCACACATCCCACAGGCACTCACACAAGCATCACACACATACAGACACAGCAACATCCACTGCCTCCACTGTGTCCCTCTCGTCGTCGTCTCCCTCCTCCCTCCCAGTGTCGTCTACACTCTCACCTGCATGCACTACCACTACAGCTACTAGGACCCGCACCAGCACACCCACCACCACCATTTACACGTCCCCTGTGTCCTCTCCCAGTGTGTCTGTGACGCCCCCTCCCAAAGTACACAAACGCGGGCACACACACACCCAACATCTATCCACCTCACGACAGCCTCCAGCACATGCACCTGCACCCAAATCATCAAAAGTTACACCTCCTACAACCACCTCCTCTTCCTCCACTCCCAGACCCCCTCCAGCTACCTGTACCAGTGTTTCTAAGAAACTTTTCCTGAGCAACCTTGAACTCTTTCCCACCCCCCCCTCCAATTCATAAGTCCCATACTAGCACCTCAGCCAAAAAATCTCCGGTACCAGTGGTGCCTGTTAGAGGTATGTGGAGTGCACCGGGCACCAGGGCAGCCAGTGTGACACGGAGCCAAAGCACATCCAGTCCCCCCCCTGTGAAGCACCAGAAGTTGGACAATGCCCGACGGGATAGGGGGAAGACTCCAGCCCGCAAAGCCGCTCACAAGGGTCCCGGGGGGAGTGTCCACTCAGCTGTGACTCCTCCCAAGGTGGGGAAGGGGCAGAAGAAAGCGCCAAAGTCTGGGAAGTGCAGCACGGCGGAGAAGGCCACCATCATCCCCGCTGCCCAGGAGGCCACCGCCAGCCCGATCGTCACTGGCCAGGAGACCACCAGCAGCGCCAGTGCCCGGGAGGGCAGTCACATCGTCAGTGGTCAGGAGACCACCGCCAGAGTCAGTGCCCAGGAGGGCAGTCCAATCGTCACTGGTCAGGAGACCACCGCCAGAGTCAGTGCCCTGAGGGCAGTCCCATTGTCACTGGTCAGGAGACCACAGCCAGTCAGTGCCCAGAAGGGCCCCGGCAGCCACAGCCCCGCTGGGCAATGAGGGACTGCCATGGCAAACACCGCTGCACAGGTCAGAGACAGCAAAGTCAAGCACAGCTGAACAGGGCAAGCACCGCTGAACAGGGCAAAGACCGCCATGGCAAGCACTGCTGAACAGGGCAAGCACCGCTGAACAGGGCAAAGACCGCCATGGCA
Organism: Pleurodeles waltl; assembly: GCF_031143425.1. NCBI lineage: Eukaryota > Metazoa > Chordata > Amphibia > Caudata > Salamandridae > Pleurodeles > Pleurodeles waltl. The sequence goes on from NC_090437.1 coordinate 172,203,835, forward strand.
AGCACCGCTGAACAGGGCAAGCACCGCTAGCCCATGTGCGGCAGGGGCAGTGACGGAACTGGGACCGTCACGGGGAGAGTAATGCACTCTGGGCACCAGTTCCCCTCCAGAACCAGTGGAGAACAGCATCCACTACCTCAGTCCTTAACAGGATGAAGCACTCTGGGCACCAGTCCCCCTCCAGAACCAGTGGAGAACAGCATCCACTACCTCAGTCCTTAACAGGATGAAGCACTCTGGGCACCAGTCCCCCTCCAGAACCAGTGGAGAACAGCATCCACTACCTCAGTCCTTAACAGGATGAAGCACTCTGGGCACCAGTCCCCCTCCAGAACCAGTGGAAACTGTCATCCACTTGAGAGACTGTGGCTTTGCACTCCCCAGGATGGTACAGTGGGCAACCCACCCACTGTAGAGACTTGAGAGACTGTGGCTTTGCACTCCCCAGGATACATCAATGGGCATGGAGCCCCCTCGTGGATCTGGCGTGGTGCTGTCATCCGGCTGAGGTGCCCCCCTTCCCTTCCTCCTGCGGTGCCTGTTGTATTTCGATCTGATGCCCCTGCAGTGTTCTCTCCGTTTTGCTCAGGTATCGTGTGTGGGCCTCGCCCATGCATTTTGGGACCAGTGGTCCACGGACATTGAATGGTGCATGCCTGCACTACTAATCGTGATGTATATTTTGTTGAATGTGTATATATATCTGTATATATTTGCTTACAGTATTTTGCTACATTACAATGGTTACACTCATTTCCTTTTGTCTTTGCATTCTTCTGGGGGGTTTTGGGGTTGTTACTGTTATGTTTGGATATGCATTGGTGTGTGTGTTGTAATGGGTGTGGGTGAGGGTCGGGGTGGGGGTGTTGCGTGTGTGTGTCCCTGACTTTTGCCTCCCCCCTCCCTTATGTCGTAGGTGCAGTACTCACTGTTGTCTTCGGCGCCGGCATTGATGATGATCGTACAGGAGCAGGAAGACTATCGCAGGGAATATTTGGAGTTCCGGCTCCATGGTGCCCTCCTTCCTCGTGGAGTGTGTAGAGGTGAGCGTTTTCCCATTGAAATGGCTGTTTCCGCCGTGTTTTTATCCGCGGTGAATCCGCCCCGGAAAAGGTGGCGGATTGGTAGGTTGTGATACTGTGGGCGGTACTTTGTCTCCCGCCTGTCTGTTGGCGGTGACCGCCGCGCTGTTTGTCTGTAGCGCCGTGGCGGTCGGAGTGTTAAAGTGGCTGTCTTTGTTGGCGGTTTCCGCCACGGTCGTAATTCCCTATTTTTTTGCCGCCAGCCTATTTGCTGTCTTACCGCCGCTTTAACACCGTCCGCCAGGGTTGTAATGACCCCCTGTGTATTTTAGAGAGAAAATCTGTATAATTGGTGAGAGTACAAAAGATAATTGCAGTGTGAATTTCTTACTGTTTAGGGCTCCTAGAAAATTCTTTGGTATGTGATTATCCTCCCATGAAGTTAAAACCAGAAGAGAAACTGGACAACTGCCTGGAAGAAGAACTTATCATCCTGGAAAATAAGCAATATTTATTCATTAACTACCCTACACTTCTTGTATGTCTCAGAATTTATTTTTGAAGTCCTAAGTGTCTTGAATATAGAATGGCACCTCGTGTAAAACGTTAATGTGAATATACTCTCCAATCTTGTAGTAAAAAGAGTTTACCTTGGATATAATTGGTCTTTCTGTTAGCAGAAACGCACCCTTAGGCACCATTGGCAAAGATCCAATGTTGGAAGAGTACCACAGAAAATGTTTTCCATAGAAAATGTTGTTGTTTTTTTGGCTGATAAATATTGCGCCATTTGATGAATCTTCCAGAAACTTACCAAAACACCTCAGTTCTTCTTGTAAAGTTTGGGGTCATCCTGCAAGCAAGGGCCTTATAGATGTGGTGATAAAAAATGTGGTCACTCGTTGACAAAAACCAATAGGCTTGCTTTCATATAATGATGTGGTGACCCCTTAACAAACCCAAAAGGCCTGTATTGTATAATGATGTAGTCACCCCTTGGCAAACCCAATAGGCTTGTCTTCGTATAATGATGTAATAACCCCTTGACAAACCCAATAGGCTTGCATTGTATACTGATGTGGTCACCTCTTGCAAAACCAATCAGCCTATCTTTTATGTATTGATGTGGCAACCCCTTGGGAAAAACCAACATTATTTAAAAGGACAACACTTTATATTGTGATGAACGTTCTCATTGGCTGGCTTTGCAGAGTGAAGAGGGGTTCCTCGCCCAGTTGGGTGCGGAAATTGTCTGCTGCAGGCCAGTGACATTGTACTTAGGTATAGTAGTAAGATCATACCTTGTGTTAAGAGAACCTTATTCATTAAAACAATGTTAAAGTGAAGTTCTAGTTAAATAGGGTAATAAAATCTTACTTTATGTTTTGAATAAACCCTCAGCAATTCACTTAAAAACAAAGTTTAAAGTGACGTTATAGTTGGGTCTGGTAATACCACACTTTACTTTAGTAATTCACTGAAAATTCCTTGTGGAGTATAGCCTATTTACTATTTCTCTGATTGTCTCCTTTTATCCTTCCACAAGTATTTGTTTTTCAGTATTTTTTTCTTTTTCTAAAAACACTTCATGAGAGTGTATGTGTTAGTCCTGTCAGCCTTAGGGTGGTCTTACCCCAAACATTTTGCCTTCCTCCCCTTATTTTTGCTGAGCTAGGTTGTGCTGGCCTTGGGACTCTGGGCACTCTACCACTGCTAACCAGTGCTAAAGTGTATTTGCTCACTCCTTAACACATGGTAACCTTGGCTTATACCCACTGGACATACTTAATTTACTTGTAAGTTCCTGGTAAAGTGTCACTACCTGTGCCCAGGGCCTGTAAAGTAAATGCTACTAGTGAACCTGTAGCACTGAATGTGCCACCAACTTGAATAGCAGGCTAAACATGTCACAGACCTGCCATTGCAGCCTATGAATCTGCAGTTTAAAACTGCCATGTTGACCTGGCAAAATAACCCTTTTGCCAGGCCCAGACCTCCCCTAAGGTAGGCATGGATAGCCCAGAGGGCAGAGTGCTGTGTATTTAAAAGGTAGGACATGCACGTTTACATTTTAAATGCCTTGGTAGTGAAAACTTCTTAAATATATTTTTCATACTGCAAGGCCTCCCTCTCCCAAAGAATAACATAGGAGTTACCTTATTGCATTATATAAGTGTAATTTATGAATGGGGGCAGGTAACCAGTTCATGCTTGGTGTCTTTGGAATGGTAATGAGAAATCTTAACTTAAGGTGAAGTCGGATTTTAACTTAAAATTTTGAAACTGCTATTTTTAGAAACCAATTTAGTGCTTGTAGCATATCTCTGGGTCACATGACTGGGTATAGTTGAAAGTTGGGCTTTATGTATTCCTCCTAGATAGCCACATGCAATAGAGAGCTAAAGTGTGCCTGAATGGGCCATCACTGGCATGATGGGAAGGAGGAACTGTGCACAGCCCCGCTTACACTTGAATAGGCTGTGTCCTGCCTTCACACAAATGGCTGCATATCCCCTGTAGTTAGTCTAGAAGCTTCTCAACTTCAAAGGCAAAACTGAGTATAGACATTGGAACTCAGACACCAGCTCTTCAGTACACATCTGGACCTATGGATACCTAACCAGGAAGAAATACTGCTGTGCTGCTGAAAGGACTGCCACTCTGCTGGACTGCTGCTTTGAAGGAACTTCTGCCCCCTTGCCTGAATGAGAAGGACTGACCCTACATATCTTGAACCCAGAACCCAGGGTGACTGCAAAAGCTAGTTGGCTGGACTCCTGATCTGAAGCTTCAAGGACACATGTACTCTGCCATATGTGAGTCGAAACTGCCAAGTGGTGCTACCTCAGTTCTGAACCCTTGGAAGTGGGCTCTGCCAGCCTCTTCGATCCAGCACAACAGACGCATCTTCTCTTCTGCGCGGCGGAAACCCGATCAGAACCAGTGCATCTCTGCTGCTGCGTGGATGGGACCCGTGGCAAAGGTCTGCATCACCGCTGCAGTCCATACTGTACGACACATCCCCGGCACAGGCCCTCATATCCCTCGATGGTAGCCTCAACGATGATGCCAGACGTCGCAGCTCTTTGAAACCCATACATCACCCCAACTGTGCACCCCATCCTCAGTGCTGGACTTCGCATCGCAAGCCTCATTAAGGAGATCATCAACAACAACAAAGGCCTTCACATCACAGTCTTGCCACATCTTGGAACCAATGCATTATTTCGGCTGTGTGATGCATCTTCAATGCGGATCCTCGCAATGCTCTGCAAACCAGGATTTAAGGTACGTTGTTCAGGAGGCCTAACCGGGTCCATGTAGCTAGTTCCTGCTCCATCGTGGTCCACCTGAACTTGTAACTTTGTCCCTGCTTGGGGTAACAGATAGCCACAGTTGCCGCTTTGTGCTTTTTTGGTGCTTTTTTTATTGAAATCTTTAAAATTGCATATATCTGTTTCTACTAATTGGATTTTTGTCGTTTTGATCTTGTATTATTTATTCAATAAAGTTTTATTTTTCTAACTAGGTGTGGGATCCTTTTGTGTGGTGGTTTCCCTTTATTTCTGCTTGAAGTGTTGCCTGAATACTTTACCCATTACCTCTAAGTTAAGCCTGACTACTCTGTGTCAATCTACCAGAGGGTTGAGCACAGGATAACTTAAGGTTGGCTTGTGCCTCACCCTAACAAGAATTGTGGTTTCTGCTTGACCAGGGCTCCCACTCCAGTCAATGAGTAATGAAAATGTCACTTACCCAGTGTACATCTGTTCGTGGCATTAGTCGCTGCAGATTCACATGTTTCGCACAGTCTGCTGCCTGGTGTTGGGCTCGGAGTATTACAAGTTGTTTTTCTTCGAAGAAGTCTTTTTTGGTCACGGGACCGAAGGACTCCTCCCTCTTCGGCTCCATTGCGCATGGGCGTCGACTCCATCTTAGATTGTTTTCCCCGCAGAGGGTGAGGATGGAGTTGTTTGCTATAAATAGTGCCCATGCAATGGAGTGAATACGTATGAACATAAAAAGTTTATAATAATTATTTACAAATGTACAAGTGTTTAAGATTTAAGATCTACTTCTAAACGGCTACAGGCTTCCCGGGGAGGCGGGAGGGCACATGTGAATCTGCAGCGAGTAATGCCACGAACAGATGTACACTGGGTAAGTGACATTTTCAGTTCGATGGCATATGTTGCTGCAGATAGACATGTTTCGCATAGACTATAAAGCAGTTACCTCCCCTAAAAGCGGTGGTTTAGCCTGTAGGAGTTGAAGTAGTTTGGAATAATGTTCTTAGTACAGCTTGGCCCACTGTAGCTTGTTGTGCATTTAGTACGTCTACACAGTAGTGTTTAGTAAATGTATGAGGCGTAGACCAGGTTGCAGCCTTACATATTTCGCTCATAGGAATGTTTCCTAGAAAGGCCATTGTAGCACCTTTCTTTCTGGTTGAGTGTGCCTTTGGTGTAATAGGCAATTCTCTTTTGGCTTTAAGATAGCATGTTTGAATACATCTGACTATCCATCTAGCAATGCCTTGTTTAGAGATTGGATTTCCTATGTGTGGTTTTTGAAAAGCTATGAACAGTTGTTTTGTTTTCCTGATTAGCTTTGTTCTGTCAATGTAGTACATTAGTGCTCTTTTGATGTCTAATGTATGTAGTGCCCTTTCAGCCACGGAATCTGGATGTGGGAAGAACACTGGCAATTCTACTGTTTGATTTAAATGGAATGGTGAGATTACTTTTGGTAGAAATTTTGGATTTGTTCTTAGAACTATTTTATTTTTGTGTATTTGAATAAATGGTTCTTGTATGGTAAATGCCTGTATTTCACTTACTCTTCTGAGGGATGTGATTGCAATGAGAAATGCGACTTTCCAGGTTAGATATTGCATTTCACAGGAATGCATGGGTTCGAAAGGTGGACCCATGAGTCTTGTTAAGACGATGTTAAGGTTCCATGAAGGAACTGGTGGTGTTCTTGGTGGTATAATTCTTTTTAGCCCTTCCATGAATGCTTTAATAACTGGTATTCTAAATAGAGACGATGAATGAGTAGTTTGTAGGTAAGCAGATATTGCTGCGAGGTGTATTTTTATAGATGAAAAAGCGAGATTCGCTTTTTGCAAATGTAGTAAGTATCCTACTATGTCCTTTGTAGAGGCATACAATGGTTGGATTTGATTGGTATGGCAGTAGCAAACAAATCTTTTCCACTTAGATGCATAGCAGTGTCTAGTGAAAGCTTTTCTAGCTTGTTTTATGACCTCCATGCATTCTTGTGTGAGGTCTAAGTGTCCGAATTCTAGGATTTCAGGAGCCAAATTGCCAGATTCAATGATGCTGGGTTTGGATGCCTGATCTGTTGTTTGTGTTGTGTTAACAGATCTGGTCTGTTGGGTAGTTTGACATTCGGTACTAGTGAAAGGTCTAGTAGAGTTGTATACCAAGGTTGTCTTGCCCATGTGGGTGCTATCAGTATGAGTTTGAGTTGGTTTTGACTCAACTTGTTTACTAGATATGGAAGGAGAGGGAGAGGGGGAAAAGGGTATACAAATATCCCTGACCAACTCATCCATAGAGCATTGCCTTGTGATTCGCGGTGTGGGTACCTGGATGCGAAGTTTTGGCATTTTGCGTTTTCTTTTGTTGCGAACAAATCTATCTGGGGTGTTCCCCAAATTTGAAAGTACTTGTTCAGAACTTGGGGGTGAATTTCCCATTCGTGGACTTGTTGGTGGTCTCGCGAAAGGTTGTCTGCTAGTTGGTTTTGGATCCCTGGAATAAATTGTGCTATTAGGCGAATGTTGTTGTGAATCGCCCACTGCCATATTTTTTGTGTTAGGAGGCACAATTGTGTTGAGTGTGTTCCTCCTTGTTTGTTTAAATAATACATTGTTGTCATGTTGTCTGTTTTGACAAGAATGTATTTGTGTGTTATTATGGGTTGAAAGGCTTTTAACGCTAGAAATACTGCTAACAGTTCTAGGTAATTGATATGAAATTTTGTTTGGTGTACATCCCATTGTCCTTGAATGCTGTGGTGATTGAGGTGTGCTCCCCACCCTGTCATGGAAGCATCTGTTGTTATAACGTATTGAGGCACTGGGTCCTGAAATGTCCGCCCTTTGTTTAAATTGTTGCTGTTCCACCATAGAAGCGAGAGGTATGTTTGGCGGTCTACCAACACCAGATCTTGAAGTTGACCCTGTGCCTGTGACCATTGTGATGCTAGGCACTGTTGTAAGGGTCGCATGTGTAGTCTTGCGTTTGGGACAATGGCTATGCATGATGACATCATGCCTAGAAGTTTTAGCACAAATTTTGCTTGTATCTTTTGGTTTGGAAACATAGCACTTATTACCTTGTGGAATGTTTGCACTCTTTGTGGACTTGGAGTGGCAATTCCCTTTGATGTGTTGATGGTTGCTCCTAGATATTGTTGTGTCTGACACGGTTCGAGGTGTGATTTTGTATAGTTGATGGAGAAACCCAGTTTGTGAAGGGTTTGTATGACATATGTGGTGTCGTTTGTGCACTTTTTTACTGTGTTGGTCTTGATTAGCCAATCGTCCAGGTAAGGAAACACATGTATCTGTTGTCTCCTGATATGTGCTGCTACTACTGCTAGACATTTTGTGAACACTCTTGGTGCAGTTGTTATTCCGAATGGCAACACTTTGAATTGGTAATGTATTCCTTTGAATACGAACCTTAGGTACTTTCTGTGAGAAGGGTGTATCGGTATATGAAAGTACGCATCTTTTAGGTCTAATGTGGTCATGTAATCTTGCTGTTTGAGCAGTGGAATGATGTCTTGTAGTGTGACCATGTGAAAGTGGTCCGATATGATGTAGGTATTTAGTGTCCTGAGATCTAATATTGGTCTTAATGTTTTGTCTTTTTTTGGAATTAGAAAGTACAGGGAGTAAACTCCTGTGTTTTTTTGTTGTACTGGTACTAACTCTATTGCATCCTTTTGCAGTAGTGCTTGAACTTCTAGTCCTAAAAGTTCTAAATGTTGTGGTGACATTTTGCGTGTTTTTGGAGGGATGTTTGGTGGGAATTTGTGGAATTCTATGCAATAGCCATGTTGGATTATTGCTAATACCCAATTGTCTGTTGTAATCTGCTGCCAAGATTGGTAGAATTGGCTTAGTCTTCCCCCCACTGGTGTTGAGTGAAGGGGTTCTGTGACTTGAAAGTCACTGTTTAGGTGGAGGTGTTTTTGGAGTCTGGAATCTTCCCCTACTCCTTGGGAATTGACCCCCTCTATATCCCCTGAAACCTCCCCTTTGGAATGAACCCTGATATGGTGTGGTTCTTGTTTGTTGGCTGGTGGTGTCTGTGGATTGGCCACGAAACCCCCCTCTAAATGGAGTTTTTCTAAAAGAGCCTCTGCTCTGCGGGGAGTAGAGTGCGCCCATGGCTTTGGCCGTGTCTGTGCCCTTTTTAAGTTTTTCAATGGCTGTGTCCACCTCAGGGCCAAAAAGTTGTTTCTCGTTGAAGGGCATATTAAGGACAGCCTGCTGGATTTCAGGTTTGAAGCCTGAAGTGCGGAGCCAAGCGTGTCTCCTTATGGTGACAGCAGTGTTGACTGTTCTCGCTGCAGTATCGGCTGCGTCCAGTGAAGAGCGGATTTGATTGTTTGAGATTGTTTGTCCCTCTTCAACTATTTGCTGCGCCCTTTTTTGGTATTCCTGGGGAAGATGGTCTACGAGAAGTTGCATCTCATCCCAGTGTGTACGGTCATATCTGCTACTCTTTTTCCTGCCGCATCAAATTTTCTGCTTTCTTTGTCCGGAGGTGGGGCGTCGCCAGATGTATGGGAATTTGCTCTCTTGCGAGCTGCCCCTACTACTACGGAGTCAGGTGGTAACTGTGAAGTAATAAACACTGGGTCTGTGGGTGGTGGTTTGTATTTCTTATCCACCCTTGGGGTGATGGCTCTTGATTTTACGGGCTCTTCAAAAATTTGTTTTGCATGCCGTAACATCCCTGGTAGCATTGGGAGACATTGATATTGGCTATGTGTAGCCGAGAGGGTGTTAAATAAAAAATCATCCTTTATAGGATCGGAATGCAGTTGGACATTGTGGAATTCTGCAGCCCTAGCCACCAGTTGCGAGTATGAGGTACTGTCCTCTGGCGGTGACGGCTTTGTGGGGTATGAATCGGGATCATTGTCCGGCACTGGGGTGTCATATAGGTCCCAAGCGTCTTGATCCTGATTATCTTGACTTATGGTAGTTTGCGCTGGTGAGTGCATTTGTTGCGGTGTTTGTGCCGGCGATGCCTGTTGTGGTGGAGAGGGCGGAGGCGTGACTTTTTTAACCACTTTGGCTTGTGGTTGTGCGTCATCCTTGAGAAGTCCGATCCTTCTTTTCCTCATTATTGGGGGAAGGGTTGATATCTTCCCTGTGTCTTGCTGGATGTACAGTCTCTTTTGTGTGTAGTCTGATTCTACACTTTGGAGCTCTTGTCCAAATCTGTGCATCTGGCCACTTATTCCTTGTTCCTCTGTGTAGGATGAAGGTGTGGAACTTTTCGGCGCCGAGAGAGAATCTTTTTTCGGCTTCGGCACCGACACAATTTTTGTGGCTTTCGGCAGTGTGTCTCGGTGCCGATGTTTTTCGGTGCCGGCATCTTGTTTTTGCCTCTCGGAGCCACTATCTCGGCTCCGAGGTTGCTCCATGGCGGTCCCTCGACCGGAGTCGGGTGTCTTCGCTATGGGCGTGCCCTTTTTCGGCGCCTTCGACGGGTCGCCGGTTTTATGGGTCGAGCCATGGCCTGTTGGCAGTGGCGTCCCCTGGGCTTTTGTCTTCTCGATAGTTTTAATTTTCGACGTCTTACTCACTGTTTGTTGCTGTTGTTCGACGTCGGAGTCTCCGGATTCTGATTCCGGAACCGAGAATGTTTCCTCTTCGTCGTCGAAACGTTGTTTTGTTGGCGTGGACGCCATTTGTAGACGCCTGGCTCTTCGGTCCCGGAGTGTTTTTCTGGACCGGAAGGCTCGACAGGCCTCACAGGTATCCTCCTTGTGCTCGGGGGACAAGCACAAGTTACAGACCAAGTGCTGATCTGTATAAGGATACTTACTGTGACATTTTGGGCAGAAACGAAACGGGGTCCGTTCCATCGGCTTCGATGTCGCACGCGGTCGGGCCGACCAGGTCCCGATGGGGGAATCGAAGCTACCCCAAAGTCTTCCGATGATCGGTGTCGATGTACCTAACTATCCCGATACCGAACGGAACAATACCGACGCTTTCTTCCGAGATTCTGACTAACTTTCCGAACCGAAACACGGAGCGAAAAGGAATACGTCCGAACCCGACAGCGGAAAAAAACAATCTAAGATGGAGTCGACGCCCATGCGCAATGGAGCCGAAGAGGGAGGAGTCCTTCGGTCCCGTGACCAAAAAAGACTTCTTCGAAGAAAAACAACTTGTAATACTCCGAGCCCAACACCAGGCAGCGGACTGTGCGAAACATGTGTATCTGCAGCAACATATGCCATCGAACCCTAGTTTCTTACAGCATGTTTCCCTCATTCGCTGTGCTTACTCATTTCTCTGTGCATATTTGTTTTAATAAAATTATAAAAAATAAATTTACTCCAAATTTCGTTCTTAGAGCCACTCTATCATGCAATTCAACTCCCTGTGGCCTTTCTCCTGTTTGTTTGCTTTTACCTCCCCCCTTGTTGTTCTGTCTTCCCTGCGCCTCCCTGTTGCTTCTCTGCCTTCCATATAATCCACCCTCCATGATTCTGGCCTCCAGTGTTGGTTCTCTACACCTGCATTCTTCTCCTCACCTGGATTTTCCCCTCACCTTCTCATTATACTTTTTTTTTACCGATCTAATTAAGATTGGTAAACAAAAAGAAAAAAACACTTGTGTCAAGACTCCATTGTACGGTGGGTTTTACTCACCAAGTTCATGTCATTCCTAACCCTGTGGCACCTTTCCGTCTCAAGTACTCCATGGCTTCATCCTCCCAGGAAGCTTGAACCGTTGACTCTCCTGTTTTGTTGCTGTGCAAGTTTCATCTAGTTTGCACCTGCAGATATCACATGTCTATTTAGGATAGGAATGTTTCCACAGTGAACTACTGGATTGTACTATCATGCACTTAGGGTTCCATTGTACTTGTTATTGTTGTCAACTACCATTTGCAATTTCCATTTGTTAGGCCTCATGTCTGTTGTTATGTAACACGTGTTTTTCCGCAGGTTTGCTGGAATCTTCCAAGCGGGACGCATGCCTTTCTGGAACACTTGTGGCTTCATCTATAAATACCCCTTTCGAGCTTGCATCAGGGCTTGGCCTCATAGCTTGTGCCTCATACCCATCTTGCAAATGCAGCGTCCCTGCACTCACCTCCTGAGTCGCCCGGATCTTCACGGATTTCAGCTCATAGCAATCTTTGTTCCTGCAGTATGTGGAAAAGCAGGGTAGTCAACAAAAGAAGACGTACATGTAGTCCTTCTGGAAATGAGAAAAGAAACTCCTGTAGGAGAAAACAACCTACCTGCTAAATGTAAAGCTTTCACATCCAAAACTCTGCTGCATGAAATTAGACATAATAACATGGTCAATTTCGATGACAATTGTTTCATAGATAACAAATAGTAGTGAGGGCAGGAATACAAGAAAGATAATACTACATTCACATCCCACAATTGTGAATAGTGCGGTTTGGATTGATTAGCCACCCAAATGCCTTTCAGCAGTTTACATACTGATGGATTTGATCCACTGATTTACCATCTATCCACTCATGTCCTGCAGAAATGGCTGATCTGAAATTATTTACTGACCTGTAACATAAACCAGAATCAGCACACTCCGAAAGAAAGTTTGGAATGTCTGAGTTCGGATTCCATGGGATCCACCTCCTTTCGAAGGAACCAGCTCACCCATTTTCTCCATGTCAAAGAATATCTTTTGTGGATGGATGGAGCCCATGCTTGATGTATAAAAGCAGCAGCTGCAGACGAAATGCCCTGCACTTGGCCATGTCTCCTGATATCTTCAAAACCATGAGGGTTAGATGGCCCGCTAATAGAAGACGATGGAGGGGACCCCACTTGTTCCAGGAGAAGATGAGGAAAAAACAGCAGGAGGATGGGAAGGGCTATGGACAACTCCAGAAGGGAGGGAAACCAGGGTTGACTCTTCCATACTGAAGTGATAAGAATCAATGATGCGGAGTGACCCCTCGCATGCGCTGCCACCCTGGGAATCATGGCAAACGGAGGAAAGGCTTAATTCCTCTGATTCGACCAGTCTTGCAGAAAGGCGTTTGTTGCAAGGGCCAATGGATCACTCTGCTAGCAGTTCTTGAATTTCACAGTCGATAAAGGAGCTGTCTTGTAGGGAAAAAGGAGAGGGGGAGGGAGATTAGGTTGAAGAGGGGTACCAGTTAACTTTATGGCAAAACCCTGAACTGTGTTTAACATCTAGACATCTGAGGAAATGTTGACCTAATTGTGAATGAAGTGCTTGAGTCTGCCCCCCCACAAAGGAAGAGAAGGAAAAGAAGGGTTAATTAATTATCTGCAGGGGAATTTTCAATAGCTCGATAACCTCTGCCAGAGCCCCGGAAATTGCATCCTCGTGCATCTTTAGCTCTGGACGGGTAAAAGCTCGCTTGTGACGGATCTTGAGTATGGCCTTTGTGCATAGAATAGGATCCTTTGGAAGGACTTTGTTGAAAGCCCCGGCCGGTAGGGCGTCCTTGAAAACGACCAGCTCTTCCTAAAAGAGGGTTGAACATAGGCTTGAGGGAGGATTGTGACTTGTTAAGTGAAGAGAAAGTACTCCCGAATTTAGCAATACCATCTACGAAGCGATCACCAAATAACGGTCCCTCTGCTAGGGGACCCGCTTCAGCAGACAACAAATCAATAACTTGAGGGTCAATGCAAAGTAGGACAGATTTACACCTTTCAGAGGCCAGGGTACAGTTCACATTGCTCAAGAAACAGATGGGGAATGAATGCACCAGTTTCCTTTGGTTGAAGAGCCAGTTCTTGGCTAGCAGACTAGAAACATCCAGGTGCTTGTCCTGACAAGCCTGCAGGGCCCTATCAATACACTTCTTAGGGTCTATGTTGTACTTCTTTAGGAAAGTCACCATGGTAAAATTCAGGGGTGGCAGCAGCCTTATGAGGTAGGTCACGACGGGGGCATTCGGATTTTAATCTGGATCTCACCTCTTTCTCAAATCCTTTCCTGATATGCAATTCCATGTATTCAGCCACAGCCGGAGCCCAATCAGAGGAATGGGGATGAAAAATATTAGAGGGTTCAAAGGTGAAAGGGGAAGGAATGGGAGGGGAGGAGGAATGTTTGCGTTTTTTGGATCGTTTACGAGTCTTACATGATTTGTGAGAAGAATCAGAAAAACTGGACTCAGACTCTGAAGGAGGGGCTGAGACAAGAGGGATAGACTTTTTAGGGGCAGAATCCGCTGCATACGTATGTTCCGGGAGAGGAGGCTGGGACAATTTGGCCAGGGTGCTAGAATGGGGCCATGGCTGGTCAGAAGGGAAATAATGGGTGGAAGAAAAATCCCCAGGGTGAAGAGGGGGTGGGAGGGGGGGGTGAGGGTTTGGGGCCCAGAAAGTTTATCTAAACGTTTGGATGAAGGCTGAAGGTCTGAAGAACTCGTCTTATCCAAAGATTTGTGAACAGAGGAGTCAATTACTTGTTCCATGCAGGGGCCAAAATAATAATCTTCATAGGGGCCATAGAGCTTAAGGCCCTGTTCATAGGACTCATAGTCTGACATGTTGCTGACCAAAGTAGCAATCTACTGTCCCAGAGGGAAGCAAGAGTCCACTAAATTGAAACAAAAATACCTCAGGGGTGCAGGAGTTAAATACAGAGAGACCCAATCCAATTATTGCAGCTCCAGCCTTCCTTAGGTCTGGGACGTAGATGGAGTGCAGCTGGCACTGGCAGATGTAAGTGTTTAAAAAATGATTCAATAATCTCTAGGGATTACCTGAAAGGCTCCTTATCTGTAGACAAACAGGTCCAGAACGATGTTCTGCTTGTTTGAAAATGCCCCCCTGTTGTTGCAGCTGGGGGGAAGGCTTCTTTCTGCAGGAAGAGCGGACATCTGAGCGCAAGAAGCGTCACGGATGCCCCTCCCTTGCACAGCGCACGCGCGTGTTGCCCTATTGGGCTACATTGAGCGTCTTCGTAATCAACTGAGACAGGTCTAGGGAGGCCCAGCTGCGCACAGCTGGAGGGAGGACGGAGATACGTGGCCGCGCGAGCCTGAAACAGAGAGGCAAAGGGAGGGATGGGGGCACGGGGTTGAAAAATAATATTATATATAAATAACAAGATAAATAGGCGCAACATGCACCTGCAGTAAATGAAAAGTCTTGACCCAAGGAGTCGGGCGACCGAATCGGTGGGCCGCTGCGCAAGAAACAACTCGGCAATTATAAAACTTAGTACAGATAAAACATGTGCAATGATATAAACAAAATAGAGAGGCACTAATCTTGACTGCGGAGCAGCAAAGAAAGAGGAAGTCAGATGGTGTCTCTCTATTTTGTTGACTGTTTGGGGCTCCTTCTGGTGGCTTATATGAGAGGCGTGGTTCAAAGCCTCCGTTTTATAGTGTGTTTTCTGTTTCTACTGTTTTTCTATTGGCTGCTGTGTTGGAGTAGTAAAGATCGAGAAGCATAATCAGAGCCTCCAGTCCTAACATAGAATTTATAATTATATATGACTGGAGGGGTAGAGAAATACGTTTCTCACTCTTCTTCGTGGAACTAGCAGGCAGTGTGATGTGAAGTACAGGATCTCGAAAAGACACTTGGGGCCATATGTACGAAAGCTTTTTCCCATAGACACAGAATGGGTAAAATCATTTGGTACATCTGGCCCTTGTAGTAGTAACTGTTGTTATGTAGTGACCTTTGTGTTTTTTTACCAGCTCCAAGTAATGATAACCGGTGCTATTCTTACCAAGCAAAATAGCACTCATTTTATTGATTTCATGTGGTGGTGGGGGAGATAAAAGGTTGAGTGGACCTGCCAGGATTTGAATTTTCAAATTTCAGACATATCTCTTGAATTCATGAATTAGCCCAAAGACAGGAACACAGCTACCAGTGGTGCAGGTGGTGCAGTGGCACTGTGGCTCAGAGCCCTGAGGGGTCCATTGAACCCTGATAACTGTCGTATTTTACTACCCCTCAACAGCAGCCAAAGGAGACCTTTTCCTTGCTTGCACCAGGAGCCATGACATTCTTGCTACGTTATTGCCCACGGAGCTATTTTACCATCTTTATATTACATTAAAGATACTGAAAAACAAGTGCAACTATTACTACCACCTGAGTCAACTTCATAACAATGTCTGAACAGATCGACTGGGTGTAGGATAGACTTGTAAAAGACGAGCTCTGCAACCGGAGCTTGTGCATTTTATGTGTGCTTCATAAACGGTGACATACACCTACATGCACGTCCGTAAGGAGGATCTCTGTGAGTGCAGTCTACACATCAATGCCTACTGTTTTGAGACATAGTTCATAATTTAGTTGCAATTAGTGCGCTTCCTGAGATTGCATCCGGAAAAACATTTTCGGTATCCATAAAAATGCTATATTCCCGTTAGCAAGCCATTTCACATGCGTTTGGAGGAGAATGGTTGATTACTGTTGGACAAAAAGCCTTGTGTCCGGCACCGGGGACAGAAAAGCACATTCATGTAGGAACTCGCTTGTACGTCTGATTGGATGCCTGCAGGCAAGTAACTACTGTCACTGGAAGTTGTATCCATAAGGACAGAGTACGCCTTTTATTGTGAATACTAAATACAATGCAAAATTCCCTCTGCCAAAGGTTGTGCATTTTCACTTTTACTGCCTCTACCAAAAAACGTATAGCACCATTTGTAGTTTTGCTTTTTCAATGTTACTGTCACTACAAGAGACACGTAGCACGATTGTATCTGTGGTTTTTAAATTTTACTGTCACTACAAAGTATGCATAGCACCCATGTATCTGTTTTAGTGTGCAGAAAATATGGCACATTCGGCACTTTGAGATTTGCATTATGCAGGCTCATGTTGCAGCTACACAGAGGCCATTTTAGGCAGCTGTCTTAGTTTAGGACCTCAGGTTGCTACAAGAAAGTGAGAGACTGCTTTATTACTAGAGTAAAGGGAGTGTGCTCAGATTCCAAATTGTGAATTACATCAGAGGTCTTGAGACCCTTGCTCCCGCAACACTCATGCTTTGAGCACGCCTCAGCAGGCAAGAATTTAGCAGAGCATATACTTATCTGCCAATTGCTCATTCACCAGTGCATTGTTCATTCCTTTTCAGACTACATCCTGTAGGTCACTTCAACAGTGGGCCATCGGGGGGAAATGGTAGTGAGGGATTAAAATAATAGCCGCCTACGTGTGTGGTAATTATATGCAGCTATTGACTGCAGATGGTCATGTTGGGAAATTTCCTGTTGAGAATAGTTTTTAAAAAATAGAGTAAAGTAGTGCATATTTCTGCAAAATTTCTAAAATAAGTTGATCATGAAGCACTAACAGGCCCCTTCTTTTTGAGGACCCATGCATGGGTCAGGAGTGCAGTGCATAGCCCTTGTCTAGTGCAGTGACCCTCCCTCTGCCATCTTACTCGAGGATGGTGCTAGCAGTTGTGTAAAAATGGACATGGAGTATATAAGGAGGAAAGAATTACGGGATTGATACTGCTGTGATTGAAAAGGGTTGAGTAGACAGGGCCACCCTCCCTCTTCTGTGACCTCTCTTCTCTTTCGTTCCTTCGCTTCCTCCATTCCTCTTTCTCTTTATATGTGTCACATCTCCCTACTAGTTCATTCCATTCCTATTCCTCTCCCTCCAAATGCCTCTACTTTACCTACATTTACCTTGCCCAGAATGTTCTCTCTCCCATCCAGTCTCTCTGTCTTGCCTTTACCTGTCTCTCTTCCCATCCTCTTCCCTCGAAATTTAAAGTTAACCCATATTAGCAGTGAAATCAGTGCTTAATTTGTAAATAAAAACATGCCGGGCAAAAAAGCTCTCCCATCCTCTTTCCTCAAAATTTCAAGTTAACCCATGTTAGCAGTGAAAGCAGTGCTTAATTTGTAAATAAAAACATGCCGGGCACAATGCTCTCCGTTTGAAACTTGTGGCTGCTGCAATTAAATGTGCAAACACTGTCTGCTCCACCATTGCTATCTGTTTTCTCATTTTTGAAGCAATTTGATAGCAGGCTACTACTTTCAAAATAGGATGCTTTCAGGCACTTTTAACATTTTTAGATCGAGCCTAGTCCATGCTTGCTCTGTCACTTAGCGACCTGTTGTATATGCTTTGTGGGGTTTAACTCCACAGAGTAATTTCTATTTGTCTGTCGTCGTCCTTTAAAACTCCTTGCTTGGTAATTGCCAGTTCCTCCTCTTTGGCCCTCCTTTTTTTTTTGTGTCATCCCTCAGAGATCCAACCAATACTATATAAATACACTGCTCACCATTTTAAGATCGGTTCAGGGGCTACTTTTATCTTTCATCTGAAGCACTGAAGAGGACTGCTCGTCTTTCTGAGCTCTGCTATAAACAGGAGTGTAAATCATGTCATCTGGTCATATTTGCAGTGCATTCAAAGAACAAGTTTGTGTTGCTTGTAATTCCCTCCTGCCTCCATGCACCCTATCAATCTCTTAATTTCAAGCCACGCTGCCTTAACAGTAAGCTTGCAACCCCTCTCTTCAGACCATGCCCTGTCCCTGCTCCTGGTTATAGCCTTCTCTTGCCTTCCCATCACTGCCCCACTGTTGCACGCCTGTGTGTATGAGTGAAAGAGAAGCTTCTACTCATTCTTTCTGCATAACGTTTGTGCCTGTTTCTCTGTGCTACTCAAAACAATTTTTCAAAATTATTTTGAAAGATCTGTAACCATCATGCCCAATGATCAATCTTTCTTGAGAATATGGAAATACAGAAGTTTGTTCTGAACCTGCAAAAATGGTCAGTTTTAATAATTTACAGGAAAAAACTCATGATTTATGAATCAGTCCACTCATTTCCAGAGATCAGTCTTTCCCCATCCCTTGTTTTCATCATGTAGATCTTGAGGACATAACAATTTAAGTGAGTTGTTACATAAAGGGCGGGGATTTGCACAAATCAGAAAGTTGTGTTTGTTTTTGCATAAAAATAGTTTACGGGAGTATCTAACCAATTTAAGACTTCAGACTCAGAGTGTGGAGGAGTCCAGATAGACATAATTGCCACTTTTCATTTTTTCCCAAAAATAATTATCAAATACCTTAGACCTGACGAAGTTGTGAAATCTAGCATCTGTCATTAGGAAGACCACCCAGTAGTATTCCTTACAATCTCCAACTCCTTCTTCCCATGTCAACTTTAATTTTCAAAGCCTTAGCCATGATTGATGTTTATTCCAAATTAAACTATTGATCTATGCACTGATTTTGGATACAAAAATATTAGCTAAGTAGCATGGAACTGCAGTGAATCAGACATTTAAAAGAGGTAATATAAACATTTTAACCGTAGCTACTCTGCCTGTAATGGGATTCATCAACTTATCCCACCTGTCTAGCACAGCTTTGATTTTATGTAGAAGGGGTTTATAGTTTAGTTTATCTGAATCATCATATTGTTCATAAACTCTAATCTCGAAGTACCTTATTGGTTTCCTATGACAGACTGGCTGCAGGAATAGAGGTATTACTTTAATATTGGTATTAAAATATTAGGGTTTCTGTTTTAGTAGTGTTGATCCGATGCCCAAAATGGTTGTAATAGACGAAAACGCATTGAACAGCTAGATAATAATGCTACTATCTGAATGAAGGCACAGCACTAAATCCTTGGAGTATAGTTTCTGCTTAGGACCCCCTGCGACTGCTTCTTTGAGGCAATCGTTTTTCTTAGGACACAAACCATAGGTTATATAAAGATCGCATAAATAGACGGTGAAAGCAGACAACCCTGTCTTGTGCCTCTGAAGATCGTTAAGGAGCAAGTAAGAAAATTAGTTACTTACCTGTAACTGCGGTTCTCCCGTATTGGTATCTTTCATAGATTCACATGCTTGAATCATCCCCGTTGTCGAGGTGGGAGCCTCACGGTAACTTCAAATACACAAAGCAGTAGGTTTAAAACCACTAGGCCTAAGTAGGCCCCACAGGCTGTTTTATAGCCTCTCCATTTTGTTTTGTGAAAAGACCCAAACTTGAGTCCCATGCAATCAGGCTTCGGCACCCTCTAGAACACTCCCAACAGAGGCTGTTTTCCCTCAGATTTTCTAGTACAAGTGTGAAGTCAAATATCCATATATAAGGGGAGCCTCTGAGAGGAGGAGGGTGGGTCGCAGGTGAATCTATGAAAGATACCAATACTGGAGATCTGCAGTTACAGGTAAGTAACTAATTTTCTTCTCCAGTATTGGATCTTTCATAGATTCACATGCTTGAATCAGAGTAGCGGGCAGTAATGTTGGAGGACCAGTGAATTAATATGCATCTTGCTTTTATAGCAATCTTCCGACTGATATCAAGAATAATCATAATAAATATAACAGTAATACGAAAATTTGCATCTCTAGTTATTATGCTATTGAAATGTGCCCATGTTCTTATGAAGTTAAAAAAATGTTAGCACAATATCAACAAGCGTTGGTATTACGACCAGTACAAAGTGAAATATGATACTAATAAACACTGCAATATAAAAGTAAATGTCAATGAAATTGAAGAACCATATCGCACATACCTTGAGTGTGGGGGTGGGATGTTCTAAAAGGCTCACCTTAGCTAAATAAATGCCTCAGCACTGCCACCCCACTGCTGCGTCCATGTTACTCGTTTCCTCGAGTCAGAGACAGTAATGCTTCGTGAACGTATGCTGGCTGGACCATGTGGCCGCTCTACAGATGTTGTTCAATGGTACTCCCGCGAAGAGTGCGGCCGAAGTGGCTACCGCCCTTGTAGAATGGGCTCTCACCCTGCTGCGGAGCGGTTTGCCAGCCTGAGTGTGACAGAATTGGATCGCCAGGCCAATCCACCTGGCTATAGTCTGCTTGGATACTGAGTGGCCCTTTTTTGTCCCTCCAAAGGCCACGAATAACTGGTCTGATTTACGTATGCCTTGCATTTTCTGCAGGTAAACTTTTAGGCACCTTTTAATATCCAGCGAATGTAATGTCTTTTCCGCTACTGTCTGCAGATTTGGAAAAAAGGTTTTTAAGATGACTGGTTCATTCAAGTGGAAAGTTGAGGGAACTTTAGGGATATACTTAAGATTTGTCCTCAGGATTACACCAGAATTAGTGAATTGGAGAAAAGGCTCTTTAATAGTGAAGGCCTGAATGTCGCTTACTCTTTTAGCTGAAGTAAGAGCCAGTAGTAACGCAGTCTTCCATGAGATGAACTTGAGATCTGCTCTGTGGATTGGCTCAAAAGGAGCTTTCATGAGTTGCATTCAAGGACCATAAAGGTGGAGGTCTCCGAACTGGTGGAGAAGCACGGAACAGGCCCCTCAGGAATTGCTTTACAATCCTGGTGGAATATAACGAGTCCATATCTTGTGATCTACGGTATCGCGAGATCGCTGCCAGATGTACTCGAATAGAGGAGAATGAAAGCCCTGGCTTTTCCAAATGCAACAGATATGGCAGTATTTGCTCTGGAAGAGAAGAGATAGGATGTATACCCCCCGCTGCACACCGTACACAAAAACGTTTCCATTTAAATTTGTAAGTCTTATTGGTAGTGTCAGCTCTAGCTTTGGCTAAGATTTCTCTACATTCTGAGGAGATGTTTAAAGTTACATACTCATTGAATTCAGGAGCCAAGCTGATAAGTGAAGAGATGACAGATCCGGATGTCTGACTTGTCCCTGGTGCATCGTCAAGAGGGTTGAACTCTGTTTGAGTTGCACATGTGGCTGTTCTGAGAGCATTAGGAGTTCCGTGTACAACACCTGTCTGGGCCATCTGGGAGCTATTAACAGAAGGCGACAACCCTCTGTCTTCATTTTCTTGATGACTCTCTGTATCAGCGGGACCGGAGGAAAAGCGTAGGCATAGACCCCGGACCATCTCATCGAAAACGCATTCCCCCACAATCCTTTCTGGGGAAGCCAACTTGCATAATAATGGCATTTCTTGTTCTCGAACGTGGCAAACAGATCGAGATTTGGTCTGCCCCATAACAGGAAGAGTTGATCGAGAATTTCCTGGTCTAGCTCCCACTCGTGGTATGGGATAATTGTCCTGCTCAGGGTATATGCCAGAACGCTGGTCTGTCATGGCACATGCTCTGCTTTCAGAGAAATGTTGTGCGTGATGGCCCATTTCCAGATGTTTTTAGCTAGTTGCGAGAGTTGCAGAGACCTTGTGCACCCCTGCTTGTTTAGATAAAACATGCTGGTAGTATTGTCCATTCTGATTAAGACGCTTGAGTTTTGAAGTTTTGGCAAAAAGGCTTTGAGAGCTAGACCTACTGCTTTGAGCTCCAGTTGATTTATATGGAGTCAAACCTCTTTTGCATTCCAAGATCCGCTGATCTGTAAATCCTGGCAGTGTGCACCCTATCCCTCCAGAGAAGCGTCCGTCGTTACTATGTAACTGGGCACCTGATGAAGGAACATGAGCCCATTGGACAGATTGGTCAGTGTTGCCCACCAAGCCATTGTGGTCTGCATTATTGGTGTTATGCGAACTTTGTCCTCGAAAGAGCCCTGCACCTGAGTCCACTTTGCATCCAATTGTTCTTGCAGGGGTCGCATATGCAGCCTGCAATCTGGGACCAGCGGAATGCATGACAAGATCATCCCTAGCAATGACTTGTAGGTGCAGACTGAAACAAACTTTTTTGTAGGGAGTTTGCGTGCTAAGGAGCTTAACTTTTGCTTACTTCGTGAGATGGATACGCCTTGCTGCGGACCATGTCTAGTATTGCTCCTAAGAAATCCAATGTCTGTGTGGGGTGAAGATGAGATTTTTGATAATTGAAGATAAGCCCTAGGTTGCTGAACAATTGGAGGCAAACCAAAATGTGACGCACCACTTGAGGCTTTGAAGGTGCCTTTATGAGCCGTCTAGGTAGGGAAATACCTGCATGCCCGACTGGCGGAGGTGTGTTGCCACAGGAGCCAACATTTTAGTGAAAATTCTGGGGGCCGATTTCAATCCGAAGGGAAGGACTCGAAATTGAAGGTGCATACCAGCTACTTTGAACCCGAGGAATTTGCGGTGGTTGCGGTGTATTGCAATATGAAAGTAAGCATCCTGGAGGTCTAGGGATGCCATATGATCTCTGGTATTTAAAAGGCACAAGACATCCTGTAGTGTCACCATCCTGAACGATTGTTTCTTTAGGAACTTGTTTAGTGATCTTAAGTCCAGAATGGGGCGCCAGTCTCCGGAGGGTTTCTTTACCAGAAAGAAGCGGGAGTAGAATCCCCTGTTCCTGTGAGAAAAAGAGACCAGTTCTATCGCTCCTTTGCGCAGCATCACTTGTACTTCCTTGAGGAGCTGGTTCACTCGCGGTGGTGGAGGGCCAGACGGAGGGACGTCCGGTGGTGTCTGCTTGAATTCCAGAGTATGCCCTCTGGCCACTACATCGAGCACCCACCTGTCTGATGTTATTGCTGCCCATTGAAGGAAGTAAGAAGTGATGCGACCTCCAATCTTCTAGATTGGTGTGGGGTAGTACGCTGGTATTGCTGGTAGGTCATTGTTTCCTGCCCGTATCCCTTCCTCGGGCAGCCACTCTTCCTCTCGCTGGATGTTTATAAGCAGCGGCCAGCAACAACTGGTAATGCTGCTGCTGTTGGTTGTACTGTTGCCGGGGTCCTGTGGATGAAGACTGATACTGGGGTCTGTACTGATGGTAGCCCCTCGAAAGGAGTAACCTCCTCTACCCCTTGCTCCACGAAAGGGCTGCTTCCTATACAGTACTGCAGGGTACCCACTGATTTAGCCGTATCTCTATCTGTTTTGATGGCCTGTAACATGTCGTCGACATGCTTTCCAAACAGACATTCACCATCGAACAGCATGTCCAGAACGCGGCTCTGGACCTCCGGGCGGAAGGAGGTAGACTTTAGCCATCCTTGTCTATGCAGGACCGCTGCCCCTGCTAGTTGCCTGAAACCTGTCAAAGAAATGTCCATTGCGCAGTGTATAATCTCTGCCGCAATCCGTTCACCTTCCTGCAATACCTTCTTCGCCTCCACCTTGACATCCTCTGGCAACAGATCCAAGAAAGCAGACATGTCTGCTCACATCTGGCGATCATATCTCCCTAGGATGGCCAGGGAATTAGCTGCCCTTACAGTGATCGCCGCTATCGAGGAGAATTTCTTTCCAATATTATCCAATCTCCTCCCATCTTTATCTGGAGGAGATGCTATAGGTGTGGAAGGGTTCCTAGAACGACGCTGTGCCACCTGCGGTATCACGGAATCTGGTTTTGGTTGCGACACTAAACAGGCTGGAGAGTTATCAGGTGCTTTATATTTCTTTTCTAGCCTCGGCATTTGTGAAGGCACTGTCGCCGGAATCTTCATCGCTTTCAACCCCTTCTGCCATAGGAAATCTACTATTGGTATAGACCTTACTGACTTCTTTGATGGCTCCTTGAAGTCATAAAGGAAGCACTCTGTTTCGTGAGAAACAATAGGAAGATCAAATCGCTTTGCTGCTCTCTCAATCAAATTATGAAAACCTCCTATGTCCTCGGGAGGCTAATCAACCGGACCTGCGGGAGGTGGAGATGGTGTGGGGATGAGGTAGTCATCCCATTCACTAGCCACTGACTCCCTTATCTCACCCTCTTCCCTCTCGTCGTCTGCCGATGGATGATCTTCCTGTGTTTGGCTACTCAATGGTATGCCAGTGTGCGGCGTCCCCAGGCGACTGGTCCTCAGGGTTTGACAAGGTGTCTGGTGGCTGTCGGGCCTGGGTGGTGTTATAGGTGTTGATGGTGGAAATCTCCTGTAGTAGTCGTTGAGCATACACTGAAGGTCTGCAACCAATGTGCTTGGCATGGGGAGGGACAATTGTTGTTCCCTCGGTGGGTATGAAGTTGACGCATAGTTGGGCTGGTATGGCCCTTCATCCTCCTCATCAAAGTCCTGGCATTTGACATGCAACTGAGATGGACTACTAGCTGCCCCAAACATTCCCTCATCTTGGGAATACATGTCATCATCGTCATCCAAGAGATGTTGCGGGCAATACCTTGCTCGGGGAGGTATATATTGGAAGAATGTCATATGATTTCTCCCCCATGGTGATGAGTGAAAGAGGTAAAAATCTTGTTGACGATTGCTCCGGTGAAATCCCCAGGAGGGTCGACGGTTTATCCACTGCCATTGTTGTCGACGGTATGCTCGTCGATGGTTCCTTCGCCGACTGTTCCTTTGTTGGCGGTTCCCTCATCGACGAGTCCCCTGTCAGCATTTGTCTCGCTGACTGTGCTATCGTCGCCGGTGTGCTGGACGACGGTGTCTTCTTAAACCTCATCGACAGGTGTTTTCGTCGACAAAGCTTTCTTAAATATTTTTGCCGTAATGATCGTCGTAGACGATAATGGTGACGATGTCATGATCATCGGTGAGACCGCCATTGTTAACGTTGACGACACTGTCGTTGATGTCACCGTCCACACCGTCATCAACAGGGTGTCATATATTCCACATTTTGGCGACGAGCGACGAACCCAGGAGCAGTTTGAGTCATGAGAGGAAACGTTTGGGAAAGGAAAAGACCCTAACACCGAAATTCTTTCATCGGCGGTTGCTCACGTTTACTTCATGAAGCTCATCATACTCTACATGTGAGTAACAGCGGTATGTGAACATTGTCGTCACTGTTAACTGACGTCCTAAGACTTCATTTTCACCACATTATCAGAATGAGAGAAAAACGGGGGCCTACCACATTCACGCGCACCTTCCTCGCGCAATCTCTCTTGCGCTTCATATCGATAGCAAAGCACTCTTCCTCGCGGTCAGGATAAATAAGTGCTGCATGATCTCTATCGCACTTTCTATTACGCGCACTGCCCCTCACCGTCTGACGCGGAGTGACGTGAGAGCGTTTTCAACACTTACTAATATGAGTGTTTATTGATTAATCTCCATGCCAACACACTTGCAGCATAGTCACGCCTACTGTTTTCCTGATCGCTATGCCGATGCTTTACCAGCAAACTAAGTCATTTGTAGAGTCATCAAATTGAAAACTTTTTCACACTTTCATTGTTTGAAAAGTAAAAAAAAAAAGAGGGACATCAACATTTTTGTTTACACTTGAAGTTTTAATAGTATTAAAATAAATATAAAATGCAGAATATTCCTGCACCGTCATTCTTTTTATCATCTCCAGGCTCCAGGCTTGGCTCAAGCGGAAAAAAGTTTTTACTCACTATGCTAGAGTTTGTGGAACATCGTTAAGTGCAGAGAAGAAAACCTCTCTGTTGATGCACTGTTAGGGATCTGAAGGGCAGGAAATATTTGAACACCTCCCTGATCTTTCAGATCAAGAAGCAGCAGGTTTAAATGAATACGAAATATGCATCAAGAAGTTAGATATGCACTACCTTCCAAAATTCTAATTATCAGCATTTTAACTTAACATAGTCTTTCATAAACACAAGGCTCTTGCGACTCTGAATTCGTCATATATTCCACATGGTGCAATGCAAGCACTACTTTGTAAACCATTGCACCACATTATGCGTGCGCTAGGCGTAATGTATGCAAAGGGGCATTCCTACGTAGGGAGGCCCAGAAAAATAACGCAGTGAAATTTACTAGATTTCACTGCACCATTTTTAGCGTCATTATTAACAACTGCCTAATGCAGGTGTTAAGATGATGCTCCCATTTTAAACTATGGGCATCCCTGTGCTTTGCTGCATTAGTGCCATAATTTGTGCTGCTAATCGAGCAAAGCACCATAAATTTTTATGCTAATGTGGGCAAAACCACCATGGTGTGCTCTATTATAAATAAAGCCCACACATGGTGTCGTTAGGGGGGACGCAATCGGGAGAAAGAAAAGTGGCGGATCATGAATGATGCGCCACTTTCCCATAAGTATGCCCCTTGGTGTGCTTGCATTATACATCCTCTTTAGTTCCTGAAAGGAGGTGAGTTTGAATTAAGTCCTCCATGTACTCTAACGGTGGTGAAGCCAACCCTTTTCTCTAGGAATCTCCTTAGTCGATTCTCCTTGTCTTTGAGTAACAACATAATGCTACTGAGTTCTTGAGTGTGAGGAGCTCACTTTTGATAGCCCCCCCCCCTTCAGCATCCGCTAGGCTGAAAACTATAGCTAAAGTCTGCACTACAGTCTGACCCTGCCCCCAAGCTAATGCCTTACCCCAAAAGATTGTTTTGTTGGCCTCCTTCAGCATAGCTGGCAACTGCACTGACCTTTATTAAGATGGAAGTAGCCTTCAGTAAAATAAACAGCCAACTTATAGTTTATTAAAGACCAAGACCCAGATTTACTAACATCTGATGCAGCAAGACAACTTGCTGTGCTGCACCAAATGGAGAGAGCAGAAATGCGCCATAATTACTAACAAATGGCTCATTCCTGCTCTGTCGCTGCGCTGGGGTACTTGTGGCTGCCAGGTGACAAGCTGCTTTGCACCATGGTGCAAGGGTGTCTGTATTAATGTCAGTTTTGTTGTTGTGCAGAAAGGGTCACCTTCCTGCGTTACTCCAGATTTACTATGAAATGCTGAGCCAGGCAAGGCAGTATATCAAACTTAAGGGCTTGCATTGCCTTGTCTTACACATGGCAATGCAAGCCCTTGATAAGTCTAGACTCACATGCTTAGGTGCCAACTACAGCCTCCTCTAATTTGTGTTAGCCTTATCTCCGCTATGGAGTGATCAGAAAGGCTTGAAGTACTAATTGGATCCCAGTCATGTCATCTAGTTCACTTGCTGGTAGCAAAAAAGTGATTGAGGCAAGAAAAGAAGTGGTGTTGTGCACAGGAAAATGTGTAGGCCCTCTTTCACTTGTGCCATAGATGCCATATGTCTGTGAGGCCGAGCGTTGCAACCAACTCACTGATAGTGACTGATTTCCACTCGATGTCAGTTGCTGATTCTTCTGCATCCATGCCAATGTGCATGATGTCATTGAAGTCCCCTTAATGAATACCATACCTTTGGGTGCTGCCAGAAATAAGTCTGAAAGGGACTGTAGCATGTCCTGGGGAAAGGCGGGCGGCAGTATATACTCATAAGAGTCTAGATTTGCCCTTCTATGGAGCCTGTGAGCAGTACACAGTTTCCTAGTTTATCTATGTGTTTCTTTGTTACCTGAAATGGAAAGGATGTCTGTAGTAGTATGGCCACTCCCCCAAAGCACTGATTAAATCCTGAGTAAAAAACCAGAGCGTAATTCTGCCAGCCAATTAATTCACAGTTATTACCACAATGATGAGACTCATGTAGGAGAACTACTTCAAGGGAACACATAATGTACTGAAGTATCACTCCCTTTTTGTTCTGCTGTTCAGGCTGGTAACATTGCATGTGGGTATGTTGTATTCAACTGATATGTCTTTTATAAATGCATGAGTATTAATAACAGGTCATGTGGATACTGCACATTCTGCCTGTGTTGCAGCCACCTCCTCTCACATTCTGCTCTTCCTGTTTAGGGGTGAGTAAAATCACAGCAAGCTAGAGTATAGCAAATGGCTGAGGAAGTACCCCTCTCCCCCACCCGCTCCCACACCGCCTCTGGAGTCTGGAAGAAATGTGCCTTGCCCTGAAAACGGACTCTTATGGCCAGATTTACAGGAAAGTGGCGCTTCAGCTGAGTTGTACAACTTTTCTTGCGCCTACCTTGCGCCCCGCTAATGATACCATGTGTGCGGCGTATTTACAATATGGCGCACCATGGCACACGTTAGGACAATAGCGTCATAATTTATTGGTGTACTTTGGCAGGATTAGCACCATAAATTGTGGCGCTAATCCTGCAAAGTAAAGGAAGGCCCATTGGAAGTAATGGGCAGGTCATTGTAACGCCTACTCTAAACAGGCGTTGAAAATGACACTAAAAATGGCGCAGTGAAATGTTGTACATTTCACAGCCCCATTTTTATGGGCCTCCCTTCGGCGGAACGCCCCCATTGCACACATTATGCTGCCGCAGGCATAATGTGGTGCAAGGGGGCGCAAAGAGGTACAATGCAAGCATTGCGCCACTTTGTAAATATGGCAAAGGAGAATGGTCCACTTAATGCCACATTAGCGTAGAAATGACACTAATGCAGTGCTAAGAGGCGCTATGGCCTTGTACATTTGGCCCTTAGTTTTGCAGGTGACATCCAAGCATAGTCCACTATCAGCTTCTACTTCACACTCTGAGTTATCATCCCTTTTCCCCTAACTGCCTAGTATTGTCTGTGAATACCATGAGCCTGTTATGCTCCATCTTCACCTCCTCGACTTTTCATGCTGCTCCGAGAACTGCGTTCCTGAGTAGTTAAGGAGGAGGACGATGATGGGTGCAGTGGGACTGCAGAAAGTCGATTATGGGCCTGAGCTCAGATGCACCTTTTCTATCACAAAGCATCCTGTAAGGTCTCCCTTGGGAATCCAGGCCATTAACCAACTTGTGAGGAAATGGAAAAAATACAAAATGAGCGTCCTTGCGCCACTCTGTCACTCCCACCATCCTGATATTGTTTTTGGGTGCCCTACCCTCCAGGTCTTCCTCCCTCTCCACCAAGTGCTTGGTGGTGGTGTTCTTAAATTATGTTACAGTACACTTCACAGTCTGTCGGGAATCTTCTGCCATCAAGAAAAATCCCTCTACCTCCATGACACAATCCTTGCATTACATAGGCCCTGACAAATCAAGGAGACATCCAGTCTAAAGGATATTGTCCATTATTGTAACAACCCTCCACCTGGTACAGTCTCTGAGGCCTCCAACTGTATCTTTGCAAATCTATCCATCTTTGTGTTTTGGGGTGGTGGTCTGTGACAATGGTGACATGGGCCCACCAATGTCTTCCAGTAAATGACACCACTAATCTATGTCTAGTGCACACAGAGAACAGAAAGAAGAGGGAAGGGGCAGAGAGTCAAACACTGAATGCGGGCTTAAATGAGGACAGTAATCATGGCCGCCCAGGAGGTTTGCACCCCACACTGGGCCACACCAAAAAAAAAAAAAAGGGGGGGGGGCAGTGGAACTCCAGTGGACCGCAAGTGATTTTAGTCAGGTAGCTGAAGGCTGGCAGCCCAGTTCACCACACTGGTCTGTCTGCACACAGTCTTACAAATTGACACTTCAAGCTTCACTTCAGGGGCTGCATCGTCTAGCAAGTTTGGCAGACGGGGAGATCCAGGGTCAAAGGTACACAGCCTCAAAGCAGGCAGAGAGGTCAAGACAAGAGGACTCCCCTCAGCGATGTCGCAGCCAGCACCAAAGCAATGTGCAGACTTACCATGCCTCGGATGCCATCCAGTGCAAACGTGCATCATGCCTCTGCGGCCTTTACTCCACAGAGCCCCTGGAGATACACCTCCCATCCCAAATCCACTCACAGTATAGTTTAGAAAAGAGCACCTGACCCACACACAGTAGCAGCCCAATACCTCATTAACACATGGGGACTTTTCTTCAGGCCTTCTTTTATTAAGTAATGTCTCTATTGGTGGTGAGGAGGGATCGTTAAGCTGATCCGAGCCCCGGTCCTCCAGACTGCACTCCGATGACCAACATCTGCAGCAGGTGGCAAGATTGGCTCCTGACGATCTGGGCTCCAGAGCCCACCTCTCCATCATCTACAGATGCAGCATAGGACCAGGAACCTTGCGGAGCCAGCCACAGCCCAGCACTTGACCCTGAAGCATGGGCTGACACCTACACTTATCCTCGTGGCAGGATTATTCGGGACTAGGAATACATGTTTATGGAATAATGTGGATTAAATATAAATGTCTATTTGCTGATCCAACCACAATGTAAAAAAGCAAGCTTTACAAATAATTGAGGACCTGATGTGCAAAGCTTCTCGCATATGTAATTAATATATGAACTTGGAAAAAGTCACAAGTAAAGCATGCGTAAAATATGCCAAATCCACAGTGCCACATTAGAGTATGACTGTATGCACGTGTTTACAATATGAATGCATTTGTGTGGCACAAGCGGCCATACATGATATTCACAAGTTTCTGGAAATATAGTAGGCACACTTTTCAGAGCATCTAACTTACAAGTTAATGGATCTGGTGCATGTAGTGCAAAACCAGTAAAATTATGCAGCAATAAATCAAATATCTGGGCGATTTGTATAGGGAGGGGTGGAATGCGTGGCTAAAACCATATTTTTTTTAAGAAAAAATGACATATAGTAAAATGAGTTAACGTTGGTAACATTCTCTAATCCTAGTCATAGTTATGTAAATCTGTATTCTTAGTGGATACCATATATTTGTAGCTGTAAACTGTGCCGTAAAGACGCTCAGATGAATGTACTTGAATCACTAAAAAGATGAACTTGTGCCTATAAGGGATAAACGATGCTTTGTGTAAATTATAAATTTGACCTGACCATTCTGAATTACGCCAAAACTGCATGCCAACTTCTATGTAGTATGATACTTTCTTCCGAAGAATTATGTATTACGTGTAATTTACAAATAAATTACAAAAACATTGGAGCATTATATAATTTGTAAGTAATATGATATTCAATTATTTTATTGACCATCGCAGTCTACATTAGGCCTGTAGGGTTTAGTAGATGGACAAAGATTTGAAAACAAGTTGTACAACAGATCATTTCTGAAACCGTTTTAACAAGACGAGACCGTCATCACACTTGAGTCAACAATAATAGGTTTCCATTAATTTTGCAAAACACCTTGTGGAACTATGTCAGGGTAGACACTTGCACTTCATTGCTACTTCCCTGAAAACACAGACCAAACACAGACCATGCTTACATCCTAAAGCGAGTAAAGAGAGCACTGTTCAAATCAGAAAAAACATTTAATTTTCTGGGATATATTTACCATGTACACAGTCATTCATTAATATTAAAAACCTTTCATAGATCAGTGAGAGAGTATAAATGAATTGGGGGTTGGTGGGTGTTCCTTTGAAATGAATTAATATCCTCATCTCTATAACTTTGTAAGTAGCTCTTGTATAACAACAGAAGTTTAAAGCATAATTGATTTGTATTTATGTAGACTAACATAATTATGTTCAATATTCAGTAATGTGAATTTGCCAAACATATTTGTCTCTATTAGCAGGCAATCGTTTCTTACTTACTTTTATACACAATATCAGCATCAAATGATTTTCTCTTCTTTGGTAATTTATTATCAAGATGAGGTTTTGTTTTTTTACCTTGGAGGGTATGTCGTAGCTGATAGCATCTCTAATACAAATGCCAGTGCTAGCTAAGTCACACAGGGTGAAATTTACAATGGAAAAAATACTGCACATAAGGGCTATTGTGTAATGTTCATTTTAAAATAAATATTAGCTGAGAGCAGATACTGTCACTGGAAAATTACTTTATAATGTAGAGGCGGTTACAGTTTCTAGTCAAAATCAAAATGGAAACCTTTGAACATATTTTAATTTTGCCAGATACAAGAAAGTTCCCTTAGCACAAATAAATATGAAAAAAGATGGTAGATGCCTTCCCCTCCTTTCGTCTCCAAATTCTGTGCCTTTATTCATCCAGGAAGATGCTTAACCTCCCGGCATTTATACAGACAAATGCTTGTATGTGAAAATCACTCCACTGTACTCATTAGTGGTGGAGGGGTTAATGGTGACCAATGGTGCTTTTTCAGGTCATCAAAAAAAAAAAAAAAAAAGGTTAAACATGTTGTCCTATTCTTCACAAGAAGAGAGGTTAAATATGTATACAAATTCAGCGAAGGGCTTCAATTGTGTACTTAATCTGAAGAAAACAGGCCAACATGCCTAGAATGACACATCTGTATCCATTAAAGTGTAATTCTGCCTCATACTTTTCTCACTCTGAGGTCATTTATTAGGATTATATTGCTGTTGGTTACTTTTTGCAATTTGGCTACATTGCATAAATGAGCACAGCAGTTGTCCCCATGTTGTAGGATTAGAAAAAAGAAAGAAAAAAACACAAATGTTGATTTTAATACCTACATTACTCTAATAATAGTTCCTTTCTGGAGTTTTTATGGTGTGACTTTCATGGACAGATAACCATGGTAGGCTTGGAATATTGCCTCTGTAATTTCTGCAGTTCCAAGATGGGCTTCACTGATCTCAGTGTGCATGTACTACATTTTGGTGTTGGTTGAACACATCTCCTAGTATGACATTATCATATTTCTAGGGAGGACAGGTTCACTGGCCCTTAGGAATGGATCCTTTTATTGTTAAATCCAAAGTTTTGTCTTGTTCCTTTAGAAATAGATTTGATTTCCTAGCAACAACCATTTTATTATTTGTTATTAGAATAGCCATGGGATCAAAGCATCATTGCTTTGTGAGTTATCTGGTGTCTAATTAGGCCACCCTTTTGACAGAAGCTTTTCCCGCAGATAGTACAGTGATAAGGTCGGTCAACCATGTGTGTTATCTGGTGTCTATTGAGAACTCCTTTCTGACTAAAGCTTCTGTCACACATAGTACACCGATAAGGTCTCTCTCCTGTGTGTGTTCTTTTGTGTACAAAAAGATTGTCCTTCTTCCTGAAGCTTTTCCCGCATTCTGTGCATTGGTATGGTCTCACTCCCATATGTTTCCGCTTATGTCTAGTAAGATATTCCTTCTTACTGAAAGTTTTCTTGCATTCTGTACAGGAGTATAGAATAAGCTTTTTTTGTAGGTTTGGTTGACATGCTATAAGGTTTGCATGACATAAGGTACTGTCCCAGGCATCATAGGTCTCTGATGCATGCAACTTTTTGTTTCCAGGAGTCAAACTGAGATGTTCTGGATCACTCACACCACTTTCACAATGGGTAGGCTCATCTCTTCTCAATTCTTGGGTAAATTCTGACCAAAGTGGAGTTCTTGAGTGTGTTCCCTTCTCATAATTAAAAGGCATATCCATTTTTGTTCTTCCAGCAGCAGTTTTATCAATTAATCTTCCAGTATCGTCTACTTTATCCTTTTTTTCCAAGGTTCCATCACCTATTGGACAAAGATACAAGTCAGGTGAGCACTTTCTTTTTAATTAAAGAAAGGCTAAGAAATTTGGCTTAGTAATTATTATTCTTAATAGAAACAAAACATGTACAAAAGAATCCCAACCACATGATCTATCAATGTTTACAGCAGGATGATGGTTGGCAAGTTTCACAAGTAAGTTTGGAACTAGTTTGCAGCTTCCTGTTTCGGTGTACAGATGGTAATTCAAGCAAGTGCCTGCAGAACAGTTTCTCT
This sequence comes from Pleurodeles waltl, assembly GCF_031143425.1. Classification (NCBI taxonomy): domain Eukaryota; kingdom Metazoa; phylum Chordata; class Amphibia; order Caudata; family Salamandridae; genus Pleurodeles; species Pleurodeles waltl. The sequence goes on from NC_090437.1 coordinate 172,237,339, forward strand.
CCGACAATGGAAGCTGTGACTCAGCTGTGCTCCTGTCAGGGTGTGAAGCAGGATACAACTCAACGCACGCTGGAGAAGGTTGTGCCATTCTCTTACAATGCTACAGCTAGCACAATAACAGGCTAGCTCAGTTATCAAATGCAGATCCTATTTCTGACCTTCCATCTAGGGCCATGGCAGCAGGAATTCAATTAATTATGTTTTTTGATGAATTGGGGAGTCTGAAGATAAGACTAGTGCGAGGTTAAAAAATGGTACAATGGACATTTAGGTAGACATTTGTATTGCGTTGATACTAAGAGGACTAGACTAGCTTATTGTATAGCTCTACATCTATCCTGGTGACAACAGGCTTACACTGTGCAAAGAGGAGAAAGATAAATGGTCTTAAAAGCCCCTATTCCAAAAATATGCAATAATAACTCACAGTTCGCACTGCTGGCATTCTGTAATTTGTCAAGTTCTGGGTAGTCCTCACAGTACGGCTCTTCCTCATGCTTAATACGAAATAAAACCACCTCATGGTCTGTTATAAAAAATACATTCAACTATAGCATTAGAATTTACAGACAAACACATTACACCATAGAGAACATTATATATGGAAAACACAAACCACCAATCCATTGCTATCCAACCGTCTATTCAAGGAGCAGGCATGGACTTAGATGGTATCTGGTCTCTTGCACAAGTATATCAAATGGACTCTCAAGGAGCAAGCTCACATTGAAATATTTGAACACTGCTGCCATGAAGAGTTATGCTGAGGGTCAATTACACAACACATGAACATTGACTGGATTTAATAAATACTGTCAAAGAAAGAAAAACAATTTGATTTCCATGTCTCCTCTATGCTTTTACTTTTATCAGGAGTTTGTAGGTGTTGTTTTTGAACACAAGAAACATTAACACATAGTAAGTGAGAAATGAGTGAAATGGTTTGTAAAGCAATTCAACAGAAAATAACAGGTCAAAATTTGTCAGTTGGTAGCACTATAATTTTATCTTGAGGAAACGTTTTGTGCGGAGAAAATTAAAATATTTTACTTCTATGCTAAACATGGGATAGAGGGCAAAGAAGGTTCCCTCCCTTAAATGACTGGCAGAAAGTTAACTTTGCAGCATTCTAAGAGGCTGATTTCGAGTTTGGCAGAGAGGATACTCCCTCACAAAGTCCATCCGCCCCTAAAGGGCAGTGAAAACTACTAAATGAACCCACATCATGGGTGACAGCATTCCTGGTGAGGGGAGGTCATTTGTTTTTGTATTTTTTAAAACAAAACTCGCTTTAGTATTTTGTTTTTGAAAATACAGATACACGTTAAAAGTCTGATGGATATTACTGCCATACTGTTCTTCAAACGTTTAACACATGGACAGGGACCGCTGACTAAGCAGTTCCTGCCAATGTTAAGACATGTCTGCTGGGCCAGCAGACTTCTCTAAATATGGCAGGTGGAGGACCCTCTGTATGGCAGGAGTAAAATAAAACCATACAGAGGTACTTCCATATGCCAAAGTCTAAACCAGGCACTAAATATGCTGTCAAGAGGGTCACTCATCAACCAATAAATCTCAAGAACGTTTGTAATTTACCTGCCCTGGGGTCAGTGGTGCTTTCTCTGATTTCTTCTCCAAGATGATCAATAAAAACTGGAACTGGTTTGTCTTCTTTCCTCAAACCAAGGTCACTGCTTGCAAAAGGAAGTCCTGTAAAGCAGGTTAAAAACTGTTATTTTTCAGAAACAAAAGGACTGCTTTATCAATCATTAACTTACAACATTCTTTAAAGCTGGATGTAGCTATTCGAACATTTCAGTCTCAGACATTTGCTTACATTGACGAGAAGAGCACGCTATTGTGCACATGTTCAGCTCAGTGCTGTTGATGCACTTTTGGGTAAGGATAGGTGAGCCGTATAAAAAAAAAGTTTTGAACTATTTGACAACAATTCTGTATAGGGAACATTTTCAACATTTCTAGATTTAAAATAATGAGCTTGGGGATGGGGAAATGACATAACAATAAAAGATTAGACCTAAAGCTTCTGGACAGCGGGCAATTAGATGTGGGGATGGTGGCGAAGAAGGAAGAATGGGAGGGGGTTAGTTTATTGCATTTTATCTTTGCCAAGGTTAACAATACCCACTACAAGGCATTTTAACACCAAAACAAAATTATTGAAAATTTCAAAAATAAACTTGTCAGAGACTATTTTCTCTATGGAATTATGTACTTTTGAAACACTAATATCACCCACAGCATACAAAAGCCTCCATGGTAATCTCCCTTTGGTACTTTCATATGGAGAATGGTTTGCTGTAGGTGATGAGGTTTAATTTGGAACAATAAGAATAAAACAATCTCTTCTTCTGAGGTCAGGACTGGCCATTCAGCTACTCTGGAAATTTCCTAGTAAGCTGTAGGCTAGGTAGCTGGTTTCAGAGTAAAACAGCATACCATGACTCAACCATGGCCCCATGCCCTTGTTGTAGTCATTGCTTCAATACATTTAGGGCTTTTAATCTTTTTGTTAGGGCTGATTTTGGATTCCAGTCCAGCCTTTCTTCTTCCTCACCTGTACTGTGGCGAATAGTTGCTTTTCCTGCTTCTGTGTTCCAAGATGTTTGCAGATGCAGCCTATCATCTCTGTTTATACTGAAAACAGGACTGCTACTTGTGTCATCTGTTAAACAAAGGCAAACATTAATTTTGTACAAGTTCATATAAAACATTGTATTACTTTTTGTACCAGATTATTCTGTTCGATATCCACTTCTCTTTGGCAGGACACCCAAACTTGATTAAGTGCTCTGTGCTTGAGAAGCGACACACTACCCGTCTTACTAAGGCAATTTACGTAAAGTAAAAGCTATATAATTATTAAAGCTTTTCTCAAATCAGGCATATGCCGTTTACTTTATTTGAGACTGTGATCTGAGCCAGTAGAGGTCGACCTAAAAGCAGACACAGGTATAGTACTAAGGCCCTGGGGCTGATTTAGGATGGGGAGCCCTGCGGCCACTATAGGGCCCAGGGAGCTTAACCCTGGGGCCGAAATTTCCAGAAAAGTGGAGGGGGGGTCAGGGACCCCATGCCCTGGGGCCAACAAACTTTTAAAAATGAGGGGGGGCACACGTGCCCATTAGTGGCCCGAGGGTCCCATGCCTTGGAGTCAGCTTAAATACTGTGTCCCATGAAGCCCACCCTCGGGACACAGTATCACTGCTGCACGGGCACGGAAACTTATTTTTGCTCCGGCCCGTTGAGAAAATGTTTGAATCTCCTGCATAATGAGAGCAAACAGAAAGGTGGTTCCCAGCAGGTGGGAACTTTTAAAATGCTCTAGCTGGCTGAGAGCAGACTTGAGATCTGTTTCCCAACAGATCAAGATATTGCTCCTGCCTGGAGGGAGCAGCATAAATAGTGCTCCCCCTGGGCAGAAGCAATGTCAGCTCCTGCAGCATGCGGAGAGCTGGCTGGGGGTGCTGGGCCGTCAGGCTCCCCCTACAGCCCCCAAAGCTGGACCTGGTGGGTGCACTGGGTGGGCACCCACCTCTAAATAGTGCATTGGGCTTTGGGGGATGGGATTCTAGGGCCAAAACAGGCTCCAGTAAGGCTTGAGGTTGGCGGCTAAATGGCACCCTTCCCTGTAAAATACATAGGGCCCTGGGGGATGTGGTCCCCAGGGTCTAATGAATCTCAGAGAGGGGGGCCACATTGTCCCCTTCCCTTTTAAAACAAAAACACCCTTAGGGAATGGGGTCCCCAGGGCCTAATAAAGGTCGAGAAGGGGGGGACTGCATACCCCCTACCCTTAATATATATTTATTGGCCCCAGGGGATGGGATCCCTGGGGCCTGAATGACAACCCTATGCTGTGTACGGCAAAGCTGTACATGGTGTGGGCTTGGCAGTGTGCTGGGGTTTCGGCCACAAGGCCTGGCAGCAGGCCAAGCCCTATGATCAACCTCCGCTGCACCTGGCCAGAGGCTGCGAGCAAGGTGGGGTTGGGTGCCTGCAGGAAGTTGGAAGCATGGCCTGGCAGAAACACAAGCCCTGCAGCTAACACCATGATACGCACAAGCAAATGCTGTGTGTGGCCTGGGTTGGCTGCCTCCGAATGGCTGCCAGCAGGGTGTTGGATGCAGGACTTGGCTGCAAGCAAGGCTGTGTGGCAAACCCCATGCCAAGCGTAACGGAAAACTGTGCGCAGCGTGAGGCTGGCTGTCTGCAGGGATGTTGGCCACCTCTAGGTGGGTTGCCCATAGTGGCTGGCTGCAGGCCACGCCTTGCAGCCATCCCGCCATGCACAGCCAAATGTTGTGCGGAGCGGGGGTTAGCTTTACATCTGGTAATCAAATATTACTTGACATTAAAAAAAGGTAGAATTTCACTGAAAAAACAAAGGCTAAAGTAACATTATAGTTACATGTGATAAAAGATCTGTTTTTGTAAAAAAAAAAAAAAACGAAATTCACCGAAAAACCCCAAAAGTTTAAAGTAATGTTATAGGTAGGTGAATGTCAGTGACAGCATTAACGTTCTTAACTTAAAAAAACCAAAACAAATGTTATAGTTCGCAGAGCAAACTATAACTAGTGCCCTGCCATGTACTGCTTATGACCTTGCATATTACAGCATCATGACATGTTCTATGACATAATTTATAACATCACTGATGACATCTCAAATGACATCACTGATGTAATTGATTTTTTCCTTTACATGAAGTAATATCTTACAATACAGCTGCAGCCAGCCACCCACATGTACAGCCTTTGGAAGCGTGTGGCAAGATGCTGGCCAACCACCCAAGCAGGACCAGGAGGTCATGCACCAATTAGTGGGCGACCACCCACAGACTCCATCCCAAATCCTTCTTTTTCTTTTTTTTTTAATATTGTTTTCCCGATCCTGTCCAAGTCCCTCAGGAGTCACAGGATTTATGTGGGATTCCAGAGAGTGCAATGACTAGCAGGATTCCTGATGGATCACTCCCCACCCCAATTTGTTTTCCAAATATGACCTGTTCCACCCACAAGGGTCTGCCTTTGCTCCATAACCAATCATCTGCTGCATAACAAAGATTTTAAAAATGTGTTTCTAGCTCAATTGGATTGAAGTTACTAATTTGCGACATGCATTCACGCATAGTGGAATGCCCTTTACAAAGGTTACCTAGTCATCTTTCAGTAGATAATTCCTATATTCAGTTAGCTAATACTACCCGATACTAATGAGGTAAAATCTTGTGTAACAATGACAAAATAATGAAGTAATACTATAAAACAAAATCCCAGATTATGCAGCACAATTGGCCTTTTCTTGCCACACAATTTTGTCAGCCTGCTGCATAATCCCAGTGGACTGCTCATGCATATATATTTTTTTTGAATTAGCAGAACATGTGGACCAAGTCCTCGAGGCATGCCATGATGGCTGCAACATTTTTGTTCAGGCTGAGTCCAGCCAATCACAGCACAACTCCTTCGGGACCATTTTGCTCCTTAATGAGCAAGACTGGCAACTGGAAATAAGCCCACTCACCCAATCGGAATGCTTTATTTTTTTAAAAATTTGTGATACTGCGGGACTCTCCTCTCAAGATTTCTCTATTTTTACAAACCTTAATTTCTCAAAAACTCCTGTACAGATTTAAACTAAATCATAAAAAAGTTTGCTTTCTGCCGAATTTTCGTGTACTTCTGTTCAGCCATTTTTCTCAGTATCGTTGTATGGAAACTGTGAGGATAAACGTATTTTGGGACCACCAACCCCACCTTCACCTTTTTTCAGCACCCACTTTAAGGATCACCCCAACATTTTCCAGGAAGGACCCGAGGTGAATTAACTTTTTTTTGTAAAGTTTTGTGGCGATTCATCAAATGCCACTAAAGTTATAGCAGTCACAATCTGCTTAATTACCATTAGGACATGGGATCAGGCAGGCTCACCACCTTCTCTGGTATAAAGCAAAGCTTCCCTTTTCTCGTGGAAGATGTTGGGAGAAGAAATGGTTTATGCCATGGAGTTCTTTAATATGTCCTTGTTTTACCAAAAGGTATTTAACAAAAACTAAGATGCAAGGAGTTACATTTGTTCAGTCTTGTAAAATCACATTCAACAGTCTTCATGGTTATTAGGGTTGTTGTTACCATTTTCAAACCAGTTGTCACTTGCTATATGTCAGGCAGTAAAGGTTTTTTCCTTGTGTCATTTGTATTGTAGTGTGGTGGTAAACTCGGATTTTACATCTGCTAGAAAAACAAACATTCTAGATAAACTTACTCAGAGTGTTGCTGGTGCTTGCCAGATGCTCTATGTAAAGGAGAGGTGGAGAGGGGTGAGGGTAGGAGTACGTGTGTGTGTGTGTATATAGCGCACGCTGTGAGGACCGGTTCGGTCCTCATAGTGTGAGTAAACACCGTCAGTTCAAGACAAACACTATCCTTGTGAGGACCGCTGCATTATGAGGACGGGTCCCTGTACTGTGTTTAGGTAGTTTTGAGCAAGTGTACCACAAAACTAAAAGTGCAGTTATATTTGCCTCGGTCCGCTTTATATCCTTCCATACTATCAAGCCACACCTGGAGTTAGAACAGTAAATACACACTTCATTATGGTCAATGGCCGGTTCTCGAACCAATTTCTTTCATTTACAATTTATCCACCACCTTCATATTATTATAAGTAGAGGACCTTGTTACACACTCTTTTCAGCTGGTGCTACACCATGGGTCGCAGCATGGCCCGCGGCTCATTCCACTGCCTTCCTGGCGTCCTGTGTTATTCAGTGGGACGCCCTTAATACCTGCTGCCTAGAAAGTCCTGTAAAGGGCTGCTGAGGACTATTCCTCACCTCAATTGTCGGCTGAGCTGGAAGTGTTCCTTCCCTTGGGGGCCATATTCTTGCTCTCTGTAGGTTCTTCTTCCTAGAATTCCTGAGGAAGGGTTTTTATTTAACTAATCCATCATGGAGGATCCATCCTGTATTCCTGCCAGCATTTCCCAATTCATCATGGCAGCCTCAGTCTTTCCTGTGTCACTTCTTGTTTTTGGGTATATAAGGAGCAGAACTGTCTTTCTGCTTTGCACTGCAACACTCCTTGCTCCTGCATGTGTATCATCGCTCCTGCTGGTGTCTTCTTGCTCCTGTTGCATCCATTCTGAACCTTTCTATTCTTCTGGTTCTGGTATTCCACTAGACTTTTCTACGCCATCTGAGCCTTGCTGAAATCCTGGCCTTCTGCCATCAGTCCTCATCAGCTTCCCGGGAGTCTCCGATCACCATCAGAGGTTTTTTCCCTTTGGGGTTGTTGGAAATTGCCCTTTCTGCAGGATTAGCCCCCAAACCTTTTGCCTTGCTCCTCCTATTTTTCTGACTTTCTTTTTCCTGGCTTTAGGACACTGGACACTTTACCACTGCTAGCCAGTGCAAAGTGCATGTGCTCTCTCCCCTAAAACTTGGTATGATGGGCTTATCCTGTTTGGCATATTTAATTTACCTGTTAGTTCCTTCTAAAGTAGTATACCATATACCCAGGGCAGGTAAATTAAATGCTGCTAGTGGGCCTGCAGCACAGATTGCGCCACCCACAGAAGTAGCTTTTCAAACCTGTCTCAGGCCTGCCACTGGAGGGCCTGGGTACGCAGTTTACTGCTACATTTGAAACTACTGCCAAGGCCTCAACTCCCCTTTTATTACACCTAAGTTACCCCTAAGGTAGGCACTAGGTAGGCCCATGTGCAGGGTACTGTGTATGTAAAAGGTAGTACGTGTACTTTTAAGTTTTACTTGTCCTATTAGTGACAAACAACCTATTTCGTTTTTCACTACTGTGAGACCTGCTGCTCCTCTCATAGGTTAGAATTGGGAATTCCCTTATATATTTTTAAGTGGTAATTTCTAATTTGAAAACAGTAGCATGGACGTTTGGCATGTTTGGAATGGCATTGAGAAATCCTGCTGCTGGTGTAGTTGGATTTCACCTTACTATTTTAGAAATGCCACGTTTAGGAAGTGAACAAACACAAATGATGGACGGAATGCGGAACCAATGAAACACCCACCCCAGTCACAGATCTGGGTTTAATCCATCAATTCTTTCGCTCACCATGCCACCCCAGTTTGGACCAGCCACATGCAAATCCGTCTTGACCCTGATCTTCATGGGAACAGTACAACCCGAACGGGCAGGCCAGGTCCTCCCTGTACTGGAACAAGCATCCTGGGACCGGTTTTAGGGTATCACCCTTCATCAGCCAGGCTAGATTGAATCTGGTGGCATAGCAAGCACAGTACCCACGTCTGGGCATACCCTTCCCACTTGGGGCGACAAATGTAATAGCACGGCAGTACTCACGCTATTTTGCATATGCCAAGCTATTACTGGGAAGTTACTGCATTGTGCATATGTGCCTCTAACACATTACCTTCTTTTCCTTACCCAACGTTTTTGATGACATGCTGGGATTGATGTACTTAGGGGATCGATGGTAATTCATATGTACCTCTCTAGGACTAATAAGCATGCCTTACCCTAGGCCTTTGCTGTTATATGGTGTGATTTCTTCGTCCTGCTCAGGACAACTAGCACTATAGAAATGACTGTCCCATTTACAAAGTAATGATGTTTTATGATGTGTGCAACCTACCAGTCTGCTTCTTCCTCTATACACGGTGATACTTGACAATTGCTTAGGTGGCACGTAATTATTGATTAACGACGTTCTGGGTCTAATGATGTATACAATATAGAATTGGCTAGGGTATGCACCTGGTTTAGATGCATACCCTAGCCAACCAGAAACCCCATTTCTAACAAGGGATTTTCCTCTTGGGGTCCCTTCTGGAGGGCACTATCTGCTTAAACGTTCAATGGTTGGTGGCTTTGTGGCTACCAGAAGGGGGTCACCCCTACCTTTGGCAGACTAGGATGGTCAAAACCTGGACTTACGGATTTTCCCATCGGTCCAAGGCTGAAAATAGTAGTCCATCCTACAGGAAGCTGACAGCTCGCTAACCACACCAAACTAACTATAACTCGCCACTCTACCATGCACTGTATTGTGACAAATAATGTAATTTGAGCAGTTACAAGTGTTGTTTTGAATGCTATGATTTCAAATGCTATAAGTGATGTAGTATGCAAGGGTATAAATAGTGCATTGAAAAGGCATGGGTTATGGTTAATGTAGTGTGGCGAGTGAGTTGGAAAGACTGTTCGCAGGTGCGCGACTAGTATTAATTTTAAGGTGGTGCGTAAATTATAAATTGAAGTTATAATTATAACTAGGGCTCCCTGCTTTCAGTTTTTACTCATTCTTACAGATACAGACAAAAAACATTGTTTCCTGGCTCTATTTATTTTTAAAAGCGGAAAAATACAGATAATCTGGCTTCTTTTGAGTGACTCTCCGCAATGCGATTAATGACTTTCAGGCCAATAGCTGTACATATTGGAAGCATGGGGAGTTAGAAATCAAAATGAGATTTGCTTAAATTACTGCATAACACATAACATATTTGTGCTATTATGCTAATTTTTTAATGTGGTTTTATTATTTTATTATTGTTGGCTGTGTAATGTGCTAAAACCTGACTTCAAATCATCAAAGTAATAGTGTACGGTTATCCATTAAATAAATGTTGAAATATATGAGTTAAACAAAAACTAAATATGGATACTTACAAATAAGATTGCCAAAAATTAAATATGAATAAGTTCAGACGGAAATGTTCAAAAAACAAATACCAGGAACCTGGGAGCCCTAATTGTAACTTTTACAATTATTTTTGTTTGTGTATCTTAATTTGGGTTTGTATCGAAAGAATACATAAGATATTTCTAACTATAAATTATCCTTACCCTTTGCTTTTTTCATTGTATGTTAATAGTCTAAATTTTTATTAAAAGTGTGTTTGAAACCACAGTGTGGAGTGTCGTAAAATGGAGTGTAGTACAGTACAGTGAAGGAGAGTGTTGTCATGTGTAGTGTCATAGATTGTATTATTGTACAGGGGAATAGAGTGGAGTGACTTAGCATACAATGGAGTTGCGTGGTTTGTCGTATTGTGGAGTGGGAGTATTGTAGAGTGCAGCGGTGTGTTGTACAATGTAGTGGCATGTCGAACAGTAGAGCTGAGTGTGGTACAGTGGAGTGTTGTTGACTACAGTGTCATGAAATGGAGTGTGGCAGAGTGGAGCATCATTTAGTAGAGTGTTGCAGAATGGCATAGAGTGTAGCAGAGTGTTGTAGAGTGTAACAGCATGGAGTGGAGCTCAGTGGAGTACAGTGTTGTATAATTCAGTGTTATCAAGTGTAGTGTCATGGAGTAGAGTAGCAGAGAATCTCATATAGTGTAGTGTTGTACAGTGGAGTATCATTATTTGTGAGAACACAGTGCATAGTAGAGTGGCAAGTTAAAGTTAATTTTGTCTGGTTAGCAAGCTGAAAAATTGTGGAACGAGGTCCTGCTACTTATAATAATTTGAAGGTGGTGGATAAATTGTAAATGAAAGTTATAACTATAACTTTAGATTTTTTTTTATTTGTGTAGTTTAAACTTGGTTTGTGTAGGGACAATATGTTTTCCTAACTATAACTAAACTTCAACCTTTGTTTTTTTTCATTAAGTTTAATTTGTTTTAAATCTTTTAATAAAAAGGTATTTGAAATCATAGAGTCCAGTGTCGCAAGTGGAGAGTTGTTATGTTAAGTGTTGTACAGTACAATGGAGGGAAGTGTTGTTAAGTCTATTGTCATAGAGTGGAGTATTGTAGAGTGCAGTAGCCTGTCGTACAGTGTAGCAAAGTGTTGTATAGTGTTAGTGTAATGGCATGGTGTCTAATGTAGTGGAGTCAAGTATTGTAGACTGTAGCAGTGAGTTATACAGTAGAATGGTGTGCTGAACAGTAGAGCAGGGTGTTGTAAACGGTCATAGTGGAGTAGAGTGAAGTAGAGTGTAAAAGTGAAGTGCTGTCAAGGGAGGTTTCATAGAGTACAGTGGAGGAGAGTGCTGTACAATTAAGTGATGTGTCATAGTGGAGTGGCGTATTGCAGATAGAAGTTGAGTGGTGTGTCATTGAGTGCCATACAATGTAGTACAGTGGCGTAGAGTGATGGGTACAGAGTGCAGTAGAGTGGCAAAGATTGATATAAAGTGTAGTACGGTTTTGTAGAGTGGAGTTGCATACAGTGGAGTACAGTGTTGGATATTGGAGCGGCATAGCTAGGAGTATAGTAAAGTAGCATAAAAGTGGGATAAAGTGCACTACAGTGGAGTATAGTGGACTGGAGTACACTGGATTACAGTAGTGAGGAGTAAAGTGTAAGAGTGGAGTAGCGTGTTCTAGACTATAATGGCATGGAGTTCAGTAGAGTGGAGCAGCGTAGTATACAGTTGAGTGAAGTTTCATAAATTGGAGTAATGGGTTGTACAGTAGAGTTTAATGGTGTGTCGTACAGTATTGGAAAGTGATGTAGATTACAGTAGAGTACAGCGACATACAATCTAGTTGATTTATGTGGAGTGGTGTACAGTAGATTTTGTATAGCGGATTGGCATACAGTGTTATAGAGTACAATGGCATAGGGTGGTGTGGAGTGGCATACAGTGGAGCAGTGAAGTGGAGTTGAGTGCTGTGTCAGAGTAGAGTGCAATAAAGTGGGGTGCAGGGGCATACAAAGAGTTGCATACATTACTGTATAGTGGACTAAAGTATTGTGGAGTTGTGGCGCATAGTGGCATTCAGTATAGTACAGTGTTGTACGAGTAGTGAAGTGGTACGGACAGAAGTAAAGTGTTGGAGAGTGGCATACATGTAGTAGAGTGGAGCCGCATAGAGTATATTAGGGTGTGAAACTGTAGAGCTGCGAAGAGTGGGTTGTTGTATATTAGCGTAAACAGTACAGTGGAGTAGAGACGAATGGAGTGGTGAAACGCACATGGAGTAAAGTACAGTAGAGTGTATTGGTGTGTCGTAGGGTGGTGTGGAGTGTACTGGTATAGCGTAGGTAGTAAACTCTTTTAAATTGGAGTGGGGTCTCGTACAATTGAGTGGAGTGCTGTGTCATATAAAAAAATTTAGTCTAGTGGAATAGAGTGTTGTACATTGCAGTGTACAGGCATAGAGTGGAGTATAGAGTTAGATAGTGGAGTAGAATGTTGCAGTGTGCCATGAAGTGTGCTAGACTTTTACAGAGCGGAGCTACTTAGTGGCGTACAGTGGACTACCGTATGGTGGAGTACCGTTCTGTGGACTGAGAAGACTGGAGTGCCAGATAGTGGAATGGTGTACAGTGGCGTGACGTGGAGTGGAGTAGGGTATAGTGATTAGCGTAGAGTGGGGTGGCATAGACTGAAGTAGCATAGTGTAGAGTTGAGAAAAATGTTATAAATTGGAATAATGTCTCACACAGTAGAGTGAAGTGTTGTCATGCAGTGTTGGAAACTGTTGTAGAGTGGAGTAGAGTGTTGCCCAATAGAGTGTACAGGCAAAGAGCTGAATGTAAATTTGGACAGTGGAGTGTACGGGCACAGAGTGGAGTACTCTAGTAGAGTGACATAGGGTGTAGAAGAGTTTTGTACAGCAGAGTAATGTAGAGTAGAGTACACTGGAGTGGCATAGACTGGAGTAGCATACAGTGGAGTTGCAAAAAAGTGGAATAGAGTATAGTGGAGTACCATAAATTGGAGTGGTGTAGGGTGTTATAGTACAGCAGTGTACACTGGTGGCGTAAAGTGTAAAACATATAGTGAAGTAGCGTACAGCGTGGTGGCCTACAGTATTGTGGGGTAGAGTACAGTATAATAGCATATGATGTAGTGGCATGCAGTGGAGTGGGGTAGAGTGGAATACCACAGAGCAGAGGGGCAAAGACTGAAGTGGCATACTGTGTAACGTCGTAGAGTGGAGTGGCGTAGAGTGGAATATCATGAAGTGGAGTACATTGGAGTGGCATAGAATAGTGTAGAGTAGAATAGCGTAGAGTTTAGTGGCGTACAGTGGAGTAGGGGTAGCGTGAAATAGCATATAGTGAAGTCCGGTCAAATGGACTCGCGCAGAATGGAGTTGATTGGAGTGGTATACATTGGATGGCGCTGAGTGGAGTGGCTTAGAGTACAGTGGAATACAGTGGAAAGGCATACAGTGGGGTAGTGACGCAGAGTGGCATAGACTGGAACAGCGTGTAGTGGAGTGCTGTGCGGTACAGTGGCATACAGTGAAGTGGTGTAGACTAGAGTTGTGTACACTGGAATGGTGTAGAGTGTAATAGCACAGTGGAGTGGTGTACAATGGAATGGTATTCAATAGAATAGAGTAGAATGGAGTGGGTTAGAGTGGGGAGGCAAACACTGAAGAGGTGTAGAGTAGAGTTGCATAAAGTGTAATAGCGTAGAGTGATAGTGTGGAGTGGCATAGAGCAGAGTGTTATACAGTGGAGCGGCATAGAGTGTAATTATGTTTAGTGGAGAAGCGTACAGTAGAGTAGTGTATAATGGAGTGGTGTAGACTGGAGTGGCGTGGGGTAGATTGTAATAGCACATACAGTGGAATGGTGTACAGTAGAGTGGCATCCAATCCAATAATGTACAATGAAGTGGCGTAGAGTGGAGTTCCATATTCTGGAGTGGTGCATAGTGTAGTAGCCTACAGTGGATTGCCATACAGTAGAATAGCGTACAGTGGAGTGTTGCAGAGTGGAGAGGCATACAGTGGAATAAAGTGGAGTGACATACAGAAGAATGGAGTAGAGTGGAATAGCATATTGTGGAGTAGCATCCAGATGAGTACCATACAGTGGAGTGATGCAGACTGGAGTGTCATAGAGGGGAGGTGCGAACAGTGTATGAGCAAAGAGTGTAGTGGCATATGGTGGGGTGCATACAGTGTAATAGCGTAAACTGGAGTTACTTATAATGGGGTCTTGTACAGTGGGCAGGCATAGAGTGGAATAGCGTGAAGTGGAGTGGCTACAGTTGCACGGCATACGGATGTATGTGAAATTTAGCAGCAATGTGGATTAAGGTGTGCAGAATATATGCAAAAGTAACGATTTGTGCAGCCTTGCATTTATCCAGATTTAAAAAATCAATGCAAGGCCATGCATGGTGGCCTTATTTCGCTTTGTATTGCATTGCCCATGTGACATTATGCATGATGCAATGGTACCACAATCCAATAATACACCTAGGCCTTAGTTATATTTCAGCCCGTGGTATATTGTGATAACTTTTCAGTACACTGTGGTACATAGCAATGTCAAGCCAGTATATAATTGGGTAATGGCTGTTTTTACAGATTAAAAAGGCAGGCATATTGTTTTTACTACACTTTGGCTGTGTCCAGTGTTAGGGCTTTAGATATAGGTAAGTAGTAGGTACCTACCTATTGCCACTTTATTTAAGTGGTAATAGGTAGGGAAATGTATTTATATTCCTTTTATATATTTTTAGATAAGCTTATGTACTGTGGTTATATCACAGAATTGTGTGAAATTCCACAAAGGTACCACAGTGCCAGATTTCACTAAGTTTAAATACCTTATAATTAAAAAAATACTTACATGACTTAACTGCAGTATACTAAAAGCATCATTTCTGCACCATAATGCATCATTCTGCCAAATTTCATGTAAATCCATTCAGTCATTTTTGTGATATGTCAAATACAATAGTCAATGAAAAATGCATTGGTGGAAAAATGTTTTTTGGGATCCCCTTTTATCTTCGGACCCCTTAACAATTCACCACAAAAATTGCATAATCTCAAACTGTAGAAAGTGTTATAGCTCTGGAAAGTTTTTAGGTAATTCATCAAAAGGGTGGAAAGTTAATAGAGAGCTAATATCCGAGGAATTCTTATCATCAGGAATACTAACTATAATTACAGAGTGGCAATCAGATTTATTGTGATTTCTTTCTTTTTATCTATTGTATTTGCTGCTATATGTATTTGTTTATTGGTCTGCATAATCATGTGACCATAAATGGGTCTTTCAGTTGTTCATGTAGTAAATCTGAAACCACATGTGCAGTCAAATTTCTTTTTTTTTGTGCTTGCTTGCTACTTTTAGTAGTATTGTAATACAAAATATCACTACTACCTTGTTGGCCCTTATAACTTCATAACCACTTCATAGCATCACTTGCAAGAGCAACAAGAATCATCTACACAGAATAAATGTACAATGCTGTGAAATTTCATTACAATCCGTTCAATGTGAAATAAAAAAGTGTATGTAAAACGCACTGGATTTCAACTGTGTTTTGGGACCCCCACTCCTTTTTTCTTTGTACCTCCTTGACCAAACGGTCTTGCAACAGGTCTGTAAAGTTTTGCAGAAATTCGTCAAACCTGGTGCAAAGTTTTTAAGGGACAAAATTCAAAGAAATTCCTATCTGGTAATCCTCTCACTCACGTGGAGAAAGATTAATACTGCACTTTCTCTTCAAATCTTGGTTGTCCACAGGGCACAGCTCTTCAATTTCTTTAGCTCTTACCGAAACAATGGTGGTGGTAATGAGAGGACCTAGTAAAAAGAGAAAAAGAGTAAACAGAAAATTACAATTCACAAACAAGGTCTTTTTGAAGCTTGAAGCAGAATGTACTTTACAAAGTATTATACATTTAGAGAAAACATACCAAATACAGTTCAAAAACAGACACAGAAAAGATATTACATAAAGATATACTGAATAAGAGAAGAAACAATGGGTAGAGGTGTGCAAAGAAAGACACTGGAAATCGCCACGGGTGCAACTGCACCCGTCGCACAAAAGCAACTCCGCCGGCTCCATTCGGAGCCGGCTTCATTGTTGCTGTGGCTTTCCCGCTGGGCTGGCGGGCGGCCTTTTGGCGGTCGCCGCCCGCCCAGCGGGAAAGCCAGAATGACCGCCGCGGTCTTTTGACCGCGGTACGGTCTTCTGGCGGTTCCCGCTTGCCGCCCGCCAAACTAGGAATCAGCCCCATAGTGTGTCAGCTCAGATGCCAACAGTGCTAAAGCCTGTTCTGCTGTAGGCTATTGTTGTTTCAATGAACATGTTAACCTGCTTCATTATTGGCAACACACACATCCACTAAACAGTATAAAAACTATATTTTGACATAGACAGGATGACTAAGGCTGTAGTGCAAATAATGTTTATAGTTGGTTTCTGGGCTCATGCCGGTAGATTTCAGGAAAGCAGTATTCTGTGTAATCTAGCTATTTATGGCACGGTGCTTCTGCACTTGTTACACACACACTGACGTTATTGCTCATTAAGTGTAGTTACGCACGCTACACCTTTTGGCTTGCCAATCCGTGTTATTATTAGAAGGGTCTGGTACCATGACTCACTGACGGTAGACAGAAAGATCGTTAGACATTCACTAGAGGGTTACATTGGTCAAAAGCAAGCAGTGCTTTGATGGAAGAACCCCTACATGTATATTTGTTGCCACAGAATGTGTGTGAAACTCCTCCACACAGGCCTACTTTAAGGGTTATGTTACATTCTGGTAACCTGGAGTAAGGGGGGGCAGGAGCGGGCTTAATGGGGAGAGTAATCTGCATTCCTTTTGCTTTCCTATAAACGTTGTGATTTTGAAGTCACAGAAAAAAGTAAACACTAAACTCCCTCGGAAGACAGAACCTGACATTATACCTTTGTGTTTTAATGCACAGAAAAGATTTAAAGGCCTATTTACAGAAAGTGAGATCATGGAAGCATACAGTAAACAAGGTTTGGGCAAGGGATGGCACAAATTCATGCTGAATAGCCTAAAACAAATAGAGATAGCAAATAGAAAGCAAGCACATTTGAGTTACAAACCACAAAGTCAATGGTAAGCAATAGGCAGAATGCATTCCCAGGGAAGCTTTCCAAATGTTCCAAAGATGATGTTAGCAAACCAGACTGCTCCGCTGTCTAGTAAGCTTTAACCCAACTGAAATGCAGTGGACACAGGTAAGTGGTTCCAGCCACAAATGAGGACACATGAAAATAAAAATGGAGCATAGCAAGCAAAGTTGCACCACTTATGGAACACCTAATGATTCATAGCAACGCAGGTACATGAAGTGTGCTGCATTGCATTACTTTTTCGTACAATACTACACAAATCGTGTGGCTTTGTAAATACCGAAAAAGATTTTACGTTAGGATGCATCAAATAAGTGACACAACCAGAGGCAAAATCTTTGTAAATCTGGGTCTAAATATATTTAAGTTCCTGATAAAAAAAAAAAATGAACATGTTAAAATCTCTTAGTGAAATCAGGAAGTCAAGAAAAACAGACACAGAAATAGCAGACCAGACTCAAGGCCCCCAGGCCTGTTTAGCACGCCAAGCATGTATTTATTTGGGTGGGGTGCCACACCCCAAACATCCCCCTGAAGCTATACTTCACATGGCCAACCACTGACAGCATAGCCTGCAACCCCCCAGTACATGAATATATAGACTTGGTTGAAGATCCAGTGCAGCCCCACACTCGTGATAAGGACTGAGAAACACTCAGGGAGGAATGGAGGCACTGTGAGATGCAGTAGTCTGAAGATGGCAAACTCAAGGCACAGTGGAGCAACCTCACAGATTGTGGGGAAGTGGGGAATCATGGCACTCATGGTGGGAGAACTATGTCTGCTTTCAACAAGCACTCGTAGTGACTGGCACCAGAACTATAAGGGGTCGATGCCTAAGTGCACCTGGGGAGAGGGGAGATCTGTGGGCTCCCACACAGTGCTTCGCTGCCCACCTGGATCATCAGTGAATCCCTCAAGGACTCCCCAAATGACAATATCAAACTCACAGTGAGGTGAGGACTCTGGACTACTGTGGCAGGGCAGCTAGTAGTGGCAAAATGTCAGTAGACAGATTTTGGGGTGTACACTTCCCTGCGGCACCAATGATCCAAAATGGCAGCTCCCTTGTATGAAGCTCCATCTTTGCAGACAGTGACTGAGTGGAAACAGACACACCCTGGGGACTCAGAAGCTATCCGCACCTGTGTTTCACCCCTCAGGTGGGGATTGGTTCTGGGGGAGCCACATGGTTTGGACTGATAGAGGGAGTCATCAGGGCCCCTGAAGTGTAGTGCGAGGAAAAAGGATTTATAGGCATGGTGTTGGCTGAATTAGCTAAGACCTCACCCATGAGAAGAAAAGCTATACCAAAACCAGACCATCACTTCTGTGTGTGCACAGCTTCTCAGAGCCTCAGAGTGGCGGTATAGGCCAGTCTTGATGCTCAATAGGTGAGTGGGTACATGGGAACTGCCCACCAGCACCTGAAGACATTGTTCTCATCAGCAGAAGTAGGTAGATGGTAGATCCACCAGCATGCCCCTGCACAAGCCTGCAATTCTCTCTCTTGAGTAACCTGCTTCCACTGCCCTGTAATGAGTCTGGGTGTCTCTCCTTTCACTACGTATCAACAGAATTGCCACTGTGCTGAACGCACATCATATGACCCTCCAGGATTCCTAAATAGAAGGTACTCAGAGCTTCTTCTAGGCAATGGAGGCAGGGGACTCACAACAGCACAAAGGAAGGATGGCATGGACGGGGAAAGACTCCCTTTCGAAAGGAGGCCTGCCGAACTTAAATCTAGCCTTTAGGGACACTAACCAGTAGTCTGGCCGTCTTGCAGACAGTCTGCAAGAGCATGGCAAAAATCAAGGCACATATGATGTCACTAAATCAAAAACTGGAAGCTGCAGAGTTGTGATTTAAAGTTAGGAAAAAGACAGAACAACTTATTCATTACAAGCATTATCCACCTGGAAAACACAAACAAACAAGGAACCTCCAGGAGAAATTTGACATTCTAGACAACCTGGCTCGAACGTCATCATAAAAATCCTCAATCTTAAAGAAGGTGCTGAGGAAGAGAAGATCTGTGTGTGTCTTGTGGAAATCTTTAGGAGCATATCTGAAGAGGAATGAATCTGCTTAATAGGTGTAGTCAGAGCTAACAGGGTGGGATGCTGCCTAGAATCCAGACACAGAGATATGCTTGCAAAGGTGGCAGATTCATGGCTCAAGGATCATTTCACGAACCAGGAAGATCATGATAGTAAGGTCAGCATTAATGAATGAATGATAGAGATTGATATGCGCACAGAATTGCCCCAAGGCACTGTTTACTAGCCCTAAGGGAATAACTTGGACAGATAACTGTCTCTCAAACTAATGCTGGTTTCATTACAGGGTGTAAAGCGAGTTTTTAGGGCCTTTCTGAAGGGAGTTTGCTTCTTCAGGCAAGAAAGCTGACGAGGAAGAAAGTTCCAGAGCTTTGCTGCAGCCACACAGAAAGCTCTGCCTCCCCATCTTTTTTTTTTCAATCATGGCATGACAACCCGGGTGTGGTCTCCTAAGTGAAGATTTCTGCTAGTAGTATACCAATGAAACATGGTTTTGATTCATCCAGGCCTGGCACTATACAGGGCCTTATAGACAATGCACAGTGCCTTAAACGTGATGTGCTTCTTCACCTGTAACCAGTGAAGAGCATCTAAATATTTTGCAACCAACTGATGTTTTGGGATGTCTAAGGGCAGTCTTATGGCTGCATTTTGCACAATTTGCAATTTATTTTGTTTGTGCTGCCTTATTAATATTCAGGTAAAGCGCACTGCAATAGTCCAGCTTTGATAAAATGAGTGCTAAGGCCTCCTGTTTGTGCGCGGGCAGAGGAATGAACAGAAAAACTTCAGCCGGGTTCTAATGATCAAAATAAAGGTCGCAACTCTGCGGCTGACCTGCAGATTCATAGATAACTTACTGTCCAGGATTACTCCTAGATTTTTTTGCTGATTCCATGAACGTAGGTACTATACCCAACATATCCAGCCACCAATTCTGATTCCATATAGCTTGTTGGCACCCAAAGAACAAGACTTCTGTCTTATCACTGTTGAGCTTCCGTCAGTTCTAACATTTGACAGGATATTGAGTCGGCCCCAGTAATTCTTACATGTTGGTTCTTCAGTCGGAATCACTGGACACTGGGAACGCTCCCTTGTAGATTATTAAGTATGAAGTATTTTATACTTTATCTATCTTTACCAGCCACAATTCCTCCATTGGTCCCCACAATTCTGCCCTTTTATTGGACATACATTTACAATCACGTTTACTGAATTTTTAGCAGAAATTACCCATTCTTCAAACCTTGGTGATAAATGAGATACCCATTTCATGCACATCTCTCGTCTTGCAAGTGGAACTAAGGTGAACAGAAGTGCTCTCTGTTTCTTATGTAGCCTTATAGTGGACCCATCACACTCCAGATATCGAACAAAATCACCATTGCTAGGCTTACCTTAATTTCTCTCCCCATTATATCTGACAAAGCAATACCCACTTCCTGCCATAATAGTTGGATGGCAGGGCAATGCCAAAACATGCACATTATCGGTCATCTCTACAGCAAACTTTTGTCTATCTCCAAGGTTTGCAGCTTTTTCGGTGCCCAGTAAGCTCTGTGTAATGTTAATAAATGGTTTCTCTTAAGGGGTGCAGAATTTATTCTGCTCCAAAGAGCAGACATAGATAATTGCCATAGAGATATAATCTCCAGTGTCGGCAGGTCCCTTTTACAAGTGTCTTCTGGGTAGATGAAGGCTCCATCCTACCACCTCACTAGAACCGAATACCACTTTGCCACTTCTTTTTCTTTTTTTTTTTTGGAGGGGGGGGGGATATTATTGCAATTTTTCTTCACATTCTGGGTTACGGTCAACAACTGGTCATCTGATAATACTTGAATCTAGATAGTCTTTCATCTGTACTTTGATTAATATCTTCCCCAGATACCAAATTACCGCCCTTAATAATCTGGCCCCATTTGTTTATACCAGCTTCTATCAAAGGTCTTGTCAGACTATCTTGCAGACAATCCAGTGTTCCGGGTGAATCCCAAATCGGGGCAAATTCACTATATAGGAGTACTCACTATAGTACGGTTTCCCCAGTGTACGTCTGATCGGTAACCAGTTTGCAAGCTGCGGTAAGGATCTTTAACCTCACCCTTTTGAAGAATTTGGGATGACCAAATTATTATAAAAAATGAAAGCCTTCATATGCCATACTAAGCAACATAGCTTTCAATATGTGAGCACTTTGCTGGGTACCTCCCTTTAACATTGTTTTTATGTTTTTTAGTTGAAAGGCCCAACAGTAAAAACGAAAATCTGGAGCTGCTATGCCTCCTTCAGATCTGTTACTAAGAAGATTTTTGCAGACAATTCTCACATGTCTGGATGACCAAACAAAGCTGCTTACTTCGCCCTGTAGTTTCTTAAACCATTCCATCCTAAAGGTTAATTTTATTACTAAAAATAAAAGTACATTGCAGAAGTATTACCATCTTTATAATGTTTGTTCTTCCTAGAACGTAGTGGCAGACTGTTCCATGATCTCAACTCCTTTTTTAGTCTCTGTCATTATTTTATCAAAATAATTTGTGCCATTTCTTTTTGTCCTCATAGGCAGTCCCACCTCATTGCAAAAGGGTCATCAACCTGCGTCCATTAAAGGTGATCCAATATAAACGAATCAAACCCAGACGAACACAGCTATTCACCTCTCCCGAGCAAAACCTTTGCTCATAGGCATGTCAACCCCGAACCCCGGAGGGAAGGATGGGGGAGGCAAAAAAGAGGTGATAATAATCATTGGACTATAAATGAAGTGTCCCCATATTGCTGGAAGTTTTCCCAGATGGCCCAAAGTTCATCTCTATTACCAATCCGTTCTAAACAAAAAAAATAATTTACAGATGTAAGCCAGTCAAATTCATTCTTCGGAGTGGGCTTAATCCATTTTAAACATATCTGTCTCCTAGCCAGAAGTATCAGTAAAAACAGCAAAAACTTGTGTGGCCTAGAAAGCTTCGAGCCCCATAAAGAGCCCGGAGAGACCCCAAAAACCACTAAGGGAAGGGTCACTTCCACCTCGGTGCTGATGATCTCTTTAAGAAAACCAGTAATCGAGGACCAGAAAAAAACGGAGATTGGGGCAACTCCAAAACATATGTACATCATTAGCATTAGGCTCCGCGCAACGTGGACACTTTCTTTCTGTCTGTCTTCCCTAAGGGGGATAACCTCTGGGGAGACCAACAGACCCTGTGGATTGTGAACAAATGATTATTTTTCAAAGCAACTGATCTAGTTACCGACCAAAGCATTGCGCATGAAAACTCCCAGATGTGTACTATATATAGGGCTGGCAGGGCACTTCCCCATTTCTTCTCAGGGAGAAAGTCCTCTACACCTGAGGCTTTGAGTAACGCCTGATACTAAACAGTGATTTCTTTAGAAACCAGACCCAATAATAGTCTCTCCTCCCAGTAATTCCTGGCACCCCCCTTCTCTTGGAGGGAAGCCACTCAGCTCTGTAACTGCACATATTTAAACCTGGAAAGCCTGTAATCTACAAGTTCCCCAAGCCTAGACCAAGAGACCAACTTAGACTCCTACAAAATTTGTCCCCATCTTGTCACACTCCTCAATGGAAGAGCCAACTTATCCAAGAGAAGCTCGGGGGTACCAGGAGACTCCCAAATCGGGGCCCTGAAACTATAATAGTGAATACCTAGTGTTTGCCGTGCCAGCCACCAGACTCTAGCTGCATCCTTGAGAAGCTTCAATCGTATTTTTTTGAAAAATTTAGGATGACCAAATTTATACAAAAAGAAACTTCCGACCGCCGGAAGCTCCTGCGTCATTACCCCCCACAAAAAGGTGTACTCTGAACTGTCACAAAGCAAAATCCGCACATGTTTCAAATGAAAAGCCAGGTAGTATTTGTAAAAGTCTGGGAAAGCAATCCCCCCTTTCCCTTGGGTCTACACAATTTAGGCCAAGCAATCCTGACCCCTCTAGAGGACCATACAAACGAGGTCAAATCTGCCTGGATCTTTTTAAACCACCTCTTTTTAAATTCCAGGGGGATAGCATTAAACAAAAAAGTGAACTTAGGAAAGATAATCATTTTTAAAACATTGGCTCGTCCTATAAAAGAGAGTGGGAGCCCTGCCCAGGTCTTCAGCAAAACACGTGTCTCCTTACAAAGCTTTTCAAAATTAAGCCTTACTAATTCATTCAGGTCTGGAAAAACTTGGACCCCCAGATACCTAATCTGCTTCTTAACCAAAGGGCTATTATAGGTTGTGTTCCAGCACATAATTTCGGTTTTCTCAGGATTAACGGAATAGCCCGACATTGCACCAAAATCATTTAAGAGTCGAAGAATTCTGGGAAAAACATGTGTTAAATGACCAGTGTAAATCATGACGTCATCAGCGTACAAGGTGACCTTTTTTTCCCCCAACCCAAGCACTGAAAGGGGGGAATCTCACTATCTGCCCTGATTGTTGCAGCCAAGGGCTCAATATATAGATCAAAAAGAAGAGGAGACAAGGGGCAGCCCTGACGCATCCCTCTCTCAATCCTAAACCTAGAAGAAATCCTGTCATTAATCAGAATGCAGGCAGACGGGTCTTTATATATAGCCTGGATTGCCCCAATAAATTTAGAGCCCAACTTAAAACCCTCCATAACAGATTCCAAAAAGCGCCAATTCACACGGTCAAAAGCTTTGGCCGCATCAAAGGTAAGAACCGACAGAGGGACCTTTTCAGACACCGCCAAATCCAACGCGCCCAATAAATCATGAGTCAACTTGTGCAGTTGCCTACCTCTGACGAACATTTTCTGATCCTCGCTAATCAGGCGATAGCTTGATAATCACGTCCTGAAGCCTTTTGGACAAAATATGGGTATATAGTTTATAATCCGAGATCAGCAAGGATATTGGCCTATATGAACTACAAGAGGCCGGATCTTTCCCAGGTTTCAAAAGAAGACGATTTGTGCCATTTTACCTTGATCTTGTACCACTTGGATACCAAGATACCTTATTTGCTTCTTAGCCAGAGGGCTATTACGTTGGGTGTTACATTCCATGATCTCAGGTTTTTTTGTTGGTTGACCAGATAACCGGAGATCTCTCCAAACTCACCTGTTTTCAAAATGACTGAATATGAACTTACTAGATCATTAGGTCATCTGCATTAAGGCAACCTTCTTTACCCAGCCTCTGCATTCAAGCGGTCTTAAGCTAGGATTTACTATTTATTTTCTTGCTAGGGGCTTGATATATAGATTGAAAAGCAAAGGAGACAAAGGACACCGTTGTTGCATTCCTATCTATTATACAATCTATTCCATCGATTTCCTGTTAACTACTATTGTTGCTGTTAGTTTCTTATAAATGAAATAGATTGCTCTTGAGAATTCTTCTACTAGTTTAAGTAGTTTGATCACACCATGCAAAAAGGGCCAACTCACTCTGCTGAATGCTTAGTAGCATCGAAAGTTGATACTGACAATGGCTTTCTCCCTTCAACTGCCATATCTATTACCCCCACCAGCTCGTGTGTCAATTCGCATAACTGTCGTCCTTTGATAAAACCCTTTAGATCTTCCTGGAATAGATCTCCAATCACCTTCTCTAACCTCCTAGCTTATATGCAATATAGATCCTATAGTCAATATTTAGAAGTGATATTGGTCTACATGATTCACAAGATTTAGGGTCCTCATTAGGTTTTAATAATACGCTAATTGTAGCTTAATCCCAACATTGTGGTGAAGTTTTGGCCTCCTATGAAAACATACATTAATAGATTAGTTAATACCAGGGCTAGTTTGTCTGTCAGCACTATATACAGTTCATTTGGCAGCCATCGGGAACAAATAGTTTCCCTTTTTAAAGTTCTTTTATTGCTTCCCTCACCTCAACTCCTCCCTTGATTCAATTTCTATCTTAGATCTGGTCCTGATTTTAGAAGTGGGTCCTTTCACAGCCAGCTTTCAATGTGATCCCCCAAGACTTCTAGGTCACTTATGTATACCTCCAGAACAAAACTTGCAAAGGTTTGCTCTGTATCTGCATCAGCTGTACACCAAGTCCCAGTCTCCTTAGTTTCAATACCCTAAATGGCATTTCTAACACTTTCCACCTTAGTTTTCCAGGCCAGTAATTTCCCACAGCCTTCACCATGCTCATAATGAGCGAGCTTATTGGCCTCCCACTTCTCCCGCCAGCTTGCTTTGAAGTAGTCTTCTAATTCACCTCTCGCCATTTTCATCTATTTATTTAGCCTAACCAGCTTTTGTGCTTCACCGTAAATGCATCTGTTCTCCTCTAAATACTAAATTTTCCTCTGTAAATCGCTCAACCTATTCTTTGCCTGTTTCTTGGACTAGGCTTGTTGCATCACCTTGGTTGTGTTGCAAGGACTCATGGGCTAGATGTGCAAAGCATTACTGCAGTTGCAAACAGCCGATTCACAGAATCAGGCCATTTCCAGTTGCAAACATGCATTTTGGTATGTAGTAATCCAAACTTGTGATTTTGGTAACTAGTTACCGACTGGCAATTTGGAATTGCAAATGCATACCCATTCAATAGGTATACGGAAGCGGTGTGTTTAGGGCGTCCCTTCCAAATACTGAATCAGAATGGGATGTATGAATGTTTTGTGACTGAAATGGGGTTACAAAGCTTTCACACTTTACCACAAACTCAAAGTTGGTAGTAACCCATTCACAAACGTCTACTTGGGACCCGTTTCCTTTTGAGAATGTTTAACAAAACTGTTTTTTAGGTACAGGTGTCCCAGTGGTCCCAGGTAATCGTATGTTGGATGGTGTCCCTGACACCATCTGCAATTCGCAAGGGGGTCGCAAAGGCCCACCTCATTAGTATTAATGAGGTGGGTCGCAATTTGCGACCCCCTTGCGAGTGGCGGCATTCACAGGGATGGTGGCCTGCTGTGGACAGCAGACCACAATGTCTGTGACTGCTTTTTAATAAAGCAGTTTTTTTTTGGTAATGCAGCCCGTTTTCCTTAAAGGAAAACGAGATGCATTACAAAAACGAAAAATGAAACGTTTTTGTTTCATGTATTCAGAGCAGGCAGTGGTCCATTGGACCACTGCCTGCTCTGAAAAAATGTTTGCAGTTCCATTTACAAAGGGGAAGGGGTCACATGGGGACACCTTCTCTTTTGCGAATGGGGTACCACCCATTTCAAATGAGTGCAAACTGCAATTGGTTTGCGACCGTGCACTGCGACTCGCATTTAGGAAGGGGAATCCCCTTCCTAATTGCGACTTGCAAAACGGGTTTTGTGCATTGCAAAGTGCATTTTGCACATCGCAAACACCGATTTTCGCTGTTTGCGACATGCAAAATGCTTCATACATCTGGCCCGTAGTGTATA
The DNA here is from genome assembly GCF_031143425.1 of Pleurodeles waltl. Taxonomy (NCBI): domain Eukaryota; kingdom Metazoa; phylum Chordata; class Amphibia; order Caudata; family Salamandridae; genus Pleurodeles; species Pleurodeles waltl. The sequence goes on from NC_090437.1 coordinate 172,263,633, forward strand.
ACCAAAGTGGTCATTCAGCTGCCTTAATTGTCAAGTGCTAACATTTTGTCTACTTTTATCTTTTGTTCATAATAAAGATTACATCAGTAAAGAAGATAGCTAAAATGTTTCAGGTAAGACATGTATCTTCTTTTGAAGATCTCACACTTGCAAAGATGTATGACTTTCTCTAATAAAAAGATAATACTCTACTTTCATATAAACGTGACTCTAAGACTGCCTGATGGTAAGTAATTGTGGATTTTATTGCTTAATTGTATATTTACGTCATGGACACAGCTTTACAGCGCAAGGAAACATGCATACAATATAAATAAATTTTAAATAGAGAAAGGTAAATACAAGCATCTTACAGATGACAATACCTGTAGATAGAGAGTGAAACTGTACCTAGTGAGATCAAAGCCTGGTGAATTTCCTTCATCACATTTTTATAAAGATTCTTCTGCCATTCATGTAAATGCTTCCACTCCTCTTCAGAGAAATAGGCAGACACGTCAGGGAACGATACCTGTGTTGTAGTCATGAAATTGTAAAACAATTGAAGGAGTAACAGCATTAAGTAAAACAAAATAGAGACTCAAGACCTTTTAATTTCTAACATCCTTTTTTGGCGGTTTTAATTGTTTGGCGTCCATATTAATTCAGTGTGTATGTGGGTGCGCAAATATATACGTAGTGAAATTGGGTTTTTTGAAAAACAATGATAGATGGTCTTGCACTATCACTGCAGTTTAGTAAGGAAACATATGTCTCTCTCTCACACAAACGCGCTCTCTCGCACACTCACTCACACACACAAATGTATTTCTACTAGTGTTGCAGGAAACATTTTACCAGTAAAGTATTCATAACCTTTAAATATTCATGTAACGTTGGACTTTCTGGATACTATCATATCGTGTGAATGAGAATACAGAGTTCTGCAGCAATTAATACACTATCTGGCTAAAATATTACTCTTATGCCATGCACACCACTCTATCCTTCTAAAAAGAGCCATGTACTTTTACGGAAGGACTCCATTACAGTGCCTATTTTGACGATGTATAAATAAATAGCAGAAAAGAGCAATAGCATGTTCTCAGTAATACTTAACTGCATGATACTTTTAGAATGCATCTTCAGGCATAAAGCTATATTACACAACTCTCTGGGACAGAAGATGCTATGTTTACACACAGAATTTTTTTAAAACATTTTTATTAAATCACCAGATTGGCAGAAATCCTACAGATTTCTTGGACGTTTATCACAAATTCTTTTTGACAGTTCACTTAAAAATATAAAAGTCGTTTTTTTCGAAATAGAGGCTTTTTTTTCGATTCACTAAAGGTCAGTTTTCTCAGATGTGTGAACGAGGTTGCACTTATTACCCTTGGTCACAGAGCCCTCTCCCGTTTGATGTAAATACGCAAAGATTTTTTAAAGAGGAAAATATGCCTTTTAAGGAAGCTCTTCTTCTGCCTGAGGTACGGACTCGTAGGCGTGCAGTCACTGAGTGCATGTAATCTACAAATGTAGCACTCAATGTGGGTTTTGTCAAATTCTTGATGCGGTTTTTAAAACAGATGGAGGCTACACTGTTTGGAAAATTGTACGGTTGCAATGTTTCTTCTCTATCTGCTCCGTAGAATGGTTTAATGACTTAACCAATGGACAGCTGTAGTTTTAGAATTGACTTCGAAATCTAGCTTGTTTAGTAATAGTGGAGTTCTATATATTGTTGTATGTATTAGATGCACCAACTCAAGTGACAACGGAAAGCCTAAAAAATGATAATGTGAAACTGTCTATTATTTTCCAAGTTTTGCATAGTACTTAATGCACTTTACCTTTTCATATATTCTAGAAGCCTTGACTCGACATTCCAAAGTCCCAAAAAATCATCATGTGTAACTGGCCATTATATTCTAACTTTTCATAGCATCTTATGCACTTTGTCTTTTAATAAACACAGGAAGTATTGACTCTAGAAACACAGCAACGTCCAAACAAGCATTGGCAAAGCCAATGGGTCTCGCCTATGCAATAGCTAGTGGCTTTGACAATATGTTTAGCCATGATGTACACCAGCACTGCTGCTGTTCAGAATGGCTGAAAGAGGGGTAAAGGAGAGTGGAGTGAAGTGTCATAAAGTGGAGTACAGTGGAGTGGTGTAGAGTGTTGTGAAGTACTGTAGAGGAAGTACAGTGTCAGAGTGGAAAGGCTTAGAGCGGAGTAGAGTTCAGTGGAGTAGTGTAGATGAGTGGAGTGGCATAGAGGAGTAGAGTGTTGTAGGGTCGCGCTGGTGCAGAGTGGAGTGGCATTAAGTGGAGCCATGGATTAGAGTAAAGTGGAGTAGTGTTTCATAAACCAGAGGGGAATAAAGTGGCATGGATGGGTGTAGAGGGAGTTGTGTAGTGTGTCAGAGTGGAATAGTGCTGCAAAGAGTGAAGTACAGTGCAGTGACAAGAGTAGCGTAGCGGAGACTACAGTGAAGTGGCGTAAACTACAGTGGTGCAGAGTAGATTGGTGTAGAGTGCATTGGTTTTGAATAAAGTGGTGTAGAGCCCGTTGGCATAGAGTGCAGTGATACAGAGTGGCATGGAGTGCAGTGGCGTAGAGTAAATTGTTTCTGAGTGGAGTGGTGCAGGGTAGGGTGGACTGGTGCAGGGCGAGTGCACAGGTGTAGAGTGGAGTGGCGTAGAGTGCAGTGATGCAGAATAGATTAGAGTGGCGTAGAGTACAGTGATGTAAAGTAGATTGGAGTGGGGTAGACTGCAGTGATGCAGTGGCATAGAGTGCACTGGTGAAGAGTGCAGTGATGCAGTGGCGTAGAGTTCATTGACGTAGAGGGGCACAGAGTGCAGTGGTGTAGGGTGCATTGGCATAGAGTTGTGTAGTGGTGTACAGTGCATTGGCGTAGAGTGGCATAGAGTTGAGTGGTGCATTGGCGTAGAGTGGCGCATTGGAGTAGAGTGGCATAGAGTTTGAGTGGTGCATGATGTTGAGTGCCACAGAATTGAGTGGTGCAGTGGCATGGAGTGCACCGGCCTAGAGTGGCATACATTTGAGTGGCAAAAGGCGTAGAGTTGAGTGGTGTACTGTCACAGAGTTCAGTGTCGCAGAATGTAGTGGTGCAAAGTAGAGTGGGGTAGAGTGCACTGGCATAAAGTTGAGTTGTGCAGAGTAGTCTAGAGAGGCATAGATTGAAGTGGTATAGAGTGCAGTGTCACATAGTGCAGTGGTGCACACCAGATTAGAGTAGCGTAGAGTGGATTGACAGAGTGCATTGGCCCACATTTAATAGCATACAGTGCAGATTGCAGTAAAGTGCAGTGACATAGAGTGTATTGTTTTTGAGTAAAGCAGCGAAGAGTGGAGTGGCGTAGAGTCAAATGGTGCAGAGTGGAATATAGAGGCGTAGAGTGCAATATAGCAGATTGTTTAAGAGGAGAGTGAAGTGGTATAGCACATTGTCAGGGTGCAAAGTAGATTAGAGTGGCTTAGAGTGGACTGGTGTACGGTGCAGTGGCGAAGAGTGCAGTGGTGCATAGTAGAGTTGTGTGGGGTAGAGGGCACTGGCATAGAGAGGTGTAGAGTAGAGAGGCTGAAGTGGCGTAGAGTGAAGTGGTGCATAGTAGAGTGCAGTGACGTGGAGTACAATAGAGTGGAGTGGGGAAAGTGGAGTATGCATGGTGAGGGAGCCCATTGCCATTACAGGCAACACATCTTCAATTAAAATGACCACTACATTTGCACAGACCTACAGTTCTTACTGATGAAAGTTTGCAACACATAAACAATAATGTGTGGAAATATCATCACCTAGTGTATTAATTAGTTTTTGATCATATTAAAATATTTGTTTCCACCACACTTCAGAATTACCAAACAAATGTGCTTCATTTGTGCTTTCCATGTTCTGAAATATCTGTGCAGTTCATTTACAGACATTTACATTTTGTTTGTAGTAGAAAACAAATAACATCGGACAGCACAACCAGAAGAGCCAACATGATTGTCACATAAATCCTCTCACTTTGAAGTCCCAGAAAGAAAAGTAAACACCACGCTACCTGGAAGATGAACACTGAGGTCTGAACTCTGTCTTAGAATGCACAGCACAAATGACCAGAAAAGTACAATATTTAAATGCCTGATAACAGAAACTCAGTATTAGGGGGAGAAGACAGTAATTAGGGTTTGGGGGGGATGAACTCAAGCTGGACAGCCTTAAACAAATGAAGCCAGCAAATAGAAAGCAAGCAAACTTACAAACCACAAAGCCAATGGTAATAATCAATGGGTGGAATGCATTTCCAGGGAAGCTTTCCAAATGTCCCCAAGATGTCATTAGTAAACGTACAGCTTTGCTGTCTAGTAGGTTTCGACCTAAAAAAAAATGGCCTGGGTTTCTCATCCAACATGCTCCAAGTTTGCACAGCACCCTATCCACTCTACGCTTTGCGATGTTTGTACTACAACACTAATTAAGGTAGACTGGGACAGGACTTAATTATTATGTAACAACTGAATTCTATTGTTTATGAATCGGTTAGCATATAAACAAGCTCAGACAAGGAGTCCAAGCTTGTGTGTTTTCTGAAAACTAGTTTTGTAATTAATAATTTTAGCAAAGCCAGCTTTGCTTTCATGCTTGTTGTAAATTATGTTTGCATTTTCCAGCAATCGGGGTTCTTTTATATAACTCCTGTTTTTGTCAAGCAATGGCTTTAACCCCTTCGCTGCCAGGCCTTTTCCCCCTCCTGTGCCAAGTTTTTTTTTTGCTATTTGAGGTAGTTTGCGCTTAGGCCCTCATAACTTTGTCCACACAAGCTATCCATGCCAAATGTGCATCCTTTTTTTTCCCCAACATCCTAGGGATTCTAAAAGGTACCCGGAGTTTGTGGGTTCTCCCGTAGGAGACCGAGAAATTAGCCAAAATACAGCTAAAATTAGTTTTTATTGGGGGGGGGGGGGGGGGGGGGGGGGGGGGGGGGAATGGGAAAAAAGTGCTGCAGAAGAAAGCATGTTTTTTCCCTGCAAATGGCAACAACAAAGGTTTTGCGGTGCTAAAATCACCATCTTCCCAGCTTTCAGAAACAGGTAGACTTGAATCAGTAAAACCACATTTTTCAACACAGTTTTGTCATTTTACAGGGACATACCCCATTCTTTTACTATTTTTTGTGCTTTCAGTCTCCTTCCAGTTAGTGACAGAAATGGGTCCGAGACCAATGGTGGATCCTGAGCAGATAAACATTTCTGAAAAGTAGACAAAATTCTGAATTCAGCAAGGGGCCGTTTCTGTATATACTTCAAAGTTTTCCTATATAAAGTAACAGTTGAAATAAAAAAAATATGGAAATTGAATTGAAAAAAAACAACCATTTCTGTCTACGTTTTCTTCTATAACTTTTTCCAACTATAGCAGATTTTTTAAAGCAATATACCGTTAGGTCTGCTGGACCCTTGTGGTTGCGTGGATGTATAGGGCTTGTAGGTTCATCAAGAACCCAAGATACCCAGAGGTAATAAATGAGCTGCATCTTGCAATGGGTTTTCATTGTATACCGGGTATACAGCAATTCATTTGGTAAAATATAAAGAGTGAAAAATATGTATTAGGGAAACCTTTGTGTTTCCGAAATGAGTACAAGATAATGAGTTTAAAAGCAGTGGTTATTTGCACGTCTCTGAATTTGGCGGTCCCCAAATACTAGCCTGTGAATTACAGGGTATGTTTCAAAATGACTTCTTTCTTACACATTATTCTATATTTGGAAGGAAAACGTGTAGAGAAAGACAATTGGCAACAACACTTGTTCTTCTATTTTGTGTTCCCCCAAGTCTCCCGATAAAAAGTGGTACCCCACTGGTGTGGTTAGGCCTACTGCCCATGACAGGAAACGCCCTATATCGCCACATGGATGCATCACATTTTTACACTGAAAACGGATGTGATTTTTGGAAAGTGCAGAGCTGTGGATTTTGGGTTGTAGCTCAGCCAGCACTTAGAGAAACCTACCAAACCTGTATATTTTTTAAAACTATATACCTAGGGGAATACAGGATGGGGTGACTTTTGGGGCTCTCCGCAGGTTCTGTTATCCAGAATCCTCTGCAAACCTCAAATTTGGCCAAAAACAATTTTGCTCACATTTTGGTGATGTAAAGTTCTGAAATCTGACTGGAGCCACAAACTTCCTTCTACCCAGCATTCCCCCAAGCCTCCCAATAAAAATGGTACCTCGCTTGTGTGGGTAGGCCTAGTGCACGCGACAGGAAATGCCCCAAAACACAACGTGGACACATCACGTTTTTCTAATGAAAAAGGACGTGTTGTTTGCAAAGTGCTTAGCTGTGGATTTTGGCCTCTAGCTTAGCTGGCACCTAGGGAAACCTAGAAACCTACAAATTTTTTAAAAACTAGACACCTAGGGGAATCCATGATGGGGTGACCTGTGAGGCTCTCACTAGTTTCTGGTACCCAGAATCCTCTGCAAAACCTCAAATTTGGCCACAAAACACTTTTTCCTCACATTTTGGTGATGGAAAGTTCTGAATCTGACGGGAGCCACAAACTTCCTTCCACCCAGCATTCCCCTAATCCTCCCAATAAAAATGGTAATTCACTTGTGTGGGTAGGCCTAGTGCCCGCAAAAGGAAATGCCCCAAAACACAATGTGGACACATCACATTTCTCTAATGAAAAAGGATGTGCTTTTTGCAAAGTGCCTAGATGTAGATTTTGGCCTCTAGCTCAGCCAACACCTAGGGAAAATTAGCAAACCTGTGCAGTTTTTAAAATTAGGCACCGAGGGGAATCCAGAATGGGGTGACTTGTGGGGGCTCTCAGTGGGTTTTCACCCAGAATCCTTTGGCAACCTCAAAATGTGGCTAAAAAAGCACTTTCCCTTAAAACTCCAATGCTGCAAAGTTCCGGAATCGGAGAGGAGCCATAAACTTCCTTCCAACCAGCATTCCACCACGTCTTCAGATAAAAATGGTACCTCATTTGTGTGGGTAGGCCTAGTGCCCGTGACAGGAAATGCCCCAAACACAACGTGGACACATCACATTTTTCCAATGAAAACAGATGTTTTTTTGCTAAGTGCCTAGCTGTGGATTTTGGCCTCTAGCTTAGCTGGCACCTAGGGAAACATAGAAACCTATACGTTTTTGAAAACTAGACACCTAGGGGGATCCAGGATGGGGTGACTTGTGGGGCGCTCACTGGATTCTGTCATCCAGAATCCTTTGCAGACCTCAAAATCTGGCTAAAGAAACACTTTTTCCTCACATTTCAGTGTTGCAAAGTTCTGGAATCTGAGGCAAGCCACAAACTTCCTTCCACCCAGCATTCCCCCACATCTCCTAACAGACATTTCTGAAAACTAGACTCCTGGGGTTGGGGGTCAAGGGAGGTGTGACTTGCATGGATCTCCCAGTGTTTTCTTACCCAGACTCAACTACAAACCTCAAATGTAGCTAAAAATAAAGAAATTCTCACATTTCTGTGTGGGATCACCACACTGGCACAAATTTCCCACAACCCAGCGTTCCCCACGGTCTCCTGATAAAAATAATACCTCACTTGTGTAGGTGGGGCTAGTGCCTGTGACAGGGAAGGACCAAACAAATTGAAGGGGAACGAAAGCAGGTCCAAAAGGGCAGAATTTTTATCGGTATAGATGCGACAATTCTGGTTGGTAGGAATTTTGTGGATTCCTGCGGATTCCAGAAGGTTCCATCACAAAAAAATGATTTCAAGCAAAGTTGGAGGTTTGCAGGGCATTGTGGGTAAGAAAATGGTGTTGGGGGGGGTATGTGAAGCACACCACCTGGACTCACCCAGAAGTTTAGTTTTCAGATGGGTCTAGGTCTGGTAGATTTTTCTAGATGGCAGCGTACTAAAGTCCAAAAAGTGTAGCTGCTCACCATTCCAAGTGGGACGATATTGGGTGTTAGCCAAGTTCTCTTGGCCCAAATGTAAACTCAAACCCCAAAAGAATCAAATGTTCTCTTGCTTGCCATTGGGATGAGTTGTTTTAGTTTCCAGTGTGGGGGGCTGAAAGACTGTCACCCCCTTCAGTTGGGGTGGGGGGCATAACCATGCCCATAGTGGTTGGCAGCCCCCACCCCTGTATTTTTTTTTCCCGTGGCATCCGAGGAGCGGATCAGGGGTAATTACCCAATCTGCCCCCGCCCCCCCACTCCCTGGTGGGAAGAACAACTTCGTCCCCATTTATATGGGTGGGGGTATGACCACCCTCTTTTTTTAAAAACAAAAATAATAATTCTTCCCTGGTGTCTAGTGGGTTTGCTGCACTCCTCCCCCCACTGCCCCCCAGGCAGACAGCCTTACAAAAATAGGCTGATCTACCCCAAGCCCCCCCCCCGCCCCAAACAAAGCACACACAACGATCCATGGTGACTAAGAGGTTTCTACCCTCCTTGGGGGCAGATGGACCTTATTAAAGCAGGCTAATCTGCCCACAGGGGTAGCAGGAATGGCCTAAATTATAATCCCCCCCCCCCCCAGAGAGCAACCCTTCCCTAGGGGGCCGTTCCCCTTATTTATTTTTTAAGCAAAAAAAACTCCCTCTCCCTGATGTTTAGTAGGCATTCCTACAGTATGATCGGTATGTGATTGTGCTGCAGGAATGCTCAAAGAGACATGATTGGAAAGGAAAAGCCTTTACTCTCCTTTCAGGGCACTCTGACCCCTCCATTTCCAGAGGAGACACGTTGGGACACTTCTGATGACATCAGTGCGTGGTTCGGAAGCGCTTCCACTGTCATCGCTGCCCAGGGGTGTTGGGAGGGGAGGGGTGTTGGTGGCCCGCGGGTCACAGCCAGGATGTAATGGTTACGTGCTCAACACAGCAGCGTTCCAGCAGAGGGCGTAACCGTTACCTCCGGGGCACCCAAGGGGATAAGGATCACTTACATGGTATTCGAACCAACAATATTGTGCAACAAAAATATTGTGTCAAAAAATTTGTTTTACTATATATATATAATGGTAGGTACAAAAATATAAAAAAAATATTGTTTCACACTAACAGTTAAAAACATGCAAAAATATTGTTTATTTATACATATATATGTGTGCATATATAGTTAGTTTAAAGTAGTAAATAAATCTCACTAGTATTTAGCACTATATAAACCTCACTAGTATTTAATACTAAATAAACATATATTACCTACTGGTGATCGCCAGTAGGTAGTTATAGTTAGGACCTAGTTTCCATAGAAAAAGTGTTTTTTTTACTTGCCTATATCTTTGGCACTGTTTGCCAAATCTTCACAAAACTTTCCAAAAAATGTACGCTCTAGGGTCTTGTGCATGGAAAGTTTCGGGATTATCTGTCAAGCAGGGTCTGAGAAAAAAAAAAGGGGGGGGGGGTTAAAAAAAAAAAAAAGTACAAAGTACATTTCCCATGTTAATTCCCATAGACTCTATGACACACCTGCAGCCTGAGCCGTTGGCCGAAATTACACCCACTTTGGCAGAAGAGTAGCTTTTGGTCCGCAGATCATGATTTTTTATTTGGTGTAAATCCTTTCAATAGTTTGAGATGTTAAAGGGAAAATAATTTTGTATAACTAGGTTTGTAGATCCGGGGAGATCTTCTGCTGAGATCTGAATGGCTGCCAATACTTCAAACAAGAAGTGTTGGCAGCCATTTTGGGACTTGACTAAAAAGCATTGTTTTTTTTTAATTCTCTGAAACATTTGCAGCTCCGGATCAGGCAATTCTTTTTTTCTTAAAAAAAGAGCCCAGGCCCTGCGCATAATATTTAATTAGGCCTCTGGTGGGCCAGGTCCCGGGGGCATTTTGTGCGTTATTTATGAAATAGAGGAGCTAAATTTTATCATGTGGGGGCAAGTGGAACCACCCCCCGCCCTGGGGACCGCCACCTCCCGGGGCTAAAACAAATTAAGGGCAGGGCCGCGTGTACTCCCTCAGGCACCAACACTTCACCGGGGACACAATAACTAAATAAAGCAGGGGGAGTAGCCATTCCCCCACCCCCGGGATAACCAACTCCCTGGGGCTGCAATTAAGATAAGATGTGGGTGAGGCGCATGGACCTCCCCCCCTACACCCACACACCCCGCCCACAACCGGCCAACCACCTCCCAACAGCCAAATATATGTATATGTTTATATGAAATCTGGCAAGTGTAAAAACGTCATCTGGAAATAAAATGGAAGATTACCAACTGAAGCCTCCGGGAGTGCAGCATTATTTTTGTAAACATATTAATTGCGTTTTGGTCTTAACCCTACATTGGCACCAGCAGTTACAGTGCTCCGTTTTGCAGACCATGTTGTTTTTAAGATTTAATATAAGCGGCAGCACCCGGTACAAGTGGAACTAGTGTGAAAGTCAAGCGCTGGTGTGGAGATACTAATCTCCTGCACTTGTACTAAACAATGGAAGACGAGGGACTTAAACATCCAGTGCGCCTTGCGGCACCTGAGGGTTTCCAATAAGTATCCACATTACCAATGCGGCCCTAAGTTAAGGGTCCGGAGGCTTGGTAGAGTATATAACGATTACTATGAAGATGATATTATGACTGGAAATGTGGTGAGTCAAATATGCTGCTACAGTGGGAGCATTGTTGGTGATTAATCAAATGGGCAAACAAGCACGTTGCCAGGAGGATTGTTAATAATGAGGACATGAAATTTGTTACAATTGGCACTATGTGACATGGCAATGAAATATGTATATGACTACTGTAGTGTGAATAACGCGCAATACTGGATGAATTTTAATATCGTGCAACAATGACCCTACGTATATCAGACACTAAACCACAAGTCCCAGAATGCCTCTGCATTTATAAAAGGCAGGCAATTGAAATAATCTGTGTAAGCAGACTGAAACGGCCTGATGAAGCCGAGAAGTTGAAAGGCGTTGTGGTTTTTGGAGGAGTGTTTTATATGAAACCTGCCAAGTGTAAATACATAATCTGGAAATAAAAAGAATATTACCAACTGAAGCTTCTGGGAGTACAGCATTATTTTTGGTAAACATATACTATACATATATATATATATATATATATATATATATATATATTTAATAATGTGGCCCCCTTTTAAGCTCCAAACCCCACGCCACGCACGGCTGATGAGTTGGATGGTTGGCAGCAGGCCACGCAACGCGGCCAACCTCTGTTGCACATGGCCTTTGGTCATGCGTGGCATGTTGTTGGTGTGGTATAGGAGGTTGGCTGCAGGCCAGGCCTTCTGGCCAACCCCCCTATCGTGCGGTGGTTGGATTAACACATAGTAATTAAATGTACTTTAAGTTAAAAAATGTAGAAACTCACTGAAAAAAATGAAAGGTTACAGGGACAGTATAGTTAGGCAAAACCATAGAAAGTCAGCTGTTTAGAGTTATTTCAAGTAACTATAACTCGTGCCCTGAGGTAACTATAAATCACGCAATCTCCATTCACAGTTTTTTCATTGATAATGTTGCTGCAAATGTAACAGTGACATTAGCAATGGTGTTATAAAAGATGTCATGAGTGCAGTACTTTGCATTGCATGGGGAGGGGGCAAGTTATAGTTACTTGAAATAAATATATTTATAACTGCTGAATTTCTGTGGTTTCGTATGTTTAAAATGTGAGCCTAACTAGAACGTCCCTGTAACCTTTGTATTTTATCAGTGAATATATATTTACATACACACACATACAGGCAAATGCTTGCTAAATGGGTTATTCAGCCCGAGAGGGGTGGCGCGACATGCCGGTCAAGCTGCCTGGTGAAATGCAATCAAGTCCAACAGAACAGAAAGCACACTCACTCAGGATATGGTGAAAGATAACTTTGCTCCAACAAGACAGGTTTCGGCTGTCACAGCGGCTTTGTTCACATGTAATATCCCAATGAAGTGTGACGGTGTATATACATCACACGTTGTACAAACAGGGCAGACACCTGGCCTGACGCACTTCTACGCATGTCATTTATCATATGGTCTGATATTGATGTACATCTTGAATGCATGCTTATACATTTAGATACCTTCCATTGGATTTCTTTATGACCTTGGATCCTTCACCATTCTCGTTCTAGCTCTCATTATTACACATCCAATATGGTAATACACACTTTACTTGCCGGACCACACATTATTGTCTTTTACAGGTGTAATTCTTATTGTTTAGTTTTTTATATTGTACTGTGAGGCTGATTCAACACCAACATTTATCTTCCTGTATGCCACACTTTGAACTTGTAATATTCACAGCAAAAAGATGGTGCCACGTTTTCTGTTTATTTTGGTGCACTCTACTTGTTTTTGTCCGTCTTCACTGTTTAGTGTTCTGACTGTGTATACACCTTCACACTTTCTTGAGATACTACATGTGAGCATGGCCACTCTGATGGCCAAAATGCGTCTTGTTGGAGTAAAGTTATCTTTCACCGTATCCTGAGTGAGCACGTTTTCTGTTCTGTTGAACTTGATATATATTCTGAAACATAAAAAATATTAACAATTACATTTCAAAACATTATGGGCCTCCTTACAGGTTTGGCAGTAATCCAACCGCCTTATTAACAGTCACACTGTGAAGACAGCCAAAAAACAGCCAAAAGTCCAAAACAGCCAGGACACTGGAGGGCAGGAAAAAGGCGGTTTCACCACCAACACAGCCAGCCCATCAAAATCCATCCACCAGATTATGAGCTGCAAATCAGCACACCTGTAATTCCGTGGCGGAAATACCATTGGTGGTGCGAACTTCAGCGATCACAACTCACTACTGTCAGAACACAACACCACATTGGTTAGTCTGAATACCCACACCTGACACACATCCATACACCCGACACACCTACTCACTGCCCCATATAACACACCCCCACAAAACCCACGACCTTTTGCAACAAAAACTCCATTCAGAGACACCGAGAGCAGGCAATTATATTAAGATATCACCCTTACACTATAGGCACACATACATCACACTCAGCACACACAAGCACAACTAACACATTACACACATAAAGAGCACACACAATCCACGACAACCGTCTCACCCTCACAACGCAGCACCCATACCTCACCAATCACCTAACGCTGCACCCTTACACTCACAACACCCCCACACACCGTCTACACAACCACTACTAGGTCCCCACAAAAACACCCACGTTTCACTGACGTGTTGCGGGTCATAGTGGTTGAAATTGTCAGTGTAGAGCCATAACTGTTTGGAGCACAGGTCCAACAAACATTGATTGCCAGGAAAATTGAGTTGTGACAAAGGATAGTCAACAGGGTCAATTCAGTAGACAGCCATTCACGCACAAGGATGACATCAGGAAGAGGTGGAACGATCTACGGGGGAAGGCGAGTTCCATAGCATCACACCATCAGATCACTGTGCAGAATACTGGCGGTGGGCCCCCACCTCCTCCCGCACAGTTCACATCTTGGAAGGAGACAGTCTTGGACATACTGCATCCAGAGGGCCTGAACGGAATAACTGGGGGACTGAAGTCTGGAAAGAAACCACAACATCCATGTTATACATTTGTCTTGTCCTGCATGCTTACTCACCTCCCAAATACTCTCTAATTAACTGAATGTCCCACTAAACCCACAACCTAATCACCTAATGCCCCTCTCCTGCATGCCACCACCCTACTCAGCCCAACTGCCCACACAGCCCTAGGCAAAGGCACGTCAAGTACTGGCTAATCATATCACTACTACTCACAGAATGCACTAATCCATCAATGTGAAAACCTGGCATGTGCACAACACATCACATGTAATGCATGCATGTAATGCGTGTACAACTGAAGTATGAGACACACCACCTAGATTGTTCTAGTGAGGACCAGTACATGGCAATGACAGCAATGCAATGGCATGCTCACAATAGCAACCACAGCAAAACACAGCTACAGCTCAGTGACCATTCCTAATGACCACAGATCCATATCCTCAAGGCTTAAACAGAGTGACCTGGGTTGGAAAGTAAGATGGCAGACTCCAACACAATGCACATGCACAACATCCAGCGACAGGACTATTAGCCTTGCATACTCACATACTGTGTTCCCACTAGGACACCATTGTGCAATTTGCAGCTATAACGTGTGACATCTAGCAAGCCTGAATATTCACTAGGTAACAAGCGCTAAACAGGCAAGTCAATTACCAGATAAAATCAGAAATCATCCGCAGTGCAATATGTACCAAACTTGAATTAAAGCTCCCAACATGGAATACGGAAATCAGTCACAGAGTTGTGCGTAAAACAAAGGTATGCTGTACACCATCTGTCAATGTCATTGCAGGGAATCATGTTAAGCCACTGTCTGCATCTCACAGAGAGGTAACCATACACACTTTCTAACCTGAACTCTGTGCCTCCATCCCTCCACAGGTAACCCTGCCATTGCCACCATGGAGACGATATAAGAGACTGCCAGTCCCCCTCAGGAGGAAGGCCCCAGTAAGGAGAACACGCCTAGATGTCTGCTGGACAGTGACGGAACAACCTGGTCCATCTGGTCAGTCAACGACTCCCTGCCCACATCAATCCCTCCAACCTCTGGGGCATCCATATCACAGCCAACTATTCACCCCCATCCCTTTGTCCCAAGGACTGTTCAATTGATTGTGTGCCCCACAGTACAGGGACCGGAGTCGAACCTTGATACCCCAGACAATGATGTTCCTGCTACCGCTGGGAGTGTGCACACCGTGCCAGGGTGCGTGGGAGGGATGCAGAGGATGGGGCCTCCAAGGGACCCCACTGACCAGGAAACCATCTCCCAAGTCTTGGGGTCATTCCAAAGATCCCAGGACAGGATGGGCAAAATTATCACCATGTTGGGGGAAAACCAAAGGCTGCAGTGGGAATACCACATGCAGCAGTGGCAGGCCCAAAATGCCCACATGGCTTCCATTGCAGGGGTGCTGAGGGACATCAACACCACCCTGCATGGTTTCTCAACACACCTTCAGGTCCCTTCCATTAGCAACGTAACATCTGCCCATCTACATCAGTGACAGCTAGTGGAATGGAGGCCCTGCCAGGGGAACCACCTGCCTCAGACACCCCCCTTCTACAGCTGAAGAACCAGCCCGCAAAAGTGGACGTCAACCCAGACATCCGGCTGGAGCAGATGCCAAGACCAAACCCACTGCCAGGAAGTGAACCTCTCCTGATCTGTCACCCTTGTGTGCCACTGAGACACCCTGTTGACTGTTCTGAGACGTAACTCAAATTTCCCATGGTAAAAGGACTCAGGACATGTGTAACAAACTGTTGTAGCTGCTACTCTGATGAATCCATATACCATGACTTCACTCATCATCTTTTTGTTTATTTATTCACATTTAATTTGGCTCTTTTCTATTCTGAAATGCACAATAAAGCACATTTGGACACAGCTACTCTATATGTGTCTTTAATGATACAACAACAATTGTCATGCTTGTGGTTTGGCAATGCCCCCCTGAATCAAACAGGCAGTGTAATGGCCATCAGACGGATGCGCCCTCAGCAGGACACACATGACAACAGAAATGTCACAGGTCAGATGTTAGAGAGGGTGAAACACCAGTGTATAGTCAGTATTCCAATCTGCAATTAGAGCATGACGGAAGGTACCATCAGGATGGAAGGCATGGTGGCATACTAAGCACATTTACAGATAAAAGTCATGCCCAAGGCAGACTACCTGCAAAGCAGGTCACCCAGATTGGACCAATACATCACCAGGTACAGGCTCTTCACATAACCATACCATAGCTACATATTGACATATACCATGGAACACACAAAGATCATCACAGAGGAACACAGTACTTAAACGTAGGCCCCATATCTTTAGGAATTTCACTCACGTTTCTCAGTATACAGTTACCTGCACCTTGGACAGCAACGTCAGTATAAAAAAAACAGCTAGGTCCCAAGCTGATCACTAAGTACCCCACCCATTGTGAAGCCACAGGCCATGATGCAAACATCACACATGGGCCACTAACTACAACTGAAACATAATAGACCATTTCACATCCCCCAATCCCACTGGTAATAGGAAAGGATTAAACAGTCACAACCCCAATTGTATGGCGGAAGTACAAACAAGGTACCACCCACTGGACCTACATCCATTTTATCAGCTATCTGTCTGGTACACCTCTCATGGCTGTCAGCAATTACCATTGCCTAATGGCAATGAATACCTGGAAACTAGTTTTCAGAACCAAAAAAGGAAATGGCTTTATCTGTGAGTGGAAGGAAAAGAGGATAGGAGAATGCAGGAAACATGGCTCAATACCGAGTAGTCCATTACAGAAGTGTATGTTAGGATCTGATGTAACTGTACATGACAAAGCAGAACATAATTTACTGTACACTTTACAATCTATCAGTCTGCATCCACAACTCACACGTAGGAACTGGAACTCATGACTCCTCCACTGATGAAGCAAGTCAGGAGGTGTAATGGCAGCCATCTACTTCAAGTTGTGCACATCAAAAGGTCCACTTTATATACCTGTATGTCAGTTGAAGTACTGATTGATGAGATTTGCCCTAGAGTCCCCTGTTCCTCCTTCCTCTGGCTCTTCATCACTTGCCATATCAGCATTTTCACCAACAGGTGCAGTTGCCTCCCCCTCATCTGCAATCAATGGTATCTGATGTCTCAGGGCTAGATTGTGGAGCATGCAGCAGGCAACAATTATTTGGCATACCTTTTGGGAGAGTAGAAGAGGGCTCCTCCAGATAGGTCCAGGGACCTGAATCTTGCCTTCAGGAGCCCAAATGTTCATTTGATTACATGCCTTGTCCTCCCTTGGGCCTCAGTGTAACGGAGTTCCCCTGGCGTGGCTGGGTACCTCAATGGTGTCAACAGCCAAGGACAATTTGGATAGTCGAAATCACCTGTGTACACAATGGTCGAACAACTCAAATGCTGTATGTGGGACTGGCTCGACTGGGATGACAGGAGACATAACTCACAGTCACACACTACAATGCAAACTTACCAAGCAGCCAGGCCCCCTCTGTTTGTAGTCGTGCCATTAGATGTGGGACATTGCTGTTCCTCATGATGTAGGAATCATGCACAGATCCTGGAAACTTGGCTGTTACTTGTGAGATGTACTTGTCTGCCAGACACACCAACTTCACGTTGATTGAGTGGTAGTTCTTCCAGTTCCTATACACCTGTTCATTGGCACTGGGATGGACCAGGGCAGAATGGGTGCCATCAATGGCTCCAACCACATGACGAATGTGTCCCATATCATAAAAGTCTGCCTTCACGTTGAAGGCAGACTGATGTAGCTATCCAGGTGTTTCAACAATGCACACAGTACATCCTTCAACACCAAAATGAACATGGGTTGATACATCCCTGCTGCTAAGGCAACAGTATTCTGAAAAGACCCTGTGGCCAGGAAGTGTAGCATTGACGAGACTTGAAAGATGGGAGGTATGCCATAGGGTTTGCGAATGGGAGGCATCCGCTCTGGCTCCAACTGAGTACAAAGACCCATGATGGTATGACGATTCCAGATCTACTAGTGAACGGTACACTGGTGATTGTCTCACTCTCCTCATGGCAGCATTACTATGTAGAGAGAAGTGAATATACTATGAGTTTTGCAATATACATACATCATTTACACATTGTATATTACCTGACACCTAACTTCTGTTGAGGATGCGCAGCACTTCTGACATATGCAGAACAGACCATAGATATGCACTGATTCTAGCATCAATGCTGCACACTGGATAACATGTAAATGGGAATGTACATATGAAACTAATGTTTGTGGACATGTGTGTGAGATTTTGCTGTCCTGCACTATTCACACATGTCTTGTAACCTACCAATATCTACCACAGGCCTATGTATCCTGAGACCCACCCCACAGTAAGTACCCCCCACCTCCCAGCCCCTCGTTCTGCCCCGCGCTACTCACCCTCTCTCCTGCTCCTGCTTCTTTTCCTCTTTTCTTCTTCTCTGTTCTTCCTCCTCGCTCCTCGTCTGTATTCCTCTTCTGTACTCCTCTTCTCCCCGTCTTCTCTCCTCTTCTCTTCTTCCTCATCTTCTGCTGTGGTCTTCTGCCCTCTGTTTCTTCGTTTTTTGTATCTTCCTCCGTGTTCTTCTGTGTTCCTCTGTCTTCTTCTGTGTTCCTTTGTCTTCTTCTGTCCTCCTCGGTGTTCTTCTGTCCTCCTCGGTGTTCTTCTGTCCTCCTCGGTGTTCTTCTGTCTTCCTCTCTGTTCTTCTGTCTTCCTCTCTGTTCTTCTGTCTTCCTCTCTGTTCTTCTGTCTTCCTCTCTGTTCTTCTGTGTTTCTTCTGTTCTTCCGGTCTTCTGCTCTTCCGGTCTTCAGTCCTTCCGGTCTTCAGTCCTTCCGGTCTTCTGTCCTTCTGTTCTTCTGTTCTTCTTTTCTTCTGTTCTTCTTTTCTTCTGTTCTTCTTTTCTTCTTGTCTTCTTGTCTTCTGCCTTCGGCTCTTCTGCCTCCTCCGTCCTCTTCTCCCCGCGCCTGCCCTCCTGCTCCTGCCTCATCCCCCTCCCCCACTCGCATCCCCCCCTCTATCTCCCCGATCTGACCCGTTCACTTTCTACCTCCCTCACTCCTCCTATCTACCTATCTCTCCATCTCTCTATCCCACTATCCAACTCCCTCACTCTCCACCTCCTCCTATCTTCCTATCTCTCTATCTTTTTCCCTATCTATCGATTTCTCTATCTACCTTTTCTCTGTACCTATTTCTCTATCTCCCCCCCTCCCGCCACCCCCTCTATTACCTATCTTCCTATCCTCTCACTCTACCTCTCACCCTCACCCACCTCTACAACCCCCCTCCCTTATCTTCACAACCCTACACCTATCTTTCTCCCTAATCTCCTAAACCTCCTAACACTCTCCCCCCTCCACCCTTAAACTGCCCTCCCCCAGCTCTTCTCACTCTACCTGTCCCCCCCCTCCCTCGCGCTTTCCCGCCGCGACCTCCTGCACGCCCCCGCCCCCCAGCTCCCATTCGCCCCCAGCTGACCCCTTCCCCTCCTCCTACCTCATATGGCGGCCGCTGCGCGAACGCGCAGCGGGTGCGCCAGAGGCAAGCCCGTCTGCACCCGTCCGCGCCTGGCCCGCGCCCAGCGCCACGACCCCTGGTCCCCAGCTCTCCCAAGCCCCAATGATCCGCTACGACCCCACCACCCTCCATGCCCGCAACCCAGGACGCTCCAACACCTGCTTCCAAGCTCACCCCAAACGCACCCATGGACCCTTCGCCTGCAACTCCTGCAAACGCATCTTCCACCACGCAACAACTACGACCACAAGCCCACGCGCTATCAACCACCTCAAGTGCATCCTAGTCAACGCTCGCTCCGTTCACAAACACGCCGTTGAACTCTGGGACCTCCTAGACTCCACAGCACCGGACGTCGCCTTCATCACGGAAACCTGGATGAACGCCTCCTCTGCTCCAGACATCGCCACCGCCATCCCCGAAGGCTACAAGATCTCCAGGAAAGACCGCACCAACCAAGTAGGAGGAGGTATCGCCATCGTCTTCAAAGACTCCATCAGCGTCACCACCTCCACTGAAGACTCCCCTCTCGCCGCTGAACACCTGCATTTTCAGATTCGCACCGACCCGAGGACCACCCTCAGAGGATCCCTCGTCTACCGTCCTCCCGGACCTCGCGCCCCTTTCAGCGACGCCATCGCCGACTTCATCTCCCCGCACGCCCTCGCCTCACCGGACTACATCCTCCTAGGCGACCTCAACTTCCATCTGGAACAAAACAACGACCCCAACACCACCACCCTGCTCGACAACCTCGCCAACCTCGGCCTCAAACAACTGGTGAACACTGCCACCCACATCGCCGGACACACACTCGACCCTATCTTCTCCGCCAGCAAACACGTCTTCTTCAGCCACGCCTCCGCCCTTCATTGGACCGACCACAGCTGCGTCCACTTCACATTCCGACGCAAGACCCGCCACCTCCGCACTCAACCCATCCCTCGCCGACAGTGGAACAAGATCCCTGAAGAGCAACTCTTCTCCGCACTCGCCGCCAACCAACCCACCCTCACCACCGACCCCAACGACGCAGCCCTCAACCTCACAAACTGGATCTCCAACTGCGCAGACAACCTTGCTCCCCTCAAACGCTCGCAGCGACAGAACAACACCAAGAAACCCCTCTGGTTCTCTGACACCCTCAAAGAATCAAAGAAAACTTGTCGCGCACTTGAGAAAGCCTGGCGCAAGGACCGCACCGCTGACAACATGACCGCCCTCAAGAACGCTACCCGCGAACACCACCACCTGATCCGCGCTGCAAAAAGGAATTTTTTCACCGACAGACTGGACAAAAACAGCCACAACAGCAGAGAACTCTTCAGCATCGTCAAGGAGTTCTCCAACCCCAGCGCCAACGCCAACGCCGTCACGCCCTCACAGGATCTATGCGAATCCCTCGCCACTTTCTTCCATCGCAAGATCAGCGACCTCCACGACAGCTTCGGACACCAGACCCAACCAAACACCACCGAACCCACATCCCCAACCATCACCCTCAACAACTGGACCCACATCAGCACGGAAGAAACCAAATCCATCATGAACTCTATCCACTCCGGCGCCCCTTCGGACCCCTGCCCGCACTTCATCTTTAACAAAGCCGACGACATCATCGCCCCGCACCTCCAGACCGTCATCAACTCTTCTTTTTCTTCTGCTACCTTCCCCGAATGCTGGAAACACGCCGAAGTCAACGCCCTACTAAAGAAACCTACGGCTGACCCGAGCGACCTGAAAAACTTCCGCCCCATCTCCCTTCTGCCTTTCCCAGCCAAAGTAATAGAGAAGACCGTCAACAAACAGCTGACCACCTTCCTGGAGGAAAACAACCTGCTCGACCCCTCACAGACCGGATTCCGAACCAACCACAGCACTGAAACCGCCCTCATCTCAGTCACAGACGACATCAGAACCCTGATGGACAACGGTGAAACAGTCGCCCTCATTCTTCTCGACCTCTCGGCTGCCTTTGACACCGTCTGTCACCGCACCCTAATCACCCGCCTCCGCTCCACCGGGATCCAAGACCAGGCCCTGGACTGGATCGCCTCCTTCCTCGCAAACCGCTCCCAAAGAGTCTACCTCCCTCCGTTTCGCTCAGAACCCACTGAGATCATCTGCGGCGTACCTCAAGGCTCATCACTCAGCCCAACACTCTTCAATGTCTACATGAGCCCCCTCGCCAACATCGTACGCAAGCACGACATCATCATCACCTCCTACGCCGACGACACCCAACTTATACTCTCCCTCACCAAGGACCCCGCCAGCGCCAAGACCAACCTACAAGAGGGTATGAAGGACGTCGCAGATTGGATGAGGCTCAGCCGCCTAAAGCTGAACTCTGAAAAAACGGAAGTCCTCATCCTCGGCAATACCCCGTCCGCCTGGGACGACTCCTGGTGGCCCACTGCCCTCGGCACCGCACCGACCCCCGCAGACCACGCCCGCAACCTCAGCTTAATCTTGGACCCTCTTCTCACCATGACCAAGCAAGTCAACGCCGTGTCCTCCGCCTGCTTCCTCACCCTCCGCATGCTCCGCAAGATCTTCCGCTGGATCCCCGCCGACACCAGAAAAACCGTGACCCACGCCCTCGTCATGAGCCGCCTGGACAACGGCAACACCCTCTACGCCGGGACCACAGCCAAACTCCAAAATCGCCTACAACGCATTCAAAACGCCTCGGCCCGCCTCATCCTCGACGTACCCCGCAGCAGCCACATCTCCGCACACCTGAGACACCTGCATTGGCTCCCAGTCAGCAAAAGGATCACCTTCCGACTTCTCACCCACGCACACAAAGCCCTCCACGACAAGGGACCGGAATACCTCAACAGATGCCTCAACTTCTACGTCCCCACCCTCCCCCTCCGCTCCTCTGGCCTCGCACTCGCCACCGTCCCTCGCATCCGACGCTCCACGGCAGGTGGGAGATCTTTCTCCTTCCTGGCGGCCAAGACCTGGAACTCCCTCCCCACCAGCCTCAGTACCACCCAGGACCACTCCGCTTTCCGGAGACTCCTAAAGACCTGGCTGTTCGAGCAGCGATAACCACCCCCTTTGTCCCTAGCACCTTGAGACCCGCACGGGTGAGTAGCGCGCTTTATAAATGCTAATGATTTGATTTGATTTGATGTATCTCAGAGTAGCTTTACATGGTTCTCACCATATGTACTCCCTCATCACATCAGCTGGTAAATATATGACCACTATGCTGCACATACATGATGACCCTACATGTGTATCTACAGCTCTTTTGATGGAATTGTCACGGTTTAGGGCGGGTCTGATCAGGACTCTGGTTTGGACACCCCTTGAGGTCACCGAATATCCTAAAGAGGTAGTATACTGGGGCAGAAGAGCAGCTAAAGGCATACACGGAAAGGACAGCTATGGACAGACACAGGAAACAGGAAAGTAAAAGCAGAGCAACCCTTGTGTGAACAAATAGGAAACGGATTACTAGTGGACAAACACGCTGGGGTTGTACACAGAGTAAGGCACAGAACCTCCCACAGTGACAGGGAATCTCAATGCCTCTGTGCAGTTTGCTCTTACAGATAGTCACCCTGCCAGCCCCATAGAAAGGAGGCAGCAGAAGTGATTCTGTCTCTGGACCCTAGAGCACAAACAAGGATAGTACTTACATACACAGGACACGCTCTTGTGGGCCCAGCTGGAAACACAGTGGCGATTCCTGAGAAAACAGCAATAGCACACTGTCACTGTTAGGCACGAAAGACAACATATAACACTAGACAAGGATGGGGGCTGGAATTGCCTCCTGGAAACCAGGAGCCAACCCCAGTACAAAGGAGGACACTTATACGCTGGTGAAGACTGATAGAACACTTACCAGACACAAAGAACCAAGAAGAAACAGAAGGGAACAAACAAAGAGGCAGAGGCAAGAACTGGGAACAGGCTCAGGCTGAAGTATAGGGAGGACTAGGACTTGAAAACAGGGTGCAAACTTCTGGCTGGAACAAACAGAGATAGACTGGGAACCTGAGAGCAGGCTCTGGCTGGAACAGGCAAGGACAGGACTGGAATACAGGGAGTAGGAATGAGTAGTAAACAGGACTGGGAAACAGAGAGCAGATTCAGGCTGAAACCAGGCAGAAGCAGGGCAGAGAAACAGGGAGCAGGCTCTGGAAGAAACAAACATGTACAAGGCTAAGAAATAGGGGGCAGACTCTGGCTGGAACAATCAGGAGCAGGGCAGAGAAACAGGAAACAGGATCAAGCTGGAACAGCACAGGAACAAAACTGGAACACCATCCGACAAAGGGTCTGTAACACAAAGGAATCAAACTCCAATGCACAACGGGGATCTTGAGGAAATGGCTGCTTATAAGCAGTTCCAAGCTGGGCTGCACAGGAGAGGTCTCAGGTGTGTGTAGTTTCAGACACTTGCAAGTCCTGGAGGAGAGGATCCGGTGAAAAGGAGCAACTGGACTTCTCCCATAGAAAACAATGGGAAACAGAATCCGGGTTTTCCTGACTACCAAGCTGTGCATTATGGGATTTGCAGTCCCAGGAAGCAAATGTAGTACTACACAAGTGTGCCATGGAGAAAAGAAAAACAAACAGGAGTCAGCAAGGGACTCTAGATAAGTGTTTAAGGTGATTCCCAGGCTTCCGACAGTCCCCTTACAGCGCCCCCTAGAAATGGGACGACAGAGTCGTAACAGGAATAGGTGAATTACACAGATTAAAAAACACATCCATCAATGACGTGCCCAAAATGCCAGGCATCTGACCTACTTTGCTGGACAGTTGGAAGTGACCTAAGTCCGCCAGTGGATGTTGTCATGGTGGTAGGTGGTCGTAACCACCATGCAACTTGACATTGGATAACATTGCTGCCTTTGGCGGACTTGAGCCAATGGTGATGACCGCCAGCGGTGACGGTTCTGTACGTGGTGGCTGTGACTGTCATTTTCTGCAGTAATGCTCAATAGTGCCATCGCCAAGCACATGCGGACCCTGGGGGTCCATAGCCAGCGAAGCACCATTGTAGAAAGCGGTGGGAGGACCTGAGACGATGGGCCCAGAAGACCACGGAGTCCCAGCTGGGGATGTCATCCCAACGAGGGAGGAGTGGCCATCGGACCCTGATTCCACTAATGGCCTGCAATTTGCTGGTCGCCTAACCTGAGGTGGATGGAGGGCAGTAGAGCAGCCACAAGGGGATAAGTACTTACAGAAACCATGTACTTTGCTCTGATAGTTTGGTGCTTGCTATTACACTTTAGCAGCTGTGACAATGTTTGAGGTCTACATGTATGTTGACTACTGGGATTACATTGTACTCTAATTACCTGATTAAGAGATGGAGATGTGGCCCTAGGCGATTGCATGTGTACGTTTAGGTCACCTGTGTCAAGATACATCTGTGTCTGCATGTAGACAATTGACAGTGCCATGCGTGACTCCACCCAGCTATGTATGTATGTAGGCTGCTGAACCATCCTACCTATCTAGTTTTTCTTGGTCCATAAATCTGAATATATGAATATGTAACCCTATGGTGGCAGTTCACTCCCATCTATGGACATCATCTGTATTTGCTACAGAGTCCTGACCTATGCGGTATAGTGCCTAGTTACCTTTTGTGCTGGTACAGATATTGACTGCATGTGAGTCTGGCATCTCATTCAGTCAACAGTTATGGGCAGAAATTGACTGTACATATGGGTTTGTGGTGCGGTCTTCATTGTCCCTTCATATGCATCCTTTGGGGCATATAAAGGTTGTAACTAAAAGAAATCCGACTATGGATGTCTGATATTGAGTATTTGGGCATACCATGCATTTCCATGCCATTGAAATGTAGGCAAATTACTATTACCCCAATGCCGCTGTTTCAGAGGAGGTAAGTGATTGGCCATTTCAACCCTTGGGCTAAGTGCAGCATCCATGCAATATGTGCCAGTGGCCTACCAATACTAGTGCAACCTCTGGTATTATGCGCCTACATCATGTCACAATGGTAACTTGAGGTCAGATTTAGTGGAGTCGGACAATCTGTGTTTCCCTTAGCCTAGTTGATTTGGACAGGCATTGATTTTGCCATACTTCATACTTCGAGATGTCATGCCTTGCCTGTACTACTATTTCTCATAAAGGTACTGTTGTTGTGGCACATGTTGTAAGTGTAATGGCAGTGATGTAGGTCCATGTGTGCATCATGTATACATGTCTTTTCAGTGGGATACGTGTGTTGTGTGAACCTTGGTACTGATATTCATGTCAGGATTGGTGTGAATGATGTGGGTTCACTCACGTTGATATGTCGTGGCTCTGTACCTGCATGTCACATGGTATTTAAGTTGCCATAATAGGTATTAGTTAGCTGTCCTTTGTTTTTATTTTTACAGTGCTGTCTGTGATTGTCAGTGGATGTATCATGTGTGCTAGGTAGGCAACTGTTGCCGTACATACATGCATGTATGGTGTGATGTGGAGTATCTGTGTATGGTTACTGCAACTTAGCCTCTAGGATTCAATCAGTCAATCAATCAAGCAATCAAACATTTCTAGAGCACTTTACTCACCCATAGGGTCTCAAGGCGCTGGGGGGGTCCTCAGAGATCAGTTGAAGAGCCAAATCTTGAGGTCCTTCTTGAACTGAGGCTGCGATGGCGACTGTCTGAGGTGGGTTGGTAAGGTGTTCCAACCTTTAGCTGCCAGGTATGAGAATGATCTTCCTCCAGCCGAGGACTTCTTTATGCGGGGTACGTTAGCGAGCAACTGCTGGGATGAACGGAGAGGTCTGCAAAGGGAGTACCAGGTGATGGGGTGGTTGAGTTACATGGGTCCGCTGCCGTGGAAGGCTCTGCAGGCATGTACGATGAGTTTGAAGTTGATCCTCTTCTCAACGGTAAGTCAGTGGAGGTTCATCAGGTGTTCTGTGATGTGTTCTCGGCAGGGGAAGTCTAGGACAAGTCTGGCGGTGGCATTCTAAATTTGTTGCAGCTTGTTTAAGTTCTTCTTGGAAATTCCAGCATAGAAGGAGTTGCCGCAGTCAAGTCTGCTTGTGATTAAGGCGTGTGTCAAGGTTTTCCATCAGTCGACTGGTATCCATCTGAAGCTCTTTCGGAGTAGTCGGAAGGTGTGGAAGCAGGTGAAGCTGACGGAGTTGACCTGCCTAGTCATGGTGAGCGTTGAGTCGAGGATCACGCCAAGGTTTCTTGTGTGGCCTGTGGGGTTAGGGGGCCTGCTGAATGTAGAGGGCCACCAAGAGTCGTCCCAAGGTGACAGGGAGGTTCCCAATATGAGGATCTCAGTTTTGTCAGAGTTCAGCTCTAGGCAGCTCTCGCTCATCCAGGTGGTGACTGCTTCCATCCCTTCTCTGAAATTCTTCATGGCTGTTGAGGGGATCTCGGTCTTTGATACATGTAGTGATTTAACTGTTCTCCAGACATGTATTAGAAGATTTAGATGGCACCTGAATGGCACTGCCATATGTTGTGTCTTCATCAGGGATTGCATCCATAGTGTAAGATCTGTACAGAGGGTTCAGCTAGGCATGCAATTGCAATGGCAGGTGCTGTGTAGTTAGTCAATAGAGTTGTCATTACTTGCATGGTACATTACTTATGGTCATGGACAGGTCAGGAGTTGAATGTGAACATGCATGATATGGTTTTATCTGTCAACTGCTGTTCCTAATGGTGATAGGAGAGATATAACCAGGATTAGGACAGATTTTCAGTTTTAGCAAGGGCATGATGTGCATGCTGACATAGGTTTCAGGTTAATTGATGGAAGCCTCCAGTTGGGGTACCTTACATAGATTATGATATCGGTGAGAGATGACATGAACAGATGGACATAAGTAACATGTTGTGACATGAAGTAGGATATGTGGTGTTCCATGTGGGATTCCCTAGCCAGGAGATGTATACCTACAGTTGTGCATGTTTCCATGTGTGTATATGAAGAATGTAATGACCCTCTCTCTCTCTCTCCCTCCTTCTCTCTCTGTGCATCAGCATTGGCAGGCGAAGGAGACAGGGCACAGGTGAGTGGGGATGCTGCTGGCCACAGGACCTGGAGTGCTGAGACCACTGACAGCGAGGGACCCGTTGGCCTGGAGGGTGAGGGGAGTGCCATGGGGAGGCCAGATCTTCCACTTCCTCATCTTTGGAAGCCTCCTCCAGTGAACACTCCCTGGCGGTGGCGGACCCTTCTGGGACCACCCCAGCACAATCTTTGTCAGCCAACCCTCCATTCTACCACCGCCCTCCCTGTAGCTCCCCACCCATTTGTCTGGGCCCTCTCACCCAGAAGGGTGGGCGTCTCCTTCGCAGCAGGTACCTCTGCCAGCCCTGCTGCCCTCAGTGAGGAGGCTATTGACCCCCTAAGGTCAATCTCTGTGGATAAGTCGACCATCCTGAGTGCCACTGAGGTACTGGCAACTCAAGTCCAGTAGAGTAATGCGTTCCTGGAGGGCATTCACAATACCCTGTCTGGCCTACAGAGTTCCTCTCAGGCTCTGGCCTCCACACTGACAGCAGCCAGTCACCCTTTATCTTCCGTTCCTCCCACACCTTCCTCTTCCCAAACCCAAACACCTCCTCCTCTCTGACCCAGCTAAAGCACACAGACAGACAAGCATGCATCCACCTCAACATCCAAGGATAGCGCTGACAAACACAAGCACCGCAAGACCTACCTCTGGCATGCACACAAACAACAACCACCTGCAGACACAGCAACAGTCACTATCTGCCCTGACACCCCCACCACCACAGACACTACATCTGACATACGTGCAGTCACCACACCAACATTCACCGATTCAGCCTCAACAACTATCTTCCCCAGTCATCACAACAGCAGACCCTCAGACATCCACCCCAGTCACCACATCCGCAGCCACCACAACTACTGACACACCTACATGCAGCAGCACATCCACAATGCCTGCAGTCACCACCCCAACAGGCAGTCACCCATCCACCACGGTACCTCCCAGCACCTCCACCCCTCCCTCTCATCCCAAGACACATAAATGCCCACACTCACCCACCCAACAGACACCCTCCACCCAAAAGCATACCTCGCACATACATTCACTCAAGACATCCACCAAGACACCTCTTACAAACACTACCTCTCCAACCACTCCCAAAACCTTTTGCCATGACCGTCCCGTGTAAGAAGCTTTTCTTCTCCGAGTTGAGCATGTTCCCTACTGCTCTCCCACTCAGTGATACCCTAGACGGCTTGTGTCCCTCCCCAAGTTCAGCCCTTCCACCTCCAAGACCTCCCCTTCCACCCCTGAAAGTTCCCATGCCCCTCCCCTGCTAAGAAGTTGACCCTTCTGAAGAGTTCCCAATATACCTCTAAGCCTTGACCTAAGCCCCCCACCCCCAACTCCCAAGCCCAAGGATCACCCACCCACGCCTAAGCTCACCCCCCCCCCCCCCCAATCCCTGAAGTGCCTGCCTTCCCCCTTGATGCCCCAGCCTGTGGAGGTTACATGGCAGTCAGGAGTCAAATTGGGGCACACACGTGCATTTTGTGCATGTTGCACTTGTAATTACTGGGCTGGGGTCTGGCCTTGGACATTTATTCAAATAAATTTTATGTATCACAGGAGCAATCTGTAGTTGGTTTCAAGGTTACATCTTTGTCCGGAATTTCTTTACTTAGGGCAGTTTTGGTGTTGGCTGACATTGTTTGTGTGTGTGCGCATTTGTGTGTGAGTGGTGGTTGTGCTACCAGTTGTGTCTGGGCTGCATGTGTGGTTGTGTGCATGACAATTGTCCCCACAGTGATGGGTGTGCTGTGTGAAGGGCATGTGTATGTTGGCGACATATTGTTGTGTTGGTATTGTGTGGTGTTTGTGTTGATATGTGTCATTTGCTCTGTTGTATGCATTAGTGTGGTTGTACTGTGTGCGTGAGTGTGTATGGGGACGGGTACGTCTGATCCGTTGTGATGTGTGTTGCAGGGTATGTGGTATGGCTCATTCTTTGAATGTGTGATTGTGTGTGTTTGTTCTTTGGTGTTGTTACGTTGTGTTGTATGTATGATTTGTCAACTGGAGGTGTGTACTGTGTGTGCTTAACAGTGTTTTGGGGTGTTGCGGTTGTGGTGTAGTTGTGTCATTTGGTAGTGTTGTGTATGACTGTGCTATGCTGTGTATCTGGGGGGCGGGAACATGGTCTCTGCTAGCCTGAAGGTGGCTGCAGTTGTCCGTGGCGGCGGTCTAACTGCACTGGCGGTGTTGGCAGTGGATGGGCTGTATTCTGTTGGAAAGACCGCCATGGTCCTAATTTGGCAGTCTTCTCCACCAGCCTGTTGGCGATACGACCGCCACCGCCAACATGGCTGTCCTGCGACAGCGGAACTCGTAATGACCCCTATAGAATTTACTAAACAAATAAATAAAATTACAAGAAATGTTTTCAAAATTTAGAAACAAACACAATTATAAACATATACCATAAAATGTAAGTTATTAATAATACATATATTTAAACAGTATTAGGAAATGTATTAAGTCTGGGAATAATAAATGCACTATTCCCACTTCAGTCTGTGCAACAGTAGGGAAAGGGTTGGACTTCACTAGTCCTATTTCACTCTGTGGAACAGTAGGGAAAGTGTTGGACTTCGGTGGGGTAAGATTTACTATTCCCACTTCAGTCTGTGCAACAGTAGAGAAAGCGCTGGACTTCAGAGCAGTTAAAATTCCTATTCCCGCTTTAGTCTAAGCAACAGTAGGGAAAGATTTGGACTTCAGATGGGTTAAAGTTACTATCCCCACTCCAGTGTATACAACAGTAGGGAAAGCATTGGACTTCGTAAGAGTAGGATTTACTATTCCCACTCCAATCTATGCAACAAACTACTTCACTTCAAACATATTACATATTTACATAACCATATTAATTTTGAAAAAAACAGAAAACTCTCAATATAAACATTACTCAACATAATATATATATATATATATATATATATATATATATATATATATATAAATAAAACAGCAAATTTACAAATTCATAAACAATGTAATAATTAATTTTCAATGTAAAAGTAATGGTTGCTAAATTATTACTTAATTAACTAGCCAGCCTATACCCCTAACAAGTCTAGCAACCCATAACTAAAATAAAGAATATACAGTTACATAATTGATAACCAATGAAATAACTAATTAACAATTATTAATAATTGCTTACCTTCCCACCCAAAACCCCTACATACCCAGCAACCCACACCTAAAATATAACATATAATTATTACACAATTAAAATTAATCAAATATTTAATTATACAATGTTTTTATTAAATAATACTCATCTTCCCACCTTATACCACTACAAACCTAGCAACCCACAACTAAAATAATTCAGTATTACATAATGTACATAATAATTCCTCCAATTGTTAATGAATTAATAATTTTGTGTTAATTAATAATACTTAACTTCCCACCCTATACTCCCACAAACCAGCACAACATACACAAAATGTAACTAAAATAAATAACAAACTTTACACAATTAACAATAAATTAAAATTAGTTGTAATTATTGCCTATTACCAAATTAGGTTCCCACCCTATACCCCTACAAACATAGAAACCTGCACCTACAATATCATTAATTAAATCAGTATTACATAATTCATATCAACCACCCGCTATGACACAATAAGTTACTATTGACAATTCAATATCACATAAAATTACACATTATGTTTAAAAAATAGTAACAATTATTCAAACATTAACCCATTAAATTAATATATGAACTAAATCACATTAAAATAATTAAAAAACAAAAACAATATTATTTACAAGTATATTATTCCAAACGATATTAAAGCACAACAATATTCTTACACCATAGCCCCTTAGCTGCTGGGTCCGCCCTCCCCCCAAAAGCTTCTCCCAATTGCTGAGTCCTTTTTTTTGGCTATTTGGGGGTCATCTGCACTTAGGTCTCTTAGTGTATCCAGGGTTTGTGTATTCCCCTGGAGGCGAGAGAGAAAATAGGCAAAATATGGCAACGTTTTTAGTTTTTTTGGGGAAAAATAGGAAACAAGCTCTGGATAAAAGTGTCTGGATTTTTTCTAAAAATGGCATCAACATGCCAGAGGCTCAGAAGCGAGTGTAGAAATGGAGGGGTGTCAGCTTGTAACCACTAACCTGAGTAAACCGGTCGGCAGGGGTGATAGACTGAGGACTGTTCAACCACTCCCCTTTGTGTTCTCCCCCAAGGGGCAAGTAAGAACTACCCATCCAAGATGAACATCCAGGGGGAAGGGAAAGTAGAGAAAACAATTAAAAAACAACCAGGAATACCGGATGGCCTGTCCTGCTGCATCGTCACTGGAGGAACTGGTTAGTCAGCATGTCTAACCAGCCAACATAGGGTGTGGTAACTTCAGAAAGGGAACGCAAGAGTCTATTATGCACAAATGTTAACATTAAAACTTAATGAGGGTAACTCCTCCTACCTCTAATACTCACTCAGGCAAACATGCATGTGCAGAAGGGCTGTTCCAGAAGACAATGAGGAATTTGTTTAGATTTCACTCAAGTTCAAACCATAAGCGGGGAACAGAACATTTACAGAGGATACTGTCAGACTGGAAAACCAGAGTACTGAAGGAGACAGCAATGTGTTAAAAGACAAAATTCCACTGGCAATAATCAGTGGTCCAGAGATAACTTTTCTCTAGACTGGCAGGAGAATTAGAGGCTTACAGCACACCTCCGAAAAGTAACTTCATAGTGCGCAGATAAAATATACATAGAAACAAGAAACAAGGCTGTTCCTCCTATAAGCACCGCTTCCCCTGTGACCGTGCTCTGGTACATAGTCAAGTAACTAAAATAAAGCTTGCAGGGGAAAGATTCCACAAGTAAATGGCAAAGTCACAAAGAAACGAGAATTGCCCATCCAATCGTACACGGCTCTTATCAAGCGTGCACTGATCCATGACGTACCTCAGCTGGATTCCTTTTCCAGAAGCGAAATGCACCCTTCAATGTGTGCGCACCTCTTGTCAAGTGTTGCACAGTCCACAACGGGCTTCTCTGGGTTCTTCAGCCAAGGATAGAACAAAGCCTGGGCCAGCAAATCCCCACAACACCGAAGAACAGAGTGCCTGCAGGAAGCTACTTTTTCAGCAGGAGCGCTAGTCAATGCTCCTAGCCGCCGTGATAGGAAAGGTACACCCACTCCAGGATGTGATGTCAACATCAGCAAGGACTACACCGGGCTGCTGACGGACATAGGAAGCAGCTAGGAGTCAGACTGATGTCCAAGCATGACCAAAAATTGTCAAGCAATGAACCTGTGGGGTCAGAGGCTTTTATAGCCTCTATCAATCGTGGTCATGTAGGAAGTACAAACACTCATTCAGTCCCCATTCGTTCTTCTGTAATCCTACTATAACACAGTCTGTGTGTTGCTAGGACTCAGCAACGGTACAGGGACATGACAATCCGTCAACTTTTTTTTAGCTTCATACTCTTCCTATGACGGGGGTGGCGATTTAGATTGGCATGTGTATAGGGGTGTGGAATTCCTACAGACCGACGCCCAGCACATACTGTTTGGGATCAAGGACAATAAAATTTCATGTTCATTTTGTCACTGGGACAAGTAGACCCAGCACCTGCAGCACAAACCCTTTGGGAGCCAGTTTTACAGTACAGCATTATGGATAAATGAAAGGCTTTGTCTGCAGTTAAGGTAATATTTGTGCCCATATGTTAATGCTGTTCAAACTTGTGTTTATGGCTTATTAATACAAAGCCTTTATTATTAGGGTAAGTGCTTTTAGGAAATGTTATAAGTTTGGACTGCACTAATGACAGTAGTTCCAGTATAAAAATGAATACGCATGTTTACAAAGTTTAACAATATGAGGCAACGTATAATGCTCCCAGAATGTTCTCTGATTAGATGCAAATATTTTCAGAAGCTTAAAAGCAAGACCAATTATTCTTTGCTCACAAAATGAAATGTTCACAAAAAATGCAACTAGGAAAATAAATGTTTTGCTAAACTATTGTAAAATTTTAGGTAACATCTCTTTGAAGTATCAATTAGTAAAATGTGTTAATGCATACTATTGTTCCAAAAACATATTCACAATGGAAAATCAGTGTAATCCTTTTCAACATTATGGGAAACACGAAAACAAACAAAGTATTGGCACAGCCAATAACCCTGACATTGGTGGTCAACATTTTGGTTTATCAGCGTGTGTCTTGCTTTGACGTGGTTTTTGTAAAACTTGATTGCTGTGGGAGTTGCTGTGCCCTCATCATTATAACAAACGCTGACAAAAGGCAAAAACAAAATTGGTTTAAAAAAAAAAAAACACACATTGCCACAGTGTTCCCTGGCACTAAACAAAACTACTTTGTGTGCCAATATGCTCCTTGTGAAAGAGCAGAATGTGGCCACTCACAGTGCAGCCAGCCGGTAGAGGGATACAGACAGAATTTTACTAAAAACAGAAAGTATTAGTTAACACCAGATTTAATTCTTAGGGAAAGTCACAAAAGTGCACTTGTGGGATATGTCCTTGCATTAGTGGAGAATTTAGGCTTGTATAACTTCACAAGAATTTACAAAAATAGGCCAGGAAATTGCATTCCTAGAAAATATCTGGAAACTGCATTTTAGCAAAAGCAATATGCATGTGTAGATTTGCTCATGCGAAAATCTGTTGAGCATTTACAAGTTAACTTTCCCTCACCTCTTTTTTCCATTACTTCTGCCCTTGTCAGGAGTAAATTTCCAAACTTGCTCAGTATAGGAAAAGATGAGAGTAGAGCTGGTGAAAACTCCTAAAAATATGAAGTTACTTGGTTTGCAAAGACTCAAAAGTGCATTCCAACCCTGGAACTTATTCCTTCAACTCCCTCTTGTCCCAGTATGTAAATCTGCAGAACGGTGGCAAAATAAGGGAATTGCTAGTATTCAAATACTACTACAGTATAAGCCCTGGCACAATCAGAGATGCTTTTATCAAAGGACTTATATAATGTGTTTGTGTTTAAAGTGATTGCTGCTATAATTTGTTGGCAGACTACCTGGCATCAAAGGGACAATTGGATTATTTTACAGGACAAGTAGATTTAGTATTCTACTACTAGTATTTAATAAAATTTGTCCCATGGACAAGTTTATTAAATTCCACATTCCTGGAAGCAGATGTGGAGGGTCAATATCTAGACCTACAGGGCACACTGGATAGCAGGGAACTTACTATCTTGAACACCCACGGCCCAAATGTGGATGACCAACAGTCCTACTACAAAATGCAGGGGTTACTCAATGACATTGCTGATTTCCCTTTAATATGAGCGGGGAAATGTACCTGTATTCTAGACAGGAGTTGGGATCACCACACACCATGGCTGGGTAAGAAACCAGAGATGTCAGAGACCCTTGACCGAGTCTTGCAGAATATGGGGTTACTGGATTGTCGGAGCACCTTTCACCCAGAGGCACATGGTTATTCGTGTCATTCTGTGAAGCACAATACCTAGAGTCGCTTGGATAGGATCCTTTTTTGCAGCACCGGATCCAGGGGTCACTGTGGAGGGTTGACCACCTGGGGAGGTACCTATCTGATCATAGCCCAGTGTTCTTTTCACCCGGGTTGGGGGGGATGGTTTGCGCCATACAGCGCATGCCTCCAGATCTCCTAACGAGTGTGGCTTGTCTGGAGGCAGATGGAGATTCAGCAGTACTTGAATAACTGGGGCTCCAGGGAAACTAGGGCCATGAAATGGGAGTCTCGTAAGGCCATCATGAGAGGGACCTCTATTGGGATAACATGTGGGGTCCGGCGACAACTTGCAGCAGACCTTGAGAGTAGCGAGCGGACCTTAGCACAGCTTTATAAGGACAAGGCAGGTTCTGCCACTGTATGGGGAGAGGTTCTGCGCACTCAACGTACATTACAGAAATTGTGATACACCCTAGCTAAGCATACACTTAAGTCTTACCACCAGGGCCTGCACAGGGAAGGTGACAAATCTGGTCTGTTGGCTTGGATACTAAAGCGCGAGCAGGAAATCCCACCAATTCTGTGCCGCAGGGACATTGAGGCATGGGGAGGGGGTGGATGGTGATGCAAAGGAATGACATACTGACTGTCCTGGTAACCCATTTTCAGGTTGTATACCGAGCTAACGATGAGACACACCCCGACATGACAGAGTTTTTTTTTGAGGGACTGACTTTGGCCCGTCTCTCCCCCGACGGCACACAAGATTTAGGTGTGGATCTCACTAGGTGGATGATCAGCTCATTGTGGGGTTCGTCGGAGCAAAAAAAAGCAAGGCTGTGCAAAATCATACCATCTCACAGTGGATCATGCTCTCCATTAAGATAAGTTACACTCTGGTGAAGAAGCAGCCTCCGGAGGAATAGCATGTCCATTCCACCAGGGGCAGAGGTGCTATCACTATGTTAGCATGTGGCGTCACTGTCCTAGACATCTGCACACAGCCAAGTAGGCATCTCTCCATACGTTCTAGAAGCACTATTGTCAGAACAGCCAAGTTCCCCCACAACGGCATTTTGAAGTTTCAGATTTAAACATCTCCATATTTTTCAGTGTATTATCCTGTTTAGACCATCTCATATCCATGTGGTGGTAGTGAAAACTACCTTCAACTTGTAACTGACCTATGCCAACCTGATCAACTAACCCTGCCTTAATATAAAATGTCCAATTACCAAGTAATCCATAATAACATAGCAAGCCTTTTGCTGCATTACAGTCCGGGGAAACTAAGGGCCAGATGTAGCAAAGGGTTTTACCCATTCTGTGTCTATGGGAAAATGTATTTGTACATATGGCCCTAAATCCTCTACTCTAAAGCCACCAACCTACTGCCAGTTTTCACCAGAAACACTGTGAGACCCTCTGCCTGGCACACAAGTACATGCATGTGAAGGACAGCTGCAACAAAATTCAATACTACTCCACTAGACACTACTGTCTTCAGAACACCACGGCCTTCTGCAATATAGATAACCACCCCATTGTTAGAAACAAAACGGATTTTCAATTATGTTTTTAGCAGTTTGTGCAGCCATTCCTTCTAACCTGTAAGCACAGTGGGGTGATTCAATTTGCAAGACATCACTGTATATGAATACAGCAGATATAAGCAAATACAAGAGGGCAAAATAACACACCAAACCTAAGCAACCGTGGTATGTTACTCTATTCTAATTAAATCTGGCAGGACCCAAACTTTTCACTTCCGGGACAAGCTGAAGACTCGTCTTTTCAAGCAGTACCATCTTAAAATATAACCTCTCTGTTATTTAATTCTCGGAGAAGTGCCTCACTTCCCTCACTGCCATGGTCCCTGCACACTCCCCCCTGCTCGCCCCTCCATTAGATCTACCTTATCCCTTATGTCCTTTGTCCGAGTCTACTGGGAACACCCTCCCTTTCTTATATTATGTCTCCCTCCCACCTCTATGCATCCTACACCCTCCCGTCCACCTAGACCGCTTATATTATTTACTCCTCTACTGTACAGCACTCAATTACTTTGCATCTAGGTTTCTACTATATAAGAAGTCACCGACATGCATAAGTATTCCATTTATTCATGACAAATGCAGCTTATTGTGTAGCAAATCTAATGCTTAAATGCGAAGACTGAGTGGGGGAAGGGGAGGTGCGATATTCACTTGCGCGCTGAGAAATTAAACAAGATGTGTGTTTTTACAGTTTGGAAGACACAATCTTTGAATCATCGGTTGCTTCAACAAACAGCCTCGTTATCGGGATAAGCCTATTTTCTTTATATTTACATTACGAGAGAAAGTCCTACTTGCTTTGGTCTTGTCGTTCTATATAAAGTACATGCATCAACCGTGTAGATGTGTGCGCTTCAGAAATGCAACTTTAAAAAAAACCTGAGTTGTCACACGATTCTTCAGTTGTATCGTTTAGACTATACATAGCAACATGGAAATAAATGAGTGCAATAGTAATTCTTTATTTTTATGTATTTACTAGTTGCAACTATGCTTTGAGCAATTTAAAGTTAAAATAAAGTGATAGTTTATTAGTAGAACCTGGTAGTATTTTAGTATGTTATGCTTCAAATGATGACCGTACCACGAAACTTGGAGAACGCATCTGCGAGGCTTCAAATGCTTATGTACAGTACAAATTTTGCATTTTATTTTCTGTTACCTCATTGAAGGATATTGCAACCTGGAGAGTTTGGATTTGCAAACCTGACACAGTGTCTTACCCATTATACTCTGTATACTAACCAAACTACAATTGTAGCCAGCTGGTGACCTGCCCTGTAAATGCACTTTTAATATATTTATTATAAACCATTTAGTATTAATCCGGACCGAACCCCATACCTTGGCGACCTCTTCTACATCACGAGGAGAGTAAATTCTTATAAGCATCTCCGCTCTGACTCGCGACCTGTGAACGTCATCCAAACTGATATATGCGTCACCCATAGTTTCACCAACACAACTTTAACTCCTTATAAGTGACAATGTGTTCTGATTCTCCGAAAACCAACGTCAATGACTAAAGCGTAGAGCTGTTCATAAATTAAATCCCTCTTGTGAAAGAAAGAGTAGATTTCGATGGTAGGCGCCTCTGATACCTTTGTTCTGTCTCGGTGACGACTCACCTCAGATGAATCCTGCCAAGACATTTCTCGTCTGATTTCCTTTGCAGCGAACAGCGCTGTTTAACTTAAAATGAGTAAACACTGGAAAGACTTCGGTGTTTACTACACACCTCCAAAACGGACAGCTTCCTGTGTGTGAACAACGTGCGGAGTGTCAGTTTATACTTAGAGAACTCATGCCCCAAACAGGGGACACATCTTTCCTGACTTGATCAAAACGTTCGCAACTGCGCATGCCCACGGTAGAGATACTGGTTACCTTACAGTACCCACTGCTCAGCGAGAATGCGCTTTACCAACGTAAATTAAATGATTGAAACAATTCTTACAAAAAGCACATACTTATGGTTAATAATATTGATAAATGCAGCAAGTAATCGAAGATATACGTTTTTCAGACGTGCTCAAAGTGCGGGGGCCTGCATGCTTCTTGGCGCGTGCTTAAGTAAGCGGGTCTCTACAGTGAACATGCGCATTTGATGTACGAACCAACGAGGTAGCATTTCGAATGTCAGTCTAGACGGAAACCCATTTGAAGAAGGATTACTATTTACAGTTCGGAACATTATTACAAGGCATAGTGTTTTTTTTTTTTTGGCTCTTCTCTATTGCTATCCGTTGCCACTGAGTGCCACTTGCTCGAGAGTTCCTCTCGTTAGATAGAGCATACTTTACGAAGAAAGAGATGGCTCCGCGCGACCCAGAGAAGGTAAGCAACTTCCCACGTAATGTTTAAGTTCATAACCTTTGTAAAATTAACAGTTTGTGCCTATTACTCTCAGCTGTTGGGGGTGGCGTGGGCATCTTTTGCATACGCGCACTTCCTTTTCCTTGAGGTTGTATCCATTTGATTTGGAAATTGTTTATTTCGGAAATAACATTCCTGTAAACTGTAGTGGCAAGTATGAAGGATGCGAGGGAGCCGGATTTCATGTTAATATCTTTTATTCTTGCCACAAGGAATAAGGCCCACGAGCAGCCGGCCAGCCGCAACACCGCGCTTTGTTCGCGCCTCTGCCTTTCCGCCGCGCCGCCCCCTGACGTCACGACCGTCCTCGCTACGGATTGGTTGTGGCGTCATGAGGCGCATAAACATAGAAGACAGACCAGTTCTGTCCCTCCGGCCTCGTACGTTAACTCACGTACGACATCTCCCTTTTCAACAGAACAAGAAAACTTAAGGAACTTCACCTCATAACAAAATCTTCGAACCTCTTGGGTGCTCGGATACGCCTAATTGGCCTGCTCGGAGTAACATACTGAAGTGAATTCGCCTTGACGGCGCACGCATCCTCTCGGCTTGACCCCATTACATTGTGACTGTCGCTCTCCACAGATTCGGGCCTGCAACCATTCTGTCCTGAGGCAGCCGTCAAGCCACGCCATGCCTTCTCGCATCGCTCTGCACTCCCCTGTCCACTTATTCCTGGCCTGGAAGGCGTATTCGCACATTCCTCCTCATCAATGACTACATCCCTGGCTTCGTGAGTTTGCCACTCGTCAACATCATCCGTGCATTCGGCCCATCCACACGGATATCTTTCATGATGATTTTCTCTTGACCAGCCTTGAGCCTAACTATGTCGTCCTTGCTCCGCCACCCCGCTCCTTCCAGACAGACTGCCCCTCTTGTCACTCCTTGCACACGCACCGGGGTTTGAAACACAGACTCCCCCTTCATCACCCTGTTGGGTTTCTTCACCAATACCCAATCCCCTTGCGCTATATTTTTAGTTTTGGCTCTATTCACCATGTCAGCGTACCTCTTATTGTTTTCCTGTTTGGCCACTATTCTTGCTTTGACTCTCAACCTCTCATCAGATTCTGCCTCAATTTCCCGGTTCATGTCATACCACTTATTGAATTTGGGGGTAAGCTCACTCATGCATCTTCTCCCTCTCATCAAATAAAACGGAGTGTGTCCAGTAACCTCACTGGGCGTGTTGTGGAAAGTGTTCATCTTGTCCGCCAGAAACGCTTTCACATTCATGTTGGAAGCGATCGCCTGTTGCACGCCCTCTTTGAGGAATCTATTCATACGCTCAACCTGCCCATTGCTCTTCGGGCTGTACAGCGGGGTCTTCTCCTGCTTAATCCCCAACCTGGACAGAAAATCCGTCATCTGCCTGGACACTAGCTGGGTGCCGTTGTCCGACACCATGATCTTCGGCTGTCCCTCAATCGCGAAAATTTTCGTCAATGCCTTGATCACTCGTTCAGTGGTAACTTCCCTGACGAACTTGTAGTGAATCCATTTGGAGAAGTAATCCGTAAGGACGATGAGATGTCTACACTCGTCAGGTAGCATTGTAAATGGGCCCGCAAAATCAATGGCAATCTTGTTCCACGGGCCGGCAGGTATGTCCACCAGCTGCAACTCTCCTTTTGTCGTCTTCCAGTGCTTATCGGCCCTTAAGCACGGTCCACACCGATCAATGAATCTGCTGACGTCGCTGCACATCCCTGGCCACCAGTAGTACTGCTTGAGGAGATTCTTTGTAGCGGTATTGCCCGGGTGGCCTTTATGGGCAATCCTGATTAGCTTGTCTCTTAAACTTCCCGGAGGTACAAACAGCTCGTGTCTCTTCACAAAGCCGCCTTCGATGGTGAGTTCGGAACTAATCTGTTGGAAACTTCTGAGTGCCCCGTGCAAGTTCCGGATAGGGGGCCAATGAGCCTTCATGTGGTCCATCACCCTCCGCATAGTCACGTCCTTCTCCTGAGCCGTCAACCATTCTTCCTCTGATATGGATCCCTCGCACATGGCTGTTGCGTCAACCATTGCCAGAACGCACTCCGTGTCATCCAGGGAATCATTCTCCTCACCCGGGATCGGTATGCGAGATAGGCAATCCGCCCTGCAGTTGAGACCCCCTTTGATGTGTCTGACGGTGAAATGATATTCTTGCAACTTAGACAGTAGACGTAGGAGCCTCGAGCTGGCTTTGCCATTGCCACGTCCTTCACCGTCCATCATGTATATCAAGGGTTTGTGGTCGGTGACTAATTCGAACTCCCTGCCCCACAAATAATTTCTCAGTTTCTCCACGGCCCAGACGCACGCGAGCGTCTCCCGCTCGATGGTGCTGTAGTGCTTCTCTGCTTCGCTCAATGACCGCGATATAAATGCAACAGTGTTCTCCTTCTTCCCTTGGAATTGGCAAAACACTGCACCGATTCCCTTGGCACTAGCGTCAACCGTGATTACATTCCGGAGGTCCTTGTTGTACGGTCGTAATACTGGGGCCGCGGCGATTACCTGTTTGACGGATTCGAAGGCAGTGCTTTGTTCCTGTGTCCACGTATATTTTTCGTTCTTCCGTAGCAGTTTCCTTAGAGGCTCCAGAGTGGTTGCGTATCCTTGCATGAACTTGGAATAGTATTCGCTGAGTCCCAGGAACGATCGCAAGGCGTCTTTGTCTCCTGGGCAAGGGGCATCTCGTATGGCCCTCACTAAATCATCTTTCGGCGCAATGCCATTTGGGGTAAGCACATGCCCTAAGTATTCTATCTTGTCTTCCATGAATTTGCACTTGTCTTTGGAGACTGTCATCCCCCTTTTTTGTAGCACCTCCAACACTCTGCGCAGCAGTTCTAAGTGCCCCTTCTCGTCTTCCGTGTGTATCAGAATGTCGTCCTGAAATGCTTCAACCCCCTTCATATCGCAGAAGAGGAGGTCCATTAGCTTTTGAAAGACGCCCGAGGCCGATGCAAGGCCGAATGGAAGACGGATGTACCTGTATGCTCCAAACGGGGTAATAAAGGTGGTAAGTTCCTTGGATTCCTCCGTGAGACATACCTGGTGGTATGCAGACTTCAGGTCTATCAGGGTGAAAAACTTCGATCCTGCTGTGGCCGACAATATCTCCTGAATGTTGGGCAGAGGATGGCAGTTCACCAGGATATTTCTGTTCAGTGATCGCAGGTCTACACACAACCGAATGTCCCCTGTCCTCTTCTTCTTGGACACCACGATTGCGGACACCCATTCTGATGCACCTGCTTCCTCTATTACTCCTTCCCTTTTCAGCTTATCAAGAACAGCCTTAAGCTCCCCCCTTACAGAAAGAGGAATCGTTCTGACTTTGTGCTTTATTGGTAGGGCACCCTTTTTTAACCGTATAGCATGCACAAATCCTCTTACACACCCTACCTTGTTTTCAAAAACGGAGTCAAACATTTCGAGGACCTCAACCTAACCATCATGTAAATCATCAGGCTGCACATAATTGACCCAGTCATCTCTCAGAACTATGGGATCTTCTGCCCCAGGGACTAGCATCACACCTAGCTTCGCCAGATCCTTCCATCCCACAAGGCTCCTCCCATTTTCAGCCACATATATCTTTGTTCTCACAGTGCGCCCTCGAAAGGTGAGGGAGTCCCAGAAGTAACCTTTCATCACTATGTCGTGTTCCCCGAAGGCCTTTGGACTCACATCCGTCTCATGCAGTCGTACATCTTGCCACTTCGAATCAAATGTCCTATCAGAGATCAGGGTAAGGGGGGAACCAGAATCAGCCGTAAATGGCAATTTTATCACACCAATCATGACGGAGCCAATGGGACCCTTCACTCTACCGTCCTCACCATCAATGGACAACACCGTGTCCGCATCCGCATCAGTGTCACTCTCGCTTACCGAGCTCACTTTCATGCCCGTATTATATTTTTTTGCTTTACATACTGCCGCAAAGTGGCCCAACTTCCTGCATTTAGAACAGCTTTTGTGCACGGCAGGGCAGGCCCTGCTATCCGCTAAGTGATCCTTTGACCCACATCTAAAACAGACGAGCTGCCTCCTGCCTCCCCCTCTATCACTCGCCGCCCTGTCTGAAGTCTTGGGCACATGTTTACGGCTGTCCTGTACATAGAACACATTTGAAGCCTGACTAGTGTTCGCCAGTTCCTTGGAAGATACCATGGAGCGTTCCACTGCCTTTGCAATGGCAATTACGTCCTTCAGTGAAGGATTCCTGCATGAAAGCAAACGTTCCTGTACTTTCTTTGAATGGCAGTAGAACACCACCTGATCTCTAATGTACGTATCAGTCATCGCTGCAAATTCACAATTTTGAGCTAGAACACGTAGACATGCAATATACTCTTCGATAGTCTCTCCTTCCTCTTGTTTCCGCAGTGCGAATTTATGGCGCCCCACCATGATGTTGCACTCCTCTGCATACTGCAACTTAAGCCGCCGTACAGCCTCCTGGTACTCATTCAGCAGAGCTGTGGCTCCATGGGGATTGACATAAACCGGCAGGCTATCGAAAACCACTTGTCCAGCCTTCCCCAACAGTCCGAATAACAAAGACTTTTTCCGTTCGGGGCT
Source organism: Pleurodeles waltl (assembly GCF_031143425.1). NCBI lineage: Eukaryota > Metazoa > Chordata > Amphibia > Caudata > Salamandridae > Pleurodeles > Pleurodeles waltl. The sequence continues at coordinate 172,306,777 of NC_090437.1, forward strand.
ATACCCCTGACCATCAATTGAGATAATATAGTTCTCAAATGCGCGCAGCCATCCTTTCCACTTTATGGATGGCTTACCAGGAGAGTCCAGGAAGAGAGGAGGCACGCAGATATGACCTGTCTGCGACATGGCCGGAAAGCGGGCGCCACACTTGGAAGGACCGCGTGATACAGGTGCAGCATCCACTATGGGAGGCTACTGGGCTGCGCAGAACGGTAGGAGTCGTCAAAATCAAACGTGTGGAGATCGCAGCATCAGCGCCTTAGGGGTTGCATGTAGTTCTCACGTGAAGAGATATCAGCGCTTTCCACTGGCCTCCCGAAACACCAGGTAAGGTGGGCTACACTCGTGGGCCTTGATAGAAGCTGTGACCCTCGTCGCCATTTGTAGTGGCAAGTATGAAGGATGCGAGGGAGCCGGATTTCATGTTAATATCTTTTATTCTTGCCACAAGGAATAAGGCCCACGAGCAGCCGGCCAGCCGCAACACCGCGCTTTGTTCGCGCCTCTGCCTTTCCGCCGCGCCGCCCCCTGACGTCACGACCGTCCTCGCTACGGATTGGTCGTGGCGTCATGAGGCGCCTAAACATAGAAGACAGACCAGTTCTGTCCCTCCGGCCTCGTACGTTAACTCACGTACGACATAAACATGCAGTTAAATAGGGTTTCTCCAAACGATACATATAACAGTAATCATGATAAAAGGGGTAAAATAACAGTCATTGTAGTGTGCTATGCACTGTAGTGTTGATGTGTTAAGTCAGGGGATTTACAGTTACAGCTCCTGGAGCGGGCAGGCATCATCGAAAGGGTATCAGGCCCCATCCCATGGGTGTCCCCGATCGTCGTCGTGCAAAAGCCCAAGCAACCAAAAGCTGTCCGAATCTGTGTGGCCATGTGCTTACCGAATCAGGCGATCAAGAGGGAGAGACATTTGACCCTGACCATAGACAACATCGTAGGAGAACTCTCTGCATCCTGGTGGTTCTCCAAAATGGACCTCAGTTCAGGGTACCACCAGATCGTACTACACCCAGACTCACAACCGATAACCACCTTTTCCACCTACACCGGTCTCTGGAGGTACACACTGCTAAACTTTGGTATTCCCAGTGTGGCAGAGTTGTTCCCACACACACCATCAAGGGGGTCCTGCAAGGGCTTACTGGAGTCCTCAATGTGAGCGACGACATCCTGGTGCATGCTCCAACTCTAGAAGACCACATGGGAAGACTACGGGCAGTTTTTGTGAGGCTACAGGAACACGGGCTAACGCTTCACAGAGAAAAGTGCGACTTCCTCAAGCGGGAGATATGCGTCTTCGGGTACCGATTCTCCTAACACGGAATTGGCCCAGACCCACACAAAGTAAAAGACATTCAAGATTCCCTGGTTCCCACATCTGTCTCAGGGGTCCGGAGTTTCCTTGGTATGGTCACGTATTGTGGCCGATTTATGAAGAACCTGTCCGACATCACTGGCCCTCTGAGAAGGCTCACTCAAGGTGACCACCAGTGGGAATGGGGCGAGGAACAGCAGCGTGCATTCCAAGCCACCAAGAACGCACTCTCTGCAGACACCACGCTAGTGTTCTTCGATCCCCATCGAGAGTCGCAGTTGGCTGTTGATGCCAGCCCCACAGGCAGTGGGCCCCCATTGCCTTTGCCAGCCGCATGCTCACGCCCACGGAGCAGAGGTACTCCCAGATTGAACGGGAGGCTATTGCCATCCATTGGGGGAGCCGTCACTTTCACCTCTATCTTTATGGCAAGTCGTTCTCCGTGGTAACTGATCACAAGCCACTGCTGCCCCTTTTCAAAGGGTCCTCGTCGAAACCACCCCAGATAATTGAAAAATGGTTACTGCAACTGCAGGAGTTTGACTTTACCGTGGACTACCAGCCAGGAATGCGAAACCCTGCCGATTTCTTGTCACTCCATGCCCGCCTGGCCACACCCCAAGAGGTGGCAGAAGCTCAAAAGACTGAGGAATACGTGCGGCTAGTGGTAGATCGAGCCAGGCCCCTGCCCATACCGCTCAACGAAGTGGTGGAAGCCACAAACCATGACGAATGTCTGCAGATCGCGGTAACGGCCACCCTGTCAGGGGTCTGGCGCCCACTTCAGCACCCCGAGACCTTTCCACACGATCAATGCCAAAACCAGACTTCAAGCCCTGTTCAGTGTCAGGCACGACCTCTCAGTGAGCGATGAAGGCTGCCTGCTGAGAGGGCTCCTCCTGGTGATACCATCTAGCCTGACTGCCCGAGCCGTATCCCTAGCCCATGGGGCTCACCAAAGTATTGTCAAATCCAAAAACCGCCTCCGGAACAAAGTCTGGTTTCCTGGGCTAGACCAGCTAGTGGAAGACACTGTCAAAGGGTACCTTGTTTGCCAAGCCAGTGGGGCTCCGGACCCCCAGCGCCGGTCATCATGGAAGAAGGTCCCTCAGCCCCATGGCAAAGGGTTAGTGCCGACTTTAGGAGCCTGCCTGACGGCTCATGCATGGTAGTGGTGGTAGATGACTACTACCCCGAGGTAGAGCTGGTGCAGTCCACATCCGCGTCCATGGTCATCCCAAAATTTGTGAAACTGATGGCTGCCCACGGCCTCTTTGGAGAAATCCGCACGGATAACGGGCCCCCGTTCAACAGCCCGGAATGGGACGACTTTCTGACCTCCACCAACACTAAACATCGCCAGATCACACCCCGATGGCCACAGGCGAACGGGCAGGTAGAGAGTTTTGTTAAAACGCTGAACAAAGTGATTCGCATTGCCACGGCAGAGTCCAGGAACGTTGAGAGTGCTATCTACGCTTTCCTCCAGGAGTACCGGGTCACCCCCCACGCTACCACCGGTGTGACCCAAAGCCAACTCTGTTTTGGGAGAACAGTCACAGACACCATTCCACACCACCCGTCATGGGCAGCACAGCTGCCGCCCCATAATCAGTCTACGAAAAGGAGAACTCACACCAGTGCCTATGCCTTCCGGAGACGGAGTGCCCGAGCAGCTCACATCCAAGTGGGGGATGCTGTCCTGGTCAAGGACCGCCACCCGGGAGGCAAATTCCATTTGCCTTTTGAAGCGCAACCGTGGACAGTGACTGCGGTGAAGGGTACCATGGTGACAGACAACAGTGGGTTGCACAGTTCAAACGTCTCACCCACTCCACCCCCTGGAACTGTACGAACGATGGTGCATCATGACTGGCGCTAGGGTCGACCCAGGAGGGATCCTAGCTCTTCCTGAGAGCGCAGATGACCGAGATGGCTCCACCACCGAGGGACCTGCAATGAGCCAGCAGGAGCTGGTGTCTCTACCGGCACCAGCACAGACTGGGGACTCCTCCACGAGAGCCGAGGTGCCTGGCGTGGGGCCGAGCCAGGTGCCAATGTCCAGGAGCGAGCTGTACCACCTGAGGTACAACACCACGCCAACCCCTCCCGGCGATACGCAGACTTTGCACTTGACTGATCCTGGCACCCAAGGCACGCTGGCACCACCGCCATGTCTAACGCCTGTCTGAGTGCCATTGTGCCCTAATGGTCTACAGTTTTTGCTAGGTTTGTTCTCTCTCCTTTGGTTTGTTTTGTATCCCCGTTGGGGAGGAATGTAGTGTTGATGTAGGAGTGGGCAAGCCCATTCCTCCGTGTTAAGTCAGGGGATTTACAGGTATCCCCCCTGTCATATCGCGCCCCAGTGAGCGCACCCTTAGTGACGACAGGGCGATAATAAAAGCGAGGAGAAAACAGCAGGAAGCAGGGAAGTTCGGAACACTGTGGAATAAACAGCATTTTGATTCAGCAAACATTGTCTGCGTCTTTCTTCCTCGCATGACACTACATGCACTACAAAGAAGTTTAATTCATATTATAATCTTAAAATCCATACGAAAAGAGAATAGTGCTGAAACACCTTTGAGAACGATGCTGCGCAGGTTAAAAATGGAAATGTAGGTTAAAAACAAAAGGTACTCCATGAATTCCTGCGGCTCAATTAGCTTTGATTACAACTGAACAAACAAGAGACTACAGGTAACATAATCGTCTACCATTTAACATTCGCACATCAATATACTTTATATCAAATGTCTGATACGTTTGCTAGGCCTACAGCATTAAATAATACTCGACTTATGCTGTCACGAGCAACATAGTTGCAACTTTGTAGAATCAGTTACACATTTAGCATTTTAAACCCTTTTACTTGATTGAAATACTTTATTTTGGCGGTTTGCCCTAAAAGCATGCATAAAAAAATATATTATACACAACAATACATTATTAAATATAGAATTATATATTACTAACACAAAACAGTAAAAATGAAATTCTCATAAAAGACAGCAAAGACTAATCGATCTCTGATCTTCTAAGGTGCTCCATTTCTTATGTACCCTATATTGCTTGTCACAATATATTAATACAGCCTTCTCTGTGAGGGTTTTGTTAGCTCCACATAATGAGCTTATAAATCCTTAAAACCTTTTCGGCAATTAAAAACACCAGTTCACCAGTTTAAAACATTTATCCCCCTCCTACACTACCGCCAATGCTCATTCAGAGCATGGCTTCTATGTTAGCTATATAACTGGCCCCCATCAATCCTTGTAAAGTGGCAGTGCAACAACGAGCCTATCGAGGGCCTTACTTTACCAAAGTCCTTAAACTTCATGTGGAATAACTCTCCCAGCCCCCTCCCGAGCCAGAGCTGTATCTCTTCTGATCCACACACCCTGGAGAAAACGGCTCATAGGATAGACTAAAGTCTTGTCTGTACTTGTCATAAACATGCGCATCGCCACTCCATAATCCCCAATCCCAGTGATAAGCAAACTGGCCTAAACCACTGCCGCCTTGAGGCTCGATGATTGACTGTTTCAGGCTTAGATTTACACAGGGGGCATAAGACAGATGGCCCATCTCCTTGCCGCGAACTACAGAAAGCGTTTGAGGGCAAGCAGCCGTATCTAAATCGCAGATACAAACTTTCGCCCTAGGTGGCGTGACAAAGTCCAGGAAATCTTCAAATTTGGGCACAACTTTGAATTCCAGATATGTTTCTGTGAGATGACCCAGGTTAGCTCTATATACTACCAGTAAGCCACCTTAACTACTGTTTTGTCTAAATGGCGGATTTGGTCCGGCTGTTCCCAAAGTGCCTCAAGCTTCAACTTTTTAAACCATGCAAAGACAAAACCCAGCCAAGGGACTTTCCGTGCTAGGTCTAGCCTTACCAAATGTCTTAAACATGCACTATACGTGGCCAACTCAGCGGTAGACCTAACCCGTACCCAATAGTGTAGGGGTTTTAGCTGTATTGGATCAATCACCTGATTAATACCCATAGCATATCTCAAGGGTGTAAGGGGGTACTAGGTGATACGGCCGCTAGCGCCATAATAAAATTGTTTTCAGCTATCTCTATCCTATGTGAGTTAGCATACCCCACATTTCTGCTCCATAGCATTTGCTGCATTGAGGGCCTTAGCTCAATAAGCCTCAAGAGCTGGTGAAATAGAGCGAGTATTTGTGGCTCTGAAGAATCGAAGAATGGCGTTAGATCTATGTGCTAGTGTTAGGGAACTTTTTACTACTTGGGGGTCCCATTTTAATTTTGGGGACAAGGTGATACCTAGATAATCAAATTCTGACACCCTTTCAAGGTTTGAGTCACCCACTTTTATGCTCCTCGTTCAGACTATAGAATTTTCAAACACTATAAATTTGGTCTGAGAGCAGTTTATCTCCATCCCTCTTTCCCTACAGAAGGACCCGAATTTTAACACCAGATTTTGCAGTCCCATTGGAGACTTGGAAATTAGCAGTGAGTCGTCTGCAAACAGAAGGATGGGGATTTTCCCATCACAAATGGTGGGAGAATCATTCATACACTGTCCAAGAAATTCAGTGATGTCATTCATATATATAGAAAAAAGCGTAGAGGCCAGCACAACCTTGTTGAACCCCCGGCCTATTGGAATTCTAGATGTCAACTTCTCCTTGCCCACCCCATCAGACCTGGGCATAGTTTCCAAAATGTAGTCTACTCAAGATGTCAACTAGACTACTTGGGACTCCCATCTTCCTTAGAACTTGCCACAATTTATCACGTGGGATTAAGTCAAAAGCAGCTCGTAGATCAACAAAGGCTACATATAACCTCTGACGTTGTAGGAGGACCTGTTTCGAGTATAATACAGAAAATCTAAATACCTGATCGATGGTACTTGTCTTGGGACGAAATCCTGCCTGCAAGGGTGAGAATATCTCTACGCTAGCTGTCCAGTCCAACAGTTTGTCAAGAACCTGCCTAGCAAATATTTTTGGGAGATTATCCAGCAGGCTAATAGGGTGATAGTTCGCAGGGCAGCGCTCATTTCCATTTTTAAACACAGGAATAATTTCAGCACCTTTCCAGGTATATGGCATTCTGCCCGCTTACTATTGCATTAGAAAGAAGATTTATATACCCTGCCCACACTCGTGGTTCGGACTTGTATAGGTCTCCGGGAATTCCATCCAAGCCTGGAGCTTTAAGAGGTTTCAGACTATCGATAGCTGCCAGCGTCTCTTTCATTGAAAAAAAAAATTAGAGGACTATTTGCCTCACCTGCCTCACCCAAAGCTATAGAAGGTTTCTCCGCCCCTAATGCTATATTAAGGTCTACTAATGGGCTCCCTATGTGTTGATGTGGGGTATCACCAGAGGCCTCCCCCTTATCATTTACATTCACCAAATATAAAGCACCAAAGTGTTCATCCCACTTATCTGCTGCGATGTTACAGCGCCTCAAAGAACCCAATTCACCATTTACATCTGATATTATGGCCCAGAAGGCATAATTTTCTCCTAGCGTCTATGCCTTACGTAGCTTTTGTCAGCTTTCATCATTTCTTTCGTTGCCACCCTTTGAGCCTTTTTATACATTGCTCGTGCATACTTAATATCTGCTCAATTACACTCCCCTATGGCGGTTACCAGTGCCCGCTTAGCCATCCTACAATCCCGATTAAACCAATGTGGATGTTTTGCTCCCAACCTATGGCTGCCTCGGTATTCACTAGAGAAAATCAATTTAAGTTTTTCAAACAGTAGACCATGAGTTTGTAAAAAAAAAACACAAAAAAGATTGGGGTCTACATGCAGATCCTCAAATTTGTCTAAAATCTGTACGAACCCCTGATAGATCTCAGCATGCGCTTCCTGATCAGCTAGGACTCTAGGCCACATTACTCGTCGCTGATTATTAGAGATACTGGGTTCCAGCAGGTCTGAAAGTCCCCAGTTGGGAGACCTAACAAATTCCCCTCCATTAAGCCATACTGCTAGCGTGCTGTGGTCATTCTCAGTGGTGCTAAGTACCTCCATATCTACCAGATCCGGCCATAATTGCGCATCCAACAAGATATAATCAATCACACTCCTTTGGTGCTCTCTTCTAAAAGTGGGCGCACGCGCTAGATCCAAGTTTGTTCTACCATTACAGGCACGTAGCCCTTTGGGCCGCCACTATCTGCAGTGCCATGTGGGAAAGATGACTTAATGGCCTACCTACCAGCTATGGGACACCCCATTGCTCATCCTGTTCCCTGATTACCATGTTGAGGGCAAGACACGGTTCAAATGAGGTATTGAAGTCTCCAGCCACTATTAGGCTAGACTTACTTTTATAAGTTTCCACTAGCGTTTCAAGCATTGCCAAAACATAGGACACTCTGTTTGCTGGCAAAGTACGTGCATACACATTTAATATAACCAAGGTTAATCCCCTTGGGAATTGTAAGCTAATGCCCATTAGGTCAGGAGAGTCTATCCTCAGTAATTCATGCCTACAGACTATGGCAATTTCTGACCAAGATCATACATCCCCCCATTGCCCGGCTCATTTTCCTTGGTGGCAGGGCCTCAACGCTATAAGTGGTAAATCCTCTAACAAAGACCTTGTTAACAGTCCATATTTCTTGAAACACACAGACATCATATTTCCCTATAAGGTAGTGCCGTGCTTGGTCAGCTACCTTAGGATTTACCCCGCCACATTCCAGGAGATTAGTGATAAGTTTGTCTTGTATTCAGCCACCTTTTTGGGAGGATCACCCCTTTGTCCATCGCCCATCGATATACAAGATGCCCCCCTTACATGAGCCTCTAAGGTTGATTCAGTGACAGCTGGTCCTTGGGGTGTACGTTCCCCTGTCCTCCTGTAACCCTAACGGACCTAGTCAGTCTAATTGGTGTAGTGTGGATAGTGGATAGTAATGGTTCCGTATAAGTACCTTAAAGGTAGTATTTTGTATACACCCTGTTTGTAGTCATCGATGTTGGTCAGACAGTATATTCCCAAAACCCCTTGCTACTGGGGGATAAAAAAAACAGGGTTAACACTCAAATACCCCCCATTCACATGGTTTTTAGCACCAATCTTTTTTAACAGGGATTGGACACTGCTAGGTGACTTGAAGTTCACAATTGTATGGTCCCTGTGTGAAGCATTGGCGTAGGACCCACCGATGCCACCCTTTGGGTAGTGAGAATTTCCTCTCAGTGGACCTGTGGCCAGCCCGACTGTTTCCGTAACCAGTGTGCAACTTTATTTAGTAATAAGTTATGCGACTCACTTGTTCCTCTAGGTAACCGAGGAACATTCTCTAGGATAATAATGTAGCGGGTACACTCCGGAGGAATGCTAGGTTGTATATCAAAGGTGTCAGTACGCAAACACACAGACCCCGCTTCGTCAGATCCACTGCCACGGTCTCCTACCCCTTCCTCATCACCCACACGGTGTCCAGTACTTGGGCGTTGGAAAAGTCCCCTAGGGGGTTCATTAACTACAGGTCGCCGTCTTCCTTTACTTGGTGTTTGGTGGATCAACGATTCCTCTCTGTTCCCTCTTGGGCGTGCTCTCTGGATGTCAGGGATTCCACAATCCTAAGCCTCCCTCCCTAGGCTTGGTAAAGGGATCTCTGTTGTCGTGGCTAAACTCAAATAGTTTAATCATAGCCTCTATCGAGTTGAGATGCTCGATTAGAAGCTGCAATTTTAAGTCAAGAATGCTACATAATTTTTCTTCCATCTGTACAAACATCTCCCCCTGAGCATGCCCTCGTCCCTGCCCCTTCCCATTACCTTCCCCTTCTTTTTTAGAATGTATGGAGCATTGGGCTGCCCCCTCTTTTATGGAAGGAATAGAGCATTGGACTGCCAACTGGATACTACCACAACTTAAGCGATTATCATTCCTTTCGGGATCTGGTTGTGCCCTCTTCTCTCTTGTTACCAGCTCATCGCCTGTATTATTTGTGGGAACTAAGTCCAGGGCTCCAAACTCAAGGGGCTCCTACTCCTGCCTCTGAGCGTGATCTGGCTCGTCCACGTCCCCCTGAATCCCAACTGCCACAGGATCATCACAGGGCATCACCTCACTACTACCTCCCCTCTCAACTAGCTCTTCATCATTAGAAGCTCCTATTAATGAGGCCTTCAGCACCCCCAGGGGCAGGGGACGTAGGGAGGATACAGAAAGCGACTCTCTGCCAGCTCAATTTCCTTATCAATTATCCCCACAGCCCTTACTATAAATTTGTCAATACTCAACTTGCAGGGACCTACTTGACCTATAGAGTTCTTGGCCCGGGGGCGGCTTTGCTAGTTGTTTTACAACAAGATGTCTTAGCTCTAGGCATGCTGTGAGATTAAAGTAAGGGGCCCCAGCAAGCACCAACCAGAGGCTCAAGCACTTATCTCCTAGCAAACTTCCCACTGCTCATGAGATTGCAAATAAGAATCTAATAAGTGAGCCCAGCCCCTTCTGTGGCCCCCGGAAGTGGAGATCTTTCAGTGCACCTCCGGTCGCCACAGGAGACGGTATTGGACTGCTGTGGGATATAGTGCGGACCCCCCGTCGAAGGGGTGGCCCAGCCCAGACTCCTTCTGGCTCCGATGGGCGTGGACAGGCCCACCATTGGCCCGGGCTTTGCCCGGGGGTGCCTCGCGCTGCATTGTCCCCCAGGCACTTTATAATGCTGCTGGCGAGGTGATTAGGGGCAGCTGGTGCAGTGAGATGGCCGCCTTCTGGGGCCTAGAGCAGTCGGGGACGCGTAGTCCCCCTTCCAATGTTCAGCGCGTCCATTTGTACTTCCTCAAAAGCCCTAAAGTGAATAGATACCTACTCATAGTAATCACAATTGTACGGTTTGGTATCTCCCAGTACCCTTGATGCTTCAGGGTGTCGACTGAAGCTTAAACTAATAAATAATTAACATATCTATTTGCTTCCTTTCATAAGCAGGACAGAAAAACAAGATGTGTAACATTTTCTTTGGTATACATCTGTCTCATAGGGTAAGTGCCATCCTCGACAACAGCTCTGCCCATTTTCCATATTAAATGACCAGATTTCAAGCGTGTCATGACATAACTGTATGTGCAAAGTCTTGGGCGGTTGGGGAACATTCAAGAACTGCTCAAAGTTGGGTCAGGGCTTTTAGACCAATAATTTGGCTGTCAGTCTTCCCAGAGTAGAACTTCAGAGGAGACTAGCAATAATGAAATCCCAGAAAAAGGATTTCAATTACTTTTTCAATGTCGAGGTTAAAGAGCAAGGATCAGACCAAAAACTCCCAAGACCAAATTTAGAGAACCATGACTGAAGGTGTCTAATCCAAGGAAAGGTGATATTCTTATCTAAACCCAAAAGTCCGATCACAGCCAACCTATATGGCATAAGCTCCTCTACAGTCGAAATCCTTACCCAGTATAGGAGAGGCCTTAACGCTGCTATATGTCCTAATCTCTTGAGTGCTATGTCAAAGAACATGGGAACAAGAGGGGTACTTTTTGGGAGATTTAAAAGCAAACATACAAAATTATTCTCGCTCTGGGTAAGAGAATCAATGTTAGCAGAGCCCCGTATTTCAGCGCCATATAACGCTGTGGATTGGGCTTTTAATTTATGAAGATCAATGACCCAAAGTATTCCTCTTGATAACATTACCTGGTGCTTTTTAGAAATAGCCATGGCTCTGTGTTGAAGCATTGCCCTTTGCTTTTGAAAATGAAGAGTCCAGGATACTTTACTATCTAACATAGTACCCAGGTACTCAAATCTTGAAACACTTTTTAATTTCTTCTGTCACTGACATGAGGCCCCTCTGAATGATTTATGAGGCCTGATCACTATTAATCTGGTCTTAGTAACGTTAATCTCCAGACCTTTGTTTTTACAGTAAGCATTAAGTTATTCAATAGTTGTTGCAGGCCACTAGGGGTTTGTGAAATTAAGAGTGTTGTCTGCAAATAAGAGGGCAGGGACACAAACCCCTTCTATCTTTGGGGAATCATTACTGCATTCAAGTAGGGGCCTGAAAATATAATTTACATAGAGGGAAAAGAGTGTGGGGACCAACAGTTCCCACACATAGAGAGTTGTCTCTGTGTGCCCCAACGGATGTGAGCATAGTTCTTTTGATGTAAAAGCATTAATTTAATAAGAAGGTCATTGGGAACTCCCAGCTCCTTAAGCGAGGCCTACTGAAATCCCCTTGGGACTACATGAAAAGCTGCCTTAAGGTCTACAAAGGCTATACAAAAGTGGCCATCTCTCAGTTTTTTACATTTCCAAATGACAAGAATAAGCCTCAAAACGTGATATATGGTGCTTACTCTTGATCAAAATTCAGCCTGGTAATGTGGCAAGATCCCTGTGGCCTCTATCCATTCTGTAAGTGTGTTTAATATCTGCCTGGCGTAGACCTTCAGTAGGGTGTCCAGAAAACTGATTGGTCTATAATTCCCTGGATTCTGGCAGTCCCCTTTCTTGTAGATGAGGGTTCTCTCCACTCCTTTCAAGGTGTCAGGAATCCAGGCTCCCAAGACTATGGGGTTACACAGTAGATTAACATATGGGATCCTAATTGTTAAATCATAGCAAAATGACTCTTCTAAGGGCCATGAACAATTTAACAACCTCTAGAGCTAACTTTGGGCCTGATTTAGAGTTTGGCGGATGAGTTACTCCGTCACATACGTGATGGATATCCTGTCCGTCGTATTATGATTCCTTTTATATATAATGGGATCAAAATACGGTGGACGGGCTATCCGTCACTGTTGTCACAGAGTAACCCCATCTGCCAAAATCTAAATCAGCCCGTTAGTCTCCTCAAGAGAGAAATATGGTTTTAGTAAGATATTCTATGTTCATGAGTTAATTCCACAATTAGAAGGGGCTGAGGAACGTAAGTAGTCATCATTGCTATTTGAATATAGCTTAGCAAAATAATTTGGATTCAGGTAACATTCATTCTGTGATTCTGAGTCCTTACTCCCATGGGCTATAATTTTCCAAAAAGTTCCTGTTATCTCCTGACCTTGCAGCATAGCTAGGCCGCTTCAATTTGAGTCATCCCAGTTGCTCTGGGCTACTGACAGAGCTTTCTTGTATTTGGCTCTGGCTGCACATACCTCTACTGGAGATTTGGACTTTAATGCTTTTACTAGGACTTTTTTCGCACTACTACAGTCCTTCGTATATCATGGGGTAACCTGCTTGCTTTTCATTTGAGGTGCAGTTGAGTTCCTTGCAGGCGCTTTAGTTAAAAACATTTTTTAAATGACAGCCAGGTTGTTATGTATGTCAACTATGGGGATGTTGGTAACGAGTAGATGAATTAAAGTGGCAAAAACCATAGAAGATGCATTATAAATATCCGTTAGGATCTCTATAGTTCCCAATATCAACCTCAATTTGATTGACCTTTGGTCATTTCACATAATTGGTGCTATGGTTGAACCTTTGGGGACACTTATTTCTTCAACCAGGGACCCCCACAGCATTAAGTGTAATGGATAATGATCACTGTCTTCCCTGTCATCTATTCTGAAGTCGACCATTTGATCCCACATAGTTACCCTAATAAAAAAAAATAATGTTCAATCATAAAAGTAGACAAACCTAGCTTGTCAGAATTAGATCTCCCAATACAGGCCTGCAATCCATTTGAAACTGCAAAAAGGGCTACCTGCAAGGCTGCCACTGTACAGGGGACACAATAATTGGTATTTAGGCAGGGTATACCCCAAACCTCCTCCTCCTCCTCCTTAGTAACCAAATTGTAGCCATGAACAGGCTCATATGTCATGTTAATATCACCCCCAACAACAATCAAGCCTATTCATTTGATGATGTTTATGGAATGATCCAAAATGGAGTAGGGGATTCCATATTCTTATGCCTTGGCCTGAGATAAACATTAAAAAGATACAAACTGGGCCCTTTCGGTATAAAAATGTTTTGCCCTAAGATGTCAGGTGAATTAATACTTAAGGGCTCTATACGTACATGTAATCCTATTTTGGCCCAGATTGCAAGGCCTTCCGAAGCCCTCCCACACGTGGAAGTAATGGCGTTAGCATAGAAGGTTATATAACCAGATTTGAAAGGCGGGTGTATTAGCCATGTTTCCTGGAACATACAAAAATTAAATTAATCAATATATTCCAGCCAAACAGGATCCATACGTTTAGTCTTTATCCCTGAAGTGTTTCACGAAAGTATGTTTTAAGTCTTGGGAAAAATGACTTACAGCTTGCTTGGGAGAAGGATTTCCAATTTGTATATGTTTATGGTCTGCTAAAATATTTTCATTAAACACATGAGTTGCTTTGCTTGTTGCCTTTGCAATATCCAAACCTAGGGATGGAGCTGAGTCAGAGTGCAAAGAGCAGTGTCTGAACTCATGTTGAGCTAGCTGGTAAGGCAACTGCAACAATCTGAGGCTTCTTGAAATTAATTATCACACAACCATCAGGAGAATCTTTAGGGTGAGTGCCTAACCATGTGGCCCTTCTCACAAACACAACTTCTTGTGCTACATCCAGCGACCAGCCAATATTGGTCTTCAGCCAAAAATTGATTTGTTACTCAGGGCATATAGTCTTCTCTGCTATGCAATGGCAGCACAGGAACATACTTGTGAATAATTCAGTAGGGTGTGCATGCTGGAGGTAGTTGGGAATAGATAGCATGAGGTCTATCAGAATAGTTAGGAGGTTTATTACCAATGAGGTCTTGAGACTTTTCAGTTTCTGAAGAACTCGTCTTCTGGGACCTCAGCTATTCAGTCCAGGCCTGAGGGTTCCAGGTCTGACTCAGAGTAATCACTTGGCACTATTCCTTCTGACCAGAGAGGAAATATATAGGGAAAGAACTTCTGCCTGAAATTCTTAAGAGGGTCAAGATGAACATGGGTATTCCTATTGAGGAGTTGCCAAGTACTTCCTCTGATTCCCCACCCTATTAAGGCAATGTATCAAGGCCCCCTCCCTGAACCCTCCCATTTATGTCTTCATCAAGCAGGGTGATCCGTAGAGAGTGGAAAAATCTGGACAACATTTCCATTTCTCCCTTTATGTCCAGACTTTACCCCCTTGATCAAATGGACATGAAATTGCCTGATTCATTTTCTGTTGACTCTTTGGTGGCTAGTTTAGTTGGTTGCACTTCACTGGGCTGACAAGATAGTCTTAAAGAAACAGACTGATAGAACAATAAAATAGCCTGGTCACTAAAGAAAGCCTACTCTGGATCCCACCTAGCCCTGTGGGCTGGCATGTATGCGCCTTTTTGTACCCAGTCTCTCAATCACCGACTTTAAAGTCTTATTTAAGAAGGTTCTGGATGGAACACATTGCTTCTCTGAATTAAATGGTCTCGGACATACCAAGGGACAGTATTTGTTAACCCAACTGCCCAGTGCCAAAACAGATATGCTGTAGTACATATTCAAGGAGAGGGTGAAGCTAGACAGTGGAAGGAGGTGGATGATTGTGACCCTGCTCAACCATGTGGCGAGAAACTGGGTGACTCTCTGATTGTGAAAAGATTAGTGGACGTTATCTTTGGTCTGAAAGATGAGGTCTGCGACTTGACGCTGACCATAACATTTTTAGAAGGCAATATTGATTAGATGATGTCATCATAAAACCCTGGTCAGATTGTGCAGGCAAAAGTAGGAGGAAGTGGGGCTTTGGCATAAAAGCTGTAAATTGATCCCCCCAATCCAATCTTCTGTTTATTTGCATCCTCTGTCTCAGGCAGAGCCTTCATCTTCTAATTTTAGCAGGCATCGGTGGTGACCTTTGGAGCAGTTGGTTACATCTGGAGGCAGGGGAGAGAGATGGAGGGACCCGAGAAGTTGAGACTCTAGATGAGACTCACCAGTATACACCAATTCCTTCAAACCATGGGCAGATATTCCTAACACAAGTCCCAAAGATTACTCCGGAGTGAAGAGAAAGTCAGGACATCCAAACAAATAAAGTAATCTATTTGTTTTGGAATATTAAGAAGTGTTATTCGATTATTAGGAGGGATATCCTAAGGGTTGTGTGAATTGAGACCCCGGGAGAGCCCCGCTATGCGGTGAGAGTGGTTTTGAAGCACCAAGCCCTTTTAGATGGTCTCTTGTCCATTGCTGCTTGCAAAATCTGTAGTGCTAATACCCAAATCCAGATCAAATACAAAGAAAAGGTTGAAGAGCCTTCTCAAGGGGAACTGCAGTGTACTTTAAACTCTGATGTTCAGAGGCCAGCCAGGATTATTGGGCTGGGTGATATTGATTGACTATGTGCCAGTATAAGATCCAGAGAAAACAGAGAAAGGTGTAACATCAGGAGTGAACTGAAGGACATTGAGTCTGGGGATAAGACTAGACTTTTGGGAGTATATCATGAAAGCGAGTACCCCTCCAATCATACCAAAGAGGGTGTAGCCAATTTCTTGGTGGTGAGGGAAAGGGAATGCCCACTGATAGGGAGGGAGCTTCTGTTCTTTATGACTGGATTGTAAATAAAGATGACCTTTCTAATCAGATTAAAATCCTGTCCTGGACTGTGGCTGGGATTAGTTCCAAGATGGTTAAAACTGAATGGGGGCAGTTTATAGATAGTCATGATATTTGTCTTTTCCAGAAACTTGGAGTACAATTCCTGTTTTATGTAATGGGTTTACAACATTTTGCATTAAAGCAGCCTAGCCATTAGGGGGAAGACCTTCGGGTGGCCTAGCAATTTGGGTTAAGACGGCACTGCAGTGTTCTATCAAAGCCTTATCGGTTAATTCTCCTGATGTATTGGAAGTTAGGGTCGATCTCCCCACTGGCAGTCTCTGGTAATAGTTAATGTGTACAATCAGGTGGATAGGCGTAGTGAGGAATCCAAAGTTTTATAAATATACTTGAAGATTCTCTTCTAGAGCTTACTGGGAAAGAGAGGTAATAGTGGCAGGAGATCTGTACTCTACCTTTAAACCTTGGTGACTGCCCCTTTAAATCTAGCAACTTACCAAGATATCAAATGGAGAATTCATCCCCTCCCTCTCTTGCCCACCCACCCACTCAGAGCTGCCCCCCTAGTAAAATAGATACCAAGAGCAGCACAGTTACTTAGATTGGTACTAAAATATGAACTTAGAGCAGCAAATAGGAGAACTCTGTCTGATAGTGAGGGTAAACACACATTTAATAGATTGGGCAATTAGAGTTGAATCGATTGTTATTTTTTTTTTTGTTGACTTGAAGCTGTCCCTGTTTGTGTGTGATATGGCTGTAATAGACAGGGTGACAGTGACCCCAGATGATTGTGACCCCAAAAAAGGCAGGAATGAGGGTACCTGCTTTGCTTTTCGGGGATAATACTTTAGTGCTATCTAAATCTCTTAAGGACATCCAGTAGCTTTTAAAATATTTTAATGTCTTTTGTGAAAAGCATGGGTTAGAGTTTAATAGCTCACAAGCAAAATGTATGCTTTTTATTCTTGTGAAGACTAAGAATTACAAATGTAAGCTATATGTGAAAGAGAATCCTATAAAACTGACCTGAGGATATGACTATTTGGGGTTAAGTTTAACACCAAACTTAGATTGGACTATGCAATTTTACACAATTACATGTGTCCTCATTTCAGTGTACTACAAATATATCAAAGATCCACCAAAAAAAACACAGTTTCCAAGGGAGTTGCCCCGGCTCTGGAGATCTATAATGTTAAGGCCCTGGGATCAGTTTTATACAGATCAGAGATTTGGGGG
This sequence comes from Pleurodeles waltl, assembly GCF_031143425.1. Lineage (NCBI taxonomy): Eukaryota > Metazoa > Chordata > Amphibia > Caudata > Salamandridae > Pleurodeles > Pleurodeles waltl. Next base: position 172,323,875 of record NC_090437.1, read on the forward strand.
TTATGCAAATTGTGGTATATTGTCAATGGCAGAAAATAGATTTCCTTCTGACTTTCCAATAAGTACGCCATTGATTCCTTTGCATTTGGATACAGAAATTAAACAGATTGCCTCTAAAGCAGAATGCAGAACCTTGATCTATTGGCACAGGTTATGGACACCACAGATTTATTGGCACAGGTTATGGACCTCAACTGCTTTAAGAGCTTATTGAGAAGCTCTAAGTGATCTTTTGATCCCTGCTTGTGTCCAGAAAATAGCTTGGCTGACATATGTTAAAACTGTATGGAGGAGATTGGGTCTGGAGAGGTTTTGGTTGTATCCAGAGGAGATAAACTCCCTTTCTAAAATGGATATTAAAATATTGTATTGGGAGTATTTGTCTGTTGAAACCAGTCATAGTTGTAAAAGTTCCCTAACAGTAAGTTTATTGAGTTTAAATCCTTTCAGCTGCATGAGAGTACGATTGTCGAAAGTTTGCCTCCACTAGCTTGGAAACAGTATATGCAATACAGGTATAAATCCTTTCTACCTGTGGGTGATGAGTGTCCAGTGTATAGAGGGGCCTTGGAGTCTGTAATACTCATTAAGTGTTTGTGCCCGGCCTATCGTCAGCAAAGAGCATAATAAATAGTGCCCCTGTGCAGGAAGCTGGGTATTAGGAGGTATCTAGAGGCATTTGGGATTCTCAGGACTGATAGCCCCTGTTTAGTGGTATTTTCTATTGCAAGATATCTGATATCTTCTTGGATTTGGCAAACTAAATGTATCCAAGCTAGAGAATATATATATATTTTTTAATCTGTTTATTAAAGCTTTTGATTATTGTACTGTGATCACAATATTTTATCAGTCTGTGTTACAGGTTACTTCACCTGAAAGCTACATTACTTCTGTTTTACAATATAATATTTTATGCATTTTGTGTGTACCATAATTAACATCACTTAACGTAATTTCGTATAGGAGATAAAGGAAATTATAGCAGAGATGGGGAAAAATAGGGTGGAGGTTGCTTAAGGGGATAATAGAAGAGGGGTTGATATAGTTGGGGGATTGCTCTGTGGGAATTCTCGGAGTCTCGCTTTTTGGAGGTCAGGGAAGTAAGAGGACATGTAGGGGCTCTGGAGACGAGGCAAAGGGGTCACATGATCTAATCTTTGGAGGGGGTGGCAGGTGAGGAGGGAGGGGTTTCCCAGACGAGGCGTCTTGTACCCTTATCTTTATGTGTAAATGTTATGCCGGTGGTCTACGGTGGACGTGTGTCGTCTTTTTCCTGTAACTGGTCTAGGAAAGTGTCCCCTATGTCTGCGTTCTTGACCTCGATCCCGATGTCCCAAAGTGTGCGAAGTACTTGTATCTCTGTATTAGTCCAGTGAGTCAGGTCTTTGGTCCATCTGTGTATGTCTGGGGCACCAGGTGACTTCCATTGTGTTGCAATGAGTCGCTTGAGCGTAAAAAAACGCTAAATCCGCGCATCTATGTTTTTGTTTGTCTTTATTCCGCCTGCTGCGTATTCCTAATATACAGGATTCGGGTGTGGGAATCAGCGGCAAACCCGACCACGTGGCAATCTGTTGTGTGCGTCATGCCACATTCGGAGTAACGGAGGGCAGTTCTAGGTCATATGGTAAAAGTCTGCCTCCGTATTTCCGCACCTTGGGCATTCAGATGTAGCTTGTGGGAACATGCGTTTTATGCGAATTGGAGTTAAGTATGTCTGGTGTAAATAATTAAGTTGGGTGTATCTGGTGCAGGCATTACACAATATTTCTCGTGTGGTTGTGAGGGCCATGGACCATTCTTGCGCTGTGAGGGGTGTTTGTAATGACTTGTCACATCTGGTCTTGGCTTGTGTTTGTGCTTCTTCTGGATAGGCCTGTAGTATGTGGTATATCCAGGAGATGCTTGTTTGTGTACCGGCGCCTGTCAATATTTCTTGTAGAGTGGGTGATGTTGGTGGTTCTGAGTTGCCGCAGCCCCATGTTTTGCGTATTAGACACTTAAGCCGCCCGTGTATAATGAGCCCACCCCGGTCCTAAGGTATATGTTTCAGCTAATTTCCCATGGGAGATGAAATGGTCATCTGCGAACAGGTCACCGACCAGTTGTATACCTTTTGTGGTCCATAGAATAAGGCTTGTTCTACCTTGGTGTTTTATCTATTCCTTGTATAGCTAGTAGTGGAATCTTGGGTGAATATAGTGGCGTGTGGGCACCCTTTGATACATAGCGGCTCCATGTACGATCAGCTACTGTTATCAGAACATTGCTATGAGGTGAAGGTGCCTCATGTCCTATGAGACAACCTAACACGTCTGTGCGCCCCAGGTGTGACTTCACTTTGCGACACTCTGGGCTTAAGGGATCCCGTAGCCAGGCCGTGATCCAGTGTAGTTGTGCGGCTGCATAGCAGAGTTTGAATTGTGGTGCGCCCATACCCCCCTTTCTCTACTGGAAGACAGATCTTGGTCATGGCCACTCTTCTGCATCCGTTGGCCCATATCAGTTCAGTCAGTAACTTAGTTAATTGTGTGAAGAGGGTTTTTGGTTGTGTGAGTGGTAGTCCAGCGAAGTAGTACAGTAATCGAGGGAGCACGATCATTTTAGTCAAGGCCACTCTACCCATGGGCGAGAGGGACAAGGAACACCAGAAGGGTGTTGATCCTTTTATTGATCTGATTGCTCTGTCTAAGTTACCTTCTTTTAAATTGGAGGCGCTGTGGTAAATGTGGACACCTAGGTATTTAAAAGTTGTGTGTGTTCCCATTTTAGGTCATTGTTGACTACAGTATTGTCGCGTGGTTCTGGGAGTGGCTGCATGGGGAATATATATGATTTGGCCCAGTTAACACGTAAGCCAGACGAGGCCCCATAATTATTAAGCAGATGTAGTATGTACGGTAGGGATTCGGTGTTGTTGGGTATGTATATTAATGCATCGTCTGCGTATAAGGAGACGATGTGGAATTCTTCTCCGTCTGGGATGCCCCATCTTGTTGCTTCGTTGCGCAATCTCGCTGCTAGTGGTTCTATTGCTAATGCGAACAATAGTGGTGACAGTGGGCAGCCCTGGCGCGTGCCTCTGCCTATGTCGAATTTCTCCGAGATGATAGCACCGGTTTTGACCCGTGCTTTGGGACTAGTATATAATATGGATATCCAGCGCATGAACCCTGCGCCGAATCCCATTTTTTGTAAGGTTGTCATCAGGAAGGACCAACCCAACGTGTCAAAGGCTTTCTCGACGTCTAGCGAGACCGCCACACAAGAGTGATCCACTTCGGGGTCTCGGCCATTAAGCGTAGTAAGTTCCTGATATTGACAAAAGTATTACGCCCGGGTATGAAACCGGATTGGTCTGGGTGTATCAAGGTGGTCATCAGTGGTAGGAGGCAGTTCGCTAGTACTTTCCCTAGTATTTTGTAGTCTGAGTTTAATAGCGATAAGGGTCGGTAGGAGCGGACGTCCAGGGGATCACGGCCTTTTTTATGTAGGACTATGATTGTCGCTTCGCATTGTGATTCTGTGAGTTGCCTGTTTCATATGTCTTTTGTAGCATTGTTTGGAATGGCATGATTGTCTGTGACGTGAAAGTCTGATAATATTCAATGGGTAGTCCGTCTGTACCTGGGGTTTTATTGTGGGTTAGCTGCTGTAATGCCTGTAGTATCTCCTCCCTTTCTACGGGCTTGTCTAGTTCTGCTAGTTGTTCTGCGTGTAGACGTGTCAGTAGGGTGTTGCGGAAAAACTCTGTCAGTTGTGATGGGTGTGGGGGGGTTTCAGCTTTGTATAGCGTGCTGTAATAATGTTTAAAGGCGTCATTATTCTCTAGTTGCGTGTTTACTATCGTTCCCGTGTCTAGATTAATGGTGTTTATGGGGGTGGCCCTTTGTATCCCTTTTGCTAACCATGCCAGCATTCTGCTGGAGCGGTCGCCTTCAGCATGCAGGTGCGCTGTGTAGTGTCTAATCGAATTTTCGCAGGCGGGTCTCAGTTGCGCTCCATTGCTTTTTGAGATTATTTAGTTTGTCACTGTTGACCTTGCCTAAGGCCAATTCGCATTCCTTATTCCGTATTTTCCCTTCGATATCGTGTAGTTCTGTAGTTAATTCCCATCGAACCCCCCCTGCCATGGTCATACACATGCCTCTCATGACTACTTTGTGCCCGTCCTATTCCGTCGCGCATGATGCAGTCGTCTTTGTATTTATTGTGAAGTAGGACTTTATTTCTTCTGCTAGTTTATCTCGGAAGGGGGGATCTCGTAGTAGGGTGGGTTGTAGGCATCAGGAGGGAATGCGCATTGGCTGTTTGCCCCATTTTAGTGTTGCGATTAAGGGGCTATGGTCCGATAGGGTTTTTGCCGTATATGATGAGCTGTATATCATATGTGTTAGCCTGGTTGAGCATAGCAGTAGGTCTATCCTCGTGTGGAGCTGGTGTACCGGTGAGTAGAAGGAGTATTCTTTATCTATGGGGTGTAAACATCCCCAGACATCTTGTAGTTCCCTCTCTCGTATCCAGGAACCCAGCATTCGAGACAGGTTGCTGCATTGGGCGCCTTTTATTGGGGGATGGGATCTGTCCATTGACACTTCTACTACACTGTTGAAATCTCCCCCCCAAATAGTAGGTATGGTTGGATCATACGGGATTTGTGTGGTTGTGGTCCGAAAGAACTCTCCTTGTCCTGTATTTGGCGCGTATATCCCAATTATTATTAGCTGTCTGCCATCTAAATCTCCGACCAGGCAGACGTACCTGCCGTTGCTATCTATATTAACGTCTTGGACTGCATATGGAACACCAGGGGCGATCCAAATCAGTACACCTTTCGCGTATGATGAGGTTTTAGTACCATATACCATGCCCAACCAGATTTTGCTGATTTCGCCCAATTCGTGTGCTGTTGCATGTGTCTCTTGTAATATAGCGATATGTATCTTATGGCGTTTAAGGTAGGCGTGTATTCTGCGCCTTTTAGTGGTGTTGGCTAGGCCCCTAACGTTCCAAGTTACTATGTTATATGTTGTCATTATGCTTGGGATTCATGGTGTAGTGTGTTACCCGCCCCAGGAGTGATCTCGTCACGCCCCAGAATCTCCGCTCTCCCGCCCCAGCCCCCCTCGCCCCTCCTGCGTATAAGAATGTAGAGCATGTTGGGAAAGGAGAGAGAGAAGAAGATATGATACAACTTACATTTATTAATCTAACGGTGAACTGCCAGGCACAACTGGTGCAACTGTGTACATTGGTTCCTTCTAGGTCCATTCGGTAACCCAGCTGGGTTAGGGGTAGTGTTGATGTGTAGTCCAAGATAGCTCCTGCTTTTCGGCCCGTTCGAATATGACCGTTTCCCATCTTGGACTCTATGTTGCGCTTTTTAGAGACTTTACTCTCGTGTTGAAATGGGTTGTATGTTAATGTGTCCTCTGTGCAGGAAAAACAGCAACCAGGGCACTCCAAAAAGAATAAGTCTGAGATGAATGAAAGTTCAGTAGAACTGTTTAATCCTTTTTTATTGCTCATTAATCGAATAACATCTCCGAAATCATTAAATCCACATACAAGAAAAGGAATTTGTAGATTCAGAAACAGCCAACACGTGTTTCGTCCTTGCGGACTTTTTCAAGGCTGGAAACAAAAGAAAATAGGAACTATTTACAAAAAGTAACACTACCGTCCGGTAGTATAAGTGGTAGGGATGTTAGATAGTTAGCAGTTAAAACACACAAGAGGGTTATAAAAGTTCTTATGCATAGGGCGAAAAATGGCCATTCGGCGTGATGAAGATAGTAAACCACATTGAGGAGAGAACCCATGTTACTGGGGCGAGGGATAGTAGAAAAAGACACTCTATATACAATTGGTGACTATAGATAGGCAGTGGAAAAGAAAGAAAATAACTTAATGATTAAAGAGTGGTGGTGCAAAGAACCCACAGTGGCCAAGGAAGAAAGGTGTAGTGAGGGGTGTGCTTAGAAAACCCCACCCGGGTGAGCACATGCCTAGTGCACATCCTAGAAAATAAGTGATGCGGAAGGCGACCGGAAATTGAATATTTTTACCTCAAAAATCATATAAAGGTGACAAATACCTCCAGAGGTAATATTTAATCTGTAAGCAAGGAGCAACGTAAAAAGAAAGAAAAATCAAGTAGTTACTATCAGTGGATAGTACTTACTATTTAAATGGGTCTAGCATTGAGTATTAAAAGGGAAGGGGAGAGTGATGGTAAACCTACCAGTAACATAGAGTGGTCCAGCACAGTAACAATAATCGTCCCTTAAAAATCCTGAGACAGTGATTTAATTCTGCAGCTTAGGTCCTTTAAACTTTAAAGGTGTCCGTGGTATGTGAACAGGCTGAAACGAGGGGCCAAATGGACCCAACCTGTAATTTTGAACGAAACAGGAAAAGGAAAAAAAGGGGTTTATATTATATAAAACCGACTTATTATTCGTGTAAACCATGTCACAGGCCAGTTACTCTTACCGCGTTTCTTTTGGCATTCACCGGTTCCATTTGTGGCATCTAATAATGCGGTTAATGTCTGGGCCCCAGCCACCATGTTAGTCATTTTTCAATTTAGTATCCTCACTATCTTGATGTAATACTCAGGACCCTCCTTTCCACGGTTTTATATAATATAAACCCCTTTTTTTCCTGTTTCGTCACCTTTATATGATTTTTGAGGTAAAAATATTCAATTTCCGGTCGCCTTCCGCATCACTTATTTTCTAGGATGTGCACTAGGCATGTGCTCACCCGGGTGGGGTTTTCTAAGCACACCCCTCACTACACCTTTCTTCCTTGGTCACTGTGGGTTCTTTGCACCACCACTCTTTAATCATTAAGTTATTTTCTTTCTTTTCCACTGCCTATCTATAGTCACCAATTGTATATAGAGTGTCTTTTTCTACTATCCCTCGCCCCAGTAACATGGGTTCTCTCCTCAATGTGGTTTACTATCTTCATCACGCCGAATGGCCATTTTTCGCCCTATGCATAAGAACTTTTATAACCCTCTTGTGTGTTTTAACTGCTAACTATCTAACATCCCTACCACTTATACTACCGGACGGTAGTGTTACTTTTTGTAAATAGTTCCTATTTTCTTTCTTTTGTTTCCAGCCTTGAAAAAGTCCGCAAGGACGAAACACGTGTTGGCTGTTTCTGAATCTACAAATTCCTTTTCTTGTATGTGGATTTAATGATTTCGGAGATGTTATTCGATTAATCAGCAATAAAAAAGGATTAAACAGTTCTACTGAACTTTCATTCATCTCGGACTTATTCTTTTTGGAGTGCCCTGGTTGCTGTTTTTCCTGCACTTTGTATTCTACAGCACTCGACATAGACGGTGTTTTGCTCCGCCTGTTTTGTTGTGTACTTCGAAACCCTTAGGGGTTGGGTTTCTTGCACCAGGCTGACACCCACCATAGGACTGCATTTCAAACTCATTATCTGGAACTTTGTTGTCTCAGATGTGCGATGAATAGCATCAACCACTGTGTTTTTTCAGGAACATTTATTATTTGTTAATGTGTCCTCTGTTTGTGTTCCTTAGGGGTCTATGTTTGAGTTTGTTCTATCACCATTATCTTTTGGGAAGACTGGTCTTGTGCAACCCTTGTTATGCTTTTGCATTGGTGCAGACACATGCGTGTTATTTTAGAGATCATCTGCCGAGCGTGGGTGAACGTTGGGCCGGAGGTTAGCGGTGACGTGGATGGGCCATGTTGACTACTCGCTGAGTCAGAGTTGTTGGTGTCTTGATCGGGTTGTGGTCGTATGCACGAAAATCTGTTTACCACTTTTAAAGCTTGAGCTTGTTCGTCCGCTGCTTGTGACTTAGTTGGGCATGACTCAGTTCTGGGCTTTGATCTTTTCTTTCAACGTGGCTGTCGGGTCAACCATTCCTTTTGTTCTTGAGTTTCCGTTGTAGGGTCTGCCAGTCCCTTTGTGTGTATCCAGGTCCATGCGTCTTCCGAAGTTGGGAATATGTGAGATCTGTCACCATCCACCACACGTAATCTGGCCGGGTATATTAGGGAGTATGAGTAGTTTTTGTCTCGCAGTCCTTGTTTTGCTGAGTGGAAGGTGGTGCGTTTACGCTGTACTTCGGCTGTGTAGTCTGGATAAGCCGTGATTTTTGCATTTTTAATGTCTATTGGGCCAGATGTGCGGAAGCCCTTCAGTACCTGATCTCTGTCCCGGTAGTTTAGGAATCTCGCTATTAGCGGGCGAGGGGGAGCTCCCGGGTGGGGGGCCTCCTGGTATTCGATGTGCGCATTCCACTAATAGGAATGGCGAGGTCTCTTGTGTCAATATGGTTTCTTTGAGCCAACGTTCTAGGAATGACTCCGCGTTTGGAAGTTGGATCTTCTCAGGGAACCCTAGGAATCTCACGTTACTGCGGCGTGAAGAGCCTTCTGCTTCATCAGCACGCTTGTGCAGCCGTAGTATTTCAAATTCCTGGTGTTGGAGTTTCATTTCTTCGATGTCAGGTTGTGACGTTTCGAGGGTTGTTTCAGCTGTAGTGACCCTGTCTCCTAGGTTCCGATGTTCCATTTGAAGGATGTTGACTTCTGCCACCACTGTGTCTATTTTGCCCTCTAGTGATGTTCTGGTGTCTAGTACTGCTTGCAGAACTTTCTTAATTTGTGTGGAGTGGGCGACCAATGTCTCCGTCACTTTGCGTAAAGCGTTTGAGTTGAGTTCTGTGTCTGTTTCTAATGATGGGACTGTGGGTCTGGCTTCGAGTTGGCCCCTTGGGGGTTTTGGTTTCACCATTGTTGTGTCTGTTTTAGGCAAGTTGTGCATTAATTATGGAGTTAAGTATATGCCTTGCTTTGTATTTTGTGCACCCTGCAAGTTTATCACGGATCGCCGAGTGATCGGTCCAAAGCGACGCGGGCATCTCAGTTTGTATTAGCCTTGGGTGCACCGGCTCTCGTGGGCATTTGTCTTTGCCTGGGTGTCCTTGAAGAGTTCTCCAGAGGGGGTCCGCACAGGATCATCGGTTGTGTATTGTGAAGCGGGCAGTCGCGGGGGGGAGAGAGCACTCAAGCAGTACTACGATGTTGGGCTGGGTCGGGCTACGGCCTCTGCCCGGGCTTCCGCCGCGCGATCTCCAGAGGGGTCGCTTCAGGGCCCCCGGGCTGGGCTCACATCCGTGAGTCCGCGTGCCGCAGCGCGTGCACTCCCGTCTCGTGCGCCGTGGGAAGGCGCCCCGCGTCCCCCGACTCGTGTGGACCGGGCCGTGCAGCAGGCAGACCCCTGTGTAATTCCCCCCGCGCCCTGACCTTGTGTCCTATTTGCTCCTGAGGGTGCTCGTCGTCGCGTCTGCACAGTTCAGGGCCCTTTGGCGCCACCGGATCCAGCAGACCTCCACTACTTCTCCGCCAATATCAGCGCAGTCGAGCTGTCTCCCGGCTCTGCGCCCGCGCCATCTGCCACCTCGCGGTGTCCCGGGGATTTCTGCGGGCCCGACGGCCCGTTTCGGCACCTCGTCTGGCATCTGCAACGTTAGCCCGCAGCGAGAGCTCGACACCCTCGTTGCCCCCCGCCTCGGGTGCCTCCCGTCCTCGACCTCCGCCAGCTCCGACTCCGGCAGTTGGGATGCATCGGCCCTCAGCAGGGCCCAGGCGCGGGCACCACTCCACAGCCGGTTTAGGCCCAGTCCGATTCGCGTCTATGGTGAAGTGCGTCGCCGTTGGCAAGTCCGTTGGCGTGCAGTGGTTAACAACGCTCCTGACTCTCCTTGATTTGAGTCAGGGTGTCCATCGAACGGGTGTTTTCAGGATCTTTTTTTGGGCCGTGAGCAGAGCTCTCTACTGAGCGTCCTCTCACGTCGCCATCTTGGACACCCCCCCCAAGCTAGAGAATAGTTAATGACATAAATTATTTTTGCATATGTGTTAGTGTGCTGACCCTGTGTTATTTTAGGACCTCCCAAGAATGCCTGTTCTAGCCCTTTTTAAAATCTGCACAATGGTATTGTCAATAAGTTACTGTTATAAATATGTGTTCAATTGTATATTGAATAATGTTTTTTAAAACTTATTTTAAGGTAAGTGTTATTTCATAAGCGCATTGCACTTTAATTGCTAGCTATTTGGAGCTGCTTCTGTGTCTTATGGGACCTGAAATTTAGCCACTTTGAGTCTCTGTTTAGTGTATGATGGAAACTGCACTCTATTGCTATTTGCACCAGTGTATTTGCATTTGGGAGATCCATGGGATTCTATGTTTTTGATCATTTTGTTTTTACTAACTATTGTGTCATATTTCTCAAGTTATTTGGATTGTATAGCTTTTATGTTGAGTATTTTTGATTTTTATTGTTATGTATACTTTTGTGATCTTTGATCGAAATAAAGTTATCGGACATATCCTTCAAATTTTGAGGGCTCTGGCCCTGACTGAAGGTTCTGTGGTGGCAGCCAGAATACATTTATTTCTGAGGGAGTGACATAAGGATGCAGCCCAGAAATATACAGTATCACTAATTCCCTTTGGAGGCGTTAAGCTGTTTGGCTGTGAGTGGGAAGAGAAGCTGCTCAAGCTGTTTAAGGAAAAGAAATATTCTTCCTCAACATTCTTCCTCATTTGGCCAGAATGACTTCAATTCTTCTGCTAAATATTCTTATTGCAGAGAAGAAGTTTGGAGTCAGGCATGTAGTAGATCTTCTTAACAACATTCTTCATTTTCCAAGAGATCCCTGGAATAATGGATTTAAGGGAGAGGCAGTGCAAAATAGTAAATCCTCTTCTCCTAAAAACAATTATGTTCTTGACTATCAAGGAAGTGGCCTGGGGTCTTCATTTCAGAGAGGTTTGAGAATCCTCTACCGCCGATGGTTGGGTTAAACAAATAGTATTCGAGGGGTACTACGCAGAGTTCATATTTCCGCTTCCTTCCACTGGGATCTTAATTACGCGGTTTCTGAAGAACCCAGCCAGAAAAAAAGGCCCTATAGGAGGAAATTCAAACCTTTAGGGGAATTCCTAACAATAATAGATCTATGACACCTGACCAAATGGATGAAAAACACCTCTTTCAAAAGGGAGACTCTCCAAAGGATCATTCTTTTGGTTTGGAACAACACATACCTCATAACAGCAGATCTCACAGATGCCTCTCTCCTTATTTTAATATGGAAGAAACATTGGAAGATTTCGCCTTGTTCCATTTCTGGTGTTCCTCTACCTTAGGGCATTCAAGGTCGTTCTACCTGATGAGTGGGTGCTTCTTGGGCAGAGTGTCATGTTGTCCCCCTGACAGAGATATGTGGATCAGCTTCCTGGGCTGCAGTTCATACCTTTGCTAGGCATTACATAATTCAGGATTCTAGACAAGAGGGTCATTTTTTTGGTGAAGGAGTTTTGAGTGCTGTTGTTTCTTCACAGTCTTGAATTACCATGTGCATTAGTTAAAGGGTGTTGCATTGATTGGTTATTAAAGACCTGTTGGCTTTGGTATATTCTAAAGTAATGAGTGGGACAAGGACGGAGGGACATAGGCAGTGCTTAGCTTGTGAAGGAAATAGTGCTGGTGCCTGAAGCTCTGCTCAGAACAATTAAGATGGGTAAAATGTGTTCTATTTTTTTCATGAAGTTTGCAAAAATAAATAACATGGAATGTGAGTAAATATTGCTGGAACAGTGTCAAAACTGGGAGAAAAGTTAGTACGGTACCTGGATACCACCAAGTTAAAATAGGCCAGCCCTTTTTTAAGTAACATATGCTGTTCTCCTGCATAAACCCATTAAATTCAGGCGTGTAGGCTATGCCAGTACTTGATTTTGTTATTCTCATGCCTTCTAGGCAATCAGATGTTTGATCATTTCTCCTTGTTTTTCACATCCATCCCATCTTATGGCCCTGAAATGTGGTTGAATAATGTCTATGCGCTTACGTATACAAGTATTAATTTGCTATTTAGTGTAACTGAATAAAGTAGCTGAATATGGTTTATTATTATTGCTCTTTTAGCCTCCTATTACGTTCTGTGATGTTGCTGCCTATTTCAACGAAGAGGAGTGGAAGCTGTTATATGAATGGCAAAAGGATCTTTACAGAAACGTGATGAAGGAAATTCAACAAGCTTTGATCTCACTGGGTAAAGTTTAACTCATATTTTTCTTTCTTTTTTTGTGGGAAATATCTTATTATCATGGAACAAGTAACTCTCATTTTGATAAATGTTAATGATATATGGAGAGAACCTTGCGTGTTAACAAGATGTCCCTTTGCTTGCAATGCCATTTTTCTCTGTCTTCAACTTCATACAAGTTTCTCTAAACACATTTTTCATGTCGCATCTTCCAGGAACCGTGACACCAGAACTCAAACACCAATTGCAGCACCAGGACTAAATGACATTTGCTTTCCTGTGAGAAGTCTGTCCCAGGCAGTAAATCAAGTTATTGTTATTACTGTCACTTTTAGTTTCTTCGCTCACACTCCTTAGGACCAAAGTATCTTTAGACTGTCCAACAACTGGCGAGTGGTTGAGCAGTGAGCCAGATAAAGAATGATTTCAACTGCAAGAACAACGATTGACAGGGTGTGTTGATAGGAAAGGCGCTCACAAACCTGTTCACCCCTATTTTCGGAATTGTACAAGTATCCACCTGGTGCTCCTGGAAGGGGGACCCACCCCACTTCCCCACAAATTTAAAAAGAAACAACAGTGCAAAGTCCAAAGCACTTGTGTCAAATGAGTAAAACAATGTCCATATTTAGGTCATCAGCAGGTGCGCTTGTTTTTATTGAATATGTTCTTCAGTTTCACTCAGTCCAACCTGTTCAGGCAACACGTGTTTCGTCATGTGAACAGTACTCGCTTTGACTTTTTCAAGGCTGAAAATTAACACAAATTAAAACAGTGATATCATGAATCTTAGTTTGTTATATCCAAAATAACTATATCCAATTTTAAAAAATACCAAAACCCGGTGATAATTATAAGTCCGTACAACAGAAAGAAAAAAGTTCTTCTGCAGGCACAGGTACCTAAGTAAGTATTAACAGCGAGACTAACCGAAAAAACTCTCATAGTTTAGATGATGAATAGTGTTAAGTTTCCCATTACCATAACACCCTTGTAAAAAGCATACATAAGTGTATTAAAACCATAAAAGGACATCCCACAGGCGTTCCGCATCCACAAGTGTGAGATACATAGTCCCAAGACCCAAAGTGCGTGGATAGATTTCTGCTGAAAAAAGTTAGTGCCAAACAAAACCATTTAGCTGGTACTTGCCCATTCAAAAGTGTCCAGAATCCATAACTGACTAAATCTCATCATTGTTTTAAAAAATCTGCTTAGACCAAAGTAATTTCTCTAACAGGGTCTTATTGAATGACAATGTATCTTTATTAAGTAAAGGCTTTGGCTTCTGCCCTGATCATAATGGTGATTTCTACCAATTGAAGATTGATTCATTTAAATTCATTAGACACTTGAAACTAAAGAAACACTTCTCTGCTAATGTTTCCAATCAGGGAGAAAATACTCTACACAATATGAGTAGAGTTCACCATTCCCTAACTATTCAAGATATACATGACATGGTTACCCTAATGCCCATTACAGACTATGAGGAAGACTCTATTACTATTCCACGAATACTTTCAGAATTAGATATACACTCTGATACTATGACTAGTGGCTTAAAAACCAAATCAAAGTGGACACCTAATTTGATTAGTGGGAACTCTAATGACACTTTTTATAAACTGGTCTGGAGGGACCTTGACAAAATGGAATACAAAATGAAAAAACATAACTGTTCTTATAAAAAGAATTTGAGCCATTGTGAACGAATGGCCCTCAAAACAGTGCAAAGATGTGATGATATAATAATAAAGGAAGCTGACAAAGGCAGTAATATCGTAATTATGAACAAATTGGATTATGAACAAGAAATGTGTACACAATTGGGGGATCTGACGTGCTATAAAAAAAGTGAATATGATCCTATACAGAATCTGACGAATACCATCAATAATTGTCTGAAGGACTGGTTTGTAAAGGGCTTACT